>NC_056572.1:21639836-22339836 GCF_018340385.1 Cyprinus carpio
TATCCTTCCAAGTAACTCAACACAAAAAGAATACACACCCCTCCTTTTCCCAACACGAGCGATCTGGTATTGTGCGGGGGAAGTGAGGACGAGCTGCCTGATGACAGCATATCACTGGCAGCCTCGGACGCAGAGGAACTGTTGGGCTCGGTACCAATCCCACCCCCCTTGCTGCCGTCTGTGCCCAGCGCTGTCAAAGCCAGGATTGATGCTGAACTTCTCCATATCCTCTCGAAGGCAGTCAAGGAGCTGGGTTTAGAGTGATCTTCACCAGAGCGACCTGATCCTGACTCCTGATCTGTGAGACAGGAAGAGGATAGGGCCAAGTTGCAGCTGCAGCCAGACCACCCCCCAAGTGACCTCTCTTCAGCCTCCTATCACCCCGTTCAACCCTGGGTGCAGAGGGAAAAGTGTTAGTTGTGAACTCTGGGCCAGTTCAAGCACCCAAGCAACCAATTGCTGTTATAGTTGGAAAAATAAAACACTTTGAAAAAGAGAGCAAAATTCCTTTTCTATTTCCCATGAGTGTTTGGGCAGCCAGTCACTCAAGCTAATCCAACCCCTAGCCTTGCAGGCTGAGGCCAGACATGCCATCCCCGGAGTGTCAGAGAGGTTTATTGGGATAATAAAATGAGGATATTTACTCCAATTCACTCGAAGACCCCCAGGCTTCAGCGGCATGGTCTCCACCTTAGTAAAAAGCAAGGATCCTCACATCCTGCATTCAGAGGTGATGAATTTGCTGCCAAAAGCTCAGACCAAGTCAGGCTTCTACAGCTGTTACTTCCTCATTACCAAAAAAAGATGATACTTGACCTCAGACACCTGAATCGCGCCCTCATGAAAAGGTTGTTCAAGATGACTACGCTGAAACAGATCCTCTCGCAAATCCGCCAGGGGACTGGTTCATTTCTGGACCTGAAAGATGCACACTTTCACATCCAAATAGCCCCCGCCACAGGATTCTTGAGATTCACCTTCGAGGGAGTGGCATATCAGTACTCGGTCCTTCCCTTCGGCTGTCCCTGGCTCCTGCACTTTACGGCGCATGGACGGCTTTTTCCCCTCTGAGGCAGATGGGAATCTGCATTCTCATTCCCTCAATGACTGGCCGTGCTGGCCCAGTCAGAGGCAGAATCATAGCACACAGGACCCTCCTCCTCAGCCACTTAGAGCACTTGGGACTCAGGGTCAACTTCGCAAGAGCATGCTGCTCCCCCGCCAACAATACTGTTCCTGGTGGCAGTTCGAGTTGCACTAGAATGTGCTCTGGCCATGAGAAAAATCGCAGCCTCCTTCCCAAAAAACTTGGCCATGTGGGAAATTGCTTACAGGAGGAAAGTTGTCACAATCTGCATCCAAGGCAAACCGACTTCGGCCATTGGTGGAAAGCAGAAAAAAGGCTTCACATCAACTGCTTGGAAATGCTAGCAGTGTATCGAGCCTGTCAGTTCTTCCTGGCAGTCAAGTAAAGTCTGAGGTTATTTATATAGCACTTAAACAAAACAGATTGTGTCAAAGCAACTGAGCAACATTAATTAGGAAAACAGTGTGTCAATAATGCAAAATGACAGTTAAAGACATTGAATTCAGTGATGTCATCATGCAGCTCAGTTCAGTTTAAATAGTATCTGTGCAATCATTTGCAATCAAGTCAACGATATTACTGTAAATGAAGTGTCCCCTAACTAAGCAAGCCAGGGGGCACAGCGAAAAGGAACCAAAACTCCATCAGTGACAGAATGGAGAAAAACCTTGGGAGAAACCAAGGCTCAGTCGGGGGCCAGTTCTCCTCTGGCCAGACTAAACCAGCAGTTCAAGTCCAGGCTGCAGCAAAGTCACATTGTGCAGAGGACTCAACTGGCTTTTTGTGGTCTTGTCCCAGTGGTCGCCTGAGACAAGGCCTTTACAGGGGATCTGTATCTGGGGCTCATCTAGTTGGCCTGGTCTCGGTGACATTCAGGGCTGTAGAGGTCCTTTCTAGGTGCTGATCTACCATCTGGGCTGGATATGTACTGGATCCGGGGGACTGCAGTGACCATCTGACCTGGTACAGACTGGATCTGGTGGCTATGGTGACCTTGGAATAAGAGAGAAACAGACTAATATTAGTGTAGATGCCATTCTTCTAACGATGTACAGAGTACACCATGTCTTATGGTAAGCACAGCGGGGTGATAGATTTAACCTTTTCAGTGGTGAGTTTAAAATATTCCAGGCGGTCCCCCAGAGTGAGTTTTTTAAGACGACCATTATTTTAGAACGTTCCCTTATTTCCATGGCGATGGCCAGGCTTTTTCATTGACACACCGCTCTACAATAACACTGTATGACAGATGGATGGCTTTTATTTAGTTTTTCCTTTTTTAATTAAAATATCCACAAACTTGCATACCATGTCATGAACAATCTGAAATTCCGATTCACAAATATGTGAAAATGAGTGTGTTTGGTCATTTAAAAACCTTTCTAAATGATCTTGATTGTGATCTGTAATGTGAGATGAGCCACCATGTTTGTTAGCCTCTCGCTGCAGTTCAGAGAATCCTTCATGCGGATTTACAGCACGTGAAATGCATCAATTTTCACCAACTACAACTAAGAAGTGGCCGAAGACCTAGTGAGATAGAGTGAACCTTTATTAGTTACTTACACTATGTGTATCTGATATGAATAAAAAACAGTCTGCAATATAAATGTGTAATTGATTATTATATGGTTGCTTCCTAAAAAAAAAAAAAGACATAGGCATGTATTTTTCAAACTCTGAATTGTATTCTTTTAGTAGTACTTATTGATTTAACTTCCTGAAAACTAAAAATTTCCATTTATGTGGTTAATAATACTGACATTAAAAGTTGTGATAATATTGACACAATCAAGTGGCAGAACTTTTCTCTACTGGCTCAGCGCCAGCCCACAGCGCGAAACACAGTTTTGAAGCTTTGCAGTTATGCACGTCACCGAAACGTTCTAAACGCCCATATTTTGACCATACTCCTCAGGGGCAACGGAAATAAGAATCCCTAATCGTGGGACATACCCGCTCAAAAGGTTATGCCAGCCTAAAAATCCTTTAAAACGTTTGGATATAGAAGTGGGTTAGTATGTTTATTGTATGCAAGGTTAAAACAGATGGTCTGTATCTAGATTTCAACTGCAAAGTGGGTCTGGCCTCCCAAATCAAGTTAGGGTAGGTTCTTCCAGAGTTGAGGGGCACTAAATAGGAAAGGATCTGCCGTCCGCAGTTCACTTTGATCTATGTTAGGTATTATCAAATTGCCAGAGTTTGGAGGAATGCAGTCGGGGACATGGAGTGACTATAATGTAACAAGAGCTCATTCAAACTACTGAGGTGCTAAACTCAGGTGCTTTATAAGTAATAGCAAGAAAGTTAAAAATATACAATGTTTTAATAGGGAGCCAGTGCAGTGTTGACAGATACCGGGCTTATATGGTCATACTTCCTGGTTCTAGTAAGAACTCTACCTGCTCTCATTTTGGACTAGCGGAGTTTTGGGTTTCTTAATGTTGTGCATAACAAACCATCCAATAAAGCATTATAATAATCTAACCTTGAGGTCATAAACGCATGGATTAACATTTCTGCATTTGACATTGAGAGCACCTCATTGGGAGATTCGAGATCGGTCTGTAATTAACTAGTTCTTTGGGGTCTAGTTGTGTTTTTTTTGATGAGAGGCTTAATAACAGCTCAGTATTGCAGGTTTTGGGGACATATCCTAATGACATGACGAATAATATAGTCAGAAGAGGATTTAGAAAGCACCTCTTTTAGTAGCTTAGATTGGAATGAGTCTAACATACATGTTGATTGTTAGATGATTTAACAATTTTTATACAATTCTCCTCTCCTATAGTAGAGAATAAGTAGAACGGTTCCTCAGGGTATCTATAGTGCACTGTCCTGAATTGATACGAGCTGGACAGCGGCATGCTTACAATTTTAGTCTATAGTATCGTTTAAAGAATAAAGTAGTTTCATAAATAATTACGTTTGATTTTGGAAATGTCAATACTAGTTGATGCCTTTATTTTTTAGTTTAATTTACCACTGTATGGATAAATACCTGGGGTTTTAGTTTTTTTTCTTAAAGAATGGCAAAGTTAAGATCAGATCTAGCCGTTTTTAACGCTTTTCTGTAGGATAGATTACTTTCCCTTCCTCAGTCTGTGCCTCCCATTTTTCCCGGGCTGCTCTCTTAGCGTGCAAATGTGCTCATTATACCACGGTGCTCGGACTGTTTATTCCTTTATCGTTGCACTAACGGGACGGAGGCAAATGTATTTTAAAAATGGTTAGAAAAGTGAGATTCCCACTGAAGTGGTTATCTAACTTGTGACGTGTAACAAGAGTTAGAAATGTACCAGTGTTTAGCACTATACGAAGTTGCCACCAGACAAAATAATGATCTGAGATATCATCGCTTGCTGGGCATAATTTCAACCCAGTCCTGAAATGACGCTCTTGCTACCACGTCGGACAACAATGTTTTGTGGTATCTGACATATATCAATGAAAGGAGGCCTTTCCTGAAGCGCACCTCTCCATCCTGGTAGGCGCTTTTGCTCTTTATGTAGTAAGGGCCTTCAGAAATCAAACTGCACTCGCTAAAGGCAGAGCATATTGTCCAGGAATATTGAACCAGGGAGTAGGACAGGTTATCATGGAGCAATTTCCCTCTCAGAGGAGTGGATGCTCCTTCCGCTTTTTTTGTGGTTCAGACAATCTGGGAATTTTCGGCAACCTTCCGGAGAGACCTCACTGCCTTTGCTAGAATATAACGCTCATTGACAAGCCTCTCAACTTATTGTTTCGAATGTCAGGGATTGCATTGGCCCACGATTGGCCCAACCTCCTCCTCTTTATGCAGTTCCCCCGATCGCTCTAATCCTAAAAGGTAATCAGGTGATGAATCAAGGGATGCCAGTATACACAAGGGTCCTCTTGGTGGCGTCCGCTCTGGAAGAACCAAACTTTGGTTTCCAGAGCTAAACATGGATGCTGGTTAGCAGCCACCCTGGCCCATTCTATCGAGATGGTATCTCCCTCGTCAAGCGAACTGGACAATATGACACCCTCGACCCAAACTGTGGAACCAGCACCATGTTAGCGCACTCGACAGGGAAGCCTTACAATGCCTCGAAAGGATGGAGAATTTAAGAATTTTGATTTGAAACTCCTATTTCGTGAAGCATAGAGGACCCGTCGTTACAAGACGTCTCTATGCCCTTAAGTGGTCGGTGTTTTCTCTGCTTGGTGCTTTAAACGACTGTGGCAAAGAGCCCATTTATAAATCCCCTCTGACTAATACCCAGATGCCTACGACAAATTCTTGTGGTGCTTGTTCATCATAGGCTTGTGCAGCAACAGTTGCCACAAACCATGGGCTCATTTTTTAAAGCATTGCGACGAATCAATGGCGTGTTGCAGGTTTCACTGCTATGATTGAAAAAAAGGCTTCAAGTTCAGGAGAAAAAATTGCTTTTTTTTCCCATAGTGTCTTTTTAGCAGCATTTTTACGCAGTACTCGTTCCCATATCTCAGGGAACTTGAGGTTACATTAAAAAAAAAACCTGAATGTTTTTTTTGCTTTGTCAGCCAGCTATAATGCACACAACGCCATTTTGATTTTCAACGGTGATAAGCTGTGGTCAGTTTTTGATTAGCTTCAAAACCGAAAAGAGCTTTCCCTGGAACATTTGATCCTTGGTATTACAACTGAAGCAACAACCAGCTATATTTTGCAGTCAGGGTGAAGAAAGGACAATGCACTGAGGATGAGGGTAAGTTCCTCGGCGAAGGGTGGATTTTATTAAAGGTGTGGGTGGTGAAGTGGCGTTGATGTGAGGCGGTTTGCTTGGTGCTCGGTTGCTACGGCTTCCCCAGTCCTCGTAACGTGCCTGGCTGGCAGTGTGGGTCCGTGCGGCTCCCGTTGCGGCTGTGGGTCTGGGTGGTCACACGCGCTCTCTAGTAGGCACAATGAAAGAAAGGGTTAAATGAAGTCCGATAATTGCGGAGCCACTCTCCTCCTCTGTGTTCGCTTGCTGGGTTTAAGTAAATCCAGAGCTTGATTTGCTGCCAGGTGTGGCCACTCAGCCCGCGGGTTTCCAGGGCTACTTTCGACGCGAGCCTGGACACATATCTCGGGACATCATGTCCACAAGCGTCGTCCTGTTCCTACGGAGAAGTGGGGAGATCGGGGGAGGGTGGGGAGTGGGGAACCCCTGACATACCTGTCAAAGTGCTGCCGCATGTCCGGGAGAGTCCGGTCGGCGTTGGCCGTCCTCCGCTCGGTGTTGGGGGCACGGTAAAGTTGAAGTCCCTGGAGCGCGATGAACCCCCCGCGTCACCCCTGGCATTCGTCTCCTTGCCTCGTGCCATCCACCGTAGGGGAGCGTGGTTCGGTTGGGCGAGGGTGATTGGGCGGCCCGAGATGAGGTAATCCCTGAGCGTCCCGGACCTTCCCATCACCTGACGGCCAACACTTCCCTAATCCAACCGTGGCATACTGTTGTTGCCGCAGGTTGTCATGCTTTCGGCTTATGAATAGCTCCGTGTTGTATCCTCGCCGTCGTGGCTCCTGCGATAGAGCGGCATCTCAACACCGGTAAAAGTCCCAGATGCGCCCCGCCTGCAGCAGGAAAGGGCTGCTGAAAAGTCCGTGGGCTCGGAGGACCGGCCCCGGGCTCGCGGAGGGTTGCCTTTATCCGGTGGAACGGCCGCTTCTGCCTCCGGGAGCCACGGGACCTTCTCCTGCTGCCCCTTCGCTGGTCACGGTCTGGGTCAGGGGAACAAGCTAAGGAGGAGAAGTTAAGGATAAAGCAGCGGTAATACCCCGCCAACCCCAAAAAGGCCTGTACCTGCGACTTGGAGGTGGGCCGCGGCGTGGAGAGGATAGCTGCCACCTTCTTCTCTTGCGGTCTAATGAGGCCGGTAAAGTGCTGCTCAACAATTGACCATATTTTATGTGTTATATGTATGTGGGTCAATCATTGTTTATATTTGAATTAACTGATGAAATAAACAGGAAAAATAATACAAAATTCAGGCCTTTAAAAGAAGGCTTGTAATTACAATTACTTGATCTACCATATGACTATTCTGTTATAAATGATGAACAAGTAAACATTGTACTTTGTCATTAAAGTGTATGTTGCCACTGTACAACCACACAACTCGGAAGTTCGGGAAATATTGTTTAAATGTATGGGAAAATGTAAGCTGTTATCATTTGCAACCAGTTACTGCTGCATGTCAGCTGTGTCAACACCTTTATCCACTACGTGTATGAGGCGTGAAGTGGAACTCAATTCTGTTCCCCAAACTGGCAATTTTATGACACAACTTGTTGGTTCATCTCATCAGAGAGGGTTCTGCCACAGTCATTTGGCAAGAGACCTACGGCCACCCTACAAGAACTGTAATGACAAAAGGACTTTGTTAAACCATGTAACACAATTGCAGCATAACTGCACTTTCACGAAGTTACAGCAGAAATTTGGTGACAGCGAATGTTGAGGAGAAACATGCGAGCAGACTTTTCTGCACGCAAGTGCGCGCTGCTGAAAATTGCCATGCACTGTAACACGGAGGTCAAAACGTCACTTAAACAGGACCTTTGCCTAGCTTCAGTTGTTCATTGTGATTAATCCAGTCTGCTTTTCTCTACCATGTTTTGGCATTCCTTAGGTTAAGCCAGTTCATTATGAACTTTGGACAAGACAGAAATGATGCATTAAGATGATGGTTAGCTTGGAAGGACAATGCTCCAGACCTTGAAGCCTGATTGCCTCCTTACCATCCTTTATGTAAGGAGCAATAGCCTTTGCTGACCTGTGACAGGCCAATAGAATTATGTTTAGCAACAGGCTTTGTGAGGAGAAGGAGGCACTGGACAGACAAGAGTAACCCCTGGGGTTTGCTGTTGCACATGCATATAGGTTGTCAATACACCATAAAGCAGATGTGATCCTTTTGCAGATTTCAGTAGAATGTTCAAGCTACTCTCAAGCTTTTTCATTATTCAAAATAATTAAAAACTGTAGGCTAAAACTGCATGCTCTTGCAATATCTGCTAAAGGGTGCTTCCCCTACTTATTGCCTGCTGGTCTTCTCAATGCAGTTCCCAGTTAGCCCATTTATTCCAAGACACTCTTCAGAAATAAATCTTTAAAATGTGGGTGATGGGTTCTCATTCCATGAAACACTATGTAATGAGAGTTTGTTGCAAGTGCAACGTTGTGAGGTAAGGTTGTTAATGCCTTTGCACAATTTTAGGATGTAGTGAGAAGTAATGATCAGAGCACTGAGATGTGAGGGTGAGCGATCTGTGGCTCTTTGATTAGCTTTGCCATCTACTACAATGAATACACATTAGAAATTGCACAGCTAAAAAAAAACTGATAATTACCACCATTTTGTCGTTTGTTTACTAGAAAGACTGCTGGTTGAATCACAGTCGCAGGGGAAAAGAACGCTTTCTGTCATAAACTCTAAGTAAAAGGGAAGAACACTCCTTAGTAAGAAAGCGAATAATAATTTATCCTAGATAGTCTGTCCAACTTATTGAAATGTTGAAAGTCTTTGTTCTTTGCTCACATGCTCTTTATTCCCAAATAGCTTTTGTTCCTTCGCTTATGGCTTATATTATCTGAGCCAAGTTTAGGAACTTTATTACAGAAACTGGGTCAGGTAAGCTTACACTGTCCTTATTAAACAGCTCTCTTTATATAGCATCAGCCTTGCGGGAATATAGATCAAGAAGTTGCAGTGAAGTGGCCTTCCCTATGAAAGACTGTTATAGAGATATCCTTAACAAAACTCCTGGGAATTTGCATCCTACAGAAAAAGATTTTAGACCTATTGTTCACTTTTTGCATGTTTTAATCTCTCCACTGAAAAAGACCAAAAGTATTTGGAAATGGTACAAAAAAGAAGTAATTGGAATGTAAATTCTTCGTGGCTGATGGGGGATTCACATATTTTCTATGACCAAAAGGTAATAGAACTAAGCCAAAAGTTAATATCTCATGTAAACACTAGAAAAGGCGACATGTGAAGTGTACAATAATGTTTAATTTAATAAAATTAGTTAATGAATCAGGCATCATTGACAATGAACTAATCTAATTTTAATCAAATCTTAATTTATTAATCTAGGTTTATCATATTTTATAAATTGACTTTAATTTGTTCACATTATGTTTATTCTTGTTTGTTTGTTTGTTTGTTAACACATAAGTACATGAAATTAACATTAGAACTCTTCAAGATTAAAAAAAACAGTTGATTCAATAGTCAATACACAAAACAGCAATTAGCAATGTTGCATTTTTTTAAAGACAGCTGTAACAATAATTATTACAAATATTAATAAACAACATTATATTATTATATGGCTCAGTCAATGTGTGAGCAGTCAATAAACAAGTAAAATTAAATTCAAAGTGGACAGTCTGTCACGTAGTGCCATTTTAAACCGCACAATGAAGGAGTTTAATCCAAAAATAGTCTTTTAATTATAAATCCAGAAGAAATACACACAGAAGAATCACAGGAGCAAACGTAGCACACACAACTGTAAAGAAAAAATAACTGGCCACGACTGAGTAGAATACAGAGTATAAATAAGGAGTCTAATGAATGATTGACACAAGAAAATAAGAATTTCACAAAAAATCCTCCATAAATAATCCTGGTAAATTTAACATAAAGACTCCAACACTCAGTTTAGATCATTGCTAATTTACTTTCTCTGCCACATTTTCTGTTCCATATTTTCTGAATCTGAATCAACCTTGTGGAAGAAAAACGCATGGAGTGAGACAAATGTAATCTGTTTTTTGCTGGAGTTTGCTTCTGAAGAAAGTGCGGATCTGCTCTAATTTGCCTCACCATAATATCATGATCTGTTGATTAACACTGCCGCTATGTCCCATGAGCCTGGACTAACTCCACAATCCCAGGACAGCAGCTTATGTTGCAGCCTGGCACAAGGTCATTCCACCCTAGTTTGCTGAAAATGTAAGAGGGCCCCTTAGCACTTAACACTGAGGTCTAATTTGCTGGCTGCATTGACATCTCTGTGTTAAAATTCCCTGCCCAATTTGCATTTGCAATGATGGATGATAGCATTGCCCTAACCGAGCCTACATCCTTCTCCTGAAACATCCAAAGAGCCCCAGAGTCTGATGATAGATTCCCCTATTGCTTTATCTTGTACTGATTATTCCCCTGTCGCTGACATGAAGAGAGGCTGAGAGATTGGTAGAGTGGTCTAAGAATGGTTTTCACAGGGTACAAATGGTTTTATTATGTGCAAGGCTAGTTGTTTTGTCATTGTTTTGTAGTTTTGATTTGTGTTCAGCTGTACACGTTTAGTTTTTTCACTCAGTTTGAAATGAAATGTATTGGATATCATCACTCTTGATAAAAGAAGAGAAGTGTATTCTCATTGTGCTGCCTTATCAGCACTGACTTTTCGTCTTTTAAGGATGAAATGGCTGAAGTGTTGAAAATGTTTACTGGTTTTCAATATGTGTCAAAGCTGCACAGACAGTGGTATTTGATTGCTCTCTCTAATAATTTATTTGAAACCTTCATTCTTGGTGCACTGCCTGATAGTTTTATTGATTAAAAACTGCACAAACACACACACACACACACACACACACAGATAATGTTGCACTTTTTGGTGGTCAATATATGTCACCGGCATCAGGGAATCAAGGGACGAGGAAATTCCTTAAACAACATAGACTTTTAAATAAGAAACAAAGTGAATGCACCTTACACAAGATCGTGGGATACAACAGAACTGAAGTTACTTGTATGAGAGGTTAAGACAGGACAAGAGACAGAGAGGCAGACTAACATTTCTACTGAACTTAAAACGAGGACTGACAGGTGCAGATAATCGACTAATTATTAAACAATGAAACCAGAAACCGAACGCAAATAAGGGCATCTGAAACACTGGAGAACTGGAACACACACAAAATCCGGGAACATCCTGCCATAACCCCCCCTTTTTTGGGAGGGTGCCCTCACCCATATAACATTCAAAGGGGGGGTGGTGGGGCGCTTTTGGAGGCCCTTTTAAAGGCGACCGGGACCTTTAACACTTTTGGGGAGGCCATGGGGGGATCAGGGGGACTTGGGGGGCCCCAGGCGGATCGGGAACTCGGGGTCCAGGGTAAAGCAGCCCCACCATGACCTGGGCCCTTTAACGGCTGGTTTTCCTACTACCCCCAACCCCCACCACCCCAAAAGACCCCAAAAAAAAATTCTTGAAAATTTAGGGGCGTTTTTGGGGCCGGGGAGCCCTCCGGGGTTTTAAAAGGGGGTTTTCGGGAAGTCCCCCGGGGGCTATACTCAGGAACGGAACCCTCCCGGGGCTGAACTGGGACCCGGGGAAGCACTTACAGTATGGGGTTTGTTTGAGGGCGGGAAAGGGTTTGGGGGGTGGAGCCGATGCGGGCAAAGCTCTGGGAAGGGGCGCTTTTGAGGGGGGGGCAGGGGGAGGGCCCTCTGGGGACCCCGGAATTTGAGGGCCCCCGGGAAGGGCTTACGGGGAAAGGGGGCTTTGGGGGCGGGAAGGGACACGGGGGCCCTCATAAAACATTTGGGGTGGGCTTCCCACATTAATGTTCATTTGGCCTGCCATATTAAGGGTTCGGGGGCTTTAAAAATGTGGGGGTCACAGCTGAAGGGGCCCCCGGGGTGGGGGAAAGGACAAGGGCGGGGGCCGGGCCCTGTTTCCCTTTTTTGGGACTTCTGTGGGGGCCCTTCTGGGCCCCAAACGACCCCGGGGGCTGAGGCCCATGGTGATTTTTGGGGATGAAAAGGGGGGAAATTTTGGGGGCAGGGGCAGAGGAGCGTTGGAGAGGTAGGGGGAAGTTCTCGGGGTGGGGGGGCGGGGGGGCCCTTTGGACCCCCGGGTGGGGTTGGAGGGGAAGAGTTTGGGGAAAGTTTTTTTAATTCCTAAATTTCAAAAAAAAACCCATTTAAAGAAAAACCCCAAGTTTAAAAGCTTGATAAAAGGGGAAAAAAAACCCCCGTCGGGGGGATTGAGCGGTTTATTCATCACCCAAACCCCAGCAGGAAAACATCCCACCTAGAGCCCATGTGCCCAAGTTTTAAAACCAGCCAAACCCTTTAAAGGGTTTCCCAAAAAATAGGAAGCAAAATATGAATTGAACTGTTTTCAATGATAATAAAAGAAATTTTTCTTGACAGAAAAAAGCAGCATGTTATCATTCAAGCTCATTTTAAACCCTGAAGACTGGGTAAGGGTTCCCTAAAAAATAAAACTTTGTCACAAAGGAAAAAAACAATTTTTATAAAAATATTTTAAAACAAAAGAACCCAGTTTTTTTAAAACTGTAAAACTTTTTTTTTTAACACACTTTGGAAATTTTTTTTGAAGGAAAAAATTATGTTAAAATATATATATAAAAATATTTTAATTTTAATAATTAAAAATAATATATATAAAATATATATTAAAAAAAAAAAAAAAAAACCTTTTTTTCCCAGACAAGCTTTTTTCTACAAAAATTTTTATAAAAACAGATACTGATTTTCAGCTTTTTTCTGTCACCCAATTCCCTCACTTTGTCATAAGATAAATCTTTATACATAGTAACTTCCATTTTAAAAATCTTTTTAAAATTTGGCCACCTTATATGCCAAATTTTTTCCTTTGGGGACTACAGTGTTACAAATAAATTTTTGGAAATTTTACAGTTTTTTTTTTATATTGCCCCTTATAGTCCAAGGCTCGTTTTTAATTTTATAGTGCTTTTTTTACCCCAAAAATTTAAAAAACATTCCTTTGGGAAACAGCTATAGAGATTAATTGAAATTAAATGTGCTACTAAAGTTCCACTTGCTGCTTTGTATACCCAAACCGGGGCCCTTTTGCGGGAACATGATTTTAGGAAGCACATTGGTGGGCTATTTAAATGAGTCCAAATTAACGATGGTTGGCAAGGATGTCATGAATTTTTTTCGCAATCCAGAAACATTTCACCATAGTAAGCAAACAAAACCCAATTTAAAGATTTTTTACAGGCTTATGAGACATTTAAAAAACTCAGGTAAAAAAATACTTGGGGTTAATTTTTAAAAAGAGATTTAAATTCGTTTTAAAATTAAATTTTTTAGCACACTTAAATTTAATGTTTTATTACACAACATTGGAAAAACCATTGGTTTTTAAAAACCCCGTTTCACTAAATCACACTTTCCATTTTTGAGGGGGTAAATAAATGCGCTGTGACTGAATATCTGCTAAAAGTTTTTTAAAGGATAGCCCCCATTAATATATTTTCGGGAGTAATTTTAAAAGGGAAATTGTTTTCAAAAAGTATTTTAAATGCAAATGGGGCCTGAGAGGGAATGCACAGTTTCAGGAATAAAATTTTGCCACGGGTTGTTGTATCCCAAGATTCCCAATCCTGTCTGAGTCAAAAAAAAAATCCACGGCCTTACAATGGGCAAAATTTTTACTTTTTAAACCCCAAAAGACTGTTTGAATGTCTCCCTTTTTTTTTTTCCACCCACACCCCGACCTCTACCCCTGCTTTTTTAACACCCCCGTTACTTGAGGCAAATTCACAGTTTGACTGCTAGTGTGTATTTCACTTGTAAACAATTGCAAGGTTATTCACACTTTGTCGCTGGAAATGATAGCGTATCTGAACACTAGAAATAGGAAGTGGAGAAAGAGGGTTAGGAAAGGGAATTCAGTGTGTGGTTGAATGTGTATGGTTGTGTTTTGGTTGTAGTAGCTTAATAAATTCCTAGCAGCAAAGCTTCGTTGTTTTCTCGTCATCTACCCACAAATCAAGAACATCTCTTATCCTGCCAAAACCAGATGCATTCCAAGCATAGCGCAACATACCTCATAATACTTTCATATGTATTTGCATAAAGTGTAGTCTAGACATATACATTTCCATTTCATATGCAGATACCTTAAACATCTTATTACATATGACAGCATCTACACAACAGATGAAAACTTTCAGAAATGAACAACTGTTTTAAAAGCTACTTTTTAGGTCTAAAATATTGAACTGAAGTAACGTGGGCTTCGTAGTATTAATGAGATTAAATTCTGTGTTTAAAGGAATCCACATTTATTTATCCTATGTTACCTAATTTGACATTCATCTATGTTTACTGAGATTTGTGATTGTCATATTTAGATCATTTCGATAACTAATACCAAGCCTACCCTATAACAGTAAAATGAATTACATTGTTGTAAAAATCCAGTCATTATTAAACGATTAAAAGCTTTACTATTTATACTTGCTGCGGGACCGCTTGCAGCTAGAAAAAAATGACCAAATGGCCCCATAAAAGGGATCACAAATGTAACGTATTTATTTGTTTGTTATATATGTCCAAACCTTCCAAAGCCAGAATGTACCTCTTTATGCATAAGAAAATCAATCTTCACCCACCATTACACTGCAAAACAATTGCACTTTCATTTACATATAACTTATAGATTAAAAGTTTTATTTAAATATGAATGTGTACAATTGTATTAACATTGATTAAATAACATTTAACATGAATGTATAGTAAATTAAAAGTTGTATATACTATAGAAACCAAGTTCTTTAATTAATTTAATGTGTCCTTGGGCTGAATATATATATTATATATATATAGATATATATATATATGATATAGAGTATATTATATATAGTCTATAATATATTATATATATATATATATATCTAATATTACATTATGTAGTATAATTGTAAATGCACCCTACAGAAATTATATTAAAATAATAATTATTTATGAATTCCTTAAGTCGATCAGCCTGGGAGATTAGCAGAGTATGACATTGCTGCTATTCTAAATCAGTACTGTGCTAAGTCATTTAGTACTCTTGCAATCCAAGCATCTTTCAAAAACACTATTTAAAGACATTTACAAGGTCAAGTGACTAAATTAATGTCTTAATAAGCCCAATTGTTAATAAATTACAGCTGGGTGCATTATTAAGTTTCCCGGATGAACTGTGCATATGGGTGTTGGTCTAGATGATTAAACATCCTGCCCTCAAGGCCAAGGGCAATATTTCTGTAATTATCAGTAGAGTTGCAGCAAATGCCTTGTTTCAAAAGTTATGTGGCCATTCTAGAAACATATTGTTCAGGTGCTCCAATGTATCAGAGTGGGGGGGGGGGTTGCCAAAGATGTGACCTTGGAATGGAACCATAGGAGATTTACATTCCGCCATGTATTAGCATCAGCTAATGCAACTAAATAGACTCATCTCATAGCAAATACACATAAAAGGGTTGTTAATGTTGCCGCTGAAATTAGATTGGTTTGGAAGGGGGTGGGAGTCGGCGGTCTCCTTATTGGAATGAAGGATTGTGTAAGTTTCTTCCTTTTTAGTGATCATGGGTGGCATTGGAAGTCATGCATATACATCCAAATGATTTTTAATTTTTTCACAGTCATCCTGACTGTATATGTGACAGAGCGATGTTGGTTATCTGCCATGATTGTGTGTGTGTTGTATATGCGTGTGTCACGTTGAAGTGGGGATAGGTGTGCCTTTGACTGTGTGATATTAAAAAAACAATTGCTTCATTATTCTGTTATTATCTTAGGCCATGGAATTATCTGTGTGTTTGATGAAGAACACTGTAATGGTGTCTGCTTCCACAAAGCCTAGTCTGACATTTCAATTTCCCGAGGCAGAGAGAGGGAGGCTGATAACTAGCCATTCATGATGCGTGTGTTTAGGCTTGAGCAGAAATCCTCCTGTACCAACACCAATGGTATGAGAGACACAAGCGCGTTTTGACAACACGCCTGATAGAGAGCAGTCGCTAAAACTTTTTGTCTTTTTATTGTGGAATTTTATTGCATTGAATGACAAATCACAGTGGGCCCTGAGTAACAGCAGAGACAGAAAAAAAATAATAATAAATAAAAAAATCTAACATGGCACAAAAGTGTGTAATCAAAATAATGTCTGTCTCAAAGATTCAAATATTAACCCAGACTTCTTTGCTTTTAATCTGAAGTTAAATGTCACCTACCTGTATAGCTGCAAAAAGAGCGTCTCTTAGCATGGGTGTTAAAGGTTTAGCTATAACCTTCAAGGTTTCTCTGGACCTAAACATTAGCATGCTAGTTAAAGAGTAGGTTTAAACATAAAGACCCTTCAAAAAAAAAAAAAAAAAAAAAAGAGAGAGAGAGAGAGACAGAGAGAGAGATAACCTATAATGATTCCATTCAAATTAACAGGATTTATTCAAATAATAATAATAATAAAAAAAAAAAAAAACATTTAATAATTGCCAAATCAAATTCCGAATTTCTTTTATAACCAAAAAACCAACATTATTTCATAAGGTTTAAAATTAGGTATAAATATCTTTAAGGTACAGTGAAAATGTAATTAATTAAATTATACATAACATGCTATGATCACAAAAGATATTTCACAAAGTATGTTTAATGGAAGTGTAAGGGTTTCCTTATGGCAATTACATAACTCGCTGCTAAATTACCATAGCATGATGCACTGTTGTAGAAGACTAACTAGATGGCCACGACTGTTTCCCAAAAATGTCAGAATTTGTCATATTTATTGTTTGAACCATATTGGTTAGAAACTGTTGTTGATGTCAAGCAGGTGGTGACGTGATAATTTTTGAGATTTCATGTTGAGATTAAAGCACTGTAAGATTATTGCTGTAAATACAAACATCAGTATTTCTTCATTGTTTTTTGTTTTCTGTTATGTTGGTGGGTATCCTTCCTACATCACTCATTGTTTTTTTCTGGTACTGTCCAAATCAAACCACCATGTTTTGTAATGAGATATCACACATTTTATAAAATAAACAAGCCACAATCTTGTTTGTTTTAGTATCCCCTTATAACATTCGTGAGTCAAAGGGGCAAGATGGTGTTTGGATTGAGGATGATCTTACAACAGTGGAGAAAAAAAGCTTCTGCTTTTGAGAGAGAGAGAGTGCTGACATGTAGAGGATGGTGTATTTCTATTCAGTGATTTTACTCTCGACAATACTACTTGATTTTACACCTTTTGGGGAATCAACCATATTTTACTAACATTTAAATCTTTGAATTGTACCTGTTTCATAAAAAAGTTAAAAATAGTAAAATCCCTTTTCTGTTCTTGCAGCAACTGTAAATAACACACAAACTATAGTGACATTAAACTGAAAATCAGAAATAATGACTGGGAAACATACTTTTCAATCTAAAGACACCCTTTTTTTTTTGCAACATGATATTATCTCTTTGTATCTGCATTAGAAGTTTCATCAGTGAGGTTAAGAGGTTTCAGTCTTGCTATATTTTCTGTAACATGTAAAGGATGTCTTCAAATCATTATCCATCATAGTGTGTGTGTGTGTGTGTGTGTGTGTGTGTGTGTGTGTGTGTGTGTGTGTTTTGAAGAGGTTTAATGAATCTGGAATATCTCATTTTGTTCTCACTGAGGAAAATCAAAGAAAATAAAAAAACTTTCAAACCAGTAAAAGTGGACTTTTGAAGAAACATTTTGGTCACTCTTTACTATAAAATGGACAACAATGACAACAAAAAGCATCATATATAGGTCTGATATACAACACGATCCACAAAGAGTTTGAGAGGAGGGCCCCCCTCGGTAGAAATTGTGTTCAATATTACAAAAATATAATATTGAAACTTCGTCATAAATTTTGTTTTGATTCTATTATATTCAAATTTCATATCAATGACATTGTTTTCAGTCGCATTTATTAATTGCAGTTTTTCTCATTTAATTATTATGAAATGATACAATTTTTCTGTTCTGTGTGACTTCTGCCCTCCAACTCACTATAAAGAATTATATTATGTTAAACAAGACCTACACTTTAAAACTTTAGCAATGAATTACATGTACGTTTAAAACCATAACTTATATAAGTAACCAATTGTATTTGTACGCTGTAATCCAGATCTTCAGAATCTATACAACTGTGCAGAACAGTCCCAAATTTAAGTCTTTATTCAGAGATATTCATCTCCATCCTTGTGCTTTTGGTCCCTTTTTTTTTTATATACACTGCGCATGTTTTTAAGAAAGGGTTATGGTTAGGTTTAGAGGTTGGAGTGGGATTAGCAGCTCAAAATTTTAATCCTATATAGTTACTAAAACTTACTACTGTTTTTGTAAGTCTACATATTTCTGTATATTACATTTTTTATTGTTTTGTACATGTAAATGTCACATTCCAATACCTGTGTGGTAAAAAATGTACATTACCCCATTGGCATATCGCTTTGTAGATATGATATAAAGTAGAGCCAAAAAAGTTTATGTCCCTGCTAGAAGGTCTTTGGAGTCACTCCATCCACAGCTGTCACCAAAAATATATCATTTTATCTTATAAAGTTCCTCACCCTGTTCAAAATTTAGCATTTGATCAATGAGATCTGTCAATAAGTGATCTGTTACACCATACACAGCATTACTGTTTCAGTCCAATTATGAAGATAGTCTCTCCAGCGCAGGAATTTTTTTAGCCCTCTACAAGGATGTTAATGTCCTTATTCCCAGGTTCCCCCCTGATATGTTCTTGGTGTCACTGAAATGGATCAAGGCACTACAGCAAATTACAGAAATAATGTTTTCATCATATAAAACCTTTCTTTCCAGTATCATTCATTTTCATCTCCCTCCATCATCATTGTTATGATAAAGCAGAGAAAAAGTCACTCTGACATGATTCTGCAGTGCCAAACTGGAATCGGGGTGGGGTGTTTTACTTTTTGCTTAATGTAGTTCTTCGCAGAACATAGGCCATTCATCAGAGGGGCAGGACATTGACCCCATTTCTATGAAGCAGCATCATTTCTTGACACCGGCATTGTAGGCTACTGGTTCAGGAAACCGTCCTCTTCCTCAAAAAAATACGCTGCACACATTCGAATATTTGGGTTGAACCAGGGGCGTAGCCATCATTTCCGAAGTGAGGGGGACAGAAATGTTATATATATATATAAACATTACAGTATAACATTTCTGTAATCTATATACTAATCTATATACTAGTCAACAGTTTTTGAACAGTAAGATCACCAAGCCTGCATTTATTTGATCCAAAGTACAGCAAAAGTAGTAATGTTGTGAAATGTTTGTACAATTTAAAATAACTGCTTAAATAAATAAATGCTTTCTATTTGAATATATTTTAAAATGTAATTGATTGCTGTGATCAAAGCTGAGTTTTCAGCATCATTACTCCAGTCTTCAGTGTCATATGATCCTTCAGAAATCATTCTAATATGCTGATTTGCTGCTCAAGAAACCTTTTTTTACTTCTAATTATTATTATCAATATTTAAAACAGTTGAGTACATTTTTTTTTCCAGGATCCTTTGATGAATAGAATGATCCAAAGATCAGCATTTATGTGAAATAAAAAGCGTTTGTAACATTATACCATTCAAAAGCTTAGATTCAGTATAATTTTTATTTTTCGGAAAATAAATTATAGAAATTAATACTTTTATTTAGCAAGGATGCTTTAAAGTGATGATAAAGACATTTATAATGGTACAAAAGATTTCTATTCACAATAAATGCTGTTCTTCTGAACTTTCTATTCATCAAAGATACAAAATTATACTCAGATGTTTTCAACATCATCATAAAAATAAATATTTTTGAGCAGCAAATCAGAATATCAACATGATTTCTGAAGGATCCTGTGACTGGAGTAATGATGCTAAAAATGTAGCTTTGAAATCACAATAAATTGCATTTTAAAATATATTCAAATAGAAACCAGTTATTTTAAATAGTAAAAATATTTCAAAATTTTACTGTTTTGTTGTACTTTGGATCAAATAAATGCAGGCTTGGTGAACAGAAGAGACTTCTTTAAAAAAAAAAAAACAATTTTACTGTTCAAAAACTTTTGACTGGTAGTGTATAGGCAACTTTATCTCTAATTTCTCTAATTTCCTAGCTTTTATTAGTTTAGAAATCAGATAACTGCTGACAATAATCAATAATAATGATTTGTTAATGTTTATATAGGCTACTACAAACAATTGTTTTATCACATAATAAGGCAGAATAGTTTTTGTCTATACTGTAATAAATGTAATGTTAATTAGCACTGCATTGTTCATATAGCCTACTTTATTTATTACCTGGAGAAGACACAAAGTAAAAACAGAAGTAAAGCCTATATTGTCACAATCGTATGTTTGTGTTCATGTTTCCAAACTTTACAGTTTTTCTGTGAAAACAACTTTTTTCATACAGCAATAGCTGGACACTTTTGTCCATATTAGTGATTTCCTGGTTTGACTTTCTGCGTGAGAGTGCCCTCCGGCTACAAATATGAATGAAACACATACTGCATGAGTGTTTAGCGCGCCACGATGTACCTCACCTTATTCTGGGTCAGAATAAATGTCTCTTTGAGTTTTAAATCTATATTTATTCACACCAGCTCTTATATTTACATATTACATTTAGCAGACGCTTTTATTCAAAGCGACTTACAGTGCTTTCAGGCTAACATTTTTTACCTAACATGTGTTCCCTGGAAATCGAACCCACAACCTTTTGCACTGCTAATGCAATGCTCTACCACTGAGCCACAGGAACACTTGAAAACCTCTATGCGAACACACTTGCCCGAAAAAATGCGGGGGACAAATTTACATAATATTAAAAGTGGGGAGGACACGTCCCCTGCGTAATCTATGCCCCCTGGGATGAACCTTTCGCGAACAGTGTTGTAAATACAACTTAACCACTGAACATACAGATACAAAAAATCCCACACACTCTCCGCTGTCACAAAAAAAACAACACAGAGATACAAAAGTCTCCACAACATAGCAGCGGCAGCAACAATACTACAGCGAGAATCAAAGTCAAGCCTTCTTTCTTTGCATGAACATTTGGGCGACGTTATGCAAATCTTCCCACATCGTGACATAGACATGTGGGGAATGTTAGAATGAGTCCCATTTTGGGGGAGGGCGTGGTTGACTCTAAACTCTTATAATGAATATCTCTTTGGATTTGAGACTTTAGTCTTTGCAACTTTACAGATCTTCTTTATGCACCAAGAGCTTGTAACACTCCAAAGAGAGAGGAAAAATTTTAATCGCATCACATGACCCCTTTAATGCACCACAAAGGAAGCTAAATACCAAAGGGTGTCTCCCTAAAGATCCATCACCCAAAGGTTCATGGTAAGAAGCAATGGTGGACACATCAAACCTGAGCATGAAGGGGGTCAACCCAGCAGAAAAATTATCCTGAAGGAACTCCAGCACTGAAACAACCAAGCTGTTTACTACAGTAGGTCCATCTGACATTTTCTGCACCATAAGGTGAAAACTCTCCACTTTAAGGCATACAGATTCCTCATGGAGGGAGCTCTAGAGAATAAAATAGTCTCAACAACCTTGGTTGAGAGACTAGAGTTCAGGAGTTAGAGTGCTGAAACGCATTCTTGCAATCAGGGGAAATGTATACAGACATAGCCATGGCCATGTCTGCACTTAGCTGGATGTATGAGGGAGAACCAGAGTGGACAGTGGGTCATCTCTTGAGATGTGAACAAGTCCACTTCTGCCCCCTAGTGATTTATATATGAGACTACCAGTGTGTTGTCTGAAATGACAAGAACCTCACAGCCTCGAAAGTCTGTGAGGAAGTGCCTCAGCTCCAGAAAAACAGTCATCATCTCCATTAAACTTGTGTGCCATCATCGATGACCTCTCAACAGACCCCAAGTCGACTGGGCAGCTAGGACCACTCACCAACCTGTGAGGGAAGCACCCCTTTTGGGATGTTAGCATCTTGTAACAACAAGAGGCTCCAAGTACAAGTCACTGGGACAAGAACCAAGGCTTCTTCTACATTACTAGGGTTCAAAGGCATCTGCTCAAAACTCTAATGATGTGAAATGGGCTGCCCCTTGGGGAAAGCTCCTTGGTCTTAAGCTACCACTGTAAAGGTCTCATGTACAACAGGCCAAAAGAAATCACATTGGATGCAGCTGCCATGAGCCTAACAGTTTCTGGAATTGTTTTACTGTGACTGTCACAAATCATTTGTGGAAAACATATACAACCCAGTTGCAGTTTATTTAATTCCTAAAAAAAAAAAAAAAAATGTGCAAACAGGCACAAAAACAAAGACAAAAGGTTTTGCCATCTTCAAGAATCGGCTAAAAACACATCTCTTCCATCTTTATTTGACCCTCTAACTTTAGCACTCGCTCACTATTCTAATTCTATTCTTAAAAAATGAATAAATAAATAAATAAATGAAATAACTAGCTTTCTAATCTTTTTGTATTCTATCTGTTTTCTTTGAATTTATTATATTAACAAAAGCAAAAAAAAAAAAAAAAAAAAAACTTCTAACACCAGCTTGCTCTATTCTTTTTCTATTCTCCCTGTTTTCTTTTTATTTATTATATTATTTAAAAGCCCTTGCTACGTGTACTGCGTTAAGCTAACTGAGACTTGTTATAGAACTTATATATCATTGCTCTTTTGTTTATTTTGATTGCTTCCATTGTCCTCAATTGTAAGTCGCTTTGGATAAAAGCGTCTGCTAAATGACTAAATCTAAAATGTAAAAGGTAATCCACAGACACAGTGTAACAGAAAACAATACTGTTGCAAACAAGGGCTAACAGAACATGGTATGTATAAGGGAACTAATAAGACTAAAGGACACACAGCTGGAAACAATGAGAACTAATAATAAGTGCAAGGGGTGATGGGAACCGAAGTCCGAAACAACAGTCCAGAAAAGTGTGTCCTCTGATGGCTGGCAAGGGCACTCCAACAGATGGCTGTGACAGTGACAGTTTGGCCTAGCCTGATCTCGCCTAGGACTGAGAGAATCAACTGAATATGGGCAGAAGCTCCATATCACCCCTACCGAATACATAAAAGCAAACAGCTGGATATAAACTTTTGCAAATATATTGTAACAATCATATCATTCATCTCAATGCTTTGGACTTGCATATATTTTTATTACATTGTTTTAACTTCTTGAGGTACTACTAATGTTAGCGTCCTCTTACATACGTCTACAAACACATGCAGCATCAAATCAACAGATGAATTACTTTATAATGATATGAAAACATGTACGCAGTATACCATATGTATACTGTATATATATATATATATATATATATTATATATATATATATATATATATATATATATATATATATATATAGTATATGTATATGTATGTATATTTTGTTGTTTATGTCTTATATCCATACCCGAAGTATCTGCTCCATGCAGCATGTCTAAACAAACTCATTGATTTGGCCTCTAGCGGTCGCTTTCATACTGTATAAGGTCAACAAACCCTTCTGAGCTGTTCCAGCAACATCCGCAAAAAAGAAAAAAGAAAAAAAAAAGAAAAGAAAGCGTAAAAACACATGATATGTTTTTACTGATTTTTCCACCAATATGTGCTGATTAATTGGCAAAACTGGTCAATAGTTGAGCTCTAGTATGGGTGTGTATTCGTGAAAACATGGACCAAATTTACATTCCTAAAAGGGTGTTTACAGATTTTTTTCAAAACACTCGAACTGAGGAATAAAATCAATCAAAGGCTTCAGTGAAGAATGCCAATGTAAAACGGAAGAGGAGCTTTGCAGTGGTCCATAACATGCAACAATGACCATTTTGTAGATGAGCAAATTTGTTTTATTAAAGACCAGCAGCCGCATCACATATTGGTGAAAATCACTAATTTATGTTATTGGATGAGCTACTCAATAAAAGTGCAACATGGGAAACATATGAAGAGTTTGGTTCCAAAACGCTATAAATCCATTTTGATAAGGTCATAAAACTTAGGAATAACGTAGCGTTGGTTTCAGGAAATGCAGCCCAGGTTCTTAAGAAATAAGTTCATCAAGGGCATCAAAGTGACTATTCTTGACCACCTGAATAGAAAATATGCTGACAAATCCATCCAGGCTGCTTGATATGGCTTCTCTTTCTGATCCTTGCTTTAAAAATGTATACAGTAAAAAGCAGAGAGAGTGGATTATGTGAAGTGATGTAGAGTCTAATGGCATCACATCAACACCAAACTGTCCCTCGATCAGACAGAATCTAAAGAAATGGAGCTTTCTACAGATAGTTGAGTTTGATGGAACCAACCCTAGGCGATGTATTTTCTTTTCAGCACAAATGTGAACATGCTGCAGATCAGCAATAAAACCATAGAGAGTTAACCAGTTTCAATCATTTGCTTTTAATTTATAGTTGTTTTGACTGAAATGTATTTAAATATATTTTACATTAATTTTCTTTGAGAAATGTTGATTGTTCAAACACAGGCATTCACATGTTTATTTAATTTATACAAACAGACATTACTTCATGCACACACACACACACACACACACACACACACACACACACACACACACACACACACACACACATATTCCAAAAATTATTTCTAAATCCACCACAGAAACAGGGCTGGATCATGTTCGAGGCAACAAGTCAGCTGCCTAAGGTTTCAGACACAGCCTTTATGAATGGGTCACTGATTCATTGGATCACTCTATTTGTTCAAAAACGTAAATTCATTCATTAATGAAACACTGTGCATTGCTCGGAGGAGAACAAATGTTCTGCTGTTGCTTTGCAAAATCGAGCAAAAACAGACAATAGTTTGTCTAAAACAAAATACAATATAACTTTTTGTTTACTGAACTCTAAATCCAATATCACTTTTGCAACAGTGCAGAAATTCGGGAAAGAAACTTGCTTGTGTGATCTTGCTAAACCATATCATATACTGTAACTGTATTATATAACATATAAGACAAAAACTCTTTCAAGGCCATTTTTTGCCCTCATGTCTTGAATTTTAGTGCATATAAATGCATTCTAACAGGTTACATCACACAGTCAGCCATCCTGCCTTATGTTCAAGCTAAATGCACAAGAGATACTCAGATTCCTATTTAAAAGTGGCACTGACCCACTGAGCCTCAATACTAAATAAATAAATAAGCAAAATGCAGAACAAGGGCTAGTATGTCTGTCTAGTGTGTAATTATTATGCAACATTTATTTATTTATTTTAATTAATTAACAAAAGCAGAAGTTTCAGGAACTAGGCAGATATAATGTCATCACATAGAAATATTTTGTAAAGCGAAATTCAAGCAGACTGTTGAGCCAATGAGCAATTAACAGCTGAGATGATTCTGAACGTTTGGTTGACTCTAGTCTCACATGCCTCACAAGCTGTACACAATAACTGACTAGCTCAGGTACAACTACCCAAGGTCTTTTTAAGTCCTTCTGCTGCGGTTGATGTGTAGGCTAAACCTGTGCAGTGGCCTGTGTAGCAGCCTATGTAATTCCTTGTCCTCTGAAAACAGGGACATTTAGCTTCTCAATACACTTCAAGTCAAGTCTTATATGGCTAAGACCAGTTGTCCTCCTAAAGCTATTAACCTCTTTGAAGTGGGTCTTGTCCAAGCAAGGTTGGCAAAATAACATCTCTCTCACCCTCCTTCACCATGTACAGTAGGCTGTTCAGTTTGCTGTCAATTGTGCTTAACTCCAATTGACTAGTGAGCATTCAACTCTGTTCCGTGAGGACAGGATAGGTTCCCCTGTGTGGAAAATTAGCATGGTGCGCAATCCCTAAAGACGAGACAATGCTAGGAGGATCTTCTTCGATACCACAGGGAAGAAGAAAGTTAATTTTCCACTGTCAAAGTCAGCACAGGAGAGTTTTACAGCCTAAAATAGGGCTAGGCCTGACTTAAACAGCTATTGGAAAGAGTCCAATGCAGTGTGGAGGGTGTGAGATTAGGGGGCGGAAAGAAAATGGAAAAGAAGCAGGTTATCCATGAGTTTTATATAAAGTTTAATAGAATAAACAGATCCACAGTCTCACATAAACTGATATAAATAGAGCTATTGACACTGTGTGTGCGCCAACTGTCAATTACAGCTCAAAGTAAACAGTTCAAAAATTATAAGAAGGTACTAGGTGTTCTGCTCTCCTCTTTTTCTTTCTTTCTTTCAACAGAACACAGAATCTACAGATCTACTGAAAAAAGTCAAAATAGGTGAACACGGACTTACACTTTATCACTGAACTGCTGAAAACAAAGGGAGAAGCAAATGAAGGGAGATGAAAGAGAAGGAAATAGAAATAGATTAATGCCTACTCCTGATTGCACCATATTTGGCACTAGTGAGCACCCTAATTTGTTTTCGGTGGCTCGTGAGCACTGGCCCAACATTAGGGTGATGAAGTGGAGCCAAGCAATTAATCTCTGTTATGCCGGACGGCTCTGATAAGGACTGATGGGTTCACCGTTTACGAACATCAAACTTTATGGAGTGGAGACGAAATCAAGAATCGGAGTTCACTGGAGCAAAGAGAGAGATATTAGGCACAATTTCACTCTAAGTCTCTATAAGGCTACCATCATCAAGAAAAACTAGCTGCATAAATTGCTTTGTTTGATATATACTCTCATTGGGTCACATTTACTAACCTTGCAAGTTTTTATAAACGTATTTGTAAGTAAATAGTGTGCATCACTTTGAAAAATAAATGATTCATACAGAGCCCCGCACATGGCATGCAGGAAAAAATAGTAGGCTAAATCGTGTGCACGATTTACTAATTCGTTCCCTCGATTTATAAATAGTGCACACGATTTACTAATTCATTCATTCGATTTGCTAAATCGCGGGTCTCATTTATAAATTGAGAGAAAGAATTAGTAAATTGTGCACACGATTTATAAATCGAGGGAACGAATTAGCAAATCGAGGGAATTAATGAGTAAATCGTGTGCACAATTTATTTATTTTTTTCTTGCATATAATTTGCGGGTCTCCGTAGATTCACACTTAAAAAAAATAAATAAAATAAATCACACTTATGCAACACTTATAGTACAAACACAAATATGCAACAATCAGTCACTTTGTGATCTTAAAAACATGGTGAGATTATTTTTGTGTTGTTTTGTTATTAAGAATCTTTCTGAAGGTTTTTTTTTTTTTTTTTTTTTCTTCTTAATCATTCACATATCACTTACAATTCTGGGACTATTAAACAATTTTGCTTACGTAAAATACTTTCTAAAGTTGAAACAGTGGGATTTTATGAGCTGTGATGTATTAAAGGTGATGCATGGAATTGTGAAGCACCCAGATGGAGAAAGACAGTGGAGCATATACAGTGTTGACTGGCATAAACAAACCCAAATGAGACATAACCCTTTTCTCCTTCAGCACTGGGGTTTACCTCAGGAAAGCTTTTTCTAATCAGTCAGAAATGAAAGGAAAAATTCAACCTTTTTAGACAATGCATATAGCCTGATTTAACCTTGTAAGCACACGCTGTATAGCTAGTCATTTTTATTTTCTCTGTTGAAGGTTATGAAGTTTGAAAGTGTTCCATGATTTTGATAATGATGTCTATTATTATATATCCAATCACCAATATAATAATCAGATAAAATATAAATGCACCAAATACAGACTATGGCATTATAAACATTTCTATATATGAAAAGAGAGACCCATTCACTTCAAGCATCTACTCAATTCTATGTAAAGGAACACCATCCTTCACTCAGTCATTATGGAAAATTTGTACACGGTCTTGTCTTGTTGCTCTGTCTCTTGTTTTGAGATGCTTCAATAATTAGATTTCATTAATACTGATACTTCACTTGTTGTTTTTAACCACTAGTAGGTTTGATGACGCAAGCTGACTGGTTTGAATGGGTTACCCCTGCCCTGATAATGAATGATATGTGCTGAAAGATGCAAATTAAATGTGTATTTTATTTTGGATGGAAGCTAATGATATTTGGACATTTTTGATTGTTTAGCTTAGTAACGGGAGGAGTTTCTGAAATTTTGGATTCGCTCGCAATACATGTGAAAACGTTAATCCTCGTGCACATGCCCTGAAGAAATAACAGACTTCTGACAAACAATTTGTTTAATTTACTCTGAACTACAAAGGAGGAGACAGAAAGTTAAAAGGCTTTTTATTATTATAATTATTATTATTTTTATTTTTTTTCAGGAAGCATTATTTGGAAAAAGCAGGGAGCATTATGGTCGTAGTTTTTTATAAATGATGCTCTAGGTAAACTGGTAAACAAACTGGTAAACATTGTGACAAGGCTATAATGTTTAATTATTGTTTATTATTCTTTACTGCAATGTCCCAATTTGTCTACTAATACTCTTAAATATACTTATACTTTTAAGTATACTCTTTTTGTGAAGAAAAAGCACAATAATGGGCAGAAGAGTGAGGCCTTCGACTTCACTGAAAGGAAGTGCAGGATTGCTCAGTTTAAACCATGTTCATCCCAAGTTCATCCTCCAAACAACTGGTGGATCCATTGGCTGGTACACCAAGCCCCACTTCAGCACCTCATAAAGTTGCTTCCTTGCAACATTCTTCTTTCCATGGTGCGTCCTCCCAAACTACTGATGATTCCAGTGTTGGTTCCTCCAAGCATCACAAAAGCACCTGAATTTTTATTTATTTATTTATTTTATTATTATTATTATTTTGTGAAATTCTTCATCTAAAGTTCACCCTCCCAAACTACTGGTGCTTTCATTGGCTGTTTCTCCAAGCTCTACTCCAGCACTTGATGAAGTTGTTTCCCTGCAATGTTCTTAATCTAAGGTGCATCCTCCTAAAGTCCTCCAAGGTCATAAAAGGTCATAGAGATTATGACTCCCAAATAATGGAGGAGAATGATGAGGACACGAGGAAGCTGTTTTGGTTCAACCTCTCCTGATGGTCCCAAGAATAATACCAGGAAGAGCCAGTGAACAGAAGTAAAGGGCCAGTTGTTCTGTCCATATAGGCAGAGAAGAAAGCCAGGAAAACAGAGAAGAAGAAAGTAATAAAAGAGAAAGTACAAGTAGAAAAAAGTTAGCTGCTTAAACACTAAACAAAGGATGAAAAACTGAAACATTTATGGATCTCCTCCTAATGCATCGCTTGGTGCTTCATGACATTGTTCCTGTGATGTTCAGTGCATTGAAGGTCTTTATTAAGCCTCTAGGATTCTCTTGCTCTTAGGCTCTCTGCATATTTCTGTGTCCAAATGAAATAAAAATTGTGCAAACTAAAAGCTGAAAGTCTATATTAGACTTAGGTCTGTTATTATTATTATTATTATTTTGTGTGTGTGTGTGTGTGTGTGTGTGTGTGTGTGTGTGTGTGTGTGTGTGTGTGTGTGTTTCCTTTTGAAGCTTTGAAACTAATTTGACTGAGGGGTAATTTTACGGATAAATTTACATTTAAGTTCAGTTTACTGTCTTTGATGTGTAACTAGTGGCACTAAGTGTTGTCTTAGTTTAAGCAGGAGGCTGTTGCCTGTGAGATCTCCGTCTTGATCCTTCCAATACATCTTTTGTCACACTCTTGTTTTTCGCGTTTCTTACCCTACAGGTGCCTGTTATTGTATGTATGTATATATATATATATATATATATATATATATATATATATATATATATATATATTTATATTATATATATATATATTATATATATATATATATATATATTATTAAATCTTCTTAATTATTTGTGTGAACAGCATGACAAATTAGTATAACTCTTTGCTATATTTAAAGCTGTTATTTCTTCATGTTTTTTCAAGAGCATTAAAATATTAATTGCATGCACTGTCAGAGGTGGAGAGTAACTAATTACACATATTTTCATTACACTACTTGAGTACATTTTTTTTTTCTACTTTCTTAAGTATAATAAAATTGTGGTACTTTACTTTTGAATAAAATTAAAGTATTCAACTTCGCCACGTTTACCAAAAGTGCAAAAAAAAAGACAAAGGTGGCAATGGATAAATAGAGCGAGCCCTGCGCTTCATGAAATAACAAACAGGTCTGACTTTTGTTCAAGACCAATCGAAACTTCCAGTTCAGCTGAGCTTTTCTTTGAAAGTCAATCACTGTTGCTGGCATTTTGAATCGGTAATGTTAGCATTTCAATATTTTAGCAAATGTAAGTGGGCTCTTTTAAATTGTAATTTTGACAGCTCCTGAAATGGGCCATTCCATTGATATTACCAGAGCACTCAGCAGTTTAAGTAAATAGAAAACTCGGTTGATAGATGGATGCAGTTATTGGATGGAGCAAGAGAAATCAAAGTGTCTAAAATGCATGCATAGTTCATTTGAATGGTAAAGCTCATCCAATTTGCAGTTAAAGTAAATGTAACTTTTATGTTTTTTGAAACTTTTTACAAAGTTGAAATAACCTCGACATTAACAACAACACTGAAATAAAAGTGCATGTGCATGTTATTATAGCAACTGTGGACACCAGGCAAATTTTTGGTACAACAAAAAAAAGGAGCATTTTATTTAACATGTTAACCCATAGCTACAGTAGGCTTGGGAATCAAAAATCAATTCCAATTCTTGAATTGGATACTTGTTATAAATTATTGATTATCAATTCCTTTGTGCACATTTTAATATGACTTGAAACCATTCAAGCACAAGAAGACTCACACATTGTTTTCTGCACAACCATTGGCATCAAGAAGACTCATGTGGTGTGTTCACTGCTGCACACACATCCATGACGTGTGCACAGAAAGCTGCTTCTTATACTGTATTGTGTGTGATACTGAAATGAGTCCTCTTCCATGTCATTTTGCATCTGAAAGAACAAAATATATATAAAAATATCCTCGCAAACACAGTTGGTTTTGTCTTAATTGAACGCAGACTGTTGAGAAAGAAAACACACGTGTAACAGTATACTGGAACCATGCAGCTCTTAAAGTGATGGCAGACAAAAAAACAAAAAAAAAACACTTTAACAACATAAACCAATAACTTTTGTAACTATTTGTAATGTATATAAAAAAAGAAAAAAAAACAACATATCCCTAATATACATTTATTTCAGTTTCTTTACCTGAATACCCAAAAATCTTATTTGTTATATGTTTTAATCTTAAAACAATAATAAATCATTTAATTTACGTTAGTTAGGCTAGTTGTTTTTGCTATGGTTTTTTAAACCATAAGAAAAAGTTCATTGTGTAAGTGTTCTTTAGCCTGTTGATTTTCAATCATAGTATTTAGCTACAATGAAATGTTTACGATAATACTTAGAATATTTTTATTTTTATTTTTTTACCTTATTGGAATCAAAAATAGGAATCAATAAGAATTAGAATTGATAAGCAGAATCAGAATCATTACAATTCAAATGATGGCCAAACCCCACTTTATTTATTTATTTATTTATTTATTTAACTGGCACCTTTTTATTAATTGTTTTAATCCCTAACCCTGGCTTCAGACGTTTGTTCTATTCAAACGTAAATGCCCTGAGAAGTGGACATAACAGGATATTTTGCCATGATTCCAGTTCGAAGTGAACGTATATGTTCCATTCAAAGTGCATTGAAGTGAGCGAGAAATGAATTTAAATTGTATTTATTTACAGCGTTATATGATGTCACACTTGTCCATGTGTGAAGACATTGTGCACCACAAATCCGTGAATGAATGTTCCGAAGGGAGGTAAACTTCAACAGATTTCCCCTGCTCATTGAACACTGTGTAGGGACCATGTCAATGGGAACACAGTTCATGCACGGAGCTAACCTCTAATGAGCTGATTATCTGAATCAGGTGTGCAAAAAGAGAGATGTGCGAAATATGCAGAGCTGGGTGACGCGAGGACTGGAATTGAGAACCGCTGCTTGTCGTTTGTCATTTCTCCGATCCCAAATGCAGACATGGGTTTTATGTTTACGTGATGCAACACAACGTGTAAAAACACAATATAAGAGAACCGCAAAAATGTGCAATATTCTTATATTTATTTGTTACCCCTCCATCCAAGTACATCTCTGCATCTTACTCTATTCTAATCCATTGTCATCTATAGCACAACTGTTCATACAATTTATTTATTTGCAAGTTGTTTTTTTTTGTTTTTTGTTGTTGTTGTCTCTGTGTACAGGAAGCTTATGTCACTAAAACAAATTCCTTGTATTCGTAAGCATACTTGGCAATAAACAACTTACCCAATACTATACCTATGAATAGTCCAAAAATTCATTATAATCTACAATTATGTCCCCACTGGATGCAACAAATGGCTCGTTTGTAATGGGTTTTACTGGGGGAAGTCGTGGCCTAATGGTTAGAGAGTTGGACTTGCAATCCAAGGGTTGTGAGTTCGAGTCTCGGGCCGGCAGGGAATTGTAGGTGGGGGGGAGTGAATGTACAGCACTCTCTCCACCCTCAATACCACGACTAAGGTGCCCTTGAGCAAGGCACCGAACCCCCAACTGCTCCCTGGGCGGCGCAGCATAAATGGCTGCCCACTGCTCTGAGTGTGTTTACGGTGTGTGTGTTCACTGCTGTGTGTGTGCACTTTGAATGCAGAGCACGAATTCCGAGTATGGGTCACCATACTTGGCTGTATGTATGTCACGTCTTGCCTCGTCAGTGTATAGCTGGCCAATCAGAGCACACCTCGCTTTTCAGAACGATGAGCTTTGTAAAAACGACGCATTTCAGAAGGCGGGGCATAGAGGAGAAACAATAATGTACAGTATGTGGAAAATAATGTGTTTTTTGAACCTTTACCTGCATAAACACATTTCATTACACTAAATACACAAAATAATGTTCTTTTTAGCAACATCATACTGTATGACCCCTTTAAGGACTGCAAAAATGAAGTTTAGATTTTATGCAGTATTATTTTAGCTCAAAGAATATCGTTTCTAACAGATCTTTTTTGTTTTGTTTTGTTTAAACAGATGATTGTCTATGCAGGGTTTGTGTGTGTGTGTGTGTGTGTGTGTGTGTGTGTGTGTGTGTGTGTGTGTGTGGTGTGTGTGTGTCTGTCTGTGTGTGTGTGTGTGTGTGTGTGTGTGTGTGTGTGTGTGTGTGTGTGTGTGTGTGTGTGTGTGTGTGTGTGTGTCTGTGTGTGTCTGTGTGTGCATGCATTTCTGAAAAAAAGCCACTTTAATTTCTTTTCTATTTTTAAAACTCTTCATCATTGGCTTTCTCATTCTATATTTGAATCTGTCTTTTCTCTCATAATGATTACAACCAGAATAGCTATGATAATTGTTTAATAGGCCCAGTCTGCATGACTTCAAAGTGGAAATTTTTGCATATTTTTTCCCCATGAGTTCAAAGCTTTATTGTCATGCTTAACAAATGGCATTGACTGTGGAGACTGGCTTAAATACACTGTAAATGAGAGAGAAGGGGTCCCATAAGGTTATATTATTATACATTAATTAATTTGTTCTTGAGCTTGCATTTTCATCCATATGCAGATATGGCCTATAACTTGATGGGCTGAGAATGCAAAGCTTGCTTGGAAAAGCCAGTAATGAAGTCTTCATATGTTCCACATTAGACCTCAGTGTAATTTTACTATAGAGTGGGCTGAAAACTCAATACATCCTGTATTTGACATATTGTATATTTTTTTTTATTCAAAAAAACATTTCTGCATTTATGCTGTTATCACACTTACACGGCTTTAAAAACTAGCTGTTAAATTTAAAGTGGAGAAAATACTGGCAGTAAGGGTTGTCAGAAAATGTATAACAGTGTAAATGTTAAAATATGATTAAAGTTCATCAAAACTGAAAATGTCTAATTAACGTATATAGTGTATATATTACTGCCCAGGAAAAAAAAAAAGAAAAAAGAAAAGAAACAACTATTTAACAGTATTTTTAGAGTAAATATGTAGAATGCCCCATTAAATTTATTTGCTTTATAGTCACAGACCAATTAGCCTCTTTAGCTTCAGCCCTCCATCACTCATACCGGCTGTGTATCATCCACTAATCAAGGACTCTACCTTCTCTTCCAAGATCTCTTTGTGCAATCTTAACCAGGACTATGCACTGTAGATTGCTCTTCACTGTCTGTAGTGGTCCTTTGCATTCATCTGGCTCTTTGTTGAGTGCCACTGTGTCTCTGCTGTTGATTCATGTGTTTCTATTTGTTTCAAATATTATTTATTTATTTTTATTTTTTTATTATTATTATTTTTTTTTCTGTGCTGAACCTCAACTCATGTCCCAGCATTTGGATTCATATCGCCTGCCTGTCTTTGATGCCTCTCTCTGAAATTAAATGTAAGGCAATATTTTCCCTGTCTTACTCACAAATTGACCATTGCATCTTTCACAGCATCTCAGGCAAGAGTATCCATTTTATACTCCATTGTCAAGTTTAAAAAAGGAGGACCTAGGACATTGCTTTCTTTCTTTCTTTCTTTCTTTTGAGTCCACTGCCCTGCATTTCACATTTATAATACTTTTTATATTATATCCATTTATAAAAGCAGTATGGCACTCAAGTCCATTGCAATTTACTCAGTAACATGCACGCAAATTAAGAAAGATGAACGTACCAACCTTGCGTGTTAAACAATATAAAATTGTACATCATGTGAACTTATTTGTAATTTCAGTTAACTTTATTACATTTCTAAATTAGTACTGCAGTGACACTGTGTTGGAGGGCCAGTGTCCAAGTCATTGATTAACTCATGTTTAGGGTCAGCCATCCCATAATGCAACAAAGCTCTGTGGAGCTGTACAATATTGTAACACATGATGAGTCCAAACAATGCCATCAAGCTTTCAACAGACCCATGGCCGTTCTATTACAGATCATACGCAGCAATGCAGCAATCACTATGCCTCCTCTCTTGCTCACTGAATGTTGCTGATTGATGTGAAAAGCCAGATTCTGAGTGGGTATCCCACTGTCACATAAGAGTTGAATGAATAAAAGATTATACCCGTTAAGCCAAATAGGCGAAAGTGAAATCACATCACACTTTACCGCAGGCAAAGTGGTAGCCCCCCATCACACACAGCTTGAGCCTGCAGTCTGTTTCACAGACTTACTTGCATTACAATGTGATTACATTGGTCAAAGGCATTTATGCATCACAGATTAATTACATACTGACATATTTAAATGATTTCTGTTGGAGTGAATTCATTCTCTCTCTGTGCCTTTTTATTTATATGAGTGTGGTTGATTGCAGCAATTATATATGAAAATCCTGTGATCAGTGACCCCCACAAAAAATAAAAATAAAAATAATAATAATAATAATAATAATAATTAATGCAACGTTCATTTTTTTTTTACTTCCTGGGGCTACACCAATGTATTTTTGCTCCACTTCCTGTGGCTAACATTATTTGCACACTAGTTTTATGTTGTTGTTTGTTTGTTTATTTGTTTTTTAATGAAAAAATGTTTGCAGGTAGGTTTCTTGGATACATTTTACATTTCTAAATGTCTCTTTTTTTTGCTTGTTTGTTTGTTTATGTAATCACAGACGGACTGGATGATGGTGAGATCAGATCTCTGTGTGGCACTGGCTGTTGTCAGACTCAAATCTCACTGGATTATTACAATTAATGGCAAAAGGAATCTTTGGAAATGTAAACTTACATTTTATAAACTTATATCACAAAACATATAAATAACTGGCATAAAACCATTTTCTTATGGTCAAAATACTACTGGCCTAAGATTTTGTTCAGTAAATTACTTTCTGTAATTGTTGTTAATTAATGATAAATAAAAACTTTGGTAACACTAAAGTAAGGTTTCTGTTTGTCAACATTAGTTTAGTAATCTTAACTGTCTTCGCTAACATGAACTAATAATGAAAAAGTTTTATAGCATTTATATACTTAGTTAATGTTAATTTCAATATTTACTAATACATTATTCAAATGAAAAGTTGTATCTGTTAGTATTATTTAATGGACCTAAACTATAGTGATAAATGGTTGATTTTTTTAACTAATGGTAATAAAGATGAATAAATATTGTAACAAATATATTGTTCATGTAATGCTAATATTAATAAATATTAAGGGAATCTTATTTAAAAGTGTTTACCAAAACATTTAATTTAATTTGATAATTTGCAATTCAGGCCTTTCAAATATTTAGCTGAATGACTAATTACCCATTTTATCATCAGAAATTGTAAATAAGTGTTTGATACTATGGCATAATATTCAGAATACATCTACTTTATGTAGACTGTACATTTGGAGTATATTTGATTCAAATTGTAAATATAATTTTGATTGCAAATTGTAATGTTAGGTTGTTATTTACAGACTCATGTAAAAAAAAAAAAGAATAATAATAAAAAAACACTTATGTTTGCTTTACTAGTTTTTACATTGTAGTTATTACATCTTAGTAACACAAACACCAGAGAGTTGCACAAGGCCATATACAGGTGCATCTCAATAAATTAGAATGTCGTGGAAAAGTTAATTTATTTCAGTAATTCAACTCAAACTGTGAAACAAACTGTGATTTTGGCTCACATTTAACAAAAACCCACCAATTCACTATCTTAACAAATTAGAATATGGTGACATGCCAATCAGCTAATCAACTCAAAACACCTGCAAAGGTTTCCTGAGCCTTCAAAATGGTCTCTCAATTTGGTTAACGAGGCTACACAATCATGGGGAAGACCGCTGATCTGACAGTTGTCCAGAAGAAAATTATTGACACCCTTCACAAGGAGGATAAGCCACAAACATTCATTGCCAAAGAAGCTGACTGTTCATAGAGTGCTGTATCCAAGCATGTTAACAGAAAGTTGAGTGGAAGGAAAAAGCGTGGAAGAAAAAGATGCACAACCAACCGAGAGAACCGCAGCCTTATGAGGGTTGTCAAGCAAAATCGATTCAAGAATTTGAGTGAACTTCACAAGGAATGGACTGAGGCTGGGGTCAAGGCATCAAGATCCACCACACACAGACGTGTCGAGGGTTTTGGCTACAGTCATCGTATTCCTCTTGTTAAGACACTCCTGAACCACAGACAACGTCAGAGGCGTCTTACCTGGGCTAAGGAGAAGAAGAACTGGACTGTTGCCCAGTGGTCCAAAGTCCTTTTTTTCAGATGAGAGCTAGTTTTGTATTTCATTTTGAAACCAAGGTCCTAGAGTCTGGAGGAAGGGTGGAGAAGCTCATAGCCCAAGTTGCTTGAAGTCCAGTGTTACGTTTCCACAGTCTGTGATGATTTGGGGTGCAATGTCATCTGCTGGTGTTGGTCCATTGTAACTGCACCTGTTTACCAATAAATTTTGGAGCACTTCATGCTTCCTTCTGCTGACCAGCTTTTTGAAGATGCTGATTTCATTTTCCAGCAGGATTTTGCACCTGCCCACACTGCCAAAAGCACCAAAGGTTGGTTAAATGACCATGGTGTTGGTGCGCTTGACTGGCCAGCAAACTCACCAGACCTGAACCCCATAGAGAATCTATGGGGTATTGTCAAGATGAAAATGAGAAACAAAGAGACCAAAAAATGCAGATGAGCTGAAGGCCACTGTCAAAGAAACCTGGGCTTCCATACCACCTCAGCAGTGCAAAAAACTGATCACCTCCATGCCACGCCGAATTGAGGCAGTAATTAAAGCAAAATGAGCCCCTACCAAGTATGGAGTACATGCACAGTACATGAACATACTTTCCAGAAGGCCAACAATTCACTAAAAATGTTTTATTATTATTATTATTATTATTATTATTATTATTATTATTATTATTATTATTATTATTATTATTATTATTGGTCTTATGAAGTATTCTAATTTGTTAAGATAGTGAATTGGTGGGTTTTCGTTAAATGTGAGCCAAAATCATCACAATTAAAAGAACCAAAGACTTAAACTACTTCAGTCTGTGAACACTGAATTTAATACAGGAGTTTCACAATTTGAGTTGAATTACTGAAATAAATGAACTTTTCCATGACATTCTAATTTATTGAGATGCACCTGTATATGTATATATATCCCTCTAAAAATGCATTGGAATAGTTTGGCATGAAGATGAGAGCTGATGAAGTTCCAGACTTGTGTACTTAACTTGCTCTTTTAAGTTTTCCAGTACAGATGTGAGACTTTCATGCACAATCACTGATTACCATCAGATCTCTCTCTCTCTCTCTCTCTCTCTCTCTCTCTCTCTCTCTCTCTCTCTCTCTCAGTCTTCTCATCTCTTTCATCTCTCTTCTCTACGTTTAACTGATCACTGCAGAGAAAACCAAAAGGACATAAATGGCAAGCCAGAGGTTTGTACAATCAGAGCAGAGCCACATCGCCCCCAACTGGCAATAAGAGTAAATGTTTTGTCAACTCACAATGGCTCCCTCGTGGCCAGAGGGATTTCTATGTTTAGCTGCAATACAGTGGTGGTTATGAGAGACCTAATTATGCGTGACCACCCCCTTACACGGCTGCCCCTCTCATACAGCCAGAATGAGCACATACTGTCAGAAACAGCTGTAAGGGGTGAGAGACTTGATAGATAGAGAGAGAGAGTGAAAGCCGAGAGCAAGAAAGCCCAAGACATCATGTGATAGCATTACAGGCGAGAAAGAGAGAAAGTAATAACAGAGAAGACTGTCTGAGACAGAGACAAAAATACACCATAAAGGGAAGGAGAGTTCAGTAGAGTTTACCCTGGTGTGAGGGACAGATAAGAAAAGGTTTATGCTAATTTGGTTTATGCTTAATTGTTTTGTTTTTTCTTGCTAAAAAGTCATCATTGAAACCAGCACACCAGCATCCAGAAAGCAATATATAGTGTCCTCCAAAAGTTTGAAAATGTTCTGGGCAAAGTAGGATTTTGGACAACATAAGCATGAATCCTTTTGCAAAGACTTTCATCCACCTGCCAGAACACCTGAGAAACAGCACAGCAGCACCCTAGCAACCAGGCAAAACACCTAAGCAACCACCATCAAACTTCAAACCTTCAAACTACTTCAAACTGAAAACCTAAAAACTTCAAGCTTTAAAAACGACTTCAAAATTTCTGATCAGGTTTTCTCAACATCAAAGTTTGTTTTGATAAACATAGTCCTTGTTACAGTGTAATTACACATTGAAGTACTGAGTAATATTAATGAACTACATCTACTTATATGGTTAGGATGGAAGTTTGGTTTATGCTTAGTAGAATGTATTTATGCATAATTTATTGTTATTACTATAGTAAGTACATGTAATGTGTAACAAAAACACTGTACAATAAAGTGTTACTGTTTTTGTTTTTTAAAAGATATAATCTGACCTCCCAACAAAACCAGCTAATCGCCTGCTTGGCCAGACAAGCTAAGGACCAGCAAGCCAGCTTAGGACTTCAGTAAGATTTTTTTAGCATGGTAATGCCAGAGCTATTTGTAAATCTCTAATTGGTGATCAATTGTGCTGGCGATATAAAGTTGTGCTGAGTCTGATGCTGTAATGCTCAAATAAAGAAACCTGTGTCCTTTTATACAATAATAAATACACTGCTGCCAAATTAACATGTCTAATTGTGGCTTTTATGTATTGCCATTATTATGAATTCAAAATCAGGATTTAGGCTTTTTCCAAACTGCAAGCTGATCAGCTGTTCTTTTTTTCAGTAGTAGACAAATGGAAATGGAGGGGTTGTTCTGGCATAAAAGAGTAATGTCTTTTATCTAATAGACTTGTTGGTTCACTGACAATTCAAGGTACCAGAAAGGTTCAACAACAAACACAAATGCAGGAACTAGACATGCTTTCTTAAAATTTTTGCAACTGACGGCTGAAGAAAAAAACAAACAGCTCAATGTACCTCAGTCTGTCCTCTTAGAAAGAAGTTCAGAGGCTCCATCAATATACAGTGTGTGAGAGCAGATTTCTTTTTTTTTATGCCGTACAGAAGCGTTAGCATGGCCAGTGAGACGTTTATCAAGTTGTTATTGTCTTTATGACAGTAGGAGCAAGGGTTGGGAAGACCACAATGCCTTATTTCACCAGCTCCTTGTATCTCTTCCTCGACTCACCTTCAGTATTCCTGGTTTGAGTACTTATAGATTAGTGGTCTTCTCAGAAAGCTTGAATATTTCTGTCTGCTCACTGACATCAGATGTTTTTTTTTTTTTTTTGGTTTGTTTTTGTTTTTTGACTTGGATCAGTTTAAAAAAAAGAGGGATGGCACAAGCGAATAATCACATCATTACGCCATAGCAGCCTTTCTGAAAAGCAATCGATGGTGTCATTTTGTGCTTTAGAAAACATAATGCAGTGGATAGGGAAAACTTACAGCTGGAGAGATCTTAGCACTGATGGTGCTCTCTCCTAAATGGAGGGCTCATTACTTTGAAGGGAACCAAGGTTGTTTTCCCACAAAAACGCGGCTCTAGGGAAAGCTTTTTGGCTCAGATAATATAAGCTTTTATCAAACAATTTTGAAGTAATAATTTTTTCTCAGTATTCACTTTCATAATATTGATTGATATTGTCATAGAGAGTGATGAAAATTGTCTTGATGAGTCATGTTTTGTTGTGTTTGTTTTGCATTTGACTGTGTTATCTGATAGACTGGAACGCTTTTGAGGTTGGATTTAGGGAAATACAGCTCACGCATTCTCACCTCCTGCTTCATCTGGAATGCAGCATAAGGAGTCTGCTTCCTTTCATGATGTAATGTGGTCAGGATAACATTTAAAACCATTTTTCATTATTTATTCTGTATGATGTTTTCTAAAGTAATTCAGACACATGAATTTCACTCTCTTTCTCTCACCCCTTTTACAAAAGCACTTGAGCCTTATGATTATTATTCAGTTACTCCCAGTGCATTTTCAAGTATAGACACATAAATATTAACATCTTAACATCCTTTTATGAAAAATTGCTCTTAGGCACACACAGAATATGAGAAAACTGAGTGACATGACATTTTTATCACATCCATTTTAATGTAGACTGCAGCATTCACTACTCCCCACCTTCTTGTTAATCCGGAACATTCGTCCTTTCCCTTCCCGAAGACACGGATGTCAGGTTCATCAGTGTGTGTTGCCTGATTGCTACAGCTTAATTAGAGTAATTACAGCTAAATGAATGAAAGGAGAGGTAAGGTGTCTTTTTTTCCCCTTTCCTTGTTAGCACTAGAAATACACTCCATGAATCTGAACAATGCCATTAGGTATATGTGTTTGGTTTCTGCAGAATGCTAAAGGAAAGGTAATGAAGTGGAGAGACAGTGAGGAAAAAAAAAAAAAAAACTTTCCAAATTTTTGAGTTTTACACTGAATTAGTGGTGGTGATGCTCAAGTCATTAAACCACAGAGTAGTTCATTTATAGCCCAACTGATTGTATTTAGGCTTCAGAATATATAAAAATGTTGTTTTGTTTGTGAAGATTATGGTGACAATATCATGGCAATAGCTGACCTGAAAGAGAAAACAAAAGGAGACAAACTAATTCCCACGTTAGTTCTCTTTGTATATGTTCTTTGATGCATAATGAAATGTGCTCTGACATATTTCAAAACACAATGACACGTATGAGATAATAATTTATCTTAAATGTTATATATGATACAGTTTACAGGCTCTTCTAATTGAATCAATAGGCTACAATTCCATGTGCAGCTTGGAGGTCCAGTTCCAGTAACAAATATCTCTGTTAATCAAGCTTTTTCCTCCTCTCTTTTACCACAAAATCTTTGTTGAATTCCATGACCTGTTGTCCATTTTAATTTGCAGCTCATGCTTGTAATATTTATGGTATGTATCTCTCAAATATCATCTATCGCTCATTGCCTGACCTCACCAGAGTGTCACACTGAGCTCTTCAATGGTCTTTGATGATGTTGCAGGAAAGCTCCCGCTTATCTGCGGGGCTGAAAAGTTATGGAGCATGAAGTCCTCTGTTTGAAATTGATAAAGCCTGGAGGACTGTGTTTCGCCATCAGGGCACAAAGCTTATCAGCACAACCAGCCTGGAGTGATGGCCTGCAATGCTGTGCTCTGAGGACCAAGACCAACACAGGAAGCCAGTCAAGGGGACATTCTCTCTGGAGACTCTCTGTTGATGTGGTTGAACTGGAGGCTTTCCTATATTAAATTTAAGAATCCTGCTGTGGTTTAGGAAGTTTTCAAAAGAGTCTACTTCCTAAGGGGGAAAACATGTCGAATTGTTGCTCCTGTAGAGTTAGTATTGGTGGTTGAAGTTGGAGTTTGATGTAGAGGGCTGCACTGGAATTGGGTCTCCTGCTGTGGGCTGGAGTAGGCAGACAAAAAACATAGTGCAGGTCCCAGGAATAAGAATGATGGAGTCAACAAATGAAGCTGAGAAGAAAATTATAGTGGCTATAGTGGCTATTTACTTTAAAAGACCAAAGCAAAGCAAGTGCAACATTTGTAAACAATTTTTGATTGTAACTGAATAAAAAATGGGAGGAATTTAACTTTTTAAGTAGCAAAAAGTGTGCAAAATGTACAAACATTCCAGGAGTGGATGGGAGTGTCATCCTCGCAGTAGCGAACCTTGTGTAACCATATGTCCCCTAATACATGTTCAAAAGACATGAAAGTGCCTTGGTTGAAGAGTGGGGTAACATCTCACAGCAAGAACTGGCAAATCTGGTGCAGTCCATTAGGATGAAGTGCACTGTAAGCAAGATACTCACTGCAGCTATTGACCCACAGTTGCTGCAGATTTGTCAGCTGCAGATCCATGATGCGAATCTCCCTTTCCACCACATCCCAAAGGCGCTCTATACTGGATTGTGATTTAGTGACTGTGGAGGTCATTTGAGTATAGTGAACTCACTGTCATGCCAAAGAAACCATCAACAAAAAAACTCAGCTATATTACAACATTCAAAATTCTGCTGGAAGTAACCATTACAAGATGGGTACACTGTGATCATGAAGGGATGGACATGATCAGCAACAATACTCAGGTAGGCTGTGGCATTTAAATGATGCCTAATTGGTACTTAGGGGCCTAAAGTGTGCCAAGAATATATCACCCATACACTAGCAGCAGCCTGAATTGTTGATACAAGGCAAGATGTATCCATGCTTTTATGTAGTTTACTCCAAATTCTGACCCTACCATCTGAATGTTGCAGCAGAAATTGAGACTCGTTAGACCAGGCAACCATTTCCAATCTTCTATTTTCCCATTTTGGTGAGCCCATGCAAATTGTGGCCTCAGTTTCCTGTTCTTAGCTGACAGGAGTGGCTCCCACTGTGGTCTTCTACTGCTGTAGCCCAAAAGCTTGAAGGTTTGTCTGGGTCGACGTGTTGTGCATTCAGAGATGGTCTTTTGCATACCTCGGCTGTGACAAGTAGTTATTTTTAACTATCAGCTCAAAACAATCTGGCCATTCTCCTTTGACCTCTGACATCAACAAAGCATTTTCAGCATTTCTTTTCAACTCTAAGAAGGGTTATGCATGAAAATCCCAGTAGATCCGCAGTCTGTTAAATACTCAGACTAGCCCTGGTACTAACAACCATGCCACATTCTAAGTCACTTAAATCGCCTTTCTTCCCCATTCCGATGCTCGGTTTGAACTTCAGCATATCATCATGACCTTGTCTAGATGCCCAATGTACTGAGTTGCTGCCATGTGACTGGTGAAAATATTAATGTTATTACTGTGTGTATATTTATTATTATTCTTTGTAACACACTTACACTTGGGGAACTAGTCAAATTGTATATAGCGCTCATGAGTTTAGGAAATATTAACCTGGGACCTGAATATATAGTATATTTTTCAGTAAATGATAGTTAAAGTTGGTGGCCTTACAGTATATCAAGGTAATAGTGATGTACTGTAAATTGTCCTTGTGATCAATTATGTACAGGTAGATCATACAGTAGGTTATTGTGATAAAAAGAACAGATCAATATTCATTATTAACTAATAAAGTTCCTCAAAAAGACAGAAAAAAATCTATATCTATTTTAGCAAGTGAGATTCTGTTTGGACAAAAACAGTTACAGATATCTTATGCTCTTCACAGTTACAAAAAAAAAGAAAAAAAAGAAAGAAAGAAAACCGAGGTATTTTTTCTCAGTCTGACAGTCCGTCTGTTTGACCAGAACAACACTTTACTTGACATTCTTTTTCACCATTAGTGCCAATCACAGCCCTGACTGCAGTCTGTGTCTGCAAGAAGAAGAAAAAAAAGGTTTATGTGTGTGTACATGTGAATGAGACTGTGTGAGCAAAAGGCCCATAGGGCAAACCGCTGTAACATTTTGATAATTGAGTTTCTCCTGGTAGAGTCAGTCAAACTAGGAGTGAATCCAGTTGTCCTATTCTTATCAGTAGTGTAATGCAAAGAACAGAGGTGCCTTCCCGCACACAGGCAGTATATATTAGAGCAAACGAAATAGAGAGAGAGAGAAGGACACACAGTGAAAAGGGAGGCTTTCATATAGAAGTGTTCATTCTGAGGGAAAGGAAAATGGCAGCTTTCATACAGACAATAAAATGGTCACTGCAATCTCTGTACTGCTGCCTTGCACTTTATGTCTATAGTGTGCTTCTAACAACAGCCCCTGTCCCTGATTGCCTCCACTCCATCAACAACAGAGTGACACAATCTGTACACTCATAAATCCTGCTCACTATCAGTGATGAAAGGAGGGTTATTTCTAATCATGCCTGTGAGACATGTCTTTAATTTTGCTCTCTCTCTCAGGGTGGTGCTCCCTCTCTCTCTGGTTGGTCTCTTGGTATTCCCATCGCTGGCTGACAGAGTGAGTGCCTATAAAACATGCAGAATGCCATCTGCGACTTTTCCCTTTGGGCATGACTTCTAATCAACAGCAGTCACAGAGCTTTGTTCATTTCTTTTGTTCTGTTGATGCACACAGCATCACAGCATCACAACATCCAAGCCCTTCAGTTCAGTTCACCGCTGATAATTGGAGTGCATGAACAGTTTTGTGCGTGGCTATGTTTTTGCAGATTTATAAATATCTTATTCTCTGGTTCATAATATGCAGTATGCCATGTTTGTCTCAAGTGAAGTGCGTGGAGTTTTTACTGGTGTAACTGTTTGTTTGTTTTTTACACACAAGTTGTCTCAGTTTAGAGAGCATGTTTTTGGTTCTTATCAAAAATGTGTATGTTCAGATCAAATAAAAGATTGCATTTCATCACTGAGGTTTAAATTGCCTGGAGAAAGCCAGCTGTTACCATATTAGGATTAGCATTCCTGTTCTACTTAAAGGCAGTTGGTAGGCTGCCACATCTTTGCTTATAGGACTTTTTTCTTTCTTTCTTTCTTTCTTTCTTTCTTTCTTTCTTTCTTTCTTTCTTTCTTTCTTTCTTTCTTTCTTTCTTTCTTTTTAAAGGCCTGAGCCTTACAATTTTTTTTACTAATTACTGAGTTAATAAGACTGAATGTCTGAGTCATCATGACAATGGTGATTGACTGTTTGTGAAAAGTTAATCCTTGCATTGAGCAGATTCCTAATAATTTTGATATACTCTTGTGAAAAAAGTATACTTTAGCATGCCTTTAAAAATTACTACATATTAAGGAAATAATAGATTTAAAAAGAATAAACTTAAGTGTAAACTAATTGCATGTTAATTGCAATTAAATGAAAATGTGTTATAGTTTCAATTTATATTAAATGCAAATGAAAAACAGAAAAGTTACTGATAATTTTCTGCCAGAAAATTGTCTGTTAAATTTACAGACATTTCATTTAATATTAAAACACAAACAGTACAATGCATAATTCATAATAATAAATAATAATAATAATAATAATAATAATAATAATTGTCAGGGTCCTGCCCTTGCAGTCATGTTTGTTCTGTCTTGTTTGTCTTGTGTCTGAGCATGTGGCTCTGTCTTTGTTGATGTTGGCCATGTGCTCCTCTTGTCCTGCCCCCTTGTTTCCCTTTACCACGTCCCCTTGTTTAGCCCTTGTCTTGCCCTTATTTACGTGATTGCATCCACCTGTTCCTCATGTGCTTTCCTCCCTATTTATAGTTCCCCTTGCCCTCTTGTCTTTGCCGGTTTGTTGTAATTTTCACCCCTTCTGTCACTGTCTTTGTCGCTGTCTGTGAATGTGGCGGAGTATGTGTTCCTATCTTCCTTCCTGGTTCGTCTTGTGCCCTTGTCTTGTCTAGTCCTTTGTAGTTCCGTGTTCTTGTTTTGCTCCTTTATGCAATTTATCTGTTTTTTGCCTTTTGCCCTTATTTTAGTATTTATTCAGTTCTTCTAGTCCTGATCTTTTGTTTAGCATTTTTGTTTGTTCTTTTAAGTTAGTTGTGTTGGTTTAATTGCTAATTATTTCTTATTTGTTTTGTTTCTTTACTTTTATCATTATTTTATTTTATTTATCCCCCTGCCTGCATTGGAGTAATTTGTGTTCCTGTTGAGCCTTGTCTTGTCTTGTCTCCTTGTGTTGTTAGAGTTCCTGTCCTGACCTGTTCCTGTGAGTTCCTGCCACTGATTCTCCCTGCCTGGTACTTTGGTCCGTTTCAGAGTCTGCGGTCAACAATTATCTGAGCTCAGCTCTATGGTGCCTTGGCTCGGTCTTCTCCATCCAAGGCTGTCCCAGTGGCCCTCTGCTGCTATTCTGCCATGTGATGCCCAAGGCTGTCCCAGTGGCGTTCCCTAGCTGTCTCTCTCTCTGTTAACTGTGTTACTGCCATTGAATCACCTGCACACCTCACTGCCCTCTTGTATCTTTCTGTTTTGTAATAAACCCCTGTCACTTACTCTGTGATTGGGTCCTTCTTCCAGATCCCTGTCAAATAATATGGATCATCCCTTCATATTAACACTGAATGTACTGACAAGCATTTATGGTACACTAAAATATACTTTAATGTAATTTTAGTTGAAAGTTGTATGTCAAGTTTTTAAACATATTTGTAATTATACATTTGTAATGATGAAGTTGCAATTTAGTACATTTACTATATAATAAAATTTTTATGTTTAATATGTAATAACATACTACTTAAAATTGTAATATAAACAACACATTGAAATAAACATACTTTCAAAACATACTTTTATAACCAGACAATGATTTAAAAACAAAACAGAAGAATTTAAAAATCAACCCTAAATTTAACGTTTTGGGAAGTTAAATGAAGGAATGATAAAACGGGGGAAATGTGATCCCTCTTTTTAGACCCAGTCAAAAGTCTTGCCGCAGCATTTAGAACCGCTTGCAATCGTGACAATGAAGATTGAGGAAGACCAGAGAAAAGACAGTTACAATATTCCAATCAAGATGTAATAATTGCATGAATCACAACTTCCATATCCTTCCTTGAAAAAAATCCGATGCTTTAACTTTGCAAGGGATCTCAAATGTAAAAGAGCAAACTTGCTCTAATAACAGCACTAATTTGTTTATCAAAAAATAGAGAAGAGTTAAAAATCAATCCAAGGTTTTTGATTAATTTGCATACATTTTATATTCACTTTGCATTTTATCTGATTCTACATTTATTTATTGACTTCTTTAGTCAGATTTTCATTTGTTTTTGTTTCTCTCCCTTCACAGATTGAAGAACAAAATGGGAAAACCTCTTTCTGCGGTAACTCAAACACAAGCTAGGGGGCAACAATAACCACAGAACAGATGGTCAGGATGAGGACATGTCAACACAGGGATATGAAGACACACTTCCACCCTTTTGTAGCAGTCCCTAAATGAAAATTACACACTCTGTGCTTTGAGTGATGAGTAACTGAAGCAGATGGCAGAAGAATCTGGTTCAAGTACATGTTAAGACTGAAATGTGTGCATGGATTTAAAACACAGCTCTACTAAAGCATTGGATTGGTGAAGAAAACTTTTTTATTATTGTTGGATGTTTGCTGGACAGTATAGTAGCCATAACACATTTTTCTCGTTTCTAGATTCTAGATGATTTCTAGATTCTAGATTCGACTTAACTGTGACTAAATGAATCAATCAATTAATCAGGCATTGCACATACCATTGTTTGAGCATTTATGGATCCGAGATTTTCTGCCCCTGCCACTCCTTTCTTGATTTATAAGGACATTTAAACACACCATCTGATGGTTTACTCTATAAAAAGCAAGCAAAGGCTCTGAATCACCTGTTTGTGACAGATGGCTCCAGCCTGCTGTGGAGTTGCAGAAATTAAAATCTTGCTGTGGATCTCTCCATTGGGATGACAGCCGTGGATTTTTCCAATGGGTGGTGATTTGCATACCATGTATACATCTAAAGCAAACATTTCTTTCTGAACAGAAAATGGCCTGATTGAGAGTGTACAATGGACGTAATGCTTTTAAAATGGTGCATTTAGAAATTCTGGGTAAAATGGAATGGAAATTTTTCGGGCCGGAAACTTCTGCATATAGTCTCCCTCTTCCGACTGCACAGTAGGAGCAGCTGGTCATCTTCAACAAATGTTTGCCTGCTATAAATGGCAACCCACAGGGACAGCTGAATTATGGGCCTAACACACTTCCTTTCTGCAATATAGTCTTTTTATTAAAGGACTGGCCCATTAGCCTTTAGAGACCTGCGTTCACAAACAGCTTTGGAGTATTGTCTGCTCTGCTTATCCATTCAATGATGAGTGTTTTGGTCCTTATAATCTACAAAGTATTTTGCAGTTACTGTAAAACGCAGTTGATTATTCAAAGGCTGATTGCTTAGAATCATTTGTTTTTAATCCTAAGGCAATATTCTGCATATAATTTATGTGATATGTTGATTACATAAAATGAAATGTATTTGGTGTAGGTCTAGGAGGACAATTGAATATTTGAATGTTGGCTGGGTTCAGCTTTCTTATCATTTCCAGGTTTATTGTTGCAGAAAAAGATGCATCACATGATAAAGATGTAAAATTACATTCTTTAACTCTTCAAGGGGAGTGATGTAAGCTGGAGGAATCTCTATACCAGCAGTTTTAACTTGGGTTAGTGACTGTGACTTTTTGGCTCATTGTCGCCAGCACTATCTGAAAGTTTTAAAATGTCTATCAATAATTATTGACTATGGTATATTTAAATAATAAAAAATAAATATATATAAACTACTCTATAAGTACACCTGCACACACAAACACCCACCCACACACCCACACACAAACACACACAAAAAACAAAAACAAAAAAAAAAAAAAAAATAAAAAAAAAAAAACAAGCCGCGAGCAAAAAAAAAATAAAAAAAAAAAAAAAAAAAAAACTAAAAAAAAAAAAAAAAAACAAAAAAAAAAAAAAAAAAACAAAAAAAAAAAAAAAAAAAAAAAAAAAAAAAATAAAAAAAAAACAAAAAAAAAAAAAAAAAAAAAAAAAAAAATCCAAAAAAAAAAAAAAAAAAAAAAAAAAAAGAGTGTTGACCGCGTTTAAAACTGTGGTTATTACACCGAGTTCAATTTCTCTAGCCACACCCAGGCTGTTACGCCCACAATGTTCGCAATCAATAAATCTCTTAAATAGGCACCTGTTGACAAAGTAAAGAGACCATCAGATTCTCAAAAGCTAGACATCCATGCCAAGATCAAAGAAATTCAGAAACACAAATGAGAAAGAAATTAGTAATTGAGCAATTACAGTCTGGAAAAGGTTATAAAGCCATTTCAAAAGTTTGGTGACCCCAGCGCAGCAACACAGTGAGAGCTTGGCATCATTCATAAAATGACAAAAACCGGGAACAGTGGGAGACCCTTCCCAGGAGTGGTCGGCGTCAAAATCAGAATTGCATTCCCAAGGAACACAAAGAAATCATCATCCAATGAAGGCTCAAAAAAGACCCCACAACAACAACCAAAGAACTGTGCAGGCCCTCAATTTGCCCTCCAGTTTATGCTCAGTGTTCAAGTGACTCCACCATAAGAAAGCAAGACTAAGCAAAAAAGGGTATGCATGTATTGAGTTTCCAAGACGCAAAACCGCCGCGGAGCAAAAAAAAAAGGAACATGCAAAGTATCCGCCCCAGCTTCTGAAGGAAAAATCTTTGATGATCCCCAAGACTTTTTGGGAAATAATCTGTGGGACTGATGGAGACACGTGCTGGAACCCTTTGGAAGGTGTGTGTCCCATTGCGCCCGGGTTAAAAGTAACACCGCCATTCAAGACAAAAGGAACATCTATACCAACAGTAAAATTTTAAGGTGGTGGTAGTGTGATGATTTGGGCGTTCTGTTTTGTTGCTTCGGTGACCCTGCGAAGACTTGCCTGTGACTAAATGGAACCCCTGAATTCTGCCGTTGCTTGCCAAAAAATCCTGAAGGAGAATGTCTGGCCATCTGTTCAGGGACCTCAAGCTGAAGCGAACTTGGGTTCTGCAGCAGGACAATGATCCAAAACACACCAGATAAGTCTCAGCCTCTGAATGGCCATGAAGAGAAAAACAAAATGAAGACTTTGGAGTGGCCTCACGTCAAAGTCTCTGACCTGAATCCTATTGAGATGCCTGTGGCATGACGCTTAAAAGTGGCAGTTCATGCTCGACAACCCTCCAATGTGGCTGAATTACAACCATACTGCATAGATGAGTGGACAGCATTCCGCCACAGCGCTGTGCAACAGACGTCATTGTTATCACCAATGCTTGATTGCAAAGTTGTTGCTGCTAAGGGTTGGCCCAATTAGTTATTAGTTTAGGGGGCAAACACTTTTTTCAACCACAACCGGGCCATGTAGTCTTTGGATTTTTTGTTGTGTCCCTTAATAAAAAACTCCCCTAAGCATTTAAAAACATGCATTTATGTGTTTCACTTGTGTTATCTTTTACTAACATTTAAATTAGTTTGATGATCTGACACATTAACAAACAAGTGTGACAAACATGCGAAAAAAATAGGAAATCAACAGGAAGGGTGGGCCAACAACTTTTTCACCACCACTGTATATATATATGAGTATGATATTATTCTTATGTTTTATTTTTATTTATTCTTATTACAAGTTACAGTTTGTTTTATTTTCTTAAGCACATTTAATAGCAACCAACAGGCCCGACCAAAAGTAACTTACCATACCAAATTACCCAGAAAATAAATTGTGTTTCCTAATGATGGACCACAATAGAAGTAGATTAGAGAGAAAAGAGAGTGAGTGTTGTTGTAGAAACATATCCCTTGAGGGAACACCACCGGGTAAATTGCTAAATAGGACGTGCAGTTGGTCCTATTTTACACTTAGAAGTTCAACTTGATTAGGAAGGATTTTAAACTGTTTTAAAAACCCCTCCACCCACTTGATCTTATTACAAAGGTTGTTTTGTCTTATTTTTCGAATTCATTTTATGTCATCCGTGAGGGCCCCCTTGAACAGTTTGCTGAGGCCCTGCGTGGTATTCAGACCCAAATACTCTCATATCTCTGGTTGCTGACGCTGACTGGGGCTGTGGCATCCAATGATATGAGAGGAGTAATGGAATCCACTCATGCCTGTTCATTTGATCTGTCTCCCACTACAGCAGTAGATTTAATGATAATGAGAAAGCTTTTACTAACTAACACGAGGCCGGTCTCGAATCCCACAGCTGGACAAATTCCAACATAAACACACAAAACCATTAATTCCAAAACAAAAAAACACAACCAACACAACTAAATCCAAAAAAAAAACACCAACAAAAATACACACAATCACAAAAACATAACCCAAAAAACCATTTTCCTTAAGAAAAACATTCCTCAATCACAAATTTATGTGTTGACTTACATGTTTTCAAAACTACTTGTTTTAAAAGTCCCGCTCTGTGTAAGCTGTGCTTCATTCTGTCAATGATTAGAAACTTTGCGTTACATACACTGGCAAATAAACCAGCATACTGATAAGATGGTACGACTTTCATGACGTTATGCCAGAAGAATTTTTTTTTAAGTCAGCTCTTTGGTGAAATGGATTTTTGGCATACTGGTGGGATCCATTATATCAGTATGACAATAGAAACCGTAAAAATTAGTGCACTTGTTACGTTTGGTTAGGAGATAACCTCGAGAATCAGAGCTTAGGAGATCAATTGTCGCTTTATGTAATGGTCTGGTCAAGAAACTTGTAAGCAACCAGGGCTGCTGTGTTCAACTCTCGGGATGATCTACCTTCCAAGGCCATCCATGGCGTTCCTCAGGCCGTCTAAAACTAACATTCTTAAATCAACTGGTTGCAGGTAATACAAAATAAAAAAAATTAAATGTAGTTCTAAAAACTAAACCAGCAAGTCAACAAGTCTATTTGATTTTTTCGCTTCCCCACTTACCACCTCCATCATATACAATACATTACTGCGGAGACTGAAATGACTCAGTTAAATGCAGGTTACCAGTTCCAATGGCCGAAAGACTGCAATTACTGTTGTGAACGTGCCTGATTTTTCAAAACGAGGGACAATGCTACACAATAGAGAATCTGTAAGCTTGTAGTGACCATTAATTTCTACAGGAACTGTATCAGAAACAGACTGAGATGATTCTGCGAAATCTCTGACGTTACCACCGCAGAGTAAGCCTTTCCCCAGAAATAAGCAAATAAGGAGTAGGGTACAAAGTTTGAAATGACTAAATGATTTTTCTTTTCTTCATATTAAATTTTAAATAAATTATTATGTTTCATAACTTTTTCCTACAATAACATATGTAAATGAGATTGAGCTGAACACCTCACAAACAATATGTAAAAAATAAAATGGAATACGATTATGTACTTGTAAGGTTCCCAGTATAGTGGGCCCGGGGATGGGGCTAACATTTAATTTCCATTTAATGTAACTTAATTTAACAGTCATGCGTTTTGTTTATTAATATTGTTTATTTAGTTAGTTTGAATATCCACTGTATCTAGATCATTCAACACAGGAGATACTACACGCACACGACGTTTGTATTGGGACTGTGTTTTCATTTCTGGCAAAAATAACCATCTACCTTTAATTAGATGTCATGGTTGTTAATTGATTTGTCATTTAGAATTCAGACTTGTGTGCAACTCATTTATCGCCAGAACTTACCATTATCTTACAAGTACAATTCTCGCCATGTAATTCTCTCTCTGTTTTGCAAATTCAGTTTGTCCTGCCTTGTTAATGCTTTGTGGAAGCTTATCCTGTGCTGCTCAGTTACCTGAGAATTGTATTAAAGTACTTTTGATCTTATCATGCCATCATCATTTCAAATCAGCGTTTCCATACCAAACCATGATAGAAGGCGGCACCTAGATACGATTAAGTGGCTGTTTGTTGGTGGGTGTGTGTTGGTACCCACCACCATCCGTCTAATACATCGTAGAGAGATAGCAAGAGGAAAATGAGCCACAACATCTGGCCCTGGATAACTGGTACCCACCACCATCCGTCTAATACATCGTAGAGAAAAAGCTAAAACCTTAGCCACCAATAAGGGTTCCATGCTGATTTTAGTGAAGTGCTTCCAGACATCAGTCCAAGCCTGCATAATTGTTCAGACCCTCAAGGATTCTGGTATTGTAGCCATGTGTGGTTCATTGTTTACCCTGTCCTCACTAGTCGCTTTTTAATTCTCAGCCCGTGGAAAGGGCCCTGACCACCCTACCGGCCCCCATCTCCCCTCATAATACCCACGGGAGCCTCACTGAATGGATCCACATTGGGATTCAGGACCACCTGATTTGGGCGGTCTACTCACTGCCCCAACCTTGGGAAAAATTTGGGGGGCAGCCCTGCCCCCTGTTGGAGATCTCTCTTTCCTCTGCTTTTCCCCCCCCTTCCCCCCCTTTTTTCTTCCCCCTCCCTCTTTTTCTCCTCCCCTCTCTCCCTCCTTTCCTTCCCCCCCTTCCCCCTCCCTTTCCCCCTTTCTGGCCCCTTTTCTCCCCCCTCCTCCCTCTCCTCCTCCCCCCTTCCCCCTCTTATCCTTCCCTCTTCCCCCCTTTTCTTCTCCCCCCCCTTTTTCCCCTCTCCTCTTCCCTCCCTCCCCCCCTCCTTCTCCTCTCTTTCCTTCCTCCTCCCCACTCCCCTCTTCTTTTTCTTTCCCCCTCTCCTCCTTTTCCTCTCCTCCTCTTCCCCTCCCCCCTCCTTTCTCTTCTCCCTCTCTCCCCCCCTCTCTCTCTTCTCCCTCCCTCCCCCCCCCTTCCCCTCTTCCTCCCCCCCCTCTCTTCCCTCCCCCCCCTCCCCTTCTCCTCCCTTTCCCTCCCCCTCCCCCTTCCCCTCCCCCCTCCCCCTCATCCTCCACCCTTCTCCTCCCCTTCTCTCCCTTCTCCTTCCCCTTCCCCTTACTCTCCCCCTTCCCTCCCTCTCCCCTCTTCCCCCCCCCTTTCTCCCCCCCTTTCTTCCTCCTTTCCCCCCCCTCCCCTTCCTTCTCCTTCTCCTCCTCTCCTCCCCCCCCCTCCTTCTCCCCCTCTCCCTCCTCTCCTTCCCCCTCCCCCCTCCCTCTCCCCCCCCCCTTCCCTCCCTCTCCTCCCTTCCCCCTTTCCTTCCCCTTCCCCCCCCCCCCCCCCCCCTCCCCCCCCCCCCCCCCCCCCTCCTTCTCCTTTCTCCCTCCCCCCCCCCCCCCTCCCCTCCCCCTCTTCCCCCTCCCCCTCCCTCCTTCCCCCCTCCCCCCCTTCCTCTCCCCCTCCCCCTCCTCTTTCTTCTCCCCCCTTTCTTCTCTTTTCCCTCCCCCCCCCTCTCCTTCCCCCCCTCCCTCCCTCTCTCCCCCTTCCCCTCCCTTTCCCCTTCCTCTCTCTCCTTTCTCCCCCCCCCTTCTCTCCCCCCCCCTTCCTCTCCCCCCTCCCTCCTCCCTCCTCTCCCCCTTCTCCCTTTCTCCCCCCCCCCCCTTTCCCCTCCCCCTCTCCCTTCCCTCTCCCTTCCCCTCCCCTCCTCTCCCCTCCTCTCCCCTCCCCTCTTTCTCCCTCTCCCCCCTTCTCCTTCCCTTCCTTCCTCTTTTTCCCTCTTTTTCCCTTTCCCCTCCTTCTCTCCCCCTTCTCCCCCCTTCCCCCCTCCTCCTCCTCCCCCCTCCCCCTCCTCCCCTTTCCCTCCTCCTCCTTCTCTTTTTCTCTTCTCCCTCTCTTCTCCCCCCCCTCCCTCCCTTCTCCCTCCCCCCTCCCCTCCTTTTTCTCCCTTTTCTCCCTTTTTCCCCTCCCTTCCCTCCCCCTCTTTCTCTCCCTCTTCTTCTCCTCTCCCCCCTCCTCTTCTCTCCTTCTCCTCCTTCTCTCTCCCCCCCTTCCCCCCTTTCCCCTTCTCCCCTCTTTCCTTCTTCCCTCCTCTTCCCCTCCTTTCCCCATCCCCTCTCTTCCCCTCCCCCCCCTTCCTCTCTCCCCTCTCCTCTCCCTCTTTTCTTTCCTTTCTCTCCTCCTCCCTTTTTTCCCTCTCCCTTCCCCCTCCTCTCTTTTCCTTTCCCTCTCCCTCCCTTCTCCTCTCCCTCTCTCTCCTTCTCCCCTTCTTTCTTCCTCCCCTCCCTTCCCCCTCCTTTTTCCCTCCTCTTTCCCTCCTCTTCTCCCCCCCTTCCTCCCTCTTTCCTTCTCTCCTTTCCCTTTCCCTTTTTTTTCTCTTCCTCTCTCTCCCTTCTCTTTCCCCCCCCCCTCTTTTTTTTCTCCTTCCCTCTTCCTTCCCCTCCTTCCTTTTCCTCTTCCTCCTTTCTCTCTTCCCCTCCCCCTCCTTTTCCCCCTTCTCTTCTTCCCCCTTTCTTCCTTCTTCCTCTTTTTTCTCCCCCTCTCCCCCCCCCCCTTCCCCTCCCTTTTCCCCTTTTCCTCTCCTCCCTTCCTTTCTCTTCCTTCCCTTTTTTCTCTCTTCTTTCCCTCCTCTCCTTCCTCCCTCTCCCCCTTCTCCCCTCCCTTTTCCTCCTCTTTTTCTTCCTCCCCTTCCCCCCTCCTCTCTCCTTTCTCCTCTCTTCCTCTTTTCCTCCTCTCTCTTCCCCCTTTCCCTCCTCTCCTTCCTTCCTTCCTTTTTCCTTTTTTTTCTCCCCTTTCCTTCCCTCTCTTCCTTTTCTTTTCTCTTTTTTCCTTCTCCCTTTCTCCCCCCCTCTTCTTTCTTTTTCTTCTCCCCCTCTCCCTCCTTCTCCCCCCCTCTCCCCTCCCTCCCCCCTCTCTTCCCTTCTTCCCCCCTCCTCCCCTTCTCTCTCCCTTTTCTCTTTTTCCCTCCCCTCCCCTCTTCCTCCCCTCTCCCTCCCTCCTCCCCCCTCCCTCCCCCCCCTCTCTTCTTTCTCCCCCCCTCCCCTTTTCCCCTTCCTCCCCTCTCCCCCTCCCCCCTCCTTTTCTCTTCCCTCCCTCCCCCTTTTCTCCCTCTTCCCCCCTCTCTTCTCTCTCCTCTCCCCCCCCCTCCCCCCCTTCCCCCCCCTTCTCCCTCCCCTCCTCCCCCTCCCCTCTCCCCCCCTTCCTCTTCTCTTCCTCTCCTTTTCTTCCCTCTTCCCCCCTCCCTTTTCCCCCCCCCTCCCCTCTCTTTCCTCCTTCTTTTTCCTTCCTTTTCTCTCCCCCTCCCTCTTTTCCCCTCCCCCCTCCCTCCTTCCTCTCCCCTTTCTCCTTTTTTTCCCCCTCTCTCTCCCCTCTTTTTCTCTCTTCCCCTTCTCTTCCTCTCCCCCTCCCCCTCATTTTTCTTCCTCTCTTCCCCTTCTTCCCTTCCCCCTTTTTTCTCCCCCCCCCCTTCTTTCCCCCCCCCCCTCTTCCCTTCCCTTCCTTTCCTTTCCCCCCCCCCTTCCCCTCTTTTTCTCCTTCCCCCCCTTTTTCCCCTTTCTTTTCCTTTTTCTTCCCCCCCCCTTCTCTCTCCTCCTCCCCCTTTTTCCCCTTCTCTCTTTTTTCCTTCTCCCCCTTTTCCCTCCCCTTTTCCTTTTCCTCTTTCCCCCCTTTCCCTCTCCCCCCCTTCTCCTCCCCCTCCCCTCTTCCCCCCTCTCCCTTTCCTCCCCCCCTCTCTCCTCCCCCTTTCCCCCCCTCTTTCCTCCCCCCCCTCTCCTTCTCTTCTCCCCCCCCCTTTCTTTCCTCTCCCTCTCTTTTCCCCCCTTCCTCCCCTCTCCTTCCCTCCCCCCCCCCCTCCTTCCCCCCTCCCCCCTCTTCCCTTCTCCTCCTTTTCTCCCTTTCTCCTTCTTTCTCCCCCCCCCTTTCTCCCCCCCCTTCCTTTTTCCCCCTTCCCCCCTTTCCCTCCCCCCCCCTCCCCCCCCCTTCCTTTTCCTCCCCCCCTCTCCCCCCCTCCCCCCTTTTTTTTTTTTCCCCCTCCCCCCCCCCCCCCCCCCTCTTCCTCCTTCCCCTCCCCTCCCCTCCCTTTTCCCCCCCCCCTTTTCCCTTCCCATCTCTCCCTCTTCTCTTCTCCCCCCCCCCCCCTTTTTTCTCCCCCTTTTCCCTTCTCCTTTCTTCTTCCCTTCCTTTCTTTCCCTTTCCTTCCCCCTTCCCTCCCTCCTTTTTTCTCTCTCTCCTTCTCCCTCCCTCTTCTCCATCTCTTCCTTCCCCCTTTCCCCTTCTTCCCCCCTCCTCCTTTCCCTGGGGAAAGTTTTTTTTTTTTTTTTTAAATGAAATGCCTCTCTCTTTTCTTTGTGCTGTCCAGATGGTATTAAAAACACACTGGTTCAATATCTACAACTTTTACAATATCTTTATCTTTTATTATTTTACAAATTACTAAATATCTCCATATTTTATTAAAAACACTTTTTGTTTTTTATTCCTCCCCCTCCCCACCAAAAATTTTGGCCCCCCCAAGTGTGAATGAAAAAATTTTTTCCCCCTTCCCCCACCTGAATGTAACCCTTTAAAATTAACAAATCCATAATCCTCCCCCCCTGGGAAAAAAAAAAAAAACCCCCCCCCTTGATTCCCGGATTGGGTCCTGGTTTTCATTAGCACCCCTGTGATTTTAGGGAGAAGCTGAAAGGAATTACTCAAACGATGGAAAAAACAAAACCTGACTAAGAAGGGGAAAACCAACTCAGTCTATTTTGCACTAACTTCCCCCAAAATTTAAGTCATAGATTGCCCGTTATGCCCTACATCTTTAACACCCTCTAATAAAAGGCCGCCATTCTTTTTTAAAGGGCCCGTTATTAATATTTCTGGGGATATCTACCTCTTTTTGTTTGGGCTTATGAAACTGAAAGGGCAAATCATTGTTTAAAGGGCCCCAGGGGGGAGGAGGGGAACAGTTGAAATCTAGGAAAAAAACCCCGGTCTCTGAATGTGTAACACAGGGATTTTACCCGTGTCAGCATTTTTTTTTTGTTTTTCTGGTTTTGGGTGTTGTCCCCACTGTATTTTTGGGGGCAGCTGATAAATTTCCCCCTTTTTCCCTTTTTTTTTTTTTTTTTCTCTAATGGACACTCTGGTCACTTACCAATTAAAAAAAACTACTTAAAAAAAAACCCCCTTTTAAAAACTTTTTAACCAAAAAAAAAAAAAATTCTTTGGGGGGCCACACTTGAAAAAATAATTGGGACCCCATAAAACATAAATTGTTTGGCCCCCCCCCCCAAAAAAATAAGATTGAAAAAAAGTTTTTTTGGGTTTAAAAAAGAAAACTTCAATTTTGGTTTTTTAGTTTAAAAAAAATTTGCCTTTTTTTTTTCCCCGGAAATAGAAATGTAGGGGAATTGCAACTTTACTTTCCCTATTTCTCTAAATTTTTCTTTCAGGGAAAAGGTGTGTGTCCTACGCGTGGAAAAAAGACACCGCATTTCAGAAAAAAAACTTTCATACCAATAGTAAAATATGGTGGTGGTAGTGTGTGGTCTGGGGCTGTTTTGTCTGCTTTCGGGACCTGAAGACTTGCTGTGTAAATTGCCATTAATTCTGCTGTTTACCAAAAAATCCTGAAGGAGAATGTCTGGACATCTGTTCATGACCTCGAAGCTGAAGCGTTAACTGTGGGTCCTCCGCAGTGACAGGATCCAAACACCCAGAACTGGCTCCACCGGTCTGCATGGCTGAAGCATCGGACTGAAACGCAAAATCCGAACAGACTTAAGGCGAGTGGCCCAGGGCAAAGTCCTGACCTGAATCCTATTGAGATCTGTGGCATGACCTTAAAAGGCAGGTTCATGCTCGACAACCCTCCAATGTGGCTGAATTACAACAATACTGCATAGATGAGTGGACCAGCATTCCTCCACAGCGCTGTAACAGATCTTTGTTATCACAAATGCTTGATTGCAGTTGTTGTGCTAAGGGTTGCCCAACTAGTTATTAAGTTTAGGGGCAAAACACTTTTTCACACAGGGCCATGTAGTTTTGATTTGTTTTCCTTAATAATAAAACCCTCATTTAAAAACTGCAGGGTTGTGTTCACTTGTGTTATCTTTTACAATATTAAATTAGTTTGATGATCTGAAACATTACAAAACAAGTGGACAAACATGCGAAAAAATAAGAAATCAGGAAGGGGGCCAACAATTTTCACACCACTGATATATATATGAGTATATATTATTTTTGGTTTATTTTTATCTTATCTTATTACAATTTAAAAGTTTGTTTATTTCTAAAGCACATTTAATAGCAACCACAGGCCTACCAAAGTAATTACAATACAAATCCCCAGAAAATTAAACTGTGTTTCCTAAAGATGGACCCCAATAGAAGTAGATAGAGAGAAAAAAAGAGTGGGTGCTAGAACATATCCTTGAGGAAAAACACAGGTTAAATTGCCTAAAGAGGAAGTGCAGTTTCCTTTTTTAACTGAGAAAGTTCAATTGATTGGGAAGGATTTAAACGTTTTAAAACCGTCCCCACTGATCTTATTACAAAGGTTGTTTTGTCTATTTTCAATCATTTTATGTCTCTTGAGGCCCCCTTGAAAGTTTGCTGAGGCCCTCTGTTTCAGAACCAAACTATCTCTGGTGCTGCTTTGACTGGGGGCTGTGAAAGCCAATGATATGAGAGAATAATGGAATCTGCCTCATCATGTCATCTGTGACGAGGGGTAGCTTAGGCCGCGGTGGAGTTTGAAGGATAAGAGCAACACGTGGCTGCAACGCACCGTCTCGTCGAATCCCACAGGGGAGACACACGAAGGATAAAAAGGAGGAGTGACAACATATGTACAGATGAGAGGAGGACCAGCTGGACTTTAGTTACCACCAACCTGGGCTGGTTGGAGGTCGCCGGCTTCTACACGCCAACTGCTGCAGGCGCGCGGCAGGCACTTACGTACCACCCGGACGCGAGGCGGCGCCTGGCAGGGCTCGGTTGTAGCTTTTGGGTTGTGCTCGTGCGTTAGCGGGCCACGATGTGGGCGGTGTGTGATGGGGGAGCAAGAACGCGAGGGAAACTTGTAGGGGTGAAGGGGTCACCACAGTGCCGGCCGCCCGCCGCCGGCGGCCCGGGGGAGAGATGAACAGGAGGGGGCGAAGGGAGGTGCACAGGACGGTGTTCGAGATGCCGCTGACCTGGGACGCGTGTTCGGGAGGAGTGCCGTCACAGCTACAGCACGTGTCTGTGGGGCAGCTATAGCAAAAAGAGGAAGGGGACGCACCGGCACGGGCCGGGGGTTGCACCGTAAAGCGAATGTACTCTAAGGCTTGTGTGGAGGCAGACCAGAAAAGACGGCTGAGGGCAAATGTCAAGGCGCTGGCTCACGGGCGGGAGGGCAGGCCAAAGGACTAGGTCATACCGGCTGCAGCAGTGGGTCAGAATGCTACACAAGCTAAAATGTTAGAGCTGACAGGGGGCATGCACTGTGAAGCTGACTCCAACCCCTCAGAAACGCAGTGTTCCAAGGGCAGCGATGGCGCCCTCGGCTGTTACCCCTATCAGTGTATATGATATGTTACGTCACCTCATTGTCTCTGAAAGCAAAGGGGGAAGGTCTGCACTACCCAGCACCAACAGCTATTTTCCTTTCCCCATTGACCGGCTGAATTATTGACATTGCACTTCCCTTGTACACAGAAAACTCATACAACTTTAGGTTCCAAAACCATACATCAGACAAGACTTGAAATACTGTTTAGTCATTTATGAACCAATCGGAAGACGTGCTCCGACGTTGATCTGGAGAGGAACAGCTTTCCCAACAGAAAACCATGTATAATAAAAACACACTGAGCTGTTCTGAGCTTCTCTGCTTGAGAGGGAATAAAAGGCCACTTCCCATAGATTGAGATTAGAATAAGTAAACTGTTTTTATTTAACTAAATTATTTTTTTCTTCCGCTTATTTTACATAGTAAATTTTTGTATGAACTTTTTCCTACAATACCTGAGGTAAAGTGAGATTGAGCTGAACACATCACAACAATATGTAAAACATAAAATGGAATACGATTATGTACTGTGTCTTTCCAGTATGCCGGGGATGGCTACCATTTAATTTTTCTTTAATAGTAACTTAATTTTCAATGTATCGTTGTGTTTATTTGTTTATTTAGTTAGTTGAATATCATATTGTATCATATCATTGTCACACGCAACACTTTGGGGGGTTTGGACTGTGTTTTCAGTTTTTGCAACACCATCTACCTTAATTAGATGTCATGGTTGTTAATTGATTTGTCCTTTAGATTAGCTGTGTGCATCTCATGTATCGCCAGTAACTTACATTATCTTACATTTACATTTATCGCTCAGTAATTCTCCTCCCTTCTCTGTTTGGTTCAGTTTGTGCCTGCCTTGTTTAATGCGTTGTTGCAGTTGATCCCTGTTTTGCTGTTAACCTTTAAGAATTGTATTAAAGTACTTTTGATCTTTCATAAATCATCATCTTTCTGTGTTCGGCGTTGTTGCTACAAACCATGATAGAAGGCAGGACCTAGACATACGATTAAGGTGGGTTCCTGTTTGTTTGTGGTGTGGTGTGTTCGCAAATAGTGCGCGTGCATGGTTTGTAGTCAGTGAGGTCAACATTACTTATGTTTCCATTTCACCCTCATCGCGGGATATCCCTGTGAGCTTCACCTTTTGTGTCTTGAGGCAGATAGAAATCACTTCCTTGAGTAGACCACCGTGGATGGAATTTCTTGACCTCCCATGCGGGTGTATGTTTTGTGTACACGCCCGCTTTCCGCCTTCATCCCTCGGTTTGCTCCAGCACCACCGCTCATCTCTCCAAAACTCTATTTCCAATCTCACAGGAGGGTTGTTGCCTGCGGCTGACCGCCCTGGCCAACCTAGATCATCTAACATCATTCCATTCCATCAGCCATTTTTCTTTTCTGTGGCCGATGGTGCTCCTCCATTGTCGCACGTCACACTGCCTCAACCATGCTTTCCTCCCCCCAGTTATGCCACTGTGAGGCACAGTCGTGGCTGTGGCCTGGAATCACCCACCTGTACTTTCCTAGCACAAGGCCAGCTCCTGTATCACTTTCCTCTCGTATCACTCCACCTAACTCCACCTTGGAATTTGTTCTGTTGAGCCCTCTCCTGGAATCCTCTCTTCCACCAAATCCTCTATCCATCTGCTGGCGTGGAGGTCGCACCTTCCAGGAGGTTGCGTGATTAAGTCGCTACTCACACACTTTTTGGACTGTTTTCATTTTTTCATCTCCATTAGTTAGTTGTCATGGTTGTTAATTGATTTGTCATTTAGTTCATTATGGAAGTTTATCCTTTGTTGCTGCTACCTGAGAATTATTAAAGGACTTTTGATCTTTCATCGTCTTCATGTTTGCTACAAACTGTGACGTGACACAAGATCAATCTGCATCTACATACTATATTGAAATGCACAGCTAAATGTTTAATGTTTTGATAAGCTTTATTTCGTTATTTATTATTACAGAGAATCATTTACTATCCTTTATTCTTATTTTAATTAACCTTAAACCTAATTTTAAAAATAAAAATTTTTGAAATGTGCGATAATATTATATTGTTTCACATATATTACACAAAAAGTGATAGAGCAATCTAAATAAAACTAAAAATTGGGAATTAAACTAATTTCCTTTTTGCCAAATTAATTGAAACTACTTTTCAAACCTTTTCATTTTAGGTTAATTTTATGTCAGGTAAAGTTTATTCGGTAAACTTTGACACTTTGTTTTAATGACCACTTCTATTCAATAGGTTGCCTATTAGCAGGTATATTATACTAGCATATTGACTCTTTCTTAGTACTTGATAAAGCACATATTAATGGCCTTTATATCAGTTCTGCATGAACCATATTTTTATATTTAATATGCACATATTTAATGCTATTACCGTTGTGCCTCTAAACCCAAAGGGATATTGGGGGAAAAAAAGTGAGTGAGATGCTTGTTTCATGTAACAATAGCAACTGTCATTTTTAAAAAGCACATTTTTTCGTCTAAGGAGAAAGTTTATATTGGGTGCCTGTAAAGTAGTTTAGATCACCTCCCTTGAGCCTGGTCGAGGGTACAGTGCATAAATAGACAAACACTTAAGGTTTACACATGGGTCAGTGAGTCCATAACAGTAAATGTGTGAGCCAGTCTGGCCATGCGTGTGGGGTTGCAAGTTTTGTCTGCATTGGGGTCTTGAGCATATTTGTTATCTACAATTTTATTTTTTTTCTCTCCTCTTTTTTTGATTGACAGACTGCAAGAATTTCCAGGTATCACACTGAGCATTTTTACATACAGATTTCAACAGTATTTAAACATTAACTGGGTAAAGTCAATATAGTACACACACACACAAAAAAAGAAAATTATTTTTTATTATACGAGTACATTTATTTTGTACAAATTTGGTTACATGCAAACTGTTAATTCACAAATGCTTGTTCATTTACACACACTCTGTTACATTTACAACTTCCCCTTACAACCACCCACCATCACACATTTTACATCTCATATTGCTTTTCCACAACAGCAACTGTGAATTTTCAGTTTACATATAACAGTTTTTTGCAGGCAAGCAGGCAGATCAACAGACATACAGACAGACAGACAGACAGACAGGCAGGCAGACAGACAGGCAGGCAGGCAGACAGACAGACAGACAGACATACAAACTGTTACATACAGACAGACAGACAGACAGACAGCTAGACAGACAGAGAGACAGACAGAGAGACAGACATACATACATACAGACAGACAGACAGACAGACAGGCAGACAGGCAGGCAGGCAGATCGGCAGACAGACAGACAGACAGACAGACAGACAGACAGACAGACAGGCAGGCAGACAGACAGACAGGCAGGCAGACTGACAGACAGACAGACAGACAGACAAAAAAAAAAAAAAAAAAAAGCAAGCAGGCAGATCGACAGACAGGACAAGGCAGTATAGATCTAAAGGTAGCCTTCTGCAAGTCTTTAATAATTAATTAATTTGCCATTCCTGCTTTAAACAAAGTGCTCAAATGGAGGACTGCACCTATCTAATTTCAGCCGTCTAACTGTATTGTATAATATTGTTAATTTTTATTATTTGTATTATTTGAATACATTCACCCCTGTTACAGTACCGCCATATTGCCATAGTAGATTAGCGAACGTGCTTTTGTGAAATGTTCAAGAAGAACATTATAGTAATATTACAATTATACATAGCCTACATCTTATCTGAAAGACAACGTTTTCCTCCTCCCCCGGCCCGAAATAGTAGCCTACCCAAGGCGTGGTAACGTCCTACGTTGTGTCTACATGTGCTAGAAACCACAGTGAAAATACGTACACTCGAGCTGTCAGTCAGGAAGTGTCCCGCCTCTTCTTACGCTCGATTGGACATCGCAGCAAACCGCTCTGCAAATGATTGGTTGACGCCCGATGCCTGTCAGTTTTCAAGCGTTTCTCTGCTTCCTTGCCGCGCTGAACGACGTTTTGAAGGGGAAATGGGTTTCAGGTTTCTTCTGATGGGGACGAAAGGGAGATGTAAATAATTTAAATGTCTCTGATATTGGCAATATACCATTAAGCGACTATCAACCAGCGTCCATGCCCGTGTGTCCTTGCTCCTGAAATTTCGTCTGGATAACCTCCTGGATTCGTAAGACTGAAGTTTGAATCCTGTCCGCTCCTGTCTTTGTTAACGTAACGTTACAGTGATAGTGCAGGGGACGTCCCGTAATAAAGTGCAGAATACAAGAAAGTACCATTGACATGAATCGCTTGAAATTTTAACAAACTTGTTTACTGGTCTTTACAGTCCCTGATAAATGTCTTGCTACCAGGCGATGAAAAGCAGAGGGTCACAGTCTGGTTTGTGCGAACAAAGGATATGTTAACTTGACTGAAACAGATCAATGTGTGTGTTTATCAATAGCGCGTTTTCCAAAAGCGGAAATTCTGGACTTAATATGTAGAAGTGGCCATTAATGTGGGCTAGAGTTAGAAAATCCGATACGGAAGAAGATGGCAGCAACTAAAGGCAAAGCTGGACTACATAATGAAAGCCGTTCTGGTCGGGATAGTGGCAGGACAGACGCAGGCAGTCCCACGTTATCCGCAGGGGCCGCATCCCTGACCACCCTCAGGACCTACACACTAGATGACCTGGACACTATTGCCACTGTTGGTAAGCAAGTCCTTCGGGATCAAATTAAAAACACCTTTTAGTCACAAAGTATTTCCTAAAATGTTTTTATATTCTCCAAAACACCCATGTTTGTCCCACTCCCCACCAAGCGACTAGTATGTTTAATAGGCTATGGCATTCAACGTTTAGTTCGTTTCAGCTGCCGTTTTGAAAGTGAGGCTCAGAAACCTCAGAAGCAAAGGTACATAACATGAGCAAACTGCTGAGTAAAACTATTAAAATTATCCCTCCATATATCAATTATTTTCACATGCATCAGCTGAATGCTCAATACCCAAGTATACAACAGTACAACCTATTAAACAGACCAATTTCTGTATGTCAATTTCTCTTAGCCTAGTTTTCATTTGCATTGACTATGACTTGAATACACCTCTTCAATGATGGACATGTTTTCATGATTCTGTACCAAAATTCAAATTGATGTTGATGATATCATAATGAAGGAAGGAGCCTAATTAAAGCATAAAGTAAATAAATTAGTACAGTACTTTTATTATTCAAGAACACATTAAATTAATCAAAGGGGACAGAGAACACATTTATAATTTTACAGTTAATAATAATGTTTCACAGTATTACTGTTTTTGCTCTTCAAAATTCAACCCACAATGTTTCTTCTAGCCTACATTTTATAGACCAGTGTGCACTGTGCAGAATTTCTAATGGTTATGCAAATTGTAATGCACAATTTCCTTGTAATTTACTACTTCTGATTTGCAATTTATGGTAGTCTTTAAAACTTAAGCCAATGAGAGAACTCAATATCATGTAAAATTCCTTCTTCTTTTCTTCCTCTTCCTTACGCCCCTGAAGACCTCACTATCTTAGTTCACTCACACCTCTAACACATTTTAATTATTTCCATTAAACGCCTTCTCTTCTACTCCCACATTTGACAGTGAAAAGTTATTTAAATACACAATTTATTTATAATTCCATCTGACGAGTGAATCTCATGTGACCAAATTGTATCTGTTAATTGAATGCTCAGTTTAAAAACGACAAGCCGCTCTATTTATATTGAACTACATTGCAACAACATTTTACCTCCTTTCTGAGCACCAAGTGCTTCCTGGTTCTCATTAGCACCATGTGATTTCAGGCAGAAGCTGAAAGGATTATTACTCAAGCGATGGAACAAACATCATGACTAAGAGAACAGCCTACATCAGTCTAGTCTGCACTAACTTCACCAGAGATGTTAAGTCATAGATGACAGTCATGTCACGTACATCTTGAACACATCTAATATTAGTCCTGCCATTCTTTTTAAGGCCTGTTATTAATATTTCTGGTGATATCTACCTCTTTTAGCTGGACTGTATGAAACTGAAAGGACAGCTCATTGTTTAAGGGCCTCAGGGTGAGGAGGAGAACAGTTGAAGTCTAGGAAAAAAACCAGGTCAAGTCTGAATGTGTAACACAGGCATTTTGCACACGTGTCAGCATGTTTTGTTTTTGTTTTTCTGGTGTTTGCTGTTGTCACACTGTATTTTGGGGACAGCTGATAAATATTCCCCTTGTTCCCTTTTTTTTTTTTTTTTAACTCTAATGGACACTTCTCGGTCACTTTCGGTCAGAAAAAAAAGATAAGAAAAGCTACAACAGTTAAACGTCAGCTGTAAAGATGGCTAGACAAACTTCACCGTGACCAGAGCTGATGCTAGAATAGAAAAATTGAATGTTTGTTCAGGTGAAATTGTGTTGGCCGAGAGGCAGTTCTTTGCTGAAGAACATTATTATGTCTGGTTTCTTTTGCCTGAACAGCATATTGAGTTCAGTTACCCAAATGTAATCACTGAAACAGTTTTTGGCTAAATGAAAACTTCAATTTTGGTTTTGGTAAAATTGGTAAAAAAAAAAAAAAAAAAAAAAATATCCAGCAATATTTTTTTTTTTTTGCCTCTGAGTAGAAATGTGAGTTAATTGCAACTTTACATTTCACTATTTCTCATAAATTTTGTCTTGCAGTTGCAACATTGTATGTCCCACTATCACTTTATATCATATTTTAACCTTTAGCTCATCTTTACCTTTTTGTTTATTTGTTTCATTCTGAAGCAGAAACAGTCTTCTATACCATACACTGAAATAGTACGTCAAAACTCCATATCAGTCCCTCAACCTTGAGAGGTTTCAGTTTCACGAGAATAGGCTTGTCATGCTGGAAATCCTGTTGGAAGCTAATAGCAAGCCAGTGCAGGCTGGCAACAGTGAGGATTAGCCATGCTCTGTCCAGTGGCTTTTGAAACCTTTTTTTGCAGTTAGTTTTACACTGTAGATGAGAGAACTCAAAACTTGAGACAACTAGATTAAAATCCTTTTTAAAGTATACACAACTTATTAAAAAAAAAAAAAAAAAAAAACAAAAGCTTAAACATTAATTTTCGGTTATGCTTTAATCAAAAATAAATAAACTCAAACAGTAATGTTTTTTACTTGTGGATCCAAGTTCAAAGATTGTGTATTTTAAGTTAAACTAAGCATTCACATTACATAATAGAGATGGAACATTTTCGTAGTTTTTCTTACCCATCAGTTTTTAGAGTATGTTTGTTGAGCAAACTGAAAAGGTTATAAAGAGTTACTTCTATACACCAAAACAAGTTGTATTCTCATTGGAATTTAAGAGATTTCACCAAAGAACATGAATCACTGTAATGGTAACTCAAATAACACAAATATTACAACAAAATATAATCAAAAACACTACATGAAGCTAAACTTTTTTTTTTTTCTTTTTTTTTTTTTTGTATTCTGGATAACAAATATTTGTGCCATCATAAGTCCCCATACTTTGACCAGAAACATATTATTCAAGTTCATCATCAGTGATCGAACATCAGCCACCAATATTAAAGGGATACTCCACCCCAAAATGAAAATTTTGTCATTAATCACTTACCCCAATGTTGTTCCCAACCACCAAAACACCACTACCTCTAACAAACAAAAATTAACAAAATACTGACAAAAAAAATAAACCTTCAAGGTCCACAATACTGCCAAGTAAAATACACTGTCAAGGTCCAGAAAAGTATGAAAAGCATCTACAGAATAGTCCATCTGCCATCAGTGGTTCAACCGTAACGTTATGAAGTGACAAGGATACTTTTTGTACGAGAAGAAAACAAAAATAACAACTTTATTAAACAATTCATCTCCTCTGTCTCTCCCACATCACCATAGCGCCATTTTGGAAAACACCTGCTGAACGCAAACTGCGTACGCTCTTCTGTGTCAGCCTTCATAACCTTCATAACGTTATGTGTCAGCCTTCTGTGAACGCTTCATAATGTTACGGTTGAACCTAGTGTTGTCACGGTACCAAAATTTCAGTATTCGGTATCAGTACCAGTGAAAATCCACGGTTCTCGGTACCTATTTCGGTACCAAAGCAAAACACAAAAACATGCTAATTAAAAAAAAAGTGAGTATACTTTCATTTAATCCAAACTGTGTACAGTATATTTAATTTTAAAGAGATTTTGAATTTTAAAGCCAAGAATAACAACTAAGTTAGTAAAAAAACAGACAAACCCAGAACTGCTTTTCTGACTGATATGACACAAACAATGTTAACCATTTGTACATTCTGTAACATATATTTTAAAATTCACAATTAATTGAAAAGCCTCTGGTGTGTAAAAATAGGAAATATCATCATGTCATCCAGTTGTTTTACCCTAATAAAAGTTGCATTAAATAGTTAATAAAGAAACTAATTCTAATGCTCATTATATTAGCGTTAGCCGAGCTTATGCTAATGATTAACTACTCTAATAACAGTGTTCATTTCAATCAAATTAAAATATTTCACAGTATTCAAAATAGAAGCTGTGTTTTCCACAGCGGCATATGCAAATTCATTCTCTGCCAGCAGGAGGTGCTTGTAGATCACACGAGAGAGAAGTTTCCCCAGTAACGGCTGTAATCAAATAAGCGCTGAGCCTGTGCTCACAAACGCTGCTCAGGCATTACAGGCAAGATTAAATGAAAATGACATCCATAATTTTCTGAAGACAGTTGGTTTTCTTCAGAAATACAGTGATATAAAAACCACCCACACCGGTTTTAGACTTTGACACGTGCAGTGCTCATGTTTATTCAAAGAAGTCAAAGCCTTTTGGAAAATCTGTTTGTTGCGGTCAGTTTTGATATTTCTTGATGTATGGGAAACACTGTGAAACTTACCTGCTTGAACTCTTTAATTTGATCTGGGTGTCTGTCTTTAAAGTGTTTTGTTAGTTTGGAGTGTTTCCTCCTTTTGAGGTCGCCTCATCTCAGTGCTTTTATGAAGAGAGCGCATCTGCGCACCTTTCGGATAGCGCACCAAGAACCGGGTTGACCGGATACAGCGTTTTTTTTAGTACCGACTTGGTACCGAAGTACCAGGTCTTTTGACAAAACTAGTTGAACCACTGATGGCAGATGGATGCTTTTCATACTTTTCTGGACCTTGACAGTGTATTTTACTTGAACCACATGGGAGTAATTGTTTAATAATAAAATGTTCATTTTGGGGTGGAGTATACCTTCAATATTAAAAGTTCTCACTATTTAATGTTCTAAGTTGCTCATAATAAATGGCCTAAAAATGAACTTTGTCTTATTATTTTTTATGTATTGTCCTTTTCTACATTTGATTGGTGAGCCTGCCTTTAAATTACAGTTTGTCTGACAAAATATAAGTTGGAATTTGTTTATTTATTTATTTATTTTTAGAGTGTGATTTGTTTAATATAAATATCTGATGTATCTTCGTCATCTTACATTCTCAGGCTACACCAGCTTGAACACAGAGTACAAATCCTTGTTCCTCACAGAATTATCAGAGCAGCCAGCTTTTTTTGGACCAGATATGTAAGTGCTATTTCCTAGAAACAACAATCTTTACTGTACAAGGAAATTGCTTTGTGGTTTAGGGTAAAATGTTTCTCATAGCATTTTAAGAGGCAATCTTCTGTATAAAAATGGTTAGCAGGCATCCAAAGTGTATACTGTAGCATTAGGCCCAGCATAAATAATCCAATTTGCAGAGCTTTTTGCGGGATGGTGGAGATTTACAGTCTATGACGAATGATTTAAACTCTGATCTGAATGCTCTTATCGTTGAATTGTCATTAAAATAATGAGGAAATAATTGTCAGAACTCACTTTTTTCTTAGGTTTTGCTCTGATTTGATTCTTGGCAGAAGAGACACTGAATGTGGATAATTCGGCACACGAGTTCTTTTGTTAACTAAGGGCAAATTCAGCTTGAAACATCTAGAGATTTTAAAGCATTTGATATCACAGCAAGGCTAAATACAGCTCAGTGAAGGTTATCCCTGCCCACCAGTATAAAGTCAGATGTGATGTCAGACTATTACTAAAACATGGGTTTCCTAGTGAGATGCTGAAAATGTGCTTTACTAAGACTTGCTTTTTAAAAAAACCTTTACTGCCTTTATAAAGAACAGTTTTAGAAAATAATTTACCAAGAAGATCTTAAGCTGCACTTCAACTAATCTATTATTGATACCATTAATGACTCAGTTAAGATATTAATTAATAATTCAGAATAAGGTCGTCATAATCATGGTAATTGCATGTTAATGGTTAAGATTGGTAATTGAAAAGTAAATCTATTTATTTGGCTATACCCAAATCTAGATAAAGAGGCATCTGCTGATACAAGAGTGATCTGACCACTTAGAAAATGGGAATTCTATAAAATATAATGTTAATTATGGATATTTACTGAACTGTTTAATTCAAGCATGTTGAAGAAATGATGCCGTTGGGAAAAAAAAAGTTAAATATATATTAAATGCTTAGCAACAGCCTAAAAAAGAGGAATGACTACTAAAACCTGGGAATCTTTTTTTTTTTTTTTTTTTTTTGTTCCATTGCCTTGAAATCAATTTGCTTGAGATTGAGAAAAGTTAAAGAAAATGTGCTCAGCCAACTGAAGAGGACGTGCACCCAAAAATCAAAGGTTTATCTTGCTTGAAGAAAAGGTGCAACACTCACTAGTGGTGGGCGATATGACCGAAATCTTATTTCACTGTATGAGAAATTTTATTTCAGAATAATGATATATATCTTGATATAGCTATTTTCTTTTTTATTTTTTTTTGTTTAAAAAATAATAAAAATGAGCAAATTACAAACACAATAGAACAAAAAAAAACAAAAAAAAACAAAAACATTTATTCGGCTACAGTAGGGTTATTAAACCGTGGTAAGAAATACTAGAGAGATTGAATAGTATTATCTAAGAATAGATTGAACGTGTATAAATAAAACACTCTTCACTGTATCAATCAGACATGAACTGATTCTTATTCTGTGTGCTTCAGCGGATTGAGTTCTTTTTCACTGCTTACTGCAATTCATAACCATCAAGTGCATCCCACTCTTTATTTCCTCATTCAGGCATGTTTCCTTATCACTCAAAGGTGTATATAACTTTTAAAGGGATAGTTCACCCAAAAATGAAAATTTGATGTTTATCTGCTAACCCCCAGGGCATCCAAGATGTAGGTGACTTTGTTTCTTCAAGAGAACACAAATGATGATTTTTAACTCCAACCGTTGCAGTCTGTCAGTCGTATAATGCATGGCAATGGTAACAAAATATATGAGTAAAAAAAACATGCACAGAAAAATCCAAATTAAACCCTGTGGCTCATGACGATACATTGATGTGTGAAGACACAAAACGATCCATCTGAACAGTACTGAACTGAAATAGGACTGGGCGAGATATTGCATGCGATTGTCATGCGCATTTAATAGACAGAGCCAAAGTTCACTGACAAGCTACTTAATATCGCGTTCATTATCGAAGGCGATTCATCTGTGATAATGAACGCGATATTGCGTAGCGATCTACCACTCTGTCTATTAAATGTCGCTTCTTTTGAAAGCAGGTGATGGTGATTTAGCGGTAATCAGGGAACCGGCTTTACTGACGAAATGTGCGTGACACCGCATGTGATATATCGCCCAGCCCTAAACTGAACAGTATTTATATAGTTTTTTACCTATGATTCACGCATTGTCCGAACTGTTAGAACTCTTGTGAACGCTCGTTCACAGCAGCAGGCGCGTGAGGCATCTTCTTCTTGCTTGCTTGCTTTATAGCGGATCGCAGACTTATAAGTGCATTGCCACCACCTATCTCTCAAATGGACCATTGACACTCCTATTTGAGATTGTAGATAGTGTCCATGAAAAAAATCAATAATTTGCCACCATCTACTGGTGGTTTAGTCATAATTAAAAGTATCACTGCATTTTCACAACATTTATTTGTATGTTTAAAAATATATAAAACATTAATCTTATACAATTATTAATGCATTTGAAATGCATTTGTGGTGTAAATGCATTTATGACACCTCAGCTTCATGAAACAGTCTGTGTAAATACATCGAATGCCACTTCAGATGCAGCTTCTGTTTCCTGCAGTGAAAACAAAGATGCAGTTTGTTGATACTGATTTCATTTTTTTTTTTCATGAATGGTAACAACTCTACATTTTCTTATAATTGTAACTGAATTAATTGAAACAATGTTAAACACGAATTTGGTGTAAAAAATGACACATAAATGTTTGAAAAGTATTTTTGAATCCTTTTAAGAATATCATATCTTTTTTAGCCATGGCACAGTTTTGATCAGTAAAAAAAAAAATTCCATTGCACACAACTAAGTACTAAAAAATAGCAAAATTGAGCAAACATGCAATTGCTTTAAATGGCATATTAAAACTGAATATTATATTAAAAGTAGTATTCACATTTATTGTGAAACTTGAAAGGTACCCTTATGTTGTTGGTGATGATAAAACAACACATTTACATATCATCGCTGTCTGGCGGAAACAATGTATTTCCAAAAGCATTACCACTTTCAGGAAATGTAAAAAGATTTTATATATATATATATATATATATATATATATATATATATAATATATATATATATATATATATATATATATATAAAATTAAACAGCGTAATCAGAGTTGGTATTGTGGCTTTATATATGATCAGACACTTTTATAGGCCTATATGATCAGAGGTTTTTGACCAGCAAATGATGAAAATATGTGTTTTGTCCGTCATTAGAATGGCCGCATGTGAGGCAGTGAGTGCATTGCATTACATTTTCTTACAGGTTGTAAAGTTTATTGTAGCTTTTTTGTTGCTGTTGTCGAATACTTTTGGCCAAAATGTTGATATAGCCTAAAAGATGAAGCGCTATGCACAGGATATATAAAACATAGCTCCTCTACGCTCTTCAAACACACATGCAAAAAAATTAAAAAATAAATTAATAAAATAAAATAAATTGGCTTAATAGACAGTTTCTTGAGTACAGAAAACACTGTACCTATTCAAACGTCAGTTCTTTTTCTTTACCCTTGCATCACGAACGGGCAGAGATCTGTCTCCAGACTGGAGTTACGAGGTTTCGCTGACAGTTTGAGGATCCAGTGGCATTATGAGGTTTACTCACAAGCTCTTTTGAATGCTTTTCATTGGTTAAATATTTATAAAACCCACAAATGGATGTAAAGATGATCAATAGCATTGAGTTAAAATAATAATAATAAGTTAGGTCTATTAATTGTAATGATTTCATTTCCACAGTTATTCAAACAACGAATAAATTATATAGAGAAAGCGAGCAAAGAACACAACATAGCTTTTTGAAACTCCGAATCAGTTAAACCACTGTGTCGCAAAATGATTCACTGTTTTGAATCGGTCCAATCAGATCACGTATCACAAATCATTTGATTCAGATTGGGACTTCAAAGCTTGTATCACGAATCATTTGATTCAGATCGGGATGTCAGAGTGGGTTTGCAGGATGTTTTTTATCTCCACTGGGGATAAAAGTAATTCAGCAGAGGCAGGGATGCATAGACCAGAGGGGGGGAACCCCCCATCCCAACCCCCCCGGCAAAATCGCACCCTGATAATAATGAAATATAATAAAGATTTTTTTTTTAGCACAGTGGTTGGGAAACACTGGTGTACACCACTCCTTTCAATTCAATCTAAATTTTTGATCGTTCATATCAAGCTCATTTGAATCGTTTGAGGTTTACATGAAGGCTTTTCAATCTGATTGAGTCATCAGTTAAGGTATTGTATGTGTTGCCAGCTGAATAAGATTTCCCTGTAACAGGCAGGAAACATGATCTAATAATGTGTCATCAAGTGTCTTGCTTCACATGTTACCAGTCCCGTTCCCTCCCTTCTGACAGCTAAGGCATTTGTTTCCTTCCATGCTTGTGTAGCCATGTCAACTCAGGGGTCTCTGAACAAAGATTCTTTGTGTGAGGTAAATGTGTTAAATGCCAGCATTCCATGTCAGTTATACCATCTGTATCGTAGCTTGTAACTCATCAGTGCAACTGCAAGGAAATGTAGGTTGCCTGAAACCTCCTACCCTGTTCCAAAAAGAGAAGAGAGCTCTAGTGCTTTTCAGTACAACATTAATCAATTTGCTTCTAATCTTTTTTTTTCTCTTTTCTTGTTTCCTGAAATCTAACACTGTCATATGACATTTACTCTTGCATTTTTACTGCACACGGAAGAGCCATGAGTCTCAGTACTAAATTAAATTAATAAAAATTTAGGTTAATTAATTTAGATTCTTAAACCATGTTATTAGACAAGATTTTTTTTTTCTTTTCCTCCAGCAATTTCATTTATAAATATTTTTAGAAAAGTTTAATCTGGGAATTTTTATCACATATCAAACTGAAAGATCTCAAACTAAAAGACTAATTTTGTGAGACTTTTAATTGTATTAAGTGTTGTTGTTGTTGTTTTATTGTTTAATTGTACATTATTATATCACCTATTATTAAAAAAAAAAATCAATTTAATACTTTTTTACTGAATGAAAGTATTAATTAAAACTAGGGCTGTCACGATTCCACCATTAATTTCAAGAAGTCAAATACACTATTAAAAAAATCCTCAACTGTGTTGATTAACCGGCAAAATACCATAAGTGGCACATTCCACAGACGAGAATCCATGAAAATCATTTTTAGACCATTTTCTAAGGCTGCACAGAATATTAAAAACATTTAAAAATCACAATAACAATATGGCCAAATATTAAAGATTAAGTGGACATTTAAATTAAATGTTGTTTAGTCAATATTAAACAAGGATTAGATTGCACTGTAAAATGTTATCTGCAGGCATTTGATATAATTCATGATGTATTACATTATGTAGCCTATTTTAAATGTTTTGTTCAAAAAAACCATACAATTATTTGCTTTTGATATTTTATTATTATATTACATTATTATACCTTATTATTATTGCCTCATTATTATTATATATGTATTTTAAATCATTTATAAAAAAAAATCAGATTACTCAATTAATTTTTAAAATAATTTACAGAATACTCGATTACCAAAATAATTGTTAGTGACAGCCCTAATTAAAATGAATTCACACACACACACACACACACACACACACACACAAACACACATATACAAAGATATATATATATATATATATATATATATATATATACACACAGTGGTGTGAAAACGTGTTGCCCCCCCCCAGATTTTTTTTTTTTTTTTTGCATGTTTGTCACACTTTAATGTTTCAGATCATCAAACAAATTTAAATATTAGTCAACGCAAGTAAACACAACATGCAGTTTTTAAATGAAGATTTTTATTATTAAAGGAAAACAAAATCCAAAACTACATGGCCCTGTGTGAAGAAATGTTTGCCCCCCTGTTAAAACTGTGGTTTATTACACCTGAGTTCAATTTCTCTAGCCACACCCAAGCCTGATTACTGCCACACCTGTTCGCAATCAATAAATCTCTTAAATAGGACCTGCCTGACAAAGTGAAGTAGACCAAAAGATTCTCAAAAGCTAGACACCGTGCAGAGATCCAAAGAAATTCAGAAACAAATGAGAAAGAAATTAATTGAGATCTATCAGTCTGGAAAAGATTATAAAGCCATTTCTAAAGCTTTGGGACTCCAGCGAGCCACAGTGAGAGACATTATTCACAAATGGCAAAAACATGGAATAATGGAGAACCTTGGTGGTCTGGGGCTGTTTTGCTGCTTCAGGACCTAGAAGATTTGCTGTGATAAATGGAACCATGAATTCTGCTGTTTACCAAAAAATCCTGAAGGAGAATCTCCGGCCATCTGTTTGTGACCTCAAGCTGAAACAAACTTGGGTTCTGCAGCAGGACATTGATCCAAAAGACACCAGCAAGTCCACCTCTGAATGGCTGAAGAAAAACTAAATGAAGCCTTTGGAGTGGCCTAGTCAAAGTCCTGACCTGAATCCTATTGAGATGCTGTAGGATTGACCTTAAAAGGCAGTTCATGCTCGAAAACCCTCCAATGTGGCTGAATTACAACAATTGTTCACTTGTGTTATCTCTTACTAATATTTAAATTTGTTTAATGATCTGAAACATTAAAGTGTGACAAACATGCAAAAAAAAAAAAAAAAAATACAAATCAGTAAGGGGGCCAACATTTTTTCACACCACTAAATATATACAGGTGGATCTCAATAAATTAGAATGTCATGGAAAAGTTAATTTATTTCAGTAATTCATCTCAAATTGTGAAACTCGTGTATTAAATAAATTCAATGCACACAGACTGAAGTAGTTTAAGTCTTTGGTTCTTTTAATTGTGATGATTTGGGCTCACATTTAACAAAATCCCACCAATTCACTATCTCAACAAATTAGAATACTTCATAAGACTTTTTAGTGAATTGTTGGCCTTCTGAAAAGTATGTTCATTTACTGTACAGTCAATACTTGGTAGGGGATTCTTTTGCTTTAATTACTGCCTGAATTCGGTGTGGCATGGAGGTGATCAGTTTGTGGCACTGCTGAGGTGGTATGGAAGCCCAGGTTTCTGTGACAGTGGCCTTCAGTTCATCTGCATTTTTTGGTCTCTTGTTTCTCATTTTCCTCTTGACGATAATCTATGGGGTTCAGGTCTGGTGAGTTTGCTGGCCAGTCAAGCACACCAACACCATGGTCATTTAACCAACTTTTGGTGCTTTTGGCAGTGTGGGCAGGTGCCAAATCCTGTAGGAAAATGAAATCAGCATCTTCAAAAAGCTGGTCAGCAGAAGGAAGCATGAAGTGCTCCAAAATTTCTTTCCTCGTAATGCTGCGGTTCTCTCGGTTGGTTGTGCACCTTTTTCTTCCACACTTTTTCCTTCAACTCAACTTTCTGTTAACATGCTTGGATACAGCACTCTGTGAACAGCCAGCTTCTTTGGCAATGAATGTTTGTAGCTTACCCTCCTTGTGAAGGGTGTCAAGTGATTGTCTCCTGGACAACTGTCAGATCAGCAGTCTTCCCCATGATTGTGTAGCCTAGTGAAACAAAATGAGAGACCATTTTGAAGGCTCAGGAAACTTTTGCAGGTGTTTTGAGTAGGGCTCTGCGATATGGACAAAAAAAACCTATCAAGATTTTTTGATCAATTTTGCGATTTCGATTTTAATCACGATTTTGACACACACAGACATGCTTTACAGTCATAAATGCATTCAGTATAAATTTGAAACATATTTCCAAAAGAAAACCAATGAGAGCTTTATCAAAAAGTTGTAACATGCCTCTAGAACAGACATAAGTCAAAATAATCACTAAGTAAAGATGTCAAACAAAATGTCTAGACATACGGCAAAAATAAATAAATAAATAAATAAAACAAAAATAATCCTGTGTCCAGGGCTTTTTTTTATTTTTTTGCCATGCATTGGTCATAGAGCTCATTGTAGCGGTGCCTCAGGTGCTGAAATATATTTATTGCACAAGGTTCACACGTACTCCGTTTGCAGTGCGTATACAGTATGTGTATGCGGTGCACAATAATCAAACGTGAAAGAACATTAAAATAACGCCAAAGCACAAAAAAATAAACCCCCATCGCAAATCTCACCTCTCGCACGCAGATTTTCTTTACTTTGTCACAAAACCAGACACGCATGCTTGGATACACGCTGCTCTCATCCGGGGAGAGTGCGCGCACATAAAACGTGTCTCCTCTCACTCACTCACTCACTCACTCACAACTCTCTCTATGCTCATGCGCTAGATATTCATTCTTTTCGCACATTTCAATTTCTAACCTTTTCTGTTCACATCTTTTACCGTGTGCAGTGTTAACTTTCTAATCCATTAAAATGGGCTTAAACACCAATCACACATAAAAAACATAAACCTAAACTTAAGCAAATCACAAGCCCATTCTGTTCTCTCCCCCCACTCAACTTAGCTGCACTCCAATCTGATCGGATAACATAACACACTACGTCAGGCCCGTCCAAAAAAAATGGTGTTTATAAAGCGATTTAGAAATCGCGCAAGCTCAAATCGTGATTTTATTACGATTTCGATTAATCGCACAGCCCTAGTTTTGAGTTGATTAGCTGATTGGCATGTCACCATATTCTAATTTATTGAGATAGTGAATTGTTGGGTTAAAAGAACCAAAGACTTAAACTACTTCAGTCTGTGTGCATTGAATTTATTTAATACACGAGTTTCACAATTTGAGTTGAATCACTGATATAAATGAACTTTTCCACGACATTCTAATTTATTGAGATGCACCTATATATATATATATATATATATATATATATATATATATATATATATATATATATATATATATATATATATATGTGAAAGTGAAAGTGAGATGACATGTGGTCAAGTATGGTTACCCATACTCGGAATTGGTGCTCTGCATTTATCCCATCTAAAGTGCGCACACACACACAGTAGTGAACAGGGGAGCAGTTGGGGGTTCGGTGCCTTGCTTAAGGACACCTCAGTCGTGGTATTGAAGGTGGGAGAGAGCGCTGTACATTACCTTAGAGTTATGAGTCAGACTCTTTAACTTTTAGCCCACGACTTCCCCACAGATATTACACTTATAAGAACAGATATATAAAGGTAGCATCAGTCCAAATTTCAGGGGTGTTTTGTTCTGTCACAGGTGTAAGAGGTCTTTCTCAAGCCAAAGTTGTGTTAAACAAATACAACACAAGCCTCTCTTCAGTATCTAATGGCTCCTTGATCCACTTCATGCCCCTTAAACCCAACAACTGCCACTCCACAACTGTGCTTTTCTGCCTTTTGACCTGAGTGCTAATACCTGCAGAGTTCACCAGCTCTTAGCGTATACATTCATGGGCATGTCTGTCAGGTTTTTTTTTTCTTTTTTCACAATACTATACAGGGCTCACGAAATATCAAAATGTAAGACAAATTACAAATGAAAAGGTGTCCTTTTATTATTTCTCAGACAAAATGCTGCATATTTATTTGTGAAATTGAAATGTTAAATAATAAAACTAACTTGAAATTTTAAAACAAATGCCAAATCAAAAAAAAAAATATATATATATACAACTAAAAGAAATCTCTTTATATAAACAAGGGCTTTGTCTGTGCTTCTTCTTTCAGACAAATCCAGTCAGATTTATATTAAAAATTGTGTTATTCCTGGCTATTCTGAGCTCTATCATTGCAGTCAGCAGGTGTTGCAATTGAACAGTCCACAGGTCATCAAATAAAGCATGTGCATGTGCAAAATTATTCATAAATAATGCTTTTTTAACTCAAAAAAATTGAGTGCCTACTCTCAGATAAATGAGGCTTACAATAAATCAGATGCAAATATAAATACAAAACCAGTCCTAAATGAAAGAAAAGAAGTTGACAAAAAGATTGAAACCAATCTTTGGTGATAATATAGCATAATGAGTGATTTATAAGAATTTTTTTGAGGCCGGGTCATTTTTGCCCAGGAACACCACAAGTGTAAAAAAAAAACAAAAAAAACAATGAGAAATAGTTATACCCTTTGTGAACAAAGTCGCTAAATTTCAGTCCAATGTGATAACATTAACTAGTATTTTTGGGAAAAATAAAATCTTCTTGGGGCAAAAAAGACCCGAACACCACATGAGGGTTAAAGGCTTCTGCCCCTTTAAGACCGAACGCACGGATCCAATATAATAATGCACAAGAGATTTCTTTCTCCACTGTATACATTCACTTAAGACATAGCCAAATGTGTTTACGAGAATACTTGCAGAGACTATTATTTTGAGATAATTTTGTGTGTATGTGTTCATTTAGAAGCAAGGATACGCGAAAGAGGAATCAATTCTGTGTACGCGCATTGTCTGAAATGCGGCTCTCTGTGCGCGCTTTGAATGAGTGCGCTCAAGCTCTGAATGCGTGCAAATGGTTTAAAACGCTTTGAATGTTTAAATCAGCAAGACTTAGAAACAAGTGCAAATGATCAACTACGATCCGTTTCACCCCTACAAGCGAATGAACAACGCGAATCAAGTAAGGAATTTTACATCACTATTCACAATAGCCCATCGGGCAGGGCAGTGATACATTATGGTAGCCCGACTGGAAAACACAATAACCCCTGGACATTGAGCTAGTGATTTTGCGAGCCCTACTATAAGGTCATGTTTGGTTTAATCAAGGACTAGTTAAGCATTTAGTGTGAGGCCTAAGAGCATATAATAGGATGTTTTTGTCCAAATAGCTAGTTGAGTTGTCTTCTGTTGGTTTTGACCTGTCAGGCTTGTAACAGGGCTCCGGTGAGACTGAGTAACCTGTAATTTGGTGGGTGGTTCAAAGTGCCCTGCTCTTTCAGCTTGAGAGTTCTTTCTCTTGCCATTGATCATATGTGTGTAGCACAAGATCTATTACCCACTGAATCCTGTGTCATCTTTGAGAGTTTTACTCTCCATTCCTTGAGTGCCATTCATCTGTGGACAACGGGTATTTGTGGAGAGACTAAACATAAACATGCTTCTGTACTCTCCGAAAACATTTAAAGTAGGATAAAATGGTCATCACAAAATAATTGATCGATTTGATGGTTTCCTATGGACATTGGGAATTATGACTTAAAGGGATAGTTCACACAAAAATGAAAATTTTGTCATTAATTACTCACTCTCATGTCGTTCCAAACCCGTAAGACCTCCGATCATCTTCGGAACACAAATTAAGTTATTTTTGATTGAATCTGACAACTCTCTGACCCTCCCATAGACAGCAAGGGTACTACCACAATCAGTGTCCAGAAACGTAGCAAGGAGATCGGTAAAATAATATGTGACATCAGGGGTTCAACCGTAAAATTACAAAGCTACGAGAATACTTTTTGTGCACAAAAGAAAAAAAAAACTACTTTATTCAACAATTCATCTCCTCTGACGGAGAGGTGATGCGGAGGATATGAATTGTTGAATAAAGTCTTTTTTTTTTTAATTTTCCTTTGAACACAAAAAGTATTCTTGTAGCTTCGTAATATTACGGTTGAACCCCTGATGTCACATGAATTATTTTATTTTACAGATCTCCTTGCTATGTTTCTGGATGTTGATCGTGGTAGAACCCTTGTTGTCTATGGGAGGGATAGAGAGTTGTCAGATTCCATCAAAAATATCTTAATTTGTGTTCCGAAGAACGGAGGTCTTACGGGTTTGGAACGACATGAGGGTGAGTAATTAATGACAGAATTTTCATTTTTGGGTGAACTAACCCTTTAAGTGTCCATATATTTTGGGTTCACTGTGGATGAAGAAAGTATTTTAACATTGCTTTCTGGATTGTAGCCATTCTCCTTATGTCAATATTTCACATTGTTTCAGGTACAGGAACCTTTGGAAGGGTTTTTCTGGTGAAGGATAAAAAGACAAGAGGTTTCTTTGCTCTGAAAGCGATGAAAATCCCAGATGTGATTCGCCTGAAGCAGGAGCAACACGTACATAATGAGAAAGAGGTTCTGACGGAGGTGAACCATCCTTTCCTTGTCAGACTGTAAGTGAACACTACACAACATTAGCATATAGGCTACAACAGAAATGAGAATCTCATAAAAAATACAATAAGTTATATCTGTATAAACATTTCAACATACTTAACCAAAAATATCAATGTATCAAATGTTGTTTGACCTTCTACAATCATCTTAAATTTTTTCATCTTTAAATTTTTTTATGAAATATTTTTAACTATCCACCTCATTTTTCAATGCAGAAGTAAGCAGTTTTCTGTGGATGTGTGAGATTTCCGCTTCATTAGTCGCTGTAGGAAAATAACGAGAAGAATGACAAAATGCAGTAAATGGGAAAACTGTTTGCGCTACAAACCAATGTGTTTATAATTAAGACATTAAAATAATATGGCAAGAAACACCAGTTCGAAATATCAAGCAGAATAAATAGCTATTTTGTACAGCTAAAAATAGCTGGAAGCAAATGAAACCGGAAATAATGAGAATAGATAATATCTATAAATCTATACTATATCTAAAATCTATACTATACCAGTCGTTAGCGGACCTCAAAAAAAAAAAAAAAAAAAGAAGATGATATTTCTTATGTTTATTTTATTTATTTTTTTTATAAATTTTTTTTTTAAAGTGGGTTCACATGGTCTCGAAAACCTAAAATATATGAGGTAGTCTAAGGTGGCTTTCACACTGGGATCGTTTGATGTGGTTCGGATTGCTTGATACCACTTTTTCAGAATCGATACCAAAAAATCTCAGTATCTGCCGATACCGATATCGATCCGATACCAGCGCAGTTTGTTTTAAATCAGTGTATAATTACTATACCTCAGTGTGTAGGTCGATCATCAATCTTTTATATATAAAACACAATCATAAAGAAGAATAACAAACAAATATATCTATAATCATATTCTATGACAAAATACTTTATTATTATTATTATTATTAATATTATTATATTATTATTATTAACTAGGTTAATGAATTCTTATAGCATTAACTGAGGTTAACAATAATTCTGTAAAGTCCTAAAAGTTACTCTAAAAAAAAAAAAAAAAATGAGTGTACAGATAAAAGTGATTTATAAAAATCCTAACATTTCAGTGTAAAAAAAAAACAAAAAAAAAAAAAAAAACTTATTTAGTGGTATATAAAAATACACTAAAGTAGTCAGCATTTTGAGTGGATGATCTAAATCAAGTAGGCCTACACATTGCTCTTTTTATTGTTAGTAAAGTAATGAGGCATTAATGAAAAGATAAACAAGAAAGTATTATATATATGGGGCTTAATATAACACTAAAGTAGTCAGCATTTAAAGTTTGGATGATAAAAACCTTTCATCAACCCCGTCCTAGAAAAGGCCAAAACAATACCGATGTTCTTGTCATAGGAGCACAATGTATGATAGAATGTGAACAGAATGTGGGTCAATACTTACGTCATCACAAACCTGCACAATGTATGATAGAAAACAGAATTTTGGTCCATATATTGTGTTTTTTTAATTAATTTTGTGCTATTATGCGCAGCAGAGTAAATGACGAATGGGTTTACTGTATATGCGTCGCATGTAGATGGCTATTTTGAGGACTAGCCAAACGTGCCAAACTCTGACATCAGGCGAACCCGGTTAGTGCTAGTGTGAAAGTGCCCTAATTTTAAAAGTGTGATTTATAGACCTAGAAAAGTCTAAAAGATTAATACAAGCTTATAACTCCATGGGCGTTTTCATATTGAATAATCATTTTTGTAATTACGCCAAGTTTTAAAATATTTTAGCAGGTAGAAATTGTGAGTTAAAAATATTTTTAGAAAATCTTTATCCAGTAACTCTCTAAAAACTAGAAAATTCATGGGGCCTTTGAATATATTTATGGGCAATGTGGGGCCTTGAAGTCAAAAAAAGTTGAAAACCACTGTACTATATCATGATTTTTGACATTCTGGCATGACCTCAACTTGCTATAGCGTTCCTACTGTAATTATTGGTTGTTTACAAATTTTTTAAGCTTTTGTAATGTAAGTCCAGGTTTTTTTAATGTATAGCCCAGTTGTCACAAGCATATGGCATGTATACATATATGTAACTACTGTATGACCAAATCACATATAACACATTATGAAATGTGGACCTTTCTCAGGTTCTGGACGCACCATGATGATCGTTTCCTGTACATGTTAATGGAATATGTGAATGGTGGTGAACTCTTCAGCTATTTACGCAGCCGAGGGCGTTTCAGCAACAGCACTGGAATGTTTTATTCAGCTGAAATTGTATGTGCCATTGAATACCTTCACTCCAAAGAAATCGTCTACAGAGATCTGAAACCAGAGAATATACTGCTGGACAGTGAGGGGCACATTCGACTGACAGATTTTGGGTTCGCAAAAAAGCTCTCAGAAAGGTATGTTGGCAATTGGTTATCTACAAAAACAACATTGTGTAATTTTTTTATGTAAAGTCATGTTATGTACAAACACACACACACACACACACACACACACACACACACACACACACACACACACACACACACACACACAGAGAAGTCTCTTATGGTCACCAAAGCTGTATGTATTTGATCAAAAATGCAATTTATATAAGGCATGGGCCGGTATGAGATTTTGACGGTATGATAACCTTAAGCAAAAATATCACGGTATCACGGTATTGTTGTTACAGCTCTGAAATGTGTTATTTTTAAATGACTGGGTAAAAAAATATTTTTTTCCCCCGCTGGAAACAATATATTTTGTTTTTGAGCAACATACAGAATATTAGAAACAGTAGAATTAGTTTTTTTTTTTTTCTTTGATTTGTTTCCTAAAAAGAAAGAATTAAAGACTGACATCTTTATTTAACCTAAATCTGTAATTAAATAATTACAGTTATTTAATTTTAGTTATATAATTCATATACATATCATTTATATCATGTCATATCATTTAGTTATATAATAATATTCATACACATAATTAGATTTAATAATAACCCAATTTGAAGCAAAAACTGAATGTTCTGACAAGCTTTGTGAAATTATACCACGTAAACTTTTCAGAAGACAGTCAGCTCCCCTCAGAAACACATTCATATAAACCCCCAAATCAATGTTGAGGATTTTCTTCCAATAGTCCGTGCATCATGAACAGTGAGTGATCTGCCTGCTACAGTATTTTTCTGTGTGTGTCCATCTTCAGCGTCTCTGGCCTGTGTTAACGGGCCTTTACAGAGTTCATATTTTCACATAAATGACATTTTGGACAATTATTGCATTGCAGTTTGTGCAAGTCCAGAACAGAGAGTTGCAATAAGTCAAAAAATGTCTGGTTGCCGATCGCGTAAAGGCAACACCGTCCGCCCGCACACCGTCGGCATTACGTTATTTTCGTCAACAGGAGGGCTCGTGGACAGCCGTGCACCCCATGGTACTGCGCATGTGTCGAGCTCATCCGTCTGCACTCATCTATGGTTGAGTATACTTTTGAAAGCTGTGCGTACGCGGCTGTGCGCGAGACGGAAAGGAACGCTGAATGTGAAGTGTACCCGGGCAATCCTACACACAATTTACAAACCTCTCTATACCACCAAATATATATATATATATAAATATAAATCTCTACACTGCACTCAGCCTGAGGGATTCCTACTCTCTCAGTCACTGAGGAGACATGGAAAACAGCACATAATATATATATATATATATATATATATATATATATATAACCGTGACATTTTCAAATCTCGGTATACCTTGAAATATATATATATATATATATATATATATATATATATATATATATTATATGTTTATATATATATATATATATATATATTTCTGTTTGTTGTTAATATCTTCTCAGATGATGTATTATTACACTTAAATATACTAATTTCCCCTTAATACACTCCTAGATAGATCTGTTGATGTGTATTTTTAAGTACATAAACCATGGAGAGAGAGATAGCTGAGCAGTAGTTATCTGAAGTGTTTAAGATTGGATTAGGCATGCTGTAGATTTTTCCCTTCATTCCATGGCCTTTGAGCATTCCCATTGTTTAGTTTTGTCAAATTAAATGTAAGAAGTTAGACCTGCTTTGCTAAACCTTTGAAATTCTGTAGGGGATCAAATTCAGTTGAGAGTTTCATGGAGATTTTCAGAATTTGTGAGGTTAGTGAATGAAAATGCAGTAACGGACCACCACATCACTCTTCGTCCTTCAAAATATCCAACTGAATGACTTCGCCCATACAGTGACTCCCCTTGCAAAAAAATATATATAGGAATGCTTCTCTGCGGGTATTAAAGTTTTCCTAATACTGTGAGCGTATTTAAAAAAAAAAAAAAAAAAAAAAAAAAAAGCATCCATCAACCCACTGTTATTAATTCTGAATGAGTGTGACCAATAGACCATGGACGAGTTTAGGAGTAACCTTGCTGAAATTGATAATCCCTCTGGTTGTGGCCCCTGATAGTATCATTCAAAGTATCACTGATAAAATATCTATCTCTGCAGTGCACAGTAATGCAGTACTTTTGCTGAGCAAAATGATGTGTAAGCGTAACGGGTCCGGATTCTGTTTCTTTGCACATAAGGAAGGGCCCAAAATATTGGGGGTCTGACTCTGATGTGCAAATGAGCCACATATAGAAACTGAAAGCAGTGCCTCCGGTCCAATGGAGAAGACAGCTGTTCCTGCAAGCAACAGCTTTGGCATTTCCAGTCTGAGTAGATAAAGTCTGCACAGATTGTCATGTAGCAACAATGCCACCTGCTGGCTACATTTGCATTTGGCTTTATGTTCAGAGGTATTTGCTGTTTGCCTTTATCAACAGTCATTTAAAGCACTCGCATAGTTAAAATGAGGACAGGATGAGGACTTTGGAAATCTGGTCCAGGATCAGACAATTGGGGGGATGGTTAGATAGCATTAGGGCATTTTTCATCTGTTTATCTTTTATCATTTTGTCAGAATGTCTGCTCAAGATGAGGGCTTATTATTGTGTCAGATTCACTGATGAATTAAAGGGCTCGTATTGTGGTCGTGTTTGGGGGCGAAGGAGGAAACTTGTCAAATGGTAGCTGCACAGTTTCAAGTGGCCAATCAAAAAGAAAACACAAAGAGCAATTCAGAGAAGAGTCACCTTCATCACAACAGCTTTGATGTCCTAAAGGTCCTTTTTGGCTGTGCATTTTAAGATGTTTACACGATTGTTACAGCAATGACATAAATTTGTCAGCCGTCACAGCAAAGAGTATCGGTTAAATAAAACACAGACAGGCCTACCTTTTCTAGTCAGACACACAAACACAGCCATGCAGACAAACATTGTTAAGTGAGTCATCAGGCATGCTTATATTAATAACAGGATCTGGTCTTGATAAGCGGATCAATTTCTTCGCTGCTCCTATTAGTGTGCAGTCTGATATTATTAGAGTAAACATAAATCATTAGAGCCAATCGAAAATCACGTCACACCAAACCGCTCTCACAGTTCATTGGAATGCTGTTGTGAGCTCACACTGAGAGGCTTCAGTTAACACAAGGGAGACTAATCCTCTCTATTACAGAGAGAAGAACTAAAACCAGACAGCTGAGCACAGAAATATAAAAAAGAGACTGAAATAGAAAGCAAGAAAAAAGGAATGTATGAATATATAATATATAGCAAAATAAAAATATTATATATATATATATATATATATATATATATATATATATATTTAGTCATTTTGCAGACGCTTTTATCCAAAGCGACTTACAATGGGGGATACATAAAGCGATTCTTTTTAAAGAGGCAAACAGACACAGGAAGTGCTTGTAATACCAAGTTTTAGACATTGTTCAAATAAGCGCTCACTAGCGGATCTCAGACTTCTGGAGGGGATGTAGATACGTAGTAGTGAGCGGAAGTAGGCAGGTGCTGAGCCTGTGTCTGTTCTATATGCAAGCATCAATGTCTTGAACTTGATGCGAGCCACAACCGGTAGCCAGTGCAAGGAGATAAAGAGAGGTGTAACATGGGCTCTTTTGGACTTGTGTGTATATATATATCTGGGATATGTGCACATATACATATAGTATCACCAGTAAGATGGCCTATCGAGGTTATATATATTGAGAATAGAAGCGGGTCAAGCACTGAACCCTGAGGTACCTCAGTTTTGTGATGTGATTTAGACACGCCTTGAAAAAAAACAAAATACATATTATGTTAATGTTATTAATAAATATTAAATAAAATTAATCAAAATGTTGTTGCCATAATAAAATGTAACTATAATGTACAAAAGAGATGTGAATAACTGAATATTTATTATTAGTATACATAATCATACTCATACTCATATTATTATTATTTTTTTCCTGAAAAGGGATGAAGACCCAGGAGTTATAACAATCAGATGGTCGAGCTAAAGATCTAGTAGAAATTTTACTTCTAAAACCACAAAAAAGACAGAATGAAGCAAAGTCTCCAGTAGTCTCCAGTATAGCGTTTATTTTGCTCAATAATTTATTTATATTGAGGTACTGGTATTAACAGGAAATCAGATTTAATAATAATAATAATTAATTAATTAAATAAAATTAAAAACACATTTTACATATGTTCTCTCATTTCCTTATTGGCTTTCTAGTATCAACAGATACAATCTTATAATTGTGTTACAAAACCATGTCCAGACAGAGAAGCAAAGGGCAGCCGTTTGCTGAAGGATAGGTCAATAGACTTATTTATCAGCCTTATGGCCCCAAACAAACATAGATTTGTCATTTCACACCTTAGAGCTGCTACTCCATGTAATAAAAAACCCTCTACTACAGCGTAGTGGGCTTTCAACCTAGCTCCTAGCTCAATATAGTGTTACGCTTAAAGTATTCTTGGCTTGAAGTGGATATACTGTCTCTACCTTACACCACCCTATACAGTCCGGTCCCGATAAGCAGCTGTCACAAGGTGAAATTACACCCCTAAACAGTCACTGCAGTGGCTGGGCTATATTACACTAGCTATTATGGTTGTCAAATCGATCACGATTAATTGCATCCAAAATATATACATGTATGTGTGTGTATTTACATATACAGTACATACATTATATAAACAGTACACACAGATATTATGTAAACACAAACTTTTATTTTGGATGCGATTAATTATGATTAGTCGATTTGATGACTCTACTAGCTATATATCTATTTTATAATGTGTTAAATATATAGCCAAGACAAATTACTATTTCATGTCTATTTATTTATTTATTTATTTATGGTTTTGATCATTATTTTGCAATAATGACTGGCTGACTAAGTAGTTCACACCAAATTTTTAATTCTGTCATCATTTACTATATCAGATGTATCATTCCAAACCTGTATGGGTTCTTTCTTGTGTGGAACATAAAATATATTTTGGGAAATCTTTTTTGTCCATCCAGTGGAAGTCATTGTTCACAAGATCTGTGTTTGGTTTCCAACGAACTGCTTTCTGCAGAAGAACGAAAGTAATACAGGTTTGGAACAACATGAAAGTGAGTGATTGATGACAATTTCCATTTTGGGCTGAACTGTCCCTTTAACTCTTAACATGGAAAACTTTTATTATTGACAGAGAAATGGCACAGAATCAGATCCCAGTGTTATAAGACTTTAAGACGCTGTAGGATTTTTCTCTCTTTCTGTCCATCACTATTTTATTCTTTCTTTCTTTCTTTCCAGGACATGGACTCTTTGTGGTACTCCTGAGTATTTGGCTCCAGAAGTGATCCAGAGTAAAGGTCATGGTCGAGCCGTGGACTGGTGGGCTCTGGGTATTCTCATCTTTGAAATGCTTGCAGGGTAAGACGGGACTATGATCACCTCCTTTTAACATTTTACACCAGCGATTTCAACCATTAATCTGTGTAACCCTGGAAGTTTGTAGTTTACTTCAGGGGCTCCACAGAGATGCATAAATCAGACTTGAATGATTTTATATTTCATATTTAGCAGTTTAAATGAAAATAAGCTAATGACCTGATAAGTATTATATATTGTTATAATGTTATTACAAAGATTTACCAATAATGTTTATATTTTTATTATTGGTAGTGACTGGGTTGGTTAAGAGTCTGAAAGCCCCTGATTTACAGTAAATGAACTGAATTTCCATCTTTTAAAATATTCATCACATGTGTGTGACTTTCACGTGTTTGTGAAAAATAGGGGGACTTTAAATCCAGTTTTATGATTCCATGTATAATTTAACTGCCCTTCAGCTAATGGCTACTTGACCAAAACCAGTCATGAATAGATACATGAAGAAAAATAACACTTATATCCTGTATGGCTCAAGATTATGTTTGCATTGGTGTGTGGTCAGGAAAGATCAGCTATTGTCAAAGAGAGACCACTAGAGGGCAGCAGTGGAATATGAGACACTGAGTTCTGCCAAAGGCCCAAACCTCCATGTGCATGTCTCAAAACAGATGGCCTCTTTTAGTGCTCCTTATTATGGTATCCTTATTATGATATTTATCCTTATTTGCCTAGACGTTCATCCCTGCAGCCTATATTTAATGTGCACAAACTAGCACCTTTAATATGCACAAAGATAATCTGCTCACATTTACAGTATCTCAGGGGGCAGATGCGTTTCTTGGAATAGATCTTGTTTACAAAAAGATTACATCCAGATTAAACTTTTATTACCAAAACATGTGGGCATAAATGTGTTGTAGAACAGCATGCAAAATATTATAGATACATTTTGGACAAATTATACATGATATTTTTATTTCTAGATTAGACACTTTCGGCATAATATCTGTCTTGCACAAGTAAATGTTTTCATATTGTCACATGGACTCCAAATCCAGTGTGAAAATAAACTTCTTCCCTCATGGTATAATTTTGGATGCTGCAGTGTATATTCGGTCCAAACTGCTCCATTCTCCCACCTGCATGTCGCTGACTCCAAATCTACCCTAGAGCTTTCACAGAATCTCGTGTGGAGGAAAAAAGTGACCCACCCTCTTCATTCATCCCAGACTTCTATTGAAGTGTTGGCTCCTGCATGTTAGTGAGAGAAAATGACCTGGTCCCCGACACACAGACTTTGGCTCAGCTTGCTCAGACATACAAAAGCACCCTTTAGTCGTCTCTGGGACTGCGTATGTGCTTGTACATGTATGTCAGAGGTCATTTGGGACTCCTTTGCAGAAATTGTAGCAAGAGCTGAAATGGCTCCTCCTGGACTGGGCCGTTTAAAGGGTCGCAACCTCAATGTAGTGACCGTGTATGAGGATGTGAGCAAATGTCTTGTTGGTGCTATTTTATTTCTAGGTGTACTTGTAGGTACAAAATGTCAAAACCCTATTTTAGAGCTGCACTCAAAAGCAAAAATGGTTCACAAACAGGTAAAAAAAAAAAAAAAAGAAAAAAAAAAAGCTGATGTATTGTAGATTGAGATCGGGTTAGAGGCTTCACATGTCTGGGGTGTGAGAAAGAGAGAGAGAGGTTGCATTTATGCATACTTGAGATAAAGTAACACTCAGATCATAAGGGGGTCCACAGGAAATGACACATACTGCTTCCTCTAGAGTTTAAGAGGAAACTCTTCTCTCACTCTACACTCTCTAGAGAGATCACCTTTTTGATTAGCTTCAGAAATTTGATGTATTTTTTGCATTGGTTTTAATGTAAATGGCAACTCAGTAAAATAAGTTTTGCTTTTTTGCTTAAGATTTGCTTATAACAAAATATATATATATTTTAAATTACAAAATATCTTCCCAAATATATCACTTAAATGATGACCTGAGTATTTTACAAAAACCTGTTGTTTTAACATTTAATATGTTGTTATACACACACACACACACACACACACACACACACAATTACTCATCATTCTTACATCCACCTAGGTACTACAAAAGACAAGAAGTACATTTATCAAAAGCAGCGTTCAAAAACAGCTGTATGGAGTATTACAGAATGGAACACAATGCATGGGTCTCAAGACATATTTTTCAAAGTGTCTTAAAAATACTACAGTCATAGTGCGAGGTACTGAAAAAGAGCAAGACACAATGCATAAATAAATGTTTGTCTGCATGTGTACATAGATTAACGCGTGTGAACGGACAGATTGACTGTTTGAAATTTAGGCCAGTATTAGGTTTATTCAAGCATAAAGAAATGAACAACATATTGATATTTTAAACATATTGAACATATTATAAAGCAACTTTCAATGTCTATTTAAAGATTTACTTGTCTGCCACAATAATTAATTTTCGTGAATATCAGTAAATTGATTGATTGATTTTGTATTAATTAATCAGCAAATCGTGTCATTAATTTGATTTAAACTTTTTTAATCAAGTTACAGTCTTAGTTATAATGCAGTAGTTACTTCAACAGTTCAAGAGCACACTTTGTGACGTGACGACATACAGCCAAGTATGGTGACCCATACTCGTGCTCTGCATTTAACCCATCCAAAGTGCACACTCGTGGTTCAGTTCCTTGCTCAAGGACACCTCAGTCGTGGTATTGTCCTTGCTCAAGGACACCTCAGTCGTGGTATTGTGGGCCCGAGACTCGAACCCACAACCTTAGGGTTAGGAGTCAAACTCTCTAACCACTAGGCCACGACTTCCTCACAAAAAGTGGCAATCGCAGTCTCAGCCGTCCGACCAGACACTTGATCTTAGCCAAAAGGCAGAGAAGCGAAAAGCTTCTAAAAGCTTCTTGGTTTTATTTTATTTTATTTTATTTTATTTTATTTTATTTTATCTTTTTCCCAGTGGAACCTTGGCCACACCTGTGCTGTTATGTAAAAGTTTCAGTTTCATAATTCTCCTTTTTTCCACTGTCACCAGCCACTGCTTACAGTAACATTATAGAGACTAATATGTCTCTTCTGCTTTCTTTCTCCTTCTCTCCATCTCTCTTTTCCATCACCCACAAGAAGGAGTAGCTGCAAGTTCAGCTCTCCTGGCTTCTCTTCCTCTGTTTATGGTTTCCACATTCAGTCAGTACTGTCAGTCCTGGTCAATCCATTATGTGGAACCACCTTATTTTACTTCTTTCAGAAAGCCTGGAGCTAGAGGTCTTTAAAGGGATAGAAATTTCATTTACTCACCCTAATGTCATTCCAGACCTGTACGACTTTCTTTTTTTCAGTCAAACACAAAAGTAGAAGTTTATGGTCTTCTTTTCCATTCTGTGAAAATATATGGTGGCAAGGCACCACAAAAAATAAATAAATAAATAATAACAGTAATGTATATGACTGAAATATGGCTCATATTTGTGAAGAATTCATGGACCAAGTGTGATCTAGAATAAAAATTAAGTATTAAATCAGAAAGGAATAGTTCACCCAAAAAAAAAAAAAAAAATAGCAGAAATTGTACTCCCCTCAGGCCATCCAAGATTTAGATGAGCTTGTTTCAGCATCAGAACAGATTTGAAGAAATAATTTAGAGAAATAAAAAAAAACATCACTTGCTCACCAGTGGATCCTCTGCAGTGACTCGGTGCCATCAGAATGAGAGTCCATACAGCTGATAAAAACATAAATAATCCACAAGTAATCCACAGTCCATCAATTAACATCCCGTGGAGTGAAAAGTTGCATGTTTGTAAGAAACATCCATTACTGTAGTAACTCTAAAATAAGAGGCCTCTATCCATAATTTTGCTTTCTCTAGTGAAAAAGTCATCTTGTCTGAATCGGGAGAGAAATATGCACAGATCAAGCACCATTTAGAAGTGAAAACAGTCCAAATCAGCTATAAACAAGTATGTTGGTGGATTTTGATGTGACAGGATTATGTTATGGATTATGGGCTTAAATTTTGGCCAGAAGCAATAATTTAAAGTTAAAATGCCCTAATAATGGATTTGTTTATTGTAAACACATAGCTTTTTGCTTCACAAGACATTTGTTGATGGACAGGAGTCATGTGGATTATTGTGATGTTTTTATCAGCTGTTTGTACTCTCGTTCTGATGGCACCCATTCACTGCAGAGGAACCATTGGTGAGCAAGTAATGTAATGCTAAATTTCCCCAAAGCTGTTCCCATGAATAAACAAACTCATCTACATCTTGGTTGGCCTGAGTGTGAGTAGATTTTCAGCAATTTTTCATTTTTGGGTGAACTATTGCTTTAAATAATATGTTTTCGCCATCATTCTGGGTAATACTCTTTCAAGCCGCCACACATTTGTCCTCCCCGTTGTGCAACTCTGCGGTAATGGCTTGTTCAGTGTCAGTCTCTACAGGGTCTTTCACTCTGTATTTTGCTGCTTTTGTATGTCTCATCATCTCGTCTTCACTGTTGACACTTGAGTTCCGTCATTGTCAGTGATCTGCGCCCTCTTGAGACTTCAGGTTGTCGCCTAGTAACAGGCTCATTAGCATCTTTCACCTTATCTATCCCTCATATCCAGCGGCTCTTTTCAGTGGCAGCTAGATGCAGGCATTAAACACAAGCTCATTGAGAGTGCAAGGATGTTTGATGTTATGTTGGTCGAGGCTGGAAGTCTGTAATGGAGGAGTAATGGATTACACAGTAGGAGCTGGAGAATCACTCGACAAGACATTAGAGAACACTCAGCACATGGACAAAAAAGGGGGGGGGGTGGGATTAGAAACAACATTATACTGAGACACAGTAAACAGTAGTCATTTAGAGGCCTAAATGACACCTTCCGCCCTTGCAGTCCTCCTCCAGTGGTGCAGACCCGGGTTACTTCTGTGAAAATCACACTTTACAATGATGCTAAATACAAAAGAAAAAAGCAATCTGTTGTAACCGAATTATTCTTAGTCTGTATTAAATTTGCACTCATGTTAAGTCGAATATTGGCTTTTTTTATGCCATCTAATTTAAGTTTGGTTTTTGATGGCTTAAGTCAAAGTTGTGTTTGTCTGCATCTGTGTCTATAGCTTCCAGTTCTGGTCTGGATATGAATCATTGCAGAGGTTTTTTATAGGACTAAACTGACAGGACTAAGGACTAAGCCAAAGATAAAGTCTGGTTATTAGTTTTTGGCATTTAAGCAGAACTTTATTGAAATCAGCTAAACTGTCACTAAGACGGATTACACAAGTACAGTATGTATCTTTAAGACTTTTCCTTCTCTGTGTCATTTTGAAACATTAATTGGTTGATATTTATTTATTTTTCCTCTTTATCTAATATCCACCATTTTTTGATGATAATCCCTTTGGCATCTACCAGAAGATCCTGGCTGGAAAGCTGGAGTTTCCGCGGCATCTGGATTTCTATGTAAAGTGAGTTTGATAAAGAAAACACAACTGAATGACACATGCTATATTTATAGCATACATAAAACACAAAGTCTAGTGAAATCATGTCAGCATCAGCATGAAATATTGTTTGATCTCAGGCTTAAACTTACGTGTGTGGGGGAAAGTGCAAGTCTTTTAATTGCTAACTAAAAGTAATAAAAGTAGTTTATTTTGTAATTGAAATAAATCTGAAAAAAAAATTAAGATTTTATTTTTAGATTTCTAGAAACTATATAACTATAAAGCTTCAAAAGATTAAATGAAAGTTAGAAATGTTGCCTTCACAACTTACTGAAATAAAATGTTAAAGTACTAAAATTGCTTAAATTGAAATAAAAAATAAAAAAGCAGAAAAAAAAAACAGATTCTCATCTCATAAAAACAACAAAAGCATATAACACTAAAACTAACTGAAAATATGAGTTAATAATGCTAAAATAACACTGGTAAAAACAAAAATACATACGTAACGTACAATAAACCAATCAGAGTCTCATCTCCCATTTCCTTTAAAAGCCAGCTGCACTCGCACCATGGCGGATTCGCTATTTATATGGCGGAATTTGCAAGTGGAAAAACTTAACGCTTCTCTAGTAAGGGAACGAATCTGCTCGTGCGCGTAATTCTGATACATGCAATGACTATCCATTATGACATGTAGGCAATTTTCTATTTATGTACACAATAATAAGTTTAAAATTTTAATTCTTGAGTTTTAAATTTAAATATTTAAAATTATATATATATATATTTTTTTTTTTTTTACGTCTGAGTGCTGCTGCGCATCCCTGTGTGTGTAATAAGCAGAGTGTAAGCATGTTGTGCACCAGCCTATAAGCGCTTATTACTACCATGCTCTTTTAAATAACAAAAAATAAATAAATGCCCCAGACTTTAGACCAGGTTTCAGTTGGTCAATGGCGCAGTCTATTTTAGTTGCCTCAAAATAGCAACACAGCAGCAATGCACCTGAACACACCTTGTTTTCAGACCAGCACGCCCATGGGCACACAAATGGGCGCAAATGCAATTGCTATTTAAACAACGTGGCGCAGGATGTGAAAATGACAACTGCGTTGGGCTGAAACTAGCAAAGAAACACTTGCGTCATGCCTGGCTCCGCATTGCGCCGGGTGTATGATAGGGCCCAAAGAGACAAAACTTACAGACTGCAGCTTTAAATATACTGAAGTATATGCAGGGATGGGCAGTATTTCAGATACATGTATTTAAAATACGTATTTGAAATACAAAATACTATTTTGTATTTTAAAGCCTTTGGAAAAAATCAAATGTAATTTGTATTTAAAATCATTTAATATGAGTATTTTTGTATTTTCAAAATACTTAAAATACATTGAGCCAGTAAACCTCTTTGTCAGGGTGTGCTCTCCGTTGTATAATTCTGTGAAGCGACTCTGAGTAATTGTTCTCCAAACCACCAAAAAGCAGCGATGAGAGAAAGTAGTTTGCCAAATAATTTGTCAAACACATCTTATACTGTCTGTCAAACACTTGTCTAGTGAGAAGTTTGTGAATAAATGGATTTCTTCACATGTAAACTGATTAGGTTGTGGGTCATTTTGACAACACATGTGAAAAAGTTTTTTAGTACACTTCTTAAACCCTAACCAAATAATCAAGTTAAACCCAGTAAACTTGAAATTGTGACTTGTGACATTAGAACAAAACATATTAATATGATAACATATGTATAACACTAAATTGAACAATACTGTGTTATATATGTTTTTTAATTCATTAATTATTTTATTTCAATTAACGATTGTATTAAACACCGACCATTACTTTATTCATTATTTCTGCTATGCAGGCTCATTTTGTAAATGTAATCATTTTAAATTTTACAAACATGGTGCTTTATGAAAATGTAACTGGACACATTTCCAAATTGTGATTGTGTTTACCCATCTATGCAAATGTTTGTTTATGTAGAGACGAAATAATTAGGTTAATCATTGTCTGTCTCCATTAGTTTACACATGTAGTGATTGTGTGCATTTGTGATGACAACGATGAAATATACACCACACTTTTAGTTTTATTGTTCACCAAAAAAATAGTGCCAAATGATTTCTAATTAAAAAAAATATATTTTAGATAAACTTTATATTTTCTAATTATGTATATAGAAACAAATAAACTTTACATTAAATAAATATAAAAGTTCCTATACTACTTGCGTAAAGAAAGCATCAAAAGAGTTTGAAATTCAGTTTTTGCTGTGGTATCAAAACTGATATTGATAATTGTGAAACCATGCCATATATTGTTACTGTGAAGTAAAATTAAGATTTTAATCATATCACCCATCCCTATTCTTTGCTATATAGCAGAAAATGTTCCCACAGTTTTACAGTTTTTTTAGTAGTGCTCACCATAAGTAATAGACTACATTGTAACCTTGTCAGAAGTAAGTATATAAATGGCTGCTATTTTGCACTACATAAGTTTATTTGTAATTACTAGCAAGGAAGCAAGCACTTAAGAAAGAGAGAGAGAGAGAGAATGACAGAGAGAGAGAATGACAAAGAGAGAATGACAGAGAGAGCAGAAATGAGGTAAGGAATTAAAAGTCAGTAGGCCTATGTAGTTTCTTCATTCACTGTGACTATTTATAATTAGCTTAACGAATTATATATAACATTCAGTGTCTAAATGAGAGATTAGTGTTTTGTTCTTGACCCATAACTTTTCTATGAACTGTTCTATTTAAAATTGTGAATGTTTCACATATAATTTCATGCATAATATTAATAAACAGTATCCCATCCATTTTACAGTGTTGACTTGAAATTCACCAGAAATTCCATCAACTAGTTCAACTGGGCGGGTTAGGTCAGCAATATTGGATGGCAGATACTTTAAGATTGTGAAACAAACAGAACTGGGCCAAGTTGGACACATTGGAACGCCAGTCTGTCACATTGGCTTTTAATGATGGTGATAAAACATAATAAAAGTTAAAAATTAGTTTTTTTTTTTTTTTGAGTTTTTTATTTCCTACAGGGCAGGGGAAGGTAAGCGGTATATAAAATTAAAACAAAAGTTTCTAAGAAGTTGCACACATCTAAATGCTTTTTGACATTCAGAATAGGCCCAGATAGATTTCAGCCTAATATTTCAAAATACAAAATACTGTATTTGTATTTAAATACATTTTTCCACACAGTATGTTGTATTTGTATTTAAATACATTTTTCCACAGAGTATTTTGTATTTGTATTTTAAATACATTTCCATGTATTTATGCCCATCTCTGAGTATATGAATCTGAATATCATTAATGACTATTTTAATGACTTTGCAACAAAAGCATCTTAATACAGTAAAGGCATTTGTTAATATGGTACTCTATACGTTATTATAGACAACTTTTATAGACATTTTTATTATATAGACGTATAGAAGTGTCACTGCTGCATCTCTGTAATCAGAAAGTGGGTCTTTGACATGGAGACGCAGTTAGATGTGCGCACAGTTACAAACTCGTGTCCTAATGAACTCATCTAAACACGTCAGCTAAGCACACTGATGGCTGTAAGAGTGGAGGCATCCTCCAGATTACAGACAGGCAGGTGTCTGTTTACTCTACACTATTACTTATGGTGCTTTTGAACTAAAGGAGCTCAGGATTCAACAAACGGCCCACTGTCCCGTCTTGATGTTCAAAAAAGTAATCCTTTAATTGACGCCTCTCAATAATACAGAACAGTATCCTCTCTTAGTTGTAACATCTAAGAAGTCATTGCAGCTGTACAAACACATACACAAAATGACATCACAGCTGCATTTCCTAATAAGGCTTTTGTCCACTAGGGGCTAAATTGTTCACTGCTTCAAACGGACTGCACACCAGAGACAAAGACAGCTTGAGGAAGCTCTCGGAAATAGAGACAGACAGTCACCTCAGGCAAAGCAAATGCGTGGACTGGCATGTTTATTCTAGTTACAATTGTGAAAGTAGCCAAAACTACGACTTATGTCAGTAGGGATTTAACAAGCTTGATAAGATAATGGTGTCCTGAAGTCAAACACACATGATCATTGGAAAATGAATAACATCTGCAAGGGAGGCGAGAATGAGTGGTAAGGTCATCTGTATCATGATCGCTCCAAGCGTCTCTCATGTTAGGTTGAGTGAGAACATCAACGGCACAGCAGTAAACAACATCATGAACTCTTTTTCACAACATAAACACATTTATTTCAAACAAACACATAAAATTTAAACCAAAACATAAAATAAACTAGAAAATCATAATTAAAGAATTATTTTATTTTTTTATAATTGTTTTTTTTTGTTTGTTTTTTTATGTTCATAAGCTACACTATATATATATTTTTTTTTTTTCATGATTTTTTGGCATTTCAATTAATTTTTTGTAACTTTTTGGTAAGACTCCATTGTTACCATTATTTAACTTCATTAATTAACATGAACTAATAATGAAAAATGCTTCTAAAGTATTTATTAATGTTAATTAACAATTAGTTAACATTTACTTATATAGAAATTGTATCTGTTAGTATCATTTAATGGACCCAGCCTAACATGAACTAAATATAAACAGTTGTAATAGTTGTGTGGTTGTTAACTAATCATTGTTATCAACCATTATTATTATAACAGGCATATTATCATAGATTAAAAAATATTTAAACTGTAAACGTTTTTTTTTTCTTTAGTTAATGTTAGTTAATGCATTAAGTAAAGTTAACTAGTGAGACCTAATCATAAAATGTTTCCATGTGTGTGTTTGTGTGTATGGTATTTGATTCTAGAAATGTATTTCCACATATTTTTTAGATTTTACTTTTACCGTCATCTAGCACAAAATGAAATGGATAATATTTTAGTGAATATTCATCCTTTTTCCCTTTGAAGGTTACTTCAAGGTTAAGTACAGCACACTATACATTACTTTTTCAAAATTATTATTATTTATGTATTAACTGTATTCACTCTATTACTTTTAGGTATTCAAATAATATACTTATATAGCAGATTTCAAATATTGTACATTATAATGTGATGCCTAAATTCACCTGTAGCATACAAACACAATTTTTTCTAATATAATTTCATTTCATTTCATTTTTAAACAAAGCAGTACAGATTTTTAATATCAGCCATTTATTGATGATTAATCATAACATTACAATAGTTACTGATTTATATGAGTAAGCCAGAATTACAATATCGGTGCGTCCCTGCTCTTAATATCTGCCTTCATGAAATTAAGCGCCTTAATTTTCTTGTGTTTATTAAACTACACTGAACAAAATTATATAAACACAACAATTTTGTTTTTGCCCCCATTTTTCATGAGCTGAACTCAAAGATCTAAGACTTTTTCTATGTACACAAAAGGCCTATTTCTCTCAAATATTTATCACAAAATCTGTGTTAGTGAGCACTTATCCTTGGCTGAGATAATCCATCCACCTCACAGCTGTGGCATATCAAGATGCTGATTATTATTATGCATGATTATTGCACAGGTGTGCCTTAGGCTGGCCACAATAATGGCGCTTTTCCACTGCATGGTACGGCACGGCTCGGAACGGTTCACTGTTGGGTGGTTTTCCACTGGGTACAGTACCTGGTACCTGGTACTTTTTTAGTACCACCTTGGTTGAGGTTCCAGGTGAACCGTACCATTACCAAAACATGACGTGTAAGCTCTGCTGATCACGGATTGGCCAGAAAGAATCGTCACTGCATCACTGAACTTGTGACACAAACACAAAAGAACCGCTAGATTTAAATCAGCACAGCCAGCCAACAATCGAACACAACTGTTTTGAACGAGCCTCAGGATCTTGTCACTGTATCTCTGTGCATTCAAAATGCCATCAATAAAATGCACCTGTGTTCGTGTCCATAACATACACCTGCCCATACCATAACCCCACTGCCACCATGGGCCACTCGATCCACAACGTTGACATCAGTAAACCCACACGGCACCATACACTGTGCCATCTGCCCTGTACAGTGAAAACTGGTATTCATACGTGAAGAGAACATCTCTCCAAAGTGTCCGATGCCATTGAATGTGAGCATTTGCCCACTCAAGTCGATTACAACGACAAACTGCAGTCAGGTCGAGACCCTGATGAGGACGACGAGCATGCAGATGAGCTTCCCTGAGATGGTTTCTGACAGTCTGTGCAGAAATTCTTTGGTTATGCAAACCGATTGTAGTAGCAGCTGTTCGAGTGGCTGGTCTCAGATGATCGTGTAGGTGAAGATGCTGGATGTGGAGGTCCTGGGCTGGTGTGGTTACACGTGGTCTGTGTTTTTGGGGCCGGTTGGATGTACTGACAAATTTTCTGAAACGCCTTTGGAGACGGCTTATGGTAGAGAAATGAACATTCAATTCATGGGCAACAGCTCTGGTGGACATTCCTGCAGTCAGCATGCCAGTTTTCTTGTGTTTATTAAACTTTTTTATTTATCTAGGGACCTAATCAAGAAGTTTCTGGTGATTGATCGGGCAAGAAGGCTTGGAAACATGAAGGTAAGCAGGATTCTGGTGACATATATTTTACAGTATGTGGTTATTGTATGCTGAGCAAAGTAATTCAGCAGGAATCAGCATCTGGCATATTTCCTTTGAGAACGCTCTATTGATAATATGCTTTTTGGCCATATGGACTCTTTATAGTTATCTCAAATTCAAGGCCAGGTTGAAAATCTATGAATCATCTAACACAATAAGCCAGTTTGCATCTTAATAAAGCTGCACATGGCAAATAATAAGACCCTGATTGAGTCCTCAGAGATTTTTCTCCCAAAGGCCACAGTTGGCCACATATGTTTCCAGTTATGATAAGAAAGCTTCCTATCTGCCTAGAGGGGATGAGATGAGGCTCTGGAGAAACTCCCTGGACATTCAGAGAGTGATTCTGACACCGGGCAACTCTCCCACTATACCTCCTTCCAACCCCCATCAGACGAGGTGGATAATGGGGAAAGAACTACAGACAGAAACCTTGTGCGAAATGTTTCTGCATCTCTAGCTATAGTAATTCAAACACTTATGGTTTAATGGCGGTTACTTTTCCGAATTGTCCTCTCAGAGGAAATAATGATGAGGCGGCAGCAGCGCGCCAGGTTAGTCATGTGTAATGTTATGCGTATTGTGTCGGTGATGTCATGGGAAGTTTGTGAATGGTTGTGTCTGAGCGTCATTTTCCTGTTAATGCTATTATTCTAATTCTCCACATGTGAGGAATGAGCTCTGTTGAAATATATATCTCACTTTTTGTTTGTTTGTTTGTTTTTGTTTGTTTGTTTTTTCAAATTTCCTTTTTTTTTTCATCAAAGCAGATTCAGAGTAAGAGATAAAGAAGGAAAACCCGAAATGTCACTTTTAGGGGACTTCCCAGGCTAGATGTTTCTGTTGTTAATTTAGCACTTTTGTTCTTTTGCTTTTTCTCCTCTGACTAAATGCAATGAGAGTTTAAGACCCGGCAGACCAGTCACAGCTGTGTTTGCACTGTTTCCACAGCAAGGCCAGGTCCTGCTGGCAGCGTTCATTTACAAGTGCAGATATCTGTTATTCCACTTGAGTGAATGTGTATCTGTCATGGTCCAAGAGCAATGCATGGCCCAAATTCTGAGGTTTCTAGAAGACTTCAATAGGTTAGCATTGTTGCCCCACTTTTCTTTTCCCTCTCTAAGAAACTAAAAAGGCAGTACAGTGGCTGAAAAGACTGTTTGGGGTCAAATGAGAAGTTTCATACAAGGTTAAGTCTAAAAGCCTTGATAGGCTTTCTACGTTTTTATGCTTACAGTTTTAACTGTGGTGGTTTGTCTCAAAGTGTGAGACATTATTCTACTTTATTGTTCATTTAGTTCATTTAGTATTTCACATCTTGTGTGTTATGTTTGTCTTCTTCCAGAATGGAGCTGACGATGTGAAGAAGCACAGATGGTTTAAGTCAGTAGACTGGGATTCTGTGCCCTGTAGAAAACTCAAGGTAAAAGCACCATAACTCATATGTCCTGTTATTAAAGATTTACACCATTCATTTTGGTAAGATTCCCAAGTCATTACTGGCCACATAACAGTGCCAGCGCCTCATTAAAAAGTGGTCCTCTTTTACTATATTTAATGTTAGAATTATATATCCAGAATATTTCCCATGGTTTACTGAACATATGCAGTTTCCCAGAAATACTTGGTAGTGCATAGTGGAAAGTGTACACGGCCATTCAGTTTGGGGTCAGTCACTTAAAAACATAGTTAAAACACTAGCATTGTGAAATAATATTTTATATTAACTGTTTGTTGTGTTAAAATATTAATATAATATAATAAAATATTAATATAATTGCTTAATTTATTCCTGTAATGGTAGATCTGACTTTTCAACATCCATTACTCTTAGTCTCTAGTTTCACGATCCTTTCCAAAATCATTCTAATATACTGATTTCGTATTATTATAAATGTTGAAGGGAAAAAACAGTAATACATTTGGAATCTACAGTACATTTAACTACAATACAAGCTATGCATGAACTTCTAAGATCTTTAAAGTGTATCTAAAGCCTCTTTAATGACTTTCACTGATTCCTGTGACAGCCACCCATAGTTCCCAAGGTGTCTCACGAGGGTGACACGTCTAACTTCGACACCTATCCAGAGGATGAGTGGAAGAAGGACACACCAGTGCCAGCTAAGGATTTGGAAATTTTCAAGAACTTCTGAGAGGATATTCTTTTGAATGAATAAAACGACAGGACTGATGGAAGATAATGATGTAGAGCTGAAGTTTTAGCCTAACCATTCAGGAGACATTAAAAGGTCATAGTTGCGTTATTATTAAAGGCATGTCTTGCCTGCTTGTCCCTGAGTCCTGCACACTTGAGAAACAGAAACAGACTTCTTCTGGACATCATTATTGTCATCATAATCACGATCAAACGTTTACCAAGGAAACAGTTCATCACTTCAACCTCTTGTAAGATGAGCAACTTGATTCAACACCCTCTGAGTCTCTTATATTATGCAAAAGGAATTTTTTTAAATATTATTTTAAATAAGCAATATCAAGGTTCTGTTTAAGGTTCTTTTTGCTGGATCAAGACAATGTTCTTGCTTATGCCTAAATGTCTATGGTCATGGTTTTGTTTTGAATTTATACCTTAAAAAATTTGCTGAATTAGAGCTTTAAGCCTGACAAATTTTCTTTCTGGTTATCTGAACTTGCTGTGTTGATCCTTTCCTCCCACATGTTATCGCTATATTAATTTCATAACATTAGGCCTGTTTCACACTGCACTAGCTGCGACAATGTGCTTTTATACGGGCAGCATTTCTCCTGCGTAACAAACCCGCCAGTCTATAAAAAAAAAAAAATATTCAAAATAAATAATGGCAATTAATTTTAAAATGGTCATTCATATTTGAGACTACAAAAATGTATAGTCTGAAATGTAATATACATGTCGTTGTAGATTGATCCAAAAAGTAATTAATTTACAGAATCCAAACTCCAGACTGTAGCGATAAACTGTCTCTTGGATTCATTCATATTTACTGAACAGAAAGTGCTGCTTGTGTGTGTGTGTGTGTGTGTGTGTGTGTGTGTGTGTGTGTGTGTGTGTGTGTGTGTGTCTGTGTGTGTGTGTGTGTGTGTGTGTGTGTGTGTGGTTGTGTGTGTGTGTTTTCCAAATAGCAGATAAATAGTTCCATCCCGTATTTTAATTGAATACTGTAACCTGTTGTTATTGTATGTAAGCCCATTTCTGTCACAAGAAAAAAAAAATGCTTTGGTATATCAATTATTACATACAAAGTCGGGAAAATGCAAATTATGAGTTATGAATTATGAGATGTCAAGTAATTTTTTTTTTTTTTGTCATAATAATGACAATTATGTATCTCAGTTTTTAGTTTGATGAGGTACAAAGTTATAATTTGACGTCAAAATTAGTGTAAAGTTTTTATTTATTATCATTATTTAAAAGTCAAAATTATGACTATAAGTGATTATAATTTAAAATTGAGATTAAAATGTCATGACTCTAAATTTCAACTTGTTTCATATGTTCATCTCAATGTGAGATTTTAGCCTTTTTGTCATTTGTATTTTTATCTCAATTTCTACTTTTATGTCATAATTATGAGTCATAATTTGGGCTTATCAAATTGACTTTTTATCTCATAATTTCAACTTTCTGTTGAAATTTTATTTATAAAAAAAAAAAAAGTTTTATTTCAGAATCCGTTAAGTAGTAAGTAATAATTTTGACTTTTTATGTCATAATTTTGTTTTCCAAAGAATTATTTTTATTTTTATGTAGTGGAAATGGGCTCTGATAGATAAGGGCACCAAAATAAATGCACACAGGATTCGTCTGCAGTGTGAAACAGAATGTGTTTTTGTGTTCTACTGAGCTGCTTTAAATTATTTTTTTTCTGTGTAAATGTGCACTATAGACATGTTTGACCATTGTGCTGCGTCTCAATTGTTTATTTTTGTATATGAGCACCACATTTTTAAGGCAGGTTAAATTAGTTAAAAATAAGTACAACTTGAACCCTGCCTTCTTTTCCATTCATCAGTGTTACGGCTCTGCAGTTATATATTATTGTGCAGCATCTCAAGTGCAAAAGCGCGGTTTGTGTGAACGGCCCCAAGAATCCAAAGAGCTTTTGAACACATTCCTGTCAGGATGTCAGACTAAGAATACCAGATGAAGTAGAGCTGCAGTAGCATTTACCTAATCAAGCATGACCTCACAAACCTGTAGGTAACTAATAAATTAGCATTAATGCTTGTATTATGAGATGCCTGTTCAAATACTTTAGCTGTTGTGCTTTATGATGTTCTATATGTGTTTACTTATTGGTTAAGCGCATAAACGATTTACTAGCCAGGTGTTTTCTAAAGTTGCCTTGCATAGGTGAATTTAGCAAACACAGTTTACATTGCTTTGGAATGCTTCTAAATATATGTTTGGCATTTAAAAGCCTTGCATAATGGGAAGAGAACTAACTATGGTGTGAAATGCTTTAGAAATGTAGCTACTGTGTGTATGTTCAAAACGACTCTTCTGTTTCTGGGCTTCCATAGTTTTTCTTTTGTCTGAAGCAGTAATCTATCATTGGAAAGTCTACTGAATATCATTTATTTGATATCATCTCTTGAAATGACTGTTCTTTTTAAATTGCAAATGCAGTTTTATACTAAGGAAACAAACATGCAGATTTCACATGGACTTGACAGCTGTTACCATCTTTTTTTTTTTTTTTTTTTTTTCCTGTGTGAAAAATTGTTTGAGGTATTTTTAATTTTTTGTGTTCTTTTTTACTCTTGTTTGAGAAAAAAAAAAGTATTTTATATTGTTTGCAACAGCAAAAACTAAAATGAAGTTCTATGAACTGAAAAATTGACCCAGCATAGGATTTTATACTGGTTTTTAATCACTTTTCTTTATTTTATTTTTTTTATTATTTTTTTTTTTTAAGTTTACCGGTGCTATCATTTTATTGCCTTCTGAACATTTATGGTGTATTTTAGATGGTACGAGTGCAATGTTACCTGCAACCAAGTTGTTATAAAACATGAGAAAATCTGCAAATTCTGTGTCCATGAAAATAAACTGAACTTTTCATGTGGGCAAAACTATCTGACTAATAGACCTCATGCCTGTTATAACTTTTCAGTGTACTCTGACCAAACTTGTTGAAGATGAGTTGGACTCAGAATGATGGCACCCACCCATACGCTCATTCACACCAGCCTCAGGAACCTTTTACACTTCAAGCTTAGTAGAAATTATTAGACCATTTATTGTAAGAGTCTTAATATATTCTCATTTTCCTATATACCCACGATTAAATGCTTGCCACAGTTTCATATGCTAGTATGTCCCTCAGTTGGCCCCTTTATAGTTTATTAAATGTATATTAAATATATGTTAGTAGTTAGCCAAACAAATTAGCATCACTCCTTCCCTGCAAAAGCAGATGAATGATCTCATCCATTAAGGTGCCTTGAGACTGTTGCATTTTTAAGAAGTTATTTCACTCTCTGACCCCTGTGGTTAGACTTCACCCGTAGTGAAATGTTCAAACATAACTTTCTTTCTTCGCTCTGCTTCTTGTAAAATCTGACTACAGTTTAAACATTTTAATGACGTTTAGTCCCGTCAGACACACCACTGGGACAGTCTAATTTTGCTTAATAGTTCCCTTACGGTCTTCTAAATGCCTGTACGAAGGATCTGTCCCCAACCTGATAGGAAATATCTAATGTATAATGTATGGTACTGTATATGTACCCACCGCACTTTGGCAGTTCTGCGTATTATATTTCGTCAGGATAACAGAAAAACACTTTACTCGTAGGATGTAAATGACATCTCCATTTAACCACGAGATTATGGAGTATTCATCTTTGTACACACTCATCTGTTTTTGTTTGGGTTGCACATTTTTGATACATCACCATTTGAATGATGTTCTCTAAAGCTGCGATGTGAAAAGTTGCAGCTGCTGTTTTAATTATAGGTACTGTCAATGGCAGCTCTTACCGATTACACTTTTTGGCAGTGGAGCAGAATGATGTTCTTTAATCTCATTTTGTCCCGTAGGCGTTGAAGACTGATTTTGGTCATTTATTGCTTCAGTTCAAAAGTGCAGTTCAGCTTATTAGCAAAAAAATAAATAAATAAAAATGACAGTGTCAATGCTGCTGTGTTGGAAATAACCCTGATGTGAATTTGCACCTTGAAGCAAGGATCCTTAAAAGTTGCTGAGTGTGGTGGATTATTTCTATTTTCTCCCTCGTTCACCTACTGTACATGTCACCTCCTGGAGTAAACAGGTCGAAACACCCCAAAAACCTTCATTTAGAAACAAAACTATGGGACATCATCTTGTAATGACTGGTAACCACAATGATCAGAGCAATGTGGCTTTAGGTTCTGATCTGTCCTGAGTCCTGTCCTCTCATCAGACCACCACCACACCCGCAATGGAATATTATAGAGGGAACCCCACCCATCTAACAGCTCCACCTCATGCTGCCTTCACATGCTAGCACACATGAACGGCCTCTCAAATTGTATTTACAACTTGGAAACTTTGAGGTTATTTTGATACCCTAGTTCCCGAGTTGGGTGGGCCATAAACTTTAACAGTTTACTCTAGTGTCTGCTAATTTTATGAGGGCATTTACACAACACCATTTTGGTGGTTCATTTACACAACAACAGTGTTTTGGGGGCCTGAAAACGCAAACTTTTGAAAATGGGGTTTTTAAAGAGCAAGTTGTTGAAAAACAGAATCGTTATCGTCTCTGTGTAAATTACAAAAATGTGAATTTGTGAAAACTGTGACACAAATCGTGCGCATGCATAGTATGTGTATTCAGTGCTCTGTAGATGAGTTCATATTTGCACAAGCACATAGTATTTCTTTACAAAGTAACAGCGCCAGCTACTGGCCTGGCATGTATCATGCATCGTTTTTATTCATTTTTCACAAAACCGTTTTGAACGACAGTGCTGTCTGTATGCAAAACTTTTCAAAAACACAAAGGAAAATCTATTCCGATATAGTACATTGTTGAGTAAACAAAACCTAAGGATGCTTATTTTTTTTATTTATTTTTTTTCACCCATATTTACATTGCTTTCTCTTGCTAATACAATCATTTATATTTATATAATATCAATAACCATTTAATGTACAGTATTTTTTATTTATAATACAAAGCAAAAATGGCATTTATTCTACAAACACCTCTAGATAGCGTAGTCAATGTATATAATATTGTAAGTGATATTTATATGGTTGGCAACAAATGGGATGCTACTTTTCATTCAAAATACCTTGGATATTGGCTAAATATCTTCAATGCATTTTGGCTTTAATAAGATTTTCTCAAGCAGCAAGCAAGAATGAACCTGGTGTCCTTCTGAACACAAAGCAGTTGAACTCATTACACTTTCAGAAGTGGGAAGTTGGAAATTTAGCATGTCAAGGCATATTCTGACACCACCTTGTCCATAATAGCAAACTAATTGTGATATAAAAGGAGGAAAGCAATTTCAAAACTGGCTAGACTTTCCTTAAAAAGCATTAGAAGCACAAATTCACTGTTTTATTGTGAGAACTATTGGATATGGTGATATTTTCAGTAGAGTTGTTGCACATTGTGCACTCATCAGAAAGCTATTAGTGGGCTACACAAAGTAATGCCCTTCTTTTGAAAGGAAGGAGTGTGTATGTGAATGTGATCAAGCTGCTTTCAGATACTGGACTTGGTTTGCACTTGGATTTGAACTTTTTTCTGTGCAGAATTATCATATGCAGGTCTTTCAATGATGCACACCTGCTAGTACTTAGGAAGGGAAGCTCACCATCTGAGAGTTTGTTTCGGTCAATAGAAAAACGGTGATGGTTTATCCCAGATTTGGCTCACAGTCAGTCTGCTGGAGAAGCTTTGCATTGTTGAGATCCAGCACTCAGTCAAAAATAAATAAATAAAAATCTTAACATTAAAGTTCCAGGTTGACATTTCAAGATGTTCCTATTCTTTCTCTAATTTAATGAATTAAAATCAAAATATCAACTTTATACCATGCTCCAGATGTCCTCCATTAAAATAAATAACCCAAAACTGCAAAAAAAAAAAAAAAACTAGAAAAAGATTTTTGTTGTTTGACTCTTTGCTATGCTCAGTGTATCAGAACCCTTTTTATTTATTTTATTTTTTATTTTGTGTGTGTGTGTGTGTGTGTGGGTGGGTGTGGGGTGGGTGTGGGTGGGTGTCTGTATAATGACCACATTTCTCTCTCGACCTGAGAGGGAACAGGTATTATCCTGGCAAGGTATTAACTAAGTTCAAAACAAAATACCCTTTTAGGTTTTAAAGGTATCGTTTACTATTCCTTTAAGTGCACTCACTGCAGGGAGCTTCTTCTTGGTAATTAAAGGAGCTGTAAGCATATTCAGGCATTCTATCTTCAATCATTTTCCATAGACACGTCAACAAACCTGCAAAATTAGTCCCCTAACTTTAACTTACAGCACCTTTAAGTGTAGTGTTTATTTTCAAAAAATCTGTTCTTAAGTTTCCCAGTAATTCAGTCAGATGTGCATTGTATTGTAAGGGCTTTAATAAAAAAAGCCAAGAACACCAATGAAATGTGATAAAGCAGACAAAAAGCAAATCATCAGTAAATAGTTAAAATGCTTACTTGATTTCAAGCGTGGTTGGGAACATAATTCCTTAGAGACTTGTTTCAAGTAAACAAAGAAAGCAGGCAGCTGGATATTGTAACAGGAATAATTTGAAGTGCATCTGTTTCTAAGTTATGCACTAATTACATTTCTCCACTCAGAATTTCCATATCCCTGTGCCCTTTAGGCGATCAAGGTAAACACATAATCTAATATAACTGTTTTTGCAGACTTGGAGAAGGTTATAGATCAAAAGAGAATCCACGCACTGGTCTATAAAGCCATCTAAGGTCTAACGCATTTAAATTCAAAACTTGGCAAAAATATTGAGATTCCATTTAGCAACCATTCCAACAATTATGAGGGGGATAGTTCAGCCTGAAATGAAAATTATCATAATTTACTTCACACTCGTGACGATCTAAACCTGTATGATGTTTTTTATCCATGCAATGAAAGTCAGTGGAATCCAGTGTTGTATATTCCACAGAATAAAGAAAGTCATCCAGGTTTGGAACAACATGAGGATCAGTAATAATAACAGAAATTCAGTTTTTCGTGAACTAAGGAGTCAACTGAAGCATGTGGATATCAGGCACAAAACCTTGTTTGTACAGGGGGACAATTAAGGTCAGCAGATACATAAAGACCATATCTAGGTCAGCCTAGAGTCCCCATTTTACCACCGGCAATGCTGTAATATTTCTTGATTAACCAGCTGTTGAGTGTAACAGCAGCTGAATTTAGAGCAGGCCTCTCCGGTGATGGTCAGTGCACAAATATGCTTACTAAGATTTAAACGTTCATTTGCAGAGCCTCTGGGGAAGAACTGTAGCTTTCATGATTACTGTCTTAACGGTCCGATTAGATGGGACGTTGTTGCATGGAAATGAGAATCAAATTAGAGGGAATCTTCTTGCATGGAGAAATAAAATATCTAATTGAAATGCTATTACATTTGATCTGTGTCCAAGTAGTGGATAAGAGCAACAGAGGAGACTTAGTGAATTGTTAATGGAATTTGATCTGATTTGATTCAGACTTCTACAGAAAAGCAGACACACATGTATGACACAAAAAAATTTTAAGGGTTGTTTTTCCAAAGTCTTCAAATAATGGCAAGGCTCTTTGTAAATTAATTACTTGGTGGTCAGTCCACATCATCAGAATGACTCAGCTTGGTTTTTATTCATAAATGGGAAACTGACTGATTTGTTATGTCTCGTCATTGTTTGTGAGTGATGGCATCAAATGTTTTGCCTGTGTAAACAAGTTTTAGATCTATACTCAAATATCTAATCAAGGATGTCTCTCAGTGCCATGCTTTTAAAGATATCAAAGTATCAATGAAAAACAGTTCAACTTCAAGATGTGTCTTCAATACCAATGGACTTAGGTATCAAGGCCACCGTATCAATGAAAAAATGGCAGTTGCTCAACTTCATGGGTTAGATGTGTTGCAGACCTGTCCATTTTGACGAGGGGCATTCCCTTTAGTAGCTGCATGTTCCATTCAGTTAAAAAAAAAAAAAAACATTCTATGAAAGTGTGGTTTGACGAGGGGCATTCCCTTTAGTAGCTGCATGTGAATGTAGTCCCATATCCCAGCTGTCATTCTTTTTATAAGCCCCTATAAAAGCCCCTCAGTCCTTGACACACTGACATACTGAGTAGGCACCAGTAGACAAGTGAGTCTTGCCCTGGCAGAAGTAAAGTGTATTCTGGCATAGTTTCCAGGAGATGTCTTTGCTTTGAGAGAGGAAACATAAAACTAAAGCTCATGGCTGAAAGACATTCCAAAGATTTATCATACCTTCAGCATACTGCAAGTTTAAACACTGCCTGAGGCCTTCCGATCAAACACTTCTTGTTTTTGAATGCAGTTTTCTTTCAAATCAGTTTAGACATTTCCAGGTCAATGACAACATGATTTCATTTCTTGACAAATGTATGTGTATGTGTCACATTTGATACAAACATTATAAGGATTAATTGGGTGATTGTTGAATTCCATTTTACTATACATAGCTGTTGTGCTTCATTAATGAGATTAAATGAAATAAAGAGAAGAGCTAATAATTTCCATGAACCGCTCTCTAACTCTTTGACATCAACTTATGATACAAACATGGTCTCCCATAAAGTCATGTGTCCCATGGTCGACCCCTGTCATCACACTGTTATTACTGTCTTGCAGGTGAACTGACATTAGTTCAGCATCTTTTCCCTTTTGAAGTGTGACCAAGAACATATTATCAAAGGCTTTGCTGTTGTAGCTTCAAACATCAAGATATCCTAGAAGAAACATCAAAACAGAGGTTGGAAATAACTAGTTGTCTGGCCTTATTCTTCATCAAACAACAAATAAAAGTTTCATAGAGAAGTTTTTTTTTTTCTTCTTCTTTGAGAAAGGCTGGTTGTTCCATGAATAGAACTGAAAAATAAATACTAAGTATAAGGTCTGTTTTTATGCATTTGTCTGAACAGAAAAATCGCATTCAGAAATCGGTAAAGATTCTCATGCCGAAAAAGGCTGAATTTTCGTGTTGCTGCAAGAGTTTGATAGCCTGTATACATGTTAATCAGACTACAATTTTTCCACTTGCTCTGAAAGACAACAGTGACGCAGCATATCCTGTAAATATTTGGTCACAGACAAATGATTACAGAACAGCTCAATTATGAAAAAAAAAAAAAAAAAACTCTCTGTATTGCAATTTTAAATGTGTATATAAATTGTAATTAATTTTTAAAGTATAATGAGGTGATTCCAATGCGCTGCTGTTGAATTGACATTCACTCATGAAACAGAAAACTTTGATTTAACAGTGTGGCTTTCAATGTAGTGGCAACCTCATTAATGTCTAGCACAGAAGGAGATAAAACTAATTGAATGTATGCTTCCAAATCTTATCATTTAATACCATCATGCAGATGATCTTCTACACTAATGAGCAATGTATGAATCTTACATCTCAAGCTGTGTAATTTAATTACACAGCCATCCTGGATCTTGCCAGGGCCTCTTCCCCTGGGGGCCAAAACCTTTTTTTCCACATTCTAGCCTTTCACTACATTCTGCCAAAGGAAAACATGATTTCTTTACATCTGTTAAAACCCCAAATGCTCTCAGTTACTGTTTGACAAAATTTTGTCTTGTCATCATTTTGCATTGTGTGATATCAGTCTTTACAAGTAAGCACTCCGAGTGTGGAATTGCATGTTTATTCTCTTTGGATTGATAGATTTAAACCTGTCATTTTGTAAACAGTTGCTGAAAGTACAATAATGCTTTAGTAGATCATATCCAGCGACACCCCAACCATGTTTCAGAAATCTTTCAATCATAAACTTTAAAACAACTTTTCTGGAAGCACAGCTGAATAAATCACAGTTTATCACCCTTTGGTGGACAGGCTGTTCTACAGCAGATGTTAATAGGTCTGTTATACCATTTAGTGATTCATTGAGAAGTTTGTGTCCAATTTGATGTCCAAGAAACATCTCACGCCTCTTACCGATCTCACTGGGACGAGCACTGGAAAGAAGAGTCCATTGTTTTGCGAGGTGGTTGTATAGAAAGGAATTATTTGATTGTGTTGTACAGCTGTTGAGTTAATTATGTGAGCAGGTTTGTGTTTCAATCATTACTGGTGTTACAGGTAGTTGTTATATAATCCTTAAGCATCCGAATCCTAAGCATTTTATGTGCTTAGCATCTGTTTGCAATCTGAGCCCAACATGTTCAATATATGTTACACTGTGTAATCTGGGGTTTCTGGGATAATCCTGATTTATATTCTCCTTTGACCTGAGAGGTTTTCCAGTCACTGGGGTTCAACATTTGCATCAATTACATTTTGTTACCTCAAAAAGTCAAAGCTGCAAAAACTTCTCATTCTTTCCAGTTCAGTTTTAAAAGTTGCCTATCTTTCTCAGAATTGCTTAAGACATATCAATTTGGGTTCCCATTCAATCGGTTACCCTCGATGTCACGTTTGTAATGACCGACGAATTGCGCTTAGAGAGACCAATCCACTTTGAATGTAAACAAGCCAATGTACATTGCCACTCGATGACTGCATCCAGCTGCTGCTGATCTCAGCGTGAGTATAACTAGGCAGCAAGTGCAAAGCATACTCAGCTTTTTGCTTCCGAGCAGTGGTGGTTTCGCATATTGAGTGGGTTGCACACATCAGGCTGCACTACCCCTTGTTTGTGCTGCAGGTGGCCATCTCCCCTGTGCGCTTCAGCACACTAAAAGGGCTTTTTCCCTAAAAGAGCATTCACCGGAGCTTTCTGGAGAGGAAGATTCAGCTGTGCCGCTGCCCTCCGGGACTGTAGCTATGCCTAAATCGGATCCGGAAATGATGGCTATGCTTTCCTGGGCCGCTGTGAGGGTAGGGCTTGAGTGGAGACCTCAACCTTGTCTCAAGGTTGGACAATTGGTTCTTCAGGGTGGCCCGCGCTACTTCTCAGCACCCCGGTGCCATTCTTCCCGGAGGTGCATGAGAGGGCCTAACAACTCACAAAAGTCACCCATCTATGCCGGAAACCGACCTGCTAACTCCTCCTACCTCACCACTCTCCAACAGTGATGCAGCTAGGGGGTATACGGGGGTTCCCCCGATGGAGCGGTCAGTTGCAATGCAGTTGTGTCCTAATACCGCCTCCACCTGGCAGGGCAAACCTTGCCTCCCCTCCCGGGCCTGTAGGCACTCGTCTGGTCTGTCCAGCGATGCTTATGTGGCCTCTGGAGAAGCTGCCTCTGCCTTACACACTACGGAGTTACTGCAGGTTCTTCAGGCTAAAGCACTGAGGAACCTGCACGAGGGTGGTCATGATCCATAAGTTCTGAAAGAGCTCTGAACCGCAACTGACCTCGCGCTTCAAGCTTCAAAGGTCACTGTGAGTTCTCTGGGTCATGCAATGTCCACACTTGTAGTCCAGGACCGTCACCTCTGGCTATGTCTGGTCGACACGTTCGGTTCCTCAAGGTCCCTGTGTCCCAGACCAGCCCCTTTGTCGACAACATGGCCCAGCAGTGGCTGCACAGGATTAGACTGAGGCGATCCAACATGTCCTGCCCTGGCGGGCAGCTTCTGCCTCCATCCGTCTGCCGGCCACAGCGCCCTAGCCTGCTTGTCGCTGGGCGACCCCCAACACGTTCATTAGATTCTATAGCCTTCGTGTGGAGCCGGTATCCTCCTGTGTCCTCACCTCAAATGGGTAGAGGCACTGAGAGGCCCCGGTTTAGTGTTGGCATACTGAAAGTGCTCCAGAGTGTCCATACTGTAGACCTATGTAGAGACCTTAGTGGATCTCATATGTGTAAAGTCCACGTTATAGCCTCAGAGCCTGTCCTTCCTAGACAGACTTTCTGTAAATTTAGTTACAATCACCTCTAATCTTCCATATGCACCTAAACGGTTGTTCATATGTGTAAGTCCTCCCAAACCACCTTCAGGAAGGATCGGGCTTCTGCAACATTCCTGTTCCAAGTGGTATGGATACGTTTTCCCAGTGTTATCCTGAATGGGTAGTGCTACGACAACAGTGACTGGCCTTCTAGTTGTGAGCCCCGGCCTACACCGGAAAGGAGGCGCAGGAGGCTCGCACAGGACACTGGAAGGGGCAGCATCCATGGCATTCTGGCAGGGATTCAAACTCGTCGGTCATTACCAACATGACTTTGAGAGTGACCAACTGAAAAGGAACGTCTCGGTTACATATGTAGCCCTCGTTCCCTGAAGGAGGGAACCGAGATGTCTTGTCCCATCGCCACAGCTGCTGTACCACTGCTGAACGATCGGGTCACCGGCTCGGCTCCTCAGCGAAAAGTTGAGTATGCATTGCACCTGCAAAAGTGGATTTGTCTCTCTAAGCGAGATCCCAATTCGTCAGTCATTACCAATGTGACATCTCCCTACCCTCCTTCAGAGAACGAGTGTTACAACCAAGACTTTTTCCTTTTCTTCTTTTTCTTTTTAATCCGAGGTTTTTATTAATGAATGTTCTAAGCTATTTTCTTTCACATGCAACAACCTGGAAAGAAAGGTATTAATTTCAGTGCCATTCCACAGATGGTCCTCATTAAAGTGTCTTAATCAGAATACCCAAGTTCTGCTTGCATCTCTGGAGACTGGATTTGTGAGAAATGAAAATCCCCCTAGAGGGTACAAACTAATGTAAAACCTGGATAAGGGTAAATAGATCTCCATAGTTTTGTGATGCCTCTAACCTGTAAAAAAAATAAAGAATGTGCCAGGGCATGTTTGGTTTAGTGTGCAGTCACATCTAGTAGTTTCCACATACCTCTGCCATGATTTCTGTAGTACACATAGTTAGGTGAGTTATTGTCTCCTTTATCACAATAATCAAGACCAGGTGTTATGTTGAAACTGACAACATGTAATTTAGCTATTGCAGGAAGCAGTTAATTAATAGAAGTGTGGCAAAATGCATTTGTGAGTAAACTCAATTTTGCCCTCCTCATACTATGTTGCCGAATTGAATAATACATATACAGATTATAATGCTGTTATGAAGGGCTAGTGTGGCACAGAAGTTCTTTCCTTCCTGCATACTAAAGACAGATGTCAGTGAGGAGATCATCTTATCTTGTTTGCGTAAAGACTGCATATGCTCTTTCCATTGGAGAATATATTTTTTTTATTATTATTCTGGATGAGATAAACAATATTAATGTCAAAGGTATGATGAATATTTCTCAAATCAGCTCTGTATAACAGATAAGTGTGCACACTAAAGGAGTGCTGGGCATTTGTCGGTGAATCATTTGTGTAAAGCTTGACTTAGCTACGCAGTGTTTTCAAGCTGTTTCCTACAGTTTAGTTGGACAAATATTGACTCAGCTGAAATGCATTATAGAGGCATTTGAGGAACATCCGAACAGTTCAGCCTTTGTCTTACTTTAGACTGTAGAATGCATGATCTCAATACAAATCAGAAATTGCTTATTGTGTGTAATTCTTTGCATTTTTGAAATATGTCTTATCCCTTCCTATTCTGGATAAACAAGTAAATTAATGTATTTTTAGGTGGATTTCCAAAAATAAATGAATAGCTCTGTGGCATTTGTTTGAGTTTTCTGGCCAACTGACACAGCAACACTGGCTCAACCAATGGTGTAAATGGAGGAAATGTTCAGATGACCTGTTTGAAAAAGTACATTTATGCAATTTGGTGTGGTAATTTTTTCATTATTATTATTTTTTTTCCGGGGTCAGAATTATGAGATTTATCCCATGGCAATATCCATGTATGTGGTTTTCCATGCTTTGTCTGGATTCTAGCAATAGTCCAGCTGCGCACAGCAGGTTGGGAAGCTGTTTCTTATACAGTCCTGTCCATGTGAAGGCCCTGAGAATATAGGCCAAAACGGCAAGACAAAATCTACATGAGAATTCAGGGAAATGGCCTATAAACTTGAGTGCTACAATTTAACACTGTCACTGCATAGTCTGCTTTACAATAAAGTACCAAAAGCAAATACAGAAAGACCAACTAAAATGGTATATCTTTATATCTGTCTTCTCAGTGCTTGACTTCCAGCTATTTTCTTTCTCAGATATGCCATTTAAATGTCCATCACTGCCTTTTTTTTTTTTTCATTAAAGCTGAGATAAGGTTGGAAATTTTTCAAGAGTCATGGCAATAACAGATGTGATCAGCTGTTCATTTCAAGACTCAAAGTTTGTTTTGTATGCTTTGACAAGAATTTATGTAATAACATATTTCTTAGAAATATGACATGTAACGGCATGTAAATAATAGCTGCTTTACCCATTATAGGATCATTTGTCTCAGAGTTATTATTTTAACATATGTGGTAAGAACACCAGTGAAAATAAACAGGAATCCATTGTCTAGGGAATGTTGTTTATTATTATTTCTATTTTACAGGTCAGTCTTCGGCCAGATGGTCAAACAGGAAAGTCTGGTTAGTATAGATCATTTGCTGATCCAGGACCAGGTTTACGGTTTCCTTTTCAATTAAAAAAGCAAGAAAACTGATCTGCAACTGACACTTTGATTAATGAAGGGGGAATGAAAATCACATTTCAGTGTCTAAAGATGAAAAAAAAAAAAAAAAGGAAAGCTGGTAAACTCTTGTAAATCACTGAGGATACAGAAGGCAGGTGCAAGTTTTACATCTGCTGGTGCTAACACACTGAATATAAAAACAAATCATGTTAACAAATCATGTTATATAATTAGTGAGGTTAAAAAAATAAATAAATACAAATTATGAAATAAAATCTAAAATAAATGCTTATACCCACTAATAATTGATGTTTTTGAATTTATTATTATTTTTTTATTATTATGTAAATGTACAGCTTGACAATATGGTTTAGGACAGATTTTTAAAAAGTAAAACTATATGGATGCTGATTGAACATCGTTTTCATACAAGTATCATGAAGATCTCAATTGCCTGAAACAAAGCTTTTACAACACCTGAAAGGTATTTTCAAAAAGACATCATGCATGCACAAGGTCTTTAGGTCACTTCCATGTCAAAGGAGCTCAGGGAGCACTGGTAACATGTGCTAACCAGGTGGATGGGCCTGCATTGCATACTGTAGATTCATTGTTGAATGGTAGCTACATTCGCTTTCAAAACATTGTCTGGAAAAACAGGTGCAAGCTTTGATGCCTCCATCTAAACCAAAATATTATTAATCCAACACAAGGTTGTTGTTAAAGTGTGTGCACCCCCTTTGTTAATTTTAAATCATACCAACAAAAGACTTTGGTTATAACATTATCAAAGCACATTTGACCTCACAATCTTTAATTATGTCTCAGACATAACAAATTTACAACAAACTTAAAAGTAACATTGTTATTTTTAAAATGTTATGGGGCATTAAATACATGCATACATACATACATACAAACATAACAATAAAATTAAATAAACCTTCCATTTTAATTGCAAACTTGCCAATTTAGACATTTCGCTCATCCTTGTACAAAAACAGTGTAGAATTTACTTGAGAACTATTTTCAGTCAGAAATTACTAGTAACTTTTACAAATAACAAAGAAATGGCAAGTAACACATTGAATTAAACGTGACATTGTGAAGTAGAAAGACTGAAATAGTATTTTCTTGTAAAAAACATAATCTTTTATTACCCCTACAGAAATGTAATGTATAATGATGCAAAATGTAATATGTAATATATGTTAATAATATCTACATTATGATTTTTTCACATGGTATTATATATAGCAACTATATATGTAAACAATATGTATTTTATACGTTTTTACTTTTTTTAAATACATGTCATATATAATGTTTACAACTTATATAATATCAACATGTATTGACGGGTTTTAGTATGAATATACATCTCAAAACATGTATTACATATGCATAATTTGTATGAGCTAAATGCATGTATATCCATTTTTTAATAGGTTAATCCAATTTCTAAGACATTTTATATATTTTACTTATATTTTTTGATGACAATATATTTCATAAATAGAAATTTATGTATATACATGTAAATATACATATGTACATTGAGTATATTAAATTTACATTTAGGTTATACCTTCGAAATAATAAATTTTATAGTGTATACTTATGACCTTTTTTTTTTCACCATTAGTATTTATGCAGTAAAAATGTACACAATATTCCACACATTGCCCCAGAACTTCAGTCATACTGAAGTTTTGAAAATTGAGGTTGACAAATGGTGGGTGATCAAGCGCATTTTCAATAAAAGGCAATGGAGGATGAACTTGCAAGTCTGCTCCAGGTACACTAGCTCATCTGACCATAGCAGAAGTATATTCAAAGACTATTCAGCATGATTGATTTATTGGTTTATTGATATATATATGATGGTTATATATGATATCTATAAAGAAACATATATATATATATATATATATATATATATATAATATATATAAACCAAAAACAAATGAACCACTTAGTTATATCACTTGACATCAGGTTATTTCACTGTGCTTTTCTGCTATTAAATGAATGTCATGTTGAGGTCACAGAACATTAAATAAAAATTAGTTGACCATATTGTGTAAAGACTGTGTAAATGTGCTCTCTAAGATATAAAAAATTAACAATGATTTTATAAATTACTTCATTTATTAATTTTTTTTTTTTTTTCCCTTTGTAACGTTTTACACTAACGAGACTAAAGTGTTTTCTTGGACCCTTGGACCTAAAATTCAGGAAATCATAAATAGTAGTCTTGCCTCTGGAGTTGTACCTCTAAATTTTAAACATGCAATAGTGGAACCATTGATTAAGAAATCAAATTTGGATACCTCGATTCTTGATAATTTTAGACCTATCTCAAAACTTCCGCTCCTTTCCAAAATATTAGAGAAGGTTGTTTTTACACAATTGCAATAATTTTTAAGTCTGCAGGAAGGTTTCAATGCAGGAAGTATTTCAGTCTGGTTTTAAATCATTCCACATCACAGAAAACGGCCCTGTTGAAAGTTTATAATGACCTGTTACCCTGTTACTGGCTACTGACTATGCTGTCCTCATGCTCCTGGATCTTACAGCTGCATCCCTCTCATGTAGTGTCCCTCAGGGTTCCATTCTTGGTCCTGTTTTATTTTCATTATATCTACTTCTGTTAGGGTTCATTTTTAGGAAATGCTGCCTCTCATTTCGTTGTTATGCAGACGATACACAACTTTATCTCCCTTTGAAATGGAAAGATGCAAACTCTATAGCACCATTGTTGGACTGTCTTGAGGAGGTTAGGGCCTGGATGGCTTCACATTTTTTACAATTCAATGAAGAAAAAACAGGAGTCATGTTATTTAGAACTGGCAACACCTGTTACCCTCTTTAGATTGAGTGTTATAAAATCATATGTGAAGCCAAATGTTAAAAACATGGGTGTTATAATGGACAGTGATTTTAAATTTGATAAACAAATTGATTTCGTAATTTAAAAAAGTGATCTATAAATAAACTTTGATTTGATTTGATAGTCTTATTGTGTTTGACAAATAAATAAATGAATTTAATGTAATTTAATTTACATGTAATTTACATTTAAATGTACACTATTGTTCAAACTTGTGAGGTCGGTAAGATAGTTTTTGAAATAAGTCTCTTGTGCTCACAAAGAAATACAGTTAAAACAGTAATTCATCCTTGCTCAATAAAAATGTTAAATTATTTATTTTTAGTCATTCATTAGTTTATAGTATTTTTATTTCTAATACTAATAATATCAATGATTTTATGTTGATAAAACCTCCATAAACAAAAGAAAATGAGAAATAAACTGTGTTGATATGTGATGATCTACCTAACAAAGAAAGTTCCTTTCTTGAAGATGGTGATGACATTTCATTTTGTTTTGGATTCTTGTCTTATCATGATCACAATCTGTGTATGCTCATTACCTTTATTTTCATCACTGAAGATGACTGCATGCACATATTTTCAAACAGGTGTGCTTTCTGCTTGAAATGACATGACGTGATGAATGGAATCTCCCAAGTCAATAACATGGGCAGGAGCTTATGACCTTTGCCCTTGACAGCCCCCTGCTTTTTCTCTAAATGCTTCAGGGTGCCTTGTGAACTCAGGGGACTTCATGAATCAGTTTAGAGTATGCACAGTGTGTGTGTGTGTGTGTGTGTGTGTGTGTGAGAGAGAGAGAGAGAGAGAGAGAGAGAGAGAGAGAGAGAGAGAGAGAGAGAGAGAGAGAAGAGCATAGAGGAGGGGACCAAGGTCTAGGAGGGAAATGACAAGTCTTTGAACTCAGTGTAACCTTTACTTATGTAGAGCCAGAACCTTTAAGAGACAAAACCTCATGAAAAAAGCACAGTGGGAGCATGCAGTAATGTCAAAGCTACCAAACCTAGCATAAACAACATGTTCATGGTTGTAGATACTGGCCAGGATTTTAGCACAGAATTGACATCAACCCTTGTGCTGTGCTGAAAATCCTTCACCTAATTTAGTGTTCTTGGTCAAAAATGACTGCCCTTTTAAAATTTGTTTGTAAATCTCTCCTTATGCTATATCGCCATCTTGGATTCAATCTTTTTGTCAGCTTGTTTTCTTTTAATTAGCACAGGTTTTGTATTTCCTTTAGGATCTAATAGGTTGTAGAACGAAATTATCTAAGCTTATGTGTCACAGTTTTTGAGTAATATATATATATATATATATATATATATATATATATATATATATATATATATATATATATATATGTGGATAATTTAGTTAATGTTCACTCAAAAATAAGCTCAGATCAACAAGGTGATAAAAAGACTGTATCCAATAGGTAATAATGTAGAATAATGAGAATAATAGGGAGGGAGGGGTTACCCGTCAACAGACAGTGTAAGCAAAGTCCAAAGAGTTTTAGTTCAATGCCATAAAAATTAACAAGCGTTTTCTCTCTCCCCCTCTAACATGAGGGTTAATACACTAACTTTTGCCTGGACGGTGAGCTTTTCGGCAGCACTTTGTGTAGTCCAAAACATTACTTTAAGGAACGCGTGCAAAAGGCTCACAGTCTGTCACTCCCCCGAGCCTGCGTTCTGTGCGCAGACGCGTAAACGCGCGCCACCGCCAGCTGAAAGTTCCATTCTCACGTTTCCAACATAAGGCGCAGCTTCACAGCTGGATTGCGCCTCTCAGACACAACCTTTCTTTAAGATTTTAGTCATTTATACTGTTTTACGTTTCCCCTCATCAGAAGACAACCAATTTGATTAATTTTGGATTAAGAAGAGAAACGACAAGAAATAAAAACTTGAAACCTGAATGAAAAAACATTTTGAAACTTTTCATCATCAGTGGAGAATTGCTGCCTGAAGTAAATGGACTATCACATGATCCTTGGAAATGCAGTTTTGAAGGGTGCTGTGGATCAAAATCATGCCGGATTGTAATTGGAATAATCTCCTGTTAACAAAGTTAACATAAGGTTTGTTCTTTCCCATCGCACTTTAATGAAATCTGAGTTCAGGACTGCAGCAGCGCTTCCTAACTTAACTTTTAAGCAATAATTAATTTGTTAGCTGAATCATAAACGTGACATAGGTTTATTAACAATGTGTTATCTTGTGTATTAGAAATCACGTGGAAAATAAAAATAAATATATACACTTTGACAGGGCTGTTTCAGCTGTTGCGTCTTTCTGCAGTTGAAGGTGTTTGCTGCTCTGCTGTGGAGATCAAGATGGGTCACTTTTATGCTCAGGTTATGATTATACTGGTGATGGTAGCACTGCCTGTAGTGGTACGGTGTTGCCCACGGCCATGTGCCTGCCCCCAGCCCACAGAGGTGCACTGCACGTTCCGCTCCTTACTTAAGTTGCCTGCTGGCGTGCCCAAACAGGTGGAGCGGATGAATTTGGGGTAAGAATGACTGTGTCATTAGTTTATTAAGACACTGCTTTTTTCTTTGTCTTCTGATATCAGCTTTCTTAAAACAAATGCACATTACTTTATCACAACAAATGCACATTACTTTAGCACACCCACTTCAAAAATGATTTATCTTGTGAAGATTATCATACAGATCATAATAACATGCTGAAACTGGGTTTTAAGACATTTAATCCAAGGTTTTATCTGTAGGTTAGTGGCAATTTCCCTTGATGGTGTTAAATGCCAGAGATATTTCAACCATTGTATGGGTGACCTTTAACTATACAGGATGTTTAGGAAGGATTTAAGATCATACTTTATTGGAAAGACAGGGGCTAGTTGTGACATATTTCTCTCCAGTGAATATTTCTCAGTCTATATTTGTCTGCAGATGCAGTTCACTGAATAGTTGACACAATGCAACCTGTCATGAGTTATTTTAATAAAATAAAATCAATAAATAGCAAAATGATTATGGTAAAGTCATCATGTAGATTTAAATGAGCAAATACTGAGGAGTTTAGGATTGCATCATAATTGCGGTGATTAACATGTTTCTGACATGTTATATATTTTGCAACAATTATTTTAACCCTAATTGAAGCAGTGTGTAGCTTTTTTATTTCTCAAACAACCCTGTTGGAAGACATACCCATGTACATAGCCTATTCCAGTATGACAATCACAAGATTCACCAGGCTCACTTTTGTGAGATAGTGGTTCAGTGAGCTTGAGGAATCATTTTCTTGTATGAATTGGCCACCATTGAGTCATGACCTTAACCCTACGTTTTTTTTTTTGTTTTTTTTTTTTTTTTTTGGATAGGCAGTGCAAATTGTATATATTTTAACATAAAAACACATAAGACAATTTGCCCTGACCTCAAATGTACAAAAATACAACTGTCCTGGCAAAAAAAGTTCAACCTTTCAGTTATAATCAGCTTAGTTGACCTGAGTATTGTGTTCACTGGTTTACCCAGCGGCAATTACAAAAATATAAGATGATATTCACTATGATGACAGAATTCACTTAACAATTTAAAATATTTAAAAACAATAACTAGGCATGTGAAACCAAACTCCTTTTTTGAGAAAATACATATTTATGTAATTATTTTAATTCAAACCGTATTGATATGTAGCCTTTTGAAAACTATAAAACTAGCCCTGATCTCCCTAATTGAAATTAATCCAATTGATCATTTTTTAATTTTCTTTTTGTAAATCTGCAACATCACTGCATAGTTAACCATCTTATTGACCCGTTCTTATGACCCTTCTTCATTCAGGTTTAATACTATACATAGAATAACTTACAGCTCTTTTGCTGGGTTACGAAAACTGGAGCTTCTTTTAATGCATGGCAATGATGTGCATCAAATTCCTGATGGAACATTCCGTGACCTCATATCCCTGCAGGTACTATCAAATTTTTCCCTTGAGAAATCATCATTTCTGTACATTTTATATATATATATATATATATATATATATATATATATATATATATATATATATATATACTGTATGTCATATTAATAGAACAGCTTTTGCAATAAGATGACATTGAGTTAAAATTGAAAATGTAATATAAACAAATTGATATGTATATATATATATATATATATATATATATATATATATATATATATATATATATATATATATATATATATACAGTCTAATGCATCTTTTCCCCCAGATGCTGAAACTAAGCTATAATAAACTGAAGGTAATTAGCAGACAGACCCTTATGGGTCTCTGGAGTCTCACTAGGTTGCACCTGGATCACAACAGACTTGAGTTCATCCACACTGATGCATTCCAAGGCCTCACTTCTCTTCGCTTTCTCCAACTGGAGGGCAATCAACTTCAGCAGCTCCACCCAGCCACCTTCTCCACTTTCTCTTTTCTTGGACACTTCCCAGTTTCCACCCTGAAGAACCTGTACCTGTCTGATAATTTACTGAGCACTTTGTCACAGAAGATGCTAGCAGGCATGCCCTACCTGGAGAATCTCTCCCTGCATGGGAACCCCTGGACCTGTGACTGTCGCATGAGGTGGTTCAAAGAGTGGAATAAAAATTCACCAGGTATTTATTACCATGATTAACAATCTTGTTGCCGTTAACATTAAAAATAAGATGTTCTCATCAGCTCAGAGGGGAAAAGTAATAGAAATCAGGAACTGTAATTATCATCTCAAAATGATCCTCATAAGATTATATAACTTTTTTTTAATTTATTTATTTATACTGCACTCATAATAGTAACATTAGTTGAAGACCTGTTTCAAATGCTTATCATTTTATTTTTTTGTTTTCCAGGTGTTCTGAAATGTAAGAAGGACAAAGCCTATCCAGATGGCCAGCTATGCCCTATGTGTTTCTCTCCAAAACAACTAAAGAAGAAACAACTCCAGGAGTTGGAGAAACCCACTTGCAATAGTCCCATCATCAGCACGGCTCACAGAGCCATTTCCCAAGAGGACACAGAAAGTGACCTCTTGACGGTTGATGAATTTCGTCAACCCCTAGGCAACATTTCCCTTGGTCTGTCAGATGAACACGGACATCAAGTAGACCTGGAATGTCTTGTCACTGAGCCAAGAGAGCTGACTAGCATAGGCTGGGACTATGTTAACCTGTATCAAATATCAGCAAATGTGACTCTGACGTTAGATTTAAAGTGTGCAATTGACAGGTCCAGTTATGAGAGGTTGTGGAGATTGATTGCATATTACAGTGATGTTCCAGCCCACCTTCGAAGGGAAATTATGTTGAGTAAGGACCCTTACACAAGCTTCAAATATCGGCAAGATGTTGAAAGGGATGCTCTTTACTATACAGGAGTAAAAGCTAACATAGCCGCTGACCCACCCTGGATAATGCAGTCATCAATGGACCTTCAGCTAAACAGACTTCAGTCTACAAGTAAAAGTGTTCGGCTAATTCTCAGCATGTATATGACTGAAGTTATGGAAAAGGAATCTATAAGACAGCAGAGTAGGGGCTGGGCTGTAATCGAGTTCAAGAATGACACTAGAACAATGCAGGCTGCTGTCGTGGGAAGTCCTGCTGAGATAAACTGTTCCATACATAGCTCAGGGAACGAGTCAGTAAAATGGATGCTACCTAATGGCTCTACTTTAAAAACACCTTTTAGCATTGGTGATAACAGGCTTTCAGCATCGAGTGCTGGTCTTCTTGAAATCAAATCTGTGGATCATTCTGATTCAGGAGTGTACTACTGTATTGCACAGGTTTCAGATGACCTTACTATTCTCCCTTTTCGCCTAACAGTGGAGGAATCCTCCAGTCCACCTCCTGGAGGTGAAGGAGTAAAAGAGCCAGTTACAGGATTCACAGGTAGTCCTTTTTTCCTTCCATGTGTTGCCACTGGATCCCCTGATGCTGATATACACTGGATTCTCCCTGATGGTAGCATTGTAAACAAGTGGGTAAACATTTCAAGGATATCTGTTGCTTCAAATGGAACTCTGATTATTCGAAACAGTCAGCTTTCAGACAATGGATACTATAAGTGTGTAGCAGGAAACCAGCATGGGATGGATACTTTGGCCACAAAAGTAATAATATCAAGGCCACCAGGTTTACTCCCATTACAGAAGTACTCAAGTAGCCCTCAACCTGCTGAGGGAGTTTCAACCAAAGTCCTTGTGACAAACAACATGGAGTCATCTGGGGATAATGAACCTGAACAGTTTTTAGAGAAAGTGCTTCCCAGGAAAGTGGATTCACCCAATCGACGGCGGGTCCCAAGCATGGGAATAAGGGGGGGACATCCATTCAGGAATTCCTGGAGACGCCCTGCTACTCCAAGGAGGAGAGTAGGTTCCCCAGTAGTGGATAGGGTTAACACCGTAGAGTCAAGAAGAAAAATGAATGTGTCAAACAACCAAATAGACCCAAAGTACTGGGCTAGCATTTTGTCAAAAGTTCGCAGTGGTGGAACTAGTTCAAAGACAACTACTCCAAACTATGTTCAGACCAGTACAAACAAAATACAGGAGTCAGAGGCTGCCTACAAAACGCAGTCAGAAATTGCTAGCAAGATTGAAGGATCATCTCCAGAAGGTACAACAATAGAGGGCAGGAGGGCACCAGTAAAGGATGTGTTGTACTCAGTCACAATGTCACAGATGCCCATTGAGGCTACTGAGTACAACTTGGATATAAGAGCTCTGAATTCTGAAGACACGAGACATGTTATATACCAGATAGCGGCTCCTGAAACAGATCCAAATTTAGATTTGTTTACAGTTAGCACATATATCACACAACCCACAGTTGGACCACAGATGACCCATTTTACTTTGGGAGATTCAGAGGTTGCAGAAGGGGTTGCAGTGAGCACTTTGTGGAGCACAGCATCATATGGAACCCATTTACAGGAAAACCAAAGCCACACAATGGATGGTGGCATAATTACTAAAGCAATTCAAAAGTCTGACGGCAAAGATGAGGAAGAACACATGGTTTTGCAAAACCCTGAGGATGTGAGACAAGTTTATCAGGGAAGGATGAATCACAGTTTAACATCGACCACAGCAAAAACCTTCTCAGAACCAAGTACAAAAACTCCTGTCCACTCTTTTAATGAATTTCTTACTACAATTAAGGAAGGACCACAGACCCTACAAAAGCACATAACTCAGAAAAAACATAATGTCTCAAAAATTCCACTGCTTCCTACTGTGACACCAACCACCAAACCCACTTCAGGACATAAAACAACCTTCATTAAATCACTTAATGCCTCTTCCTCACATACTAGGAACTCATCCAGTTTGAGGAGGAGGAATGGTGGAAGACGAAGAAAGCCTAATCGAGTTAGAACTAAGACAAACAGTTCTAAATCATCAGTATATGTCACCAATGTCACTCCACAGCCCACTTCGGCTTCAGTTGTGGAGGTTACAAATGGGTTTTCAGTCACTAAGACAACTGCCTCCTCTCAAACTAAAATAGAAACATCTTCATGGGCCAAAAGTGCAGGAGCCACGATGAATACTGCTGTTCCATTAACTGACAGACAACCACCGTCACTAAGCAAAATGATTCATGAAGGGAACACAGATCCTTTACACAGTGGCATGAATAACAAAACACATGAATCCAAATCTCAAGAAAAAGTATCTATGACAAAGGATAGACACTCGTCTGATTCTAAGCCAGCTCAAGAACTTAAAATAGTACCAGTGTCTCCACTAACATTCAGTATTTTTGGAAGGGAACAAGAAAAAGCAACTGTACAGAAAGAAAAAAAATCCACCGTGTCCCCCCACATTCCAAATCCTCCTGTGAAGGCAGACGGTCATGAGTGGTTTACAAGCATGCATATCCCTTCAGCTAAAACATTTAAAGAGACTCAACAGGAAAACATTACTAGAGACCCCAGCTTGATCCCAACACCAGACAACTCTCATGTACAATTAGAAGAACATCCAGGTGCAAGTCCAGATAAAACAAACAACCAACATAACCCCACAGAGACTGTAAACATTCTGTCATACAAAGAGTTTGATGGAAGATTTCCTGTGAGGCCATTCTCTTCATCTTCCCCAAGCACCCAGATTGAAATCCTCAAAAATAATTTGGAAATCCAATATGGTTCAGCAACAGCAGCCACTACAATTTTTGAGGGGGCACAACAGACTTCACAGGTTCCAACAGGCAGCCCCAAAAGCTCTCCAGCATTAGTGGTTGCAACAACAATACCAAGCAGAGTTCCAACTGGTAGCATTCACAACAGAGAAGATTCTTCTTTATCCATGAAACCTTGGGCTCCATCAGAAAATGCTGATGTGGCTCCAGTTACAAAAGAAAACATTCTTGCCACAACAACAACTACAACAGCTCTGAAATCTCTTACAGTACATACCCATATGTTTTACCCAAATACACCCAGTTCTGCAAGTATGCTAGGGGAACTAGACAATGCAAATCACATTCCTGACAGTGACAAACACATTAGTAAGATAGAACATCCAATCACTCAATCTCCTTATAAGTTAGCTAGCATTTCTGAGGAAACAGGGTCTCAAGAATTAGAGAAAAACATCTACAAAAAGACAACTACAAAAACACTCACGACTCAACCCCTTTACTCAACTTCAACAGTATCTTCAAGCAAACAAAAACTTCCTGGTAGGCCAGGTATTCAAGTTAGAGGAAGCTCTTCGGTACATTATCCCACATCAGGAGGATCTCAACAAAGGCTAACAGTAGTGCCTGAGGGTAGAGGCAAGCCTTGGATCACCAGCACAGACATTAGATCAGTAACAGCACATGCTGAGACTGATGCCTATTTGCCTTGTGTGGCTGTGGGGAAACCCAGCCCCTTCCTTTCATGGACTAAAGTATCCACAGGTAGGACAGATATGGTTTATCATTATTTAACAATATTACAATTACATTTATAATACATTGTTGACACATGCATGTTGAAATATATCCTGTTGATACTGTACTAAAATTGTCACTGTTTTCCTGCAGGAGCAAATGTTACACAGAACACCAGGGTTCAAAGATTTGAGGTGTCCTCTAATGGTACACTCATAATCCATAATGTACTTCCTCTGGACCAGGGCCAGTACCTCTGCAGTGTCCAAAACCTGTATGGAGAGGATAAAATTGTAGTTAATCTGATTGTTCTGGCTGAACACCCCAGAGTGCTGCAGCCTCGCTTCAGTGAAGTCACAGCATACCTTGGAGAAACTGTTCAGTTTGAGTGTCAGTCCCAAGGACATCCTCAGCCTCGGATCACCTGGGTCCTACCTGATAGGGAAATAGTACATTCTAGTGGACCTACTCATGGCAATCCTGAGAACAAGGTCTCAGTCTTACCTAATGGCACGCTTCACATGAAATCGGTCAGTCACATGGATCGAGGAATTTATAAATGCATTGCTAGCAATGCAGCTGGTGCTGATACCATATCTGTTAGGTTGACTATTGCGGCCTTGCCACCCATCATTCAGCAACCAAGAAATGAGAATATCACTCTTCCAGAGGGAAGCACTGCCTACTTGAATTGCACTGCCAGGGGTGTCCCTCCTCCTGCCATTGGCTGGATTACCCCTGGTGGAATGCAGCTCCATCCCTCACAGTTTATTAATGGACATAACTTTTTTGTATTCCCTAATGGGACACTCTATGTTCGTAGTCTCTCTCCGACAGATGCAGGGAGGTATGAATGCTCAGTAACCAATGTGGTTGGCACTGCATGGAGGGCCATTATTTTGACTGTGAGGAAGTCCGTAATATACTCAAGAGCCAAGATTACATTTTCTTCGCCTCAAAAAACAGATGTGGTCTATGGAGGCAGGTTGCACCTGGACTGTATTGCGTCAGGGAATCCAGAACCCAGGATCATCTGGAGGACTCCATCCAAAAAGCTTGTGGATGCTCACTACAGGTAATATAAACACTTCACTGAAGCACATCTCCTTTGCAGGAAAGTATATTCTGGGGTTTATACACTTCAGAAAAATGTGCATGTAGCTACTGTCTTCCTTTTTTCCCTTTCTTGCTACTTAAAGCATGTGGCTAGAAACGTTTCATAAATTTGTATCCTGTTTTGATTGATGAGACATGTGACCATTTGCATGCAAATCTAACACTAACTGCTCCTATTAAAGAAGTGCACAGCAATAAAAATAATAATTATTTTTATGATTTTATATTTCAGTTATGATCAAAGGATCAAAGTGTCTGCCAATGGTACGCTATCCATCGTCTCTGTGACAGAGAAAGATGAAGGTGAATATCTCTGTGTTGTCCGCAACAAAATCGGGGATGATTTTGTGCCCTTTAAGGTCAGCGTCATGGCAAAACCTGCTAAAATTGAGCAGAAGACAGAGGCTGATAGGAAGGTGATGTATGGAGGAAACCTAAAGGTTGACTGTGTGGCATCTGGACTACCTGACCCTAAAATCCAGTGGGCACTGCCTGATGGCACCATGATCAACAGTGTCATGAAGTCTGAACGTAATGTTGGCAGTCGTAGTCACAGGTATGTTGTCTTTGACAATGGAACCCTCTTCTTCAATGAAGTAGGGATGCATGAAGAAGGTGACTATACTTGTTATGCTGAGAACCAAGTTGGAAAAGATGAGATGAAAGTGCATGTAAAAGTAGTTGCAGATGTTCCTGTGATTGCGAATAAGACAAATAATGTCATCAGGGTCCTGTACGGAGAATCTGTCTCTCTGCAATGCAGTGCCAAGGGTGAGCCAACACCTCTTATATTGTGGTTTTCACCCACTAATAGAGCCATAACTTCAGGTTCAGACAAGTATTTTATACACGAAAATGGGACTTTAGTAATTCAGAAAGTTCAGCGATTCGATGGTGGGAACTATATATGTCTTGCCAGGAACAGTGCAGGGCAGGATCGCAAAGTGACCAGAGTAGAAATCCTTGTCTCTCCACCTGCGATTAATGGCCTCATAGGCACTACAAACTCAATGAGGGTGTCTAGTTTGAGAGATCAGCGGAAACTGATTGACTGTGAAACTACTGGTATCCCTGTTCCACGTGTCACATGGGTTCTTCCAGAAAATGTTGTTCTCCCTGCACCATATTATGGCAGTCGAATGACAGTACATCGCAATGGCACTTTGGATATCCGTTCAGTGAGAATGACCGATGCAGGCCAGTTAGCCTGCATTGCTCGTAATGAGGGAGGTGAAACAAAGCTTGTTGTTCAGCTTGATGTAACAGATATTTTAGAGAAGCCAAAACTTAAGAGTCCTAAAATGGAGTCGCTCTTACTGACTGTAGGCAGGACCATTAACCTTAACTGTTCATTTGAGGGGTCACCTACCCCACAGCTGACTTGGATCCTTCTAAATGGCTCCCCTCTGTTGAGTGGTGCACAATTCAATAAATTCCTCCACAAATCAGATGGGACTTTGGTCATTAGTAACCCTGCTCTCTCAGAGGCAGGCACATATCGTTGTTTGGGACGCAATGCTGCAGGAATGGTTGAAAGAACTGTTACATTAATGCCAGGGCACAAGCCAGAGATCAATAATAGGTACAACTCACCTATTAGTATCATGAATGGGCAGAGTTTACATCTGCACTGCTTGTCAAACACTGACTCTGTCCGCCTCGCCTGGACCCTGCCGAGCGGGATGGTCTTAAACCGATCTCAAAGGGCAGGCCGTTATGCTGTTCTTCCCAATGGAACCCTCTCAATCCAACAGGCCTCTTTCCATGACAGAGGATCATACACCTGCAGGGCCTCAAATGAATATGGAAGCTCCTTGCTAACTGTCCCAGTTATCATAATTGCATATCCACCCCGGGTCACTAGCGGTCCAGCTCCTGCCACCTATGCTAAGCGAGGAGTAGCAGTACAACTTAACTGTGTGGCCACTGGTATCCCCAAAGCAGAAGTTGCATGGGAGACCCCAGACCGAACACAGCTTATTGTCAGCCCCCAGCCACGGCTGATTGGGAACAAGTACCTCCATCCTCAGGGTTCCTTAATCATCCAGAATCCTACAATAAGAGATGCTGGATTATACAGATGCACAGCCAGAAATGTGGTTGGGGTTGACTCAAAAAGTACATACCTTTATGTGTACTAAAAAACACAGGACATCTACTCTTCATATGCCCAAGGAACTGCGATGTTGAGCTGGAACACAGCTTAATAGCAATAACATTTGTCAATGTGAAATATAGAAAGGAATCAGCCCATTACATTGTATTTTATTAAAGTTTGCAAGTAAAACATTGTGCAATGTCAAAAGATACTATTCTTCAAAAGCTTGGTATGGGATTCATGTAATGTAACCAACCTTCTGATATTACAAGGCATCTTTCTACTTTTTCTTTTTTGACAATGACAGCTTATGTCTAAATGTATAAATGAATTAAAATATATATATTTGTAGCCATGATGAAAAATATAAATGTTATATTCTGACTTTCAAAGCTGATAATTCAGAATATTTCACAAATCAGGGATAAAATTATTTTAATAATGCATCAAATAAAATAAAAAAAATCTAATTATTCAAAACAATCAAATGTAATTATCAATCAAATGTAATTTTTTTTGAATGAATCACACATTCCAAAAATTACTTTTTTTTTTCCAGTTTTACATTCACAGATTCTCATTCCACTCTCAAGACGTAATAGCAAATCAGGTACAAAGTTGCCTACAATAGCTTTCTTGTATGATTTTTGTAACTGCATAGATCTGTTTTAAAATGTTCATACCTATATGTCCAGTTGTAACATTTATAAATTATTTGTTTTTTGAAAACTAATGTATTTCTATTTTGCATATTTTTTAATAAAGATGACTTTTAATAAATAACCAAAGTTTCATGTCAGCCATTCTAATACAGATGACACAGATGCTACACATGAAGAACACATGTGTACATATGTGCTTTAGAGAAATAGGTTAGAAAGGTAAATGTTTTGTCAGGAGAGTGATGGAAAGAGAATTTCCTCTGGGGGAGTTATTAAACTGTCATGAGAATGTGTTACAGAGAAATGAAACATCAAGGATTTAAGGGGGTGATTACTTTTTTAGATTCTATATTTACAACAAGCACATAATCCTGCCTCTGGGTGGAAGTCCGATAAAAATGTAGCACATTACGATGATCTTAACAATCTGAGTAAACAAAGACCTTCAATCAATTTCCACAACAATCTGCTATAAAATAGAAATATGTATATGTATATTCTTCAAATAAAAACTTTGTGCCCAACAATATGAACAACACGATGGTAGTTATAAAAAAAAATTGGAAACTATGATGTAACTGAGGTTTACACAGACATGATGAAAGCACAGAGTAAACTGAGCCCTCGTGTGATTTATGGTTTTTAGATTACAACAACATACATATTTTGAGAAGCTAGTCACTAAATGACCTCTATATACATTTTCTCTGTGGGTAAACATTTGTAACTGAAAACATATTTGCATCTGTCACACTACGTAATGCACCTTCATTTGTTACCATGCATAGCTTCAAATCATCAAATTCACACTTACTAACTACAGCAGGATTATTAATATTAAAAATCACACAAAACTGTGTGAAATCGGTGTGGAAAGCAGGAAAAACTTTGATCCAACAACAAAAAAACAGAGAATGTGGAAGAAGTCGAATAATCCTTATTGGATCGATTATGACTTTGAAACAACTTATGGCACCTTATTACACAGCACAAGTAATGACAAATTTTAAGAATGCTAAACTGTTAAAATGAGACATAGTTTTTGTCCAGTGCCATATGTTGATGGGTGTAAAAGTATATGGTTTGTCTAAATGTCAGCATCACTTAAGCCATGACTTGTATTGTTAGAACTTATATAATTTATATATATAATATTAATTTACAGTAATGGTTAAAATACACATATTTAGAGTGAATCAGAATTCAATCAGATATCTCGCTCAGTTGAGAACATATGAAGAGAGAAAGATCATTCAGAAGGGAAGACCTCAATATACTGTGACTGGCATGATTTATTCAATCAAATGAAATGAAAGATTCTCTCTAATTGATTGAGTAACATAAATAGTTAATAACTTCAAAGAGCTGTCATGTTAACAAGGCAGATCCAGGGGGTAATACATAAATCTAATATTAAAACATGGGAAACAAGGGTTTAAAAAATAAGTTTCCATCAAAGAACATGCTGGCTTTGACTTTGTCTGGCCACTAAGTTTGCTTCATAAAAGTTTGTGGTGTCTGGCAGATAAGATTTGGAGTCAGGGTTGTGTTAAGCATCTCTGGAGAGAGATAAATGTGTTTAATAAAACTCAGAGGAATAATACCTTTATGATTTATCAACTTTTGATAGATGACAATTTTGCCTCAGACTGTTATGCTCTACCAGTGGAATTTGTGGGGGTTTAAAAGCTAGAGAGTGTTTATAGCCTGACCTCTAGTGGCAAAAATAGGACAATTTTGCTGTAGGGCGCTGCAAAGAAAGATGTGTTGAAGACCATAGTTTGTTAGGCACATTTCCTCTTGGTTGAAGGATTTGTTACATGATTTTTGTTAGGCATTGACAATTAATACTAAATCATGCTCTTGGTTCTTTTCTCATGATTTAATAATAATTTATTAATTGATTTGAAATGGTAATTCATAATGTCTCCCCTAACAAGCTGTAGAGAATATTTACAATCAATGCTTTAAGAAAACTGCAAACAAATGATCACAGCAAAGGCTAAATCATATAGACAGGTCTTATCACATATGCTTATAATACAGAAACTGAATTAAGATTCAGTTTAACGTAAGTTACATTTGTATATGAGACATTTTTCATAGTATTTTTGATATGATCCAGTGATTATGGCAAATAGAGGTAGAAAAAAACAGCTATATATGAGGGGATGAAAATATAACAGTTGAGATGATGATGGACATACAGTATAAACGGAACTATATATTGACAGTGTTTTACATAATCTCATAAACACATCCAGCACATCCACACAAAATGAATCAAGAAACAGGTCAAGTTTCCTCTTGATGCTGTTAAAAGCGTCTTTGCCAATATAATCAACATGACCTTCCTCCCACATGTGCTGATGCTCTGAGTCGTCCACCACTGTCTCAGCAGCTGCCTGCAATTTAAGGGACTATTATCACCAAATCTAACTTTAGTTACAATATTGCTATCAAAATAATAATTGTATGTAATTCTATGGGGGAAAATACTGCTGGATTCATGACTGCAAATTCAGGTCTAAAAACTGCATTAATGAACCACCATTAGGTGGCACTATTTACAAAAACAGACCAATCTCAAACTTCATTTTGTGAAGCAGTGATATTTTAGTATAATTTATAAAAAAAATATTACTAATATTGTAGTTTTTATCCATATTTTGAATTAGTTTTTATTTTTACATTTTCTATTTATATTTTAGTTAAAATTTAAAGAATTTTGTTGTAATTTCGTTTAGTCAGTTGTATTTGTATTTTAGTGAGTCGAGTTCAACTAAATGAAAATGAGAAATGTTGCCTTACCAACTAGCTGAAATAAAATGATTGCAAGTATTTTTATATTTTATTTTATTTCAGTTAAAGATTATTTTATTTCAAATACCACAAAAGCATTTTTATGGTTTTAGTTTTAGTTAATTATAATAAAGCTTTTTTGTTGTTGTTGTTGTTGTTGTTTTTTATTAACCAATTTTTACTTTTTGAAAAAGCTCAGATACTAAAGTATATTGGAAAGATGTAATGAGTATTAAAAAAAATACAACAACAAAATCAATAATTTTCCCCATAAGCAAGTAAATCAGCATTTTTCTGCATACAGCTTCTCCAGTGGCAGCGGCAGAATCATCAGCAGTCTCTGGTTCTGTGCACTCACTCTCTTGCTCAGATGGAGGGCTGACTACAGGGGTCTCTCCAATCTCCCCTCCAGAAAAGACATCAAAGACAATATTCTAAGATGACAGGATAAATAATTAAGTAAATACAAAATACAGAATACATGCACATTCACAATATATGCAATAAATTATCAATACAAAATCAGGATTTGGCGGTGGGGAGGGGACTAAGATTTGGAGGGCAAGATATGAAATAAACTTTAACTTGTTAACTTTGCTTCAGCTGAAGTTAACTTGGTATTGTATTTTTGTTTAATGCATGTGTCTATTTATTCACAAAAATTAGTCAGAGATCAAACAACAAGGGTCTGCCGAAGGCAAGCATATATACAGCATAAATACTTAATGTAATGAATTTTAATTCATAAAGCATGTACACGCTTATGAGGTAATGGAATGTGTATACTGGTTCAAATGCTTTCTCAGACATTTGAGATGAGCAGATTGTCAGTGAGTCCAAAGTCAGATCTTGGAGAGGTGGAGAGGGTGTCATCATCTCTCTGTGGTGGGCTCCAGTGCTGCTCTTTTGGCTTTGTGATGGAGTCTGATGTGTCTGTGGAGAAACCAAATTCTGCACTGACTACAAACCAAAAGAACGATTAGAGATGACTGGCAGTTTAAATACAATAGGTCCATTAAATTAGATAACTATGCTAATGGTGAGTTAAAATGAGAGTTTACCCAAAAAGGAAAATTCAGTCATCATTTACTCACCCTCATGTGGTTCAAAGCCATTTACATCTTTCTTAATGAGAACAGTCAAATGGGCCATGTAGATATCATTACTATTTACAAAATAAAAACCAGATATCTGATGTGAGTGCAGTCTTATAGTCTTCATTCTTTTCATCCCTTTTAACTTGTAGCTGTCTTTGACAGTAGTACTCCACCCACCATAAATGTAAAAATTGCGGAAAGTTCTGATGGAATCCCTAAAAGATGACTCATTGACAGCTTGTGGGTCATATGAAAGTCATTTAAGGTGCCAGGGCTTGATCCCACCCAAAAAATGGACAATTTTTTGCATGGTGGCCATACCTGTACAAAACCAGAATGCATCTCTCATACATGTACTGTATATGTGTTTAATGTGATTAGTTACTAAACAGTACACAAATACATAACATCAGGAATAACTGGTATACATAATAAAAGTTTGCATGAAAGCTTACTTCTGAAATGCTGGCAGATGTGTGTAAACAGCACCTACTGTGAGGTTGTACACAAATGGTAAATGCTTTTTGATATCTTTCACTTTTCAGTCACTGAAGAAAGTGTTTAAAACACCCTGGTCTCCTCCTAAACCTGACAAGACATGACATAGTAATGTCTATGAATAGAAAATTCTAAAGAACAGCATTTATTTGAATCCTTAAATGTCTTTACTGTCACTTTGGATCAATTTAATAAATGCTTACTGAATAAAAGTATTAATTGCTTTCAAATAAAATCTTACTGAAACTTTTGAATGGTAATATATGGTGTTCTTGTTTTAAAGATTAAAAAATATAAATGTGACAAAATGGCATTTGAGGCTAATTCAAGTTCCAATAGGCTTTGAGCGCATTCAAATTTAGACTGAACTTAAAATATTTGAATGTAATATCAGCTAAATATAACCGTGTGATTCACCATCAAAGCTGTCGTGCTGTGCGGCGTGTTCCAGTATTTGGATGTGGGTATTCAGGGAGGACCTAAACACAAATAAAGCAATCTGGCCAGCCTGGATCAGGTGCAGCAGACAATTTTTCATATTCAAACAGCTCATCAACATTACACAGTTCCTGCAGCAAAGCATTATATTGCAGCCAAATTGTGTGACCAACACCTCATGCAATATCCTCAGAAAGTCTGAAGTTTACCTGCACTGTCACGCATGTAAAAATGGACTATTGATAACTTTATTATTGCTTCTGAGCATTTTAAATATTTATTTAAATTGAATGTGCATGTTTGATTCCCTAATGCTATTGATATTAAGTTGATGTCTACGGTCCTTTTACATAAACATTTGCCAAATAAAAAGCCTTTAATTAAACTTTAAATATGCACATCAAATTTGGCTGGGAAATTACGGACAAAAAATCATTTAAAGCCATTGTTGTATTACATAAGAAATGCACGAAATAGACATTCCAAAAAATGCTGTAGAAAGTTTTTTTTTTTTTTTTTTCATTTTCTTTTTTTCTTCTTTTTTCCCCTTTTTATTCTTATTTATTTATTTATTTATTGGTGAACTATCCCTTTATTTATTTTTTTTCAATAATATGGATTATTATTATTATTATTATAATTATTATTATTATTATTATTATCATCATCAGATTTGTTTTATTAATATGTAAATATTATATTATTTTTTAATGAAAGGATGCCAGTAAATGTCTTAATGAATAAGTCATTGATTCATTCATTTGATTGGTTCAAACGGCTGATTCATTCATGAATGCAGTAAATGGCTCTCTTTATGAATGGGCCATTGAATCATTGGTTCACCTGATTCCTTCAAAAGGCGAATTCATTCAGAAATTGTGTTCTGTTGTTCTGCCTTGGCTTTAATGGGTAACATTTGTGTCGGCAAAACTGAGCAAAAACAGAAAATATTGTGTCTAAAACAATACTTCAATTCTTATTTGCTCGTGTGATATGGCTTAACTATATCATGTGATATAAACATGAGACTAAATGTGGCAGATTCCACAATCTGTCATTTTGGCAGACTGGCTTCAAAATAAGCTGCTTTTAGACTAACAAAAAAGTTTTGAATTCTGAAAATTACAGGATGTTTTTATAGTACAACGACTCTCTTATATGTCAAAAGATCAAGAGAATTTTGATTTCTCAGGTAAATTTCAACATTTACTAGTACATTACTAAAATAATAATAATAATAATAATAATAAATGTTAATATTATTTAATGGACCTGGCTTTCATGAACTAACAATAGTTGTATTTTTATTCATTTTCAACAAAGATTAATCAATATTATAACAAATGTATTTCTTATGTTAGTTAATGCATTAGGCTACTAATGAAACCTTATGCAATAGTAAAAAAAATAAAAATAAAAATAAAAAACCGGTCCAACTTTTGACTGGCACTAACAAGGTAAGTTTCAAAATACCTGGCACACAAGGTCTCAAGATTAACTCAATTACCCATCACATTCACCCACCAATGTGCGCTGGTTACCAATATATACACAAGCGCAGTTGTCTTTCTGACCCCCTTTTCACTTGCAGTCAGAGGAAGCAGATGGCACAATGACACTTCACTGGATGGCCAGTGATTGAACTTGGAATGAATCAACAGGCTTTATATGCAAACAGAGTGCTTACTTCTTATAGCCTACTTGTTGACAGCACATGAAATAAACAGTTTCTTTCAAAACTCTATACTTTCATTTAAATAACTGTCAAGTTTGCTGAAATAGGTCAAAACACATCATACCGTCCTACCGTGTCAATAATTTAAGAGTGCTCGATTATATTTTTTGACATTTAGATGACAACGGTAGCCTACCATAAAAAGGGTGAACTTACCCGACATCTCAGTCTGATTTTTATATCGCTCTTCTGAGTAAAGAGGGATATCTGAATGGAACAAGTGCTATAGCCTAAAGTAAATCGCAAGGTTTAATATAAACACTAAGCCATGTAGTGACATATTACTCTACTTCATCTAAAGATGAACAATTAGTGAACAAAATAATGAACAAAATAAGATATAATACAGAAGAAAAAAAAAATACATTCTTAAAATATAGTCAATACAACTTAGATAATCCCAATAAAAACTGAAAATAAAACACATACTTACACTAAGACTTTTTAAACAGTCTTTAACCAGCCTTTCATGTAAAAGATATTTCTCATACTGTTAGGCTCTGCATGGCTGTACACGCTCTGTGTGCATATAGTCTTTCAACGTGCAGATCCAATGCAGTTTCGATGAACGGAGCAGGTTGCTGAGAACTTTGGGAGAGAAAATAGTAAATTATGTTATCTACTAGGTGAGACTTTAGATATTGTATCAGAAAGCATATAATCCATGTAAAAGAAAATTGGTCAAAGAAACATAACTTTTCTCAATACTTAATTTAAACCAAACTCAATTCACATACTGTACACAACCCAAAAAGCAACAATGCATTAAAAAGACCAAAAGTGACAATAAAAACAATTATAGTAGTCACAAAAGATTTCTATTTCAATTAAATGCAGTTCTTTTGAACTCTCTATTCATCAAAAATCCTGAAAAACAATATTATATCCATTAAAAAAGAACAACCATTTTCAACATAGATAATAAGAAATGTTTCTTGAGCAGCAAATCTGCATATTAGAATGATTATAATGAAAACTCAGCTATGCCATCACAGGAATAAATGGCATTTTACAATATATTCAAATAGAAAACTTTTACTGTATTTTTGATCAAATAAATGCAGCCTTGAAATCAAAAAGTTTACCTTGAGGATCAGACCGAGTACCACGGTTTTTGCCACTCTCTGGATCCTCCCCAAAAAGAAAAAGTATTTTTTAGCTTATCATGAATTCTTTTTCTTAAAGCCATATTCATAAATCCTCTTACTAAAGTTCTATGATAACACAACTTACACTTGGACAACACCATACTAATTGTTTTGTATGCCCTTTTTTAACACCCTCTGAAAAAACTCGACTCTGGTGGGACTCGAACCCACAACCTTTGAATCACTTCTCTAAGTGTAGCTTAGAAGTCCAATGCGCTATCCATTGCGCCACAGAGCCACCTGTTGAAAACCCAAGGGCTTTGTAATACAAGCAAAGCAGTTTAACTGCCTTCCACGTCATGCGCCCAACCCCCACTTCCTCTGCTAGAGCTGCTGCATTAGTTGAGCTACTTTACAATACACCAACTACTGTGGCTCCCACAAGTTTTTATATAGAGTTGTGGATCAAATTATTAAAAGGTTGTAAGACTAAAAAACGTTGGAGAAGTCTAAAGAGGGTTTTTTATCCCCCTCCAATCTGAACTGCTCAAAGTAAGCAAATTTTATATTCCAAAACCAAAGTAGCACTTATATAAGGATTCTGATTCTTTCACTGGAAAAAGTATGGAACTCACCTCCTTGAATTTTGAAACAGAGTTTCTTTTTCTGGTATGCAAAGTAACTTGAGACGGCACTGAGGACAGCAACACCCACGGAACTGATGATGGCAGTCAGGGCTCCGCCTGTGGGATACATTTTAAGAGACAGAACACACAAGAAAAAAGAGGGACAAGGGCTAGTGTGAAACTGTTTTAAGAGTGTGTTTGTAAAAGGCTTCATAAGTTACCAATTACAGCTTGATAACAAAACTACAGTAACATGGCAATATAACAGGAAGGCAAGCAAATAGTAATAGTTTTTGCCATTAGGGGGTGCTACAGGAGTTTCCTATTATCCACAGAAAACTTGGCTTTTTCTGACTATTCACCAACTATTCACTATTCCAACACAGAAGAAAACATCTGCTAGTGGAAAACCTCAACATGTCCCACCCACAATAATTGTTTTTGTCTGCTGAACCGCCCTTTCCTTATGCAAGAACTCTGTGACAGTCAGTCATCAATCTAGCGCAGTTTCCATGGTCTCGCACAGTATTTAGGCTAAAATGTTTTAGCTTTGTGGTCATACTCATGAACTTTCATATTCTTGATTAAAAAATAATCTGAAACAGAGGACAGGCTAACTCCACTGGGAAAGACAACACTGGCAAGTAAACAAAGCTTCAAAAAGGACAAACAGCTAGAAGTGAAGTGAGGAACAGAGAGTCAGAGAGAGTTAAAGCAAAGACACTTCCCAGAGGCACTCATTCATGTCTGTGTTTGTGAACAACTTTATATTTCATTGGATTCCATAATAATCCACACTATGTGGCTAACAGTTTTTCCAAAACAATTACAGATAGATGGAGTAACAAACTTAAGTACAATTTGAATAAAATTAATGAATATAATATTCACCTTGAGGTTGTTCAGAGGCACCACCTAATGAGAAACAAATGAATTAACAACAGGAAAAACATAAATTTTTACTATTCAAGATCACTAAATAAAAATGTAAAGTTACAAACCAAATAGTAAGTATTGGCAAGTATATGCCATAAAAGTAAGGAAATAATTACCATTTTAATCATAATCAGGAATGTCTGCTCCTCACCCTTAAACCAAAACAAACATCCACCGTCAGATTCATTCACAGCACTGATGTACGTCATAGAAAGCACATTAAATAACAAATGCTTTCAAGTTTAGGTAATTGTGATTGCATTTGGGGCTTGCAAATGGGTTGGACATGAAACTTTGCCATATTTGAGTCATACAAACCTGGGAAAACCCAAAAGTAAGTAAAATAATGAATCAAACCTCCACTTCGGCAAGAGTAAAAAGTTTTAAATAATACACTAATTTTAACTTACACAATTCTGTCCCTGATGGACTTCACTGAATATGAAAATGACTGATAAAATGTGTACATAATCCTTGTTTTTGTCAATTACATGTGTTTCAAGCTAAACATCATAATTATTACTAAAAATGATTACTGTTTGCGGTTTCATATTAAATATGAATGCTGCAAGCAGCGTTGAAAGGGCCTACGCACCGGGAGCCACATCCACACGGTGACCTTAGGAAAATTGTGAAAGGTGGGCAATATGCATTAAAAATGGTAAAAACAGGAGGAATAAATAAGTCATTTATTTGTGCCAAAGTTCCTGTTGCCAGCTGGTGGCGCTATGACTATAACTGAATATTGGCCTTTAGATGTCTTCAGGCCAGGACGCTTATCAAACAAGAAATTTAGGGGAGATTGGACACTGCAGCTGTGTCCCCCAAGTTGAGTGTAAACACTTTGAAGGGCACGGACTTTCGAAGACCAGGCCTCCAAAGTGCACAAAGGGCCCCCCGAATTGCGTGAGATGCTCCGCCTTTGCAGGATTGCCGATTTCTGCTCTGTTGCATAGCAACGGTGCGAGAGGAGAGCTGATGAGAGGACAATCATGCCAGGATAGGTGGATCCAGAATTGCTCATTTTTGTTTTTATGTTTTACGTCATAATGGAGGAGACGGTGATGTACCTCAGGCTTGGCCAAGACCGAGGCCAGGTAAGTTACACTGGTTTGCTGCGTCCTTTGTCAGATTACAACTTTAAATGCAGGTATTGGCTTGGAGCTTACTTGAATAATGTAATGATACATATGAAAAACTACAAAATACACACACACATAGCAGTGCTATTAGCAATAATTTGTTAATATTCTGACAATAAATGTTGTTACTTTCATTTTCAAAATTATCATAGGTGGACTGTAAGGAAGTACATTCGTTAAGTATACTCGTATAAAAATATGAAGTACTAAGTTTTCTTTTTTTCTCACAGCACAGGAGCACTACAAAAATATGGTCTTTTACAACATGATGCATTGTTGTAGATTAAACTACCCAACAGTATATTTAGTAGGCAACTTTAAATTGAATAACCTTGAACATATTTAGAAGTAAAATGCAACATACACAGTACTGCAGCAGTAATATTAATGGAAAACCATCCTGATAAATTATTATTTTTTTATTTTTTATTTTTTTTTTCAGAACAATATTGTAAATACCTTTACTTTTACTCTCAATACCTTAAGTATATTAGAGTATGCAAGATAATACTTTTACCTAAAGGATAGTTCAGCCAAAAATGAAAATTCTGTAATCATTTACTCACCCTTAAGTTGTTCCAGGTCTTTAGCTAAGGTTTTAAATATGACAACTAGTTTTCCCCAATATGGTATTAGTAGTTACTAAAAGTAGTTTACTAAAGTATCTCAATATTTCTTCTACTAATTACGTTGTCATAGCTCTAAACAATTTATATTTTCCTTCTCAACCTAAATCAGACCAGACCCCTGTACTGCAGGATAAAGCTGAATGTGGCAGCGCTGGACAGGTTTTTCATGGTTTTGGGCTGAGCAGGGAGGGAGTGCTGCTGGATCTTCTGAGAAGTAACACGGCTGGGGTGCCACAATCCAGACCCTGGTTTTTCTCTTCTGTCTGCCAGTGGTACATCATACAAAGTGGTCTCCAGAGTGTTTGACATGTGCCTCGTTCCACTTTCAACAGTCGCCGAGGAGGTGCTTGCCATTCACCGAGAGATTCACCTCCTGAAGACCGCAGAACACATGGAGGCCGGGCTGGGTTCAAAACTGATGGTGTTTTTCTGATGTTAAACCTAAGCTATGTTGTAAATAGTCATAAAAAAAAAGTACTTACAGTAATGTATAGAACAATTTGTTTTAATGTGTAAAAAAATATATATATTTACAGGACAAAAAATAAACATATAGAAGAATGTTTTGTGAAAAAATTATGTTGCATTAAAAAATTAATGTACATAATTACTTCTCTTTTATTTACACATGTGAATATGCAAAACAAAAATACAAAATGTACAGAAAGTACTCAGGCTCATTTACAAATAAATTACACAACAAAAATGAATAATGTATACAACTTAGTCATTTAATTTTGAACTTACATCACAAAAATAAACTACAGAAATTATGTTGTTTCATTGACACCGTGACATTTAAAAAGAAGATTTCTCTGCTTTCTCTTGGCTAATAGAGAATGCCAAATAAATAATGTATTTGTTAAGCATTCTCTCAAGAAGAGAAAACAGTCTCCCCCTGCTCTCCTGTGCTCTTCTCTTCTCTCCTCTGTCTCTGTCTGGAGTTTGATGTCCTCCCTGAGCAGCTTCACCAGCTTCCACTCACTCCCTCACCTGTCCCAGGACACTTGCTCTCCTGTGCTCTTCTCTCCCCTTTCTCTCTCTCTCCTGTTCTCTTCTCTCCCCTGTCTCTCTCTCTCCTGTGCTCTTCTCTCCTCTGTCTCTGTCTGGAGTTTGAGGTCCTCTCTGAGCAGCTCCACCAGCTTCCACTCATTTCCTCACCTGTCCCAGGACACATGCAATCCTAAGGCAGAACAGATAAACCATGCCTGTTAACAACAACAGCATAATGAATTTCAGCAAAAATGTGTCTATTAACTTTCCTTTGTATTTTTTAAGTCTTTCCCCAACAGGCTCATTTTCTGCAGAATAATACTAAAACAAGAGAAAATGGAAACATTTATGAAAAATATAAAGACAGTTTGCGCTGCAATCTTAACTTATATGAAATAAAATATGACACAGTAGGACATGCATACAAAATACTGACGTGCTAAAGTTTGGTTAAAACATTTGTAGACATATCTTGCATGAGAGCACTACAAAAACAAAGGGAAAGATTATTGCCTTATATAGTGGTTGTCTTATTGTTTTTTGGGCTTTGTGTAAAAAAAAAAAAAAAAAAAAAAAAAAACCTGGCTTTTAACACTTTCACTAGGTATTTGAGTAAATGAAAACACAATACTTACATTTCAGTGTGAGTTCCCCTACATAACTCTCACCGGCCCTGTTCTTTCAATATAAACACCGTCGTCATCTGCGCACAAGTGATTCTGGGATATGTTAGGGTATAAAGTGTCCATCAGATGGACACTTCATTTTCCTGGGAAACCGAGGGTGCATTTGACGTCGCTTTTGAAACACGTCAGCCTTCGTCGTACCGCGGTGACACAATCAGCCTTGGAATGCAGTCTTCGGAGGGCACATTCTGACTTTGGGATAGCTTACATTGTGACGCTGTGATGCAATCGCACTACAAATCCGCACTTCGGAGGCCAAGCACTTCAGTTTGGGACAACCTTCATCGAGCAGCTGTGACACATTCGCACTTCAAATGCACACTCTGGAGTCCATGCACTTAAGTTTGGGACAGCTTGCATGTTTTAGTAAGTGTAAAACATGATATGTCCTGTTGCCAACAGGTGGCGCTATAAATTATAACTGAATATCAGCATGAAGATGTCTTCAGGCCAGTGGTCTCATTTATAACCATTGCATACGCACAAATCCTGCCCTGAAAGAGGATGTATAAAAACAAACTTGACAGGAAAATTTGCACACCTGCACGCAAACTCTGACCCAAGCAGTTTGGCGACATGGTGAGTTGAGGGACTGATGGCAGATGATGGAAATGAAACATATTGAACTTGAGAAGTTGTTTAGATCCCTATTACCATAAACAGACAAATCACTTTTAATCCTTATTTTGTGTCCTAATCATAAATGATGTTCACAGTAACAATTTAAGTAATTAAAAGGCAATAAATAATAAAAGTACATCAACTGAATTTTCTTAACTTTCATTTTCTAATGATCTCAAGGTGTATGGGTTTACCACTCATTGTCTGATTGGTAAGACAAGGTGTAAAGGATTATCTGATCACTGTAAACATAAATACTGCGGTGACTCTTCTGCATATAGTATTGCATGATGGATACACTGGCATTGCTGGAGGACTGTCAATAGCAGACTTAGGAGAGAAAGAGTGTTTAGAGACCATGAAGATTTTCTGGCCCACGATGATGACTGGCTAATGAGCTGATTTATGTTCCCTAGAGCCATGCTCTTGGATCTGTGTGCTGAATTGGGCCCAACATTACAAAGGCCAACTAGGCAAAACCACACCATCCTAGTACCAACCCAAGTCCTTTCAGTTTTAGGAATTTTGGCAACTGGGAGTTACCAGTGGGAGTTTAGGCCGATAGGGTAAGTTTACAACTATCATGATGTTATTTGTTTCTGTGCAAAGCTTCTTTTGGAAATGTATAATTCTGTTCATTTGTCATAGGTCTGGGATTTCCCAGCCATCCCTGAGTTCCTAGATGCCTGCTGTTTTAAAAGGGATTATTAAAATGACAAGTCGATCAAAAGGTTTCCTTACACCAGTGCTTCCCAAACCTGTCCTGGAGGTCCCCCTGCCCTGCAAATTTTGTATGTCTCCCTAATCAGACACACCCAATTTAGTTCTTCCAGTCTCTACTAACGAGCTGATGAGTGGAATAAGATGTGTTCGATAAGGGAGACATACAAAAGGTGCAGGTCAGGAGGGCCTTCAGGACAGGTTTGGGAAGCATTGCCTTACACTATTGGAGAAGAGGACAATATCAAAAGGCAATTTGCAGCAATGTCCGGATTCCCAAATGTAATCGTTGCAATTGACTGCACTCATATTGCTATAAGGGCTCCACATGAGAATGAGTTTATTTATGTGAATCAAAAACATGTGCATTCCATAAATGTGCAAGTTATTTGTGAGCCCAACATGATTCTGACAAATGTCGTGGCACGATGGCCTGGTTCAACACATGACTCATTTATTATAGCGCACAGCAGTGTACAGAATAGACTTGAGGCAGGTGCTGTGCACAATGGCTGGCTTCTTAGTAAGTTAAAACTACATATAATGTACATATCTGTTTTCTCACAGTTCAAGCCCAGTGTACAATTAATCTGTTATGCTGTGCAGGTGACAGAGATTACCCCCTCAGACGTTGGCTTCTCACCCCATTCCCGAACCATCAGAGTCCAGAGGAAATGCAGTACAATTATGCCCATGCTCGTGCTCACTCGGTAGTTGAAAAAAGTCTGCCAGATCATCATGGCATGCGCCCTTCTACACAACATGGCACAGAGGAATGGTCTCCCTCTTCCTCCCGACCTCCCTTAACACCAGCATGAGGATCCTGACCCACACCCCTCTCCCCAACATGAATGGCATCATCAGGAAGCAAGGCTCCGTGAGGAAGTAATGTGGCATTTGTGAAAGGACAACAACACAAAGATTATTTTTTTAATAAGATCTTTTAATGTAGATGCAATGTCACACAACACAACCTTTATTTGCTTAAGCTCATCTGCTATGACTGTGATTGCATCAATTGTGATGCAACACCCCTCTCCCCAACATGAATGGCATCATCAGGAAGTAAGGTTCCGTGAGGAAGTAATGTGGCATTTGTGAAGGGACAACAATGCAAAGGTTCATTTTTTAACAAGATCTTTTAATGTAGATGCAATGTCACACAACACAACCTTTATTTGCTTAAGCTCATCTGCTATGACTGTAATTGCATCAGTTGTATCTCTCTGTGTCTGAAGGACACCCTCAGTCAGCACGTGGCCACTTCCACCCGTGCCATGCGGTCGGGGTGCACTCATGCTGTGGACCTTCTGACACTCCATAGCCGCTGCAGACTCTGCGCTGAGAGTCTCCTCACCACCCTGTGCTCCCCTACCCTCTGGAAAAACAAGGACATGAGAACCTATTGTCATATTCCTAATTGGTTTAATTATTCTCATGCAATATACAATTTACCTCGTTCCCCTGTCTCCACCATGTCTGTTTCTCCCTCCTTCTTAGACACAATGCCGCACACACTGGCTACATTAACATGCACCCAAATAATGGCCATGAAGCCCGCCAGAATGGGCAGGGTCATCTGGCTATATAATAATTCCTAAAGAGCACATTTTCGCGGCGTTGTTGCAAATGCCACGCCGCTATAGTGGCTCATGCAGGGCTCCCTTGCACGCTGATGAGGGCTACAGCAAGTGTGTTTCCAGCCTGGGGTAATCCCACACGGAAGCATTGCTCAACCAGTCGGCGTGTTCTCATTGCAAGAACTTGAGTCTCGTCTCGCTGCACTCACAGATCGCTTTCTTTTCAGAGAGTAACTCCGCTCTTCGAGCCTTTGAGGAAAAACATTGAGGCAGAGGATCTCAGTGTTAGGATGAGAGTGAGCTCATGTCGGCTCAGGTCCTGCGTGCCTCAATCTCTCCGCACAGAGAGACCTCTCACATTCTCTTCACCCGCTCGGTCCAGCATCCCTCCATCAGCGCGGGTGACTTGGTCTCGTTCAGTGGAAACGAGGACGAGTTTTGAATGACACTATGTCATTGGCGGCCTTGGACGCAGAAGATCTGTCAGCCTCGGCCAACGACCCCACCCCTTGCCATCTTCCGAGCCCACTGACGCCAAGCCAGGGATGGATGCTGAACTATTCCTCATCTCCATTGACGACTATGAAGAAAAAGGGTACAAGAAGCTGCCTCCCTTGGATGAGCCAATGGCCGCGCATCTCTGCCCACCCACTGCCATTGGGTGGAAGGTGAAAGTCGCTCACCCCTCCAAGCCGTGCAGGACGATGTCCACCCTCATTGGACGAGCTTACTCCTCAGCCGGGCAGGCGGCCTCTGCACTTCATTCCATTGCAGTTCTCTAGGTCTTTCAAGCCAAACTCCTCTGCTGCATGGACGAGTTTGCTTCCGATCCGGCCGAGCTACTATCCCACAGGTCCCTCCTCCTCAGCCACTTGGAATGCCTGGGACTTAGGGTCAATTTTGCTAAGAGCTCACTGTTCCCCAGCCAATTGATCTCGTTCCTGGGAGCAGTTTTCCACTCAGCCCAAATAAGGGTGGTAGTCGCGCCAGAACATGTGGTGGCCATACAGCAGCTTCCTTCAGAATTGGAGCCTCTCGCCCTCTCAAGACATTTCAGAAATGCTGGGCCTCGTGGCCTCCGCATCTCCAGTGCTACAGCTGGGCCTGCTTCGCATGAGGCCCCTACAGTAATGCCTGAAACCAAGGGTTCCGCCCCATGCCTGGCATTACAAACGCCTTCGTATCAAGGTGGACCAGGCCTGCGTGGCAGCTCTGGCCCCTTGGAAAAGCCCCCAGTGGTTGGAATGGGGCGTGGCTCTGGATATGTTCTGCGCAAGAAAGGTTGTCTCGTCAGATGAGTCCAACACAGGTTGGGGAGCTATGTGTGAGGGCAAACCGACTCTCGGCCCCTGGTTGAAAGAGAAAAGTCAGTTACACATCAAATGCCTGGAAATGCTGGCACTTTGTCGAGCCCTTCTGACCTTCCTGCCAGACCTAAAGGGACACCACGTTCTAGTCCACCCAGACAGCATGACAGTGGTGTTCTACATAAATCGCCAGGGAAGGCTCACCTCAAAGCACCTCTTTGAATGGGCACACCTCAACCTGCATTTACTGAGAGCAATGCATGTTTCGGGTATACTACACTTTCGGAGGCTGTACGAAGTCTTCCTTGGAACGATTATTCTAGGCTGGGCTGACCTCGGTGAGTTTGGCCCTCTTTGCATCCTGCGGGGCTTACCCTGCTAAATACTTGGTCCCTCTTGGCCCCTTTGGTGCTTAACCCTTTAAGCAGTACGGTCCCACATATGGGATTTTTATTTCCGTGCCCCTGGGAGTACAGTCCCACATATGGGATTTAGAACGTTCGGTGACGTCACATAACTGCCAAATTCAAAATCAAACTGTGTTTTCGCGCGTTGGCTGGCGCTGAGCTAGAGACAGACGTGTACTGCTCTTGTCATATTATCACAATTATGCAGTGTTCTTAACCACATAATGCATATTTTAGGTTTCAGACATTTAACCTTTTGAGCGGTACGGTCCCACATATGGGATTCTAATTGCCGTGCCCCTGAGTGTATGGTCCCACATATGGGATTTAGAACGTTCAGTGACGTCACATAACTGTCAAATTCAAACTGCGTTTTCGCGCGTTGGCTGGCGCTGAGCCAGAGAGAGACGTGCACTGCTCTTGTTTTATTATCACAACTATGCAGTGTTCTTAACCACATAATGCATATTTTAGGTTTCAGACATTTAAATACACATAAGTACTAGTAAAACAATACATTTAGAGTTTGAAAAATACACGCATATGTCTATGGAAGCAACAATAACAATCCATTCAAATTTAATTTCCAGACGTGTTTTATTCATATCAGATACACATCGAATAAGTAACTGTAAAGTTCACTCTATTCATCAGCCAGTTCACCGGCCACTTATTATTTGTATTTCGGGAGAAATTGATGAATTCACGTGCTGTAAATCTGCATGACAGGACTCTCTGAACTGCAGCACAAACAAACATGGCGGCGCCCATCTCACATTACAGATCACGATCAAGCTCATTTAGAAAGGTTTTTAAATGACAAAACGCACTCATTTACACATATTTGTGAATTGGAATATCAGATTGTTCATGACATGGTAAGCAAGTTTGTGAATATTTTAAATAAAAAGGAAAAATAAAACAAAAGCGATCCATCTTTCATTCAGTGTTTTCGTGGATGCGGTGTGTCACGTGACAAGCCTGGCGCGTCACCATTGAAACAGTTAGGGGAAACGGTTGACTTAATAAAACTCACTCTGGGGGGACCGCTAGAATATTTTAAACTCACCACTGAAAAGGTTAAGGCAAGTTCAAGTATTGGTCGTTCCCCTATCATAGTACGGCAGGATTGTACTGGTTCCCCATAGTGTCTTTTGATGCATTACGAGTGAAGTATTGATTGGGAACGTACTCAGTTACTAACATAACCTTGGTTTCCTGAGATATGTGAACGAGTACTGTGTTACTAGCCATGCTAGCCATACTCAGTGCCGTTGCTTCAGTCGAAGTAATCTAAGGAACCTATGCCAGAATGCCCGCTTATATCAAAAGGGTCTGGCTGCAGACTAACACTTGCACTCTCAGACTTGCATTCTCAGACTTGCACTCTCAGACACTTGCACTTCCGGTAGTGACATTACTTGCAGTCTTTATTTTATATTTTGTTCTATTTATTTATTATTTTTTGTTTGAATCTCTCAACATTTTACAACAGCAGCCAGGTGTTGAAGACAAGAAAAAAGAAACTAAATTACGAAGTCACTTGCAATCGCCACTTGCACTCTCAGCTACCTGCGACGTCACTTGCAATCAACAGAAATTGTGCATGTTGCCAATGGAGACAAGATGCTGTGGTGATTAAACGATTAAAACTAATTTAGTACCGTCACGTACAGGGTCCTGCAAGAAAAAGACAAGACCCGCAAATCCGCGGCCACAGAACAGCAGAATATGAATGCAATGCGCAAAGTCTCTCGTTAAGCGGTTTCCTCCCGTAGAAAACATAAACACTTAATATGGCTTAATGTATTAAGATGCTATTCAAATATCAAATTCAATATAGTTTATTAATATAATGAATAATGTATAAAACATGGCAAAACATGCGCAAAACATGGCATAATGTGGCATAATAATAGACTAAGAAGATAAAGAAGAAACTCAATATGCTCCTCTTCATTATTAAAATATACATAAACAATATGTACAGGCAACCATGGTGAACCCAGAATAAATGCAACATGCAAAGTTTCGCGTTAAGCGTTTTTCCATATAGAATAACTGTCTACAGCTTTTTTATTTCTTTGTCTTTGTCCATTAAGCTATGTGTTTTATTTATAATGATTTTCTACGGGAGGAAATGAAACGCTTAACGAGAGACTTTGTGCATTGCGTTCATATTCTGCTGTTCTGTGGCCGCGGATTTGCGGGTCTTGTCTTTTTCTTGCAGGACCCTGTACGTTACGGTACTAAATTAGTTTTAATCGTTTAATCACCACAGCATCTTGTCTCCATTGGCAACACACACGATTTGTGTTGATTGCAAGTGACGTCGCAGGTAGCTGAGAGTGCAAGTGACGATTGCAAGTGACTTTGTAATTTTGTTTCTTTTTTCTTGTCTTCACCACCTGGCTACTGTTGTAAAATGATGAGAGATTCAAACATAAAGTAATCAATAAATAGAACAAAATAAAAAAGACGGATGTCACTAGCCGAAGCGCAAGTGTCTGAGAGTGCAAGTCTGAGAATGCAAGTCTGAGAAAATAAGTCATATACTAAACACAAAACATTCTCGCTTATATAGCCAGATAACCCACCCATTCAGGCAGGCTCTGGCGGGATTCATGGCCATAGGCTCTTGCAGCTCCGTTCGTTTTTTTATTCAATGCACGAACCAAGGCCATTGTTGACCTTCTGGAAAGTATGATAATTTACTGTACATGTACTCAATACTTGGTAGGGGGTCCTTTTGCTTTAATTACTGCCTCAATTTGGCGTGGCATGGAGGTGATCAGTTTGTGGCACTGCTGAGGTGGTATGGAAGCCCAGGTTTCTTTGGCAGTGGCCTTCAGCTCATCTGCATTTTTTGGTCTTTTGTTTCTCATTTCCTCATAGATTCTATATGGGGTTCAGGTCTGGTGAGTTTGCTGGCCAGTCAAGCACACCAACACCATGGCCATTTAACCAACTTTTAGTGCTTTTGGCAGTGTGGGCAGGTGCCAAATCCTGCTGGAAAATGAAATCAGCATCTTCAAAAAGCTGATCAGCAGAAGGAAGCATGAAGTGCTCCAAAATTTCTTGGTAAACGGATGCAGTGACTTTGGTTTTCAAAAAAACACAATGGACCAACACCAGCAGATGACATTGCACCCCAAATCATCACAGACTGTGGAAACTTAACACTGGACTTCTATCCAGCTATGAGCTTCTCCACCCTTCCTCCAGACTCTAGGACCTTGGTTTCCAAATGAAATACAAAACTTGCTCTAATCTGAAAAGAGGACTTTGGACCACTGGGCAACAGTCCAGTTCTTCTTCTCCTTAACCCAGGTAAGATGCCTCTGACGTTGTCTGTGGTTCAGGAGTGCCTTAACAGGAGGAATACGACAACTGTAGCCAAATTCCTTGACACATCTGTGTGTGGTGGCTCTTGATGCCTTGACCCCAGCCTCAGTCCATTCCTTGTGAAGTTCACTCAAGTTCTTGAATTGATTTTGCTTGACAATCCTCATAAGGCTGCGGTTCTCTCGGTTGGTTGTGCATCTTGTTCTTCCACACTTTTTCCTTCCACTCAACTTTCTGTTAACATGCTTGGATACAGCACTCTGCGAACAGCCAGCTTCTTTGGCAATGAATGTTTGTGGTTTACCCTCCTTGTGAAGGGTGTCAATGATTGTCTTCTGGACAACTGTCAGATCAGCAGTCTTCCCCATGGTTGTGTAGCCTAGTGAACCAAACTGAGAGACCATTCTGAAGGCTCAGGAAACCCTTGCAGGTGTTTTAAGTTGATTAGCTGATTGGAATGTCATCATATTCTAATTTGCTGAGTGAATTGGTGGGTTTTTGTTGCCAAAAACACCACAATTAAAAGAACCAAAGACTTAAACTACTTCAGTCTGTGTGCATTAAATTTATTTAATACACGAGTTTCACAATTTAAGTTGAATTACTGAAATAAATGAACTTTTCCACAACATTCTAATTTATTGAGATGCACCTGTATAATTACATAAACACCTCAGTATAATGTTCTCTTTCCATCTTCTGATTTGGGGGGAACCACTACAGTTTTTTTTTTTTTTTTTTTTTTTTGCATCTGTGTACAACAAACAATGGTCATAAAGAAACTCGTTTTGATGTTACGGTAATTCAAGTTTAGTTATTACACTGAAAACCAAGGGATGGTGTAATTTTAATTGGCATAACAGAATTCAACTGCATGCAGCCACAGAATTTGATTAGTCCATTTCTTCCACAAAACATGATTAAATTTTTTTATTTGGAGTAATTAAATTTTTTTATAAAATAATAATAATAATAATAATTTAAATCTCCAAATGTGGATATTTTTATATTGTATTATTGTATTTAAATATATAACATTAAATATCAATATCAAAAAGTAGGATATCAACATAAGGAGGACCATACACAGTAAATAGAGAGTCATCTTTACTTACGCTTGTCAGCATCATCCAAAACATCAGCGAGGTCCAAATCTGCAAGAAAACAGTTATTTTAAAATTTTCTGTCTTGTAGTTTTATGGCCAGTTTTAAGGTTCAAAAAACACATTATTTTCCACATAATGTACATTATTGTTTCTCCTCTATGCCCCGCCTTCTGAAATGCGTCGGTTTTTACAAAGCTCAACAGCTATTATCTAGACAAACAATGTTTTGACACAACTGATGAAACAACTGACTGACCTAAGCACGGCCACGGCAGGAACGTTAACTTGTGCACGTGAGAGAGAGTCATTCTCTACGTTGATTGACTGAGAAGACGTAACGTGAGATGCGACAGAAAATGTGCGTAACACCATGTTCTCCTCACAGACAGTAGGAACGATGCCCAGCTAGATCAATAAGTATAGAAGCCCTCAGATTACATAAAAAATCATTTGAAGTGCCATAAAATTCTGAAATTATCGTACATTATAGGATTTCTTTCATTATTGATCGTACATCGTACAGAGGTCAAAATTATCGTACAAATACGATAATATTGTACGTCTGGCAGCACTGTTTGGCGAATTTTTTTCCCAATTTTTTTTTTTTTTTTTGCATGTGCGCAGCACATTGCGCGCAGCTTAGAGGGACACTGTGGACAAGTCTTAACTTTTATAAAGAATATCTCTTTGGATTTGAGACTTTAGTCTTTGTAACTTTACAGATCTTCTTTATGCACCAAGAGCTTGTAACACTACAAAAAGAAAGGAAAAACTGAAATCGCATCATATGACCCCTTTAAACTGTGCATGTCAACACAAACTGTGCATGGCATATACAAATTTCCAATCTGTGTCTTATAAATACTGTAAAAAAAAAAAAAAAAAAAAAAAAAAAAAAAAAAAAAAAAAAAAAAAAAACTTTCCAATACAGGATGCATCCAGCCACTTCAAAAGCACTCATTGGATTTAATAAGGCCAATATTTCCACTGTAAGTTTATACAATTATACATATCTAAGCAATACAAAGTCACACTCCAAATACAGCTGATATGTAAAATATTCATTACAATAAACAGCCCATAAATGGCTAATGTAATTTGACTAATTTATGAACTAGTTCATTAGCAATCCAAACTGTTAAATTTGATCAAATGGAAACCAATTAGCCTGATTTGAGCTGAATTATGCAATTTACATGTAGCTCCACACCACAGTCCAAATACAGGATGCAAAACAAACTCCAGTGAAGTGACTGAATGAGACTGAAAAAAAAAAAAAAAAAAAAAAAAAAAAAATGGTGCATATTAATATATAGATATATATATATATATATACATTTATATTTGATGACATTTAATACCCAATTTCAATTATTTTTAGAGGGATAGTTCTTCAAAATATCATCTTTTGTGTTCCACAGATACCACCCCCACCCCCCCAAAAAAGCCCAACTCTCATTTTTACCTGTATCAAATGCAATAGACCGATCGAGGTCAACTGAGAATGAAATCATCATGTTATTTTTTGCAATGGTAAGTTGATTACTGTACAAAAATAAAGTAACACTTGATTTAAAGTAGAAACAGAATGGACCTACAATGATGTGTATGCATATGTATATTTTACCTCCAGATGGTTTATTTTTATCTGCAAATACAATAAAAAGGAACAATGCAGTACATTAATTTTATTAAAGCACTTATTTACAAACAAGACAAAAACATCAATAAATTGCCTTAAAAGAGCTCAATACAAACCTCCAAATAAATGCATTTTGGATTACTTAAACGTTACTACAGTATATAAACTGGTAGCACTTTATTTTAAAGTGTCCTTCTTGTTACATGTACTTACTTGCAACTAACCCTAACACCCATGTTGCTTCTAAATATTATTACACTACAACAAGGACACCTTAAAATAAAAGTGTAACCCACAAACTTTATACATAATTACATAAACACCTCTGATTTGGAGGGAACCACTACAGGTTTTTTCAGGTCTGTGTACAACAAACAATGGCATAAAGAAACTCGTTTTGATGTTAAGGTAATTCGAGTTTAGTTATTACACTGAAAACCAAGGGCTTGTGGAATTTGAATTGGCATAACAGAGGAATTTACTGAACTGCAAGAAATTCAACTGCATTGCAGCCGCAGAATTTGGATTAGTCAACAAAAAACAGGATTAATTCAATTAATTATTAATTAAGTATTGAAAAAGTAATTCGAAAACATTAAATAAATAATAAATAATATATATATATAATATAAATATATATAATATATATATATATCTATATATATATAAATAATAATAATAATAATCATAATAATAATAATCAATAATAATAAAGGATATCAACATAAGGAGGACCATACACAGATTGTATTATTGTATTTAAATATATAACATTAAATATCAATATCAAAAAGTAGGACATCAACATAAGGAGGACCATACACAGTAAATAGAGAGTCAAACTTTACTTACGCTTTTCAGTATCATCCAAAACATCAGTGAGGTCCAAATCTGCAAGGTTATTTTAAAATTTTCTGTCTTGTAGTTTTATGGCCAGTTTTAAGGTTAAAAAAACACATTATTTTCCACATAATGTACATTATTGTTTCTCCTCTATGCCCCGCCTTCTGAAATGCGTCGATTCTTTTACAAAGCTCAACGGTCTGAAAAGCAAGGTGTGCTCTGACTGGCCAACTATCCAGTGCGTCGTGATTGGCAGAATACCTCAGGAATGTGACGGAAATGTTATGCCCCTTAACATATTGTGATGCCCTGTTCGGCCGGAGCGACGAGACATAAACATAAAACCCATTATAAACGTGATATAAACATTTGGAAGGCCAAACAAAGTAGTTTCGCTTTCTCAGCGAAACAGCGTCACACACCTACCTACTCTAGAGTGAGCGGAGGCTGGCTTGAGTGAACAGAGGCGGGCGGCCTTGAGAACGGCGCAGCCGGCGGATTCTACAAAGGAGCGTCCGTTGGGCTTGTGGCAACCACATGTGACAATCCCGGGTTGGACTCCGCTTTGCCCACGGTGAAAGCCAACCTGGCAAGCCACAGTGCAAAGTTGATGTATTTCCTCAGTGACCAGAACGGATCAGCTCCAGGCATGGCGAACCATATATCATCCTCTTTTGGAAGGCCAAACAAAGTAGTTTCGCTTTCACAGTGAAACACACAGCGTCTATACGACATGGCGGCGGCAATAACAATACTACAACGAGAATGAACATCTGGGCGGTGTATGAACATCTGGGCTCTGGGCGGCATTATGCAAATCTTCCCACATAGTGATGTAGAGATGTGGGGGCGTGTTATAACGAGCCATTTCCGGGGGCTGTGGACCAATGTTCCCTCTGATTTTTGTTCTTGCTGAGCAAAACTTTTCTCCATTTAGTGGCCATTTCACGCACCTGAGCAAAAACATTCAACTTTAAACCCTGTACAGCGCACACACAAAGAAGTGTGTAACTTTTAACTTGAGTGTGCTATATTTGATTTGACCCTTAACTAAATGATGTACATTTTAGGTTACCTGAGAAAATATTTTTTTATAGTATAATACACTGCCTTTCCAAAGTTAAGAGTCAGTAAATGTTGGAAACAGTTGTACTGCTTAATATTCTTTGGGACCTGTACAATTTTTGAAAAATAAAAAGTTAAAAAGAACAGTGTTTATTCAAAATAGAGATTTTGTGTTACATTATACACTATTCAAAAGTTTAGGGTCAGAATTTTTTTTCTTTCTTTTTTCAAGAAACTTAAAACAAAATCAAATAAAGTTAAAGAAACTTTATTCAGCAAGACTGTGTTAAATGGACAAAATTGATAGTAAATACTTATATTGTTAGAAAAGATTTCTATTTTGAATAAATGCTGTTCTTTTTTTTTTTACTTTTTAATAATCAAAGTATAAAAGAAAAAAGTAACAGCTTCCAAAATATATATATATATATATATATATATATATATATATATATATATTAAGCAGCACAAATGTTTCAACACTGATAATAAATCAGCATATTCATGTGACACTGAAGACAGGAGTAATGATGCTGAAAATTCAGCTTTGCTTCACAGGAATAAATTATATTTTAAAGTATAGGTATTGAAATAGAAACCCAATATTAGAAATTGCAATAATATTTCACAATATCACTGTTTTTTCTGTATTTTTGAAATAAAAACATCCTAGATGAGCAAGGGACTAATTAATTATTAGGTTTATAATATAGACCTAACATAATATAATATAATATCAAAACAAACTATTTGAAACTGATAAAATAGAATATAAAAGAATAGAATAGAATAGAATAGAATAGAATAGAATAGAATAGAATAGAATAGAAAATAAACTGAAGCAAATCTAAAGCTGAGATCTGTAAGATAAAAAAAAAAAAAAAAAAACGTGAACATGTGAATGCTGTCTAAACATCACTATGAAGAAGTCTGCACAATACACCTGTGTGTGACTTTAGCTAAATGTCCGCATCCATTGAAGCATCCATTGAAGTATTCGGTTTCTACAGCGACTCATTTGGCGCCAGTGTTGCCAGATTGGAAATGTCCAAGTATCGTACCAGAACCTCAGAATTATTATTACACAAGTAAAAGGAGAGTATACAGCTATTATCTAGACAAACAACGTTTTGACACAACTAAGCGCGGCCACGGCAGGAACGTTAACGTGTGCACGTGAGAGAGAGAGTCATTCTCTACGTTGATTGACTGAGAAGACGTAACGTGAGATGCGACAGAAAATGTGCGTAACACCATGTTCTCCTTACAGACAGTAGGAACGATGCCCAGCTAGATCAATAAGTATAGAAGCCCTCAGATTACAATGAAAATCATTTGAAGTGCCATAAAATTCTGAAATTATCGTACATTATAGGATTTCTTTCATTATTGATCTTACATCGTACAGAGGTCAAAATTATCGTAAAAATATGATAATTATCGTACGTCTGGCAGCACTGTTTGGAGCACAACCGGATTCACCGGTTCTAACTCTATAGCGACATCAAGTCTATAGCGGTTTGCCCGAGCATTGGGATTCTTTCGATTTTATTAGAATTCAATCAAATGGCTATCCCAATGGCTTATTTTTTATTTTTATTTATTTTATTTTTTTTGCATGTGCGGGGCACATTATTTCTTCTGCGCGGCCGCGCGTGCGCGCAGCTTAGAGGGACGTGAACATGTGAATGTGTCTCTAACACTCGTCCAGGACTTTTATAAAGAATATCTCTTTGGATTTGAGACTTTAGTCTTTGTAACTTTACAGATCTTCTTTATGCACCAAGAGCTTGTAACACTACAAAAAGAAAGGAAAAACTGAAATCGCATCATATGACCCCTTTAAACTGTGCATGTCAACACAAACTGTGCATGGCATATACACATTTCCAATCTGTGTCTTATAAATACTGTAAAAAAATAAAAAAAATAAAAAATACAAAGTCACACTCCAAATACAGCTGATATGTAAAATATTCATTACAATAAACAGCCCATAAATGGCTAATGGAATTTGACTAATTTATGAACAAGTTCATTAGCAATCCAAACTGTTAAATTTGATCAAATGGAAACCAATTAGCCTGATTTGAGCTGAATTATGCAATTTACATGTAGCTCCCACACCACAGTACAAATACAGGATGCAAAAACAAAACTCCAGTGAAGTGACTCCTTCTGAATGAAGACCCTGACTCAAATAATAATAATATAATAATATACTAATAATAATAATAATATATATATATATATATCTTTTTTATATCTATTATATATATATATATATTATCCCTATATATAGCTCGTATATATATATATTATATATTATATTACTATATACTATATACTAAACTATATATTATATATATAGCAGAACAGGAAAACTAATAGCACTGGCGTTAGCCATGAATAGCAGCACAATGTTTATAAGGTTGTAGCTTTACATTTATATTTGATGACATATAATACCCAATATCAATTATTTTTACAGGGATAGTTCTTCAAAATATCATCTTTTGTGTTCCACAGATAACCCCCCCCCCCCCCCAGCCCCAAAAAAAGCCCAACTCTCATTTTTACCTGGAGCAAATGCAATAGACAGATCGAGGTCAACTGAGAATGAAAACATTATGTTATTTTTGGCAAGGGTAAGTTGAATACTGTACAAAAATAAAGTAACACTTGATTTAAAGTAGAAACAGAATGGACCTACAATGATGTGTATGCATATGTATATCTTACCTCCAGATGGTTTATTTTTATCTGCAAATACAATAAAAAGGAACAATGCAGTACATTATTTTTATTAAAGCACTTTTTTTACAAACAAGACAAAAACATCAATAAATTGCCTTAAAAGAGCTCAATACAAACCTCCAAATAAATGCATGGATTACTTAAATGTTACTACAGTGTATAAACTGGTAGCATTTTATTTTAAAGTGTCTTGTTACATGTACTTAACTAACTAACCCTAACACCCATGTTGCTAATTAATATTACTTCTAAATATTATTACACTACAACAAGGGTACCTTAAAATAAAAGTGTAACCCACAAACTTTATACATAATTACATAAACACCTCTGATTTGGAGGGAACCACTACAGGTTTTTTCAGGTCTGTGTACAACAAACAATAGTCATAAAGAAACTTGTTTTGATGTTAAGGTAATTCAAGTTTAGTTATTACACTGAAAACCAAGGGCTTGTGGAATTTGAATTGGCATAACAGAGGAATTTACTGAACTGCAAGAAATTCAACTGCATGCAGCTGCAGAATTTGATTAGTTCATTTTTTTTTCCCCACAAAACATGATTAATTAATTAATTAATTAATTAATAAATTTTTGGAGTAATTAAAAAATTAAATAAAAAAACAATCAAAATCTCCAAAGGTGTGTTCATTTTGCCATGCAGTGCCGCAAAATGTCCACCATGTTGTCACACTTGTAGAGGGAACGCTTATCCAGAACATTTCAAATTAAAATACATAAACAAACGAGGACATGAATAAACAATGAGTTTAATCAATATATATATTCAGCAGGCCCTAATAAAAAAAAACCCACAAAATTGTGATAAAAATTAAAGACTATGACCACAATTCATTTCGACTCTTTTTGTGAATATTTCTGAGCCCAAATAGTCTTACCCAAATTGAAGGCATCTGAAATATCAAATCCTACAAGAGAAAGGCAAAACCATGTTAAATAAGTCTCTGCATATACTTCCATGTGTCTAACTCAATCAATACAACTATTAAATATACCAACTAAAATATGTTTGAGCATAATGTTAAAGCCAACCAAAATCTGTTTTTCTCTGTGGCTCTTTTCACACTTTTCTCCTCAGAGGCTCAAAATAACAAAAAAATTCATAATTATGTTTTGAAACTACAGTAAAAATAAAAAAATTATTTCCACATTTGCTTGCAAATGACTTTATTATATTTTCTTTAGCTATATTTTTATATATATATATATATATATATATATAGATTATATGTATATGTATTTAAATACATAACATTGAATATCAATATCAAAAAGTAGACCATCAACAAAAGGAGGACCATACACAGTAAATAGAGAGTCCTCTTTACTTACGCTTGTCAGCCTCATAAAAAGCATCACTGAGGTCAAAATCTGCAAGAAAACAGTTATTTTAATATTTTCTCTCTGGTAGTTTTATGGCCAGTTTAATCCCAACCAAAACTCAAACTTAAATCCAATGTGTATGTCAACACAAACTGTGCATGGCATATACAAATTTCCAATCCGTGTCTTATAAATACTGTAAAAAAAAAAAAAAAAAAAAAATCGATAAAGATGCATCCAGCCACTTCAAAAGCACTCATTGGATTTAATAAGGCCAATATTTCCACTGTAAGCAACAAATTTATACATATCTAAGCAATACAAAGTCACACTCCAAATACAGCTGATATGTAAAATATTCATTACGATAAACAGCCCATAAATGGCTAATGTAATTTGACTAATTTATGAACTAGTTCATTAGCAATCCAAACTGTTAAATTTGATCAAATAGAAACCAATTAGCCTGATTTGAGCTGAATTATGCAATTTACATGTGGCTCCAGACCACAATACAGGATGCAAAACAAAGTCTAGTGAAGTGACTCGAATGAGACTGAAAAAAAAAAAAAAAAAAAAAAAAAAAAAAATATAGATAAGATTATATATATTATATATAGTATATATACTAATATATCTATATATATATATATATATATATATATATATATAGACTTGTGTGTGTTAACAGGTCCTTCTCTAAAAATTAGCATATTGTGAGAAAAAGGTTCATTATTTTTCCATACATGTAATGGATAAAAATTAAACTTTTCATATATTTTAGATTTCATTGCACACCATACTGAAATAATTTCAGGGTCTCTGTTATTGTTTTTAATACTGATGATTTTGGCATACAGCTCATGAAAACCCAAAATTCACTATCTCAAAAAAATTAGCATATTTCATCCGACCAATAAAAGAAAAGTGTTTTTAATACAAAAAAAGTCACCCGTTCAAATAATTATGTTCAGTTATGCACTCAATACTTGGTCGGGAAATGCCTTTTGCAGAAATGACTGCTTCAGTGCTGCGTGGAATGGAGGGAAATCAGCCTGTGGCATTGCTGAGGTGTTATGGAGGCCCAGGAGCTTCGATAGCGGCCTTAAGCTCATCCGAGTGTGGGTCTTGCGTCTCTCAACTTTATCTTCACAATATCCCACAGATTCTCTATGGGGTTAAGGTCAGGAGAGTTGGCAGGCCAATTGAGCACAGTAATACCAATGGTCAGTAAAAACCATTTACCAGTGTTTTGGCACTGTGAGCAGGTGGCCAGGTCGTGCTGAAAAAGACGAAATATTCATCTCCATAAAGACTTTTTCCAGCAGATGGAGCATGAAGTGCTCCAAAATCTCCTGATAGCTAAGCTGCATTGACCATGTCCCTTGATAAAACACAGTGGACCCAACACAGCAGCTGAACATGGCACCCCAGACCATCAATGACTGTGGCGTACCTCTTGACACTGGACTTCAGGCATTTTGGCATTTTCCCCCCCCCCCTTCTCCCCAGTCTTCCTCCAGACTCTGGCACCCTTGATTTCCGAATGACACTGCAAAAAATTTGCTTTCATCCGAAAAAGTACTTTGGACCACTGAGCAACAGTCCCGTGCTTCTTCTCTGTAGCCCAGGTCAGGCGCTTCCTGCCCGCTGTTTCTGGTTCAAAAAGCACACGCCCTGGCACGGTGGCTCTGGATGTTTCCTACTCCAGACTCAGTCCACTGCTTATCCGCAGGTCCCCCAAGGTCTGGAATCGGTCCTTCTCCACACTCTTCCTCAGGGTCCCGCGTCACCTCTTCTCGTTGGTTACACAGCGTTTTTTGCCACACTTTTTTCTTCCCACAGACGTCCCACTGAGGTGCTTGATACAGGCACTCTGGGAACAGCCTATTCGTTTCAGAAAATTTCTTTCTGTGTCCTTAACCTCTCGCTTGAGGGTGTTCAATGATGGCCTTCTGGACAGCAGTCCAGGTCGGACGTACCTCTTACCCAATGATTGCGGGTTTGGAGTAAATGAACTAGGCTGGGAGTTTTTTAAAGCATCAGGAATCTTTTGACAGGTGTTTAGAGTTAATTAGTTGATTCAGATTGATTAGGGTTAATAGCTCATTTTAGAGAACCTTTTTCATGATAGTAAAACATTTTGAGATTTTTTTTTTGAGAGGAATTTTGGGTTTTCATGAGCTGTATGCCAAAATCATCAGTATTAAAACAATGGAAAAGACCTGAAATAGTTTCAGTGTGGTGTGCAATCAATCCCTAAAATATATGAAAGTTTAATTTTATCATTACATTATGGAAAATAATGAACTTTTATCACAATATGCTAATTTTTTGAGAAGGACCTGTATATATATATATTCTAGAAATCATTTCGGAATATAAAGGCTATTAGTATTGCAGCTAATTGTAAAGTGTTCTAAGTTAGTAACAAGACAGCATCTAGTGCTTTTCCTTTTGCAAAGTTATTCCTGCATGACTCCCAAATAGGAAGACTCAAAAAAACTAAACCAGTCTAGTTTCTAGAGGGTAAAAGCTTTGACTAGGCTAAATGATTGGGATTTGATCATTTGCTTTCACATGAAAATCCCACCCAGCTACAATTGTATGTGTCTATTGTGTGTTGTATTGGATTCAAATTGTAACACTCCCAACCCTTGAGGTGACATACAGCAAAACTAAACAAAAATAATTTTTACCATAAAAATATGAAACAAAAGTTCTCTGATGTACACTACAGACGTGATGGTAAGCGTGCGACTGTGTGTCTGCCACACGAAACACCCCGGCAGAGGCTGCATCTTGTGGCTTATGTTGCCATGGCAATGGACTGTTTTCATTATGGTCTAGGCAAAACCCATGATGATGACTGATGGTTGAGTCACAACTAAATCCAGAGTGATCCTTTTATCTGATCTGGTTACACATTTATGCAATCAGCTTATGTTGCACAAAAAACGCATTTGGGAAGAAAAACATTCAGAAATCTATCAACCTAACTATATTTTCCATATCCGAGACCTTCAAAAAATATAAAACATTAAAATTTTAATTTGGGAGTGTCTGATTTTGCTTGTGACAAAATCAGTTCTGGCCTGTGCATTATGCCTGTCGTGCTGATCTCTGAGCATTTCTCAACACCAAAACCCTAAGCCAGCTAGCAGAAACTAATCAGTAGAAAGGAGAGTAGCAGTGGTTTACTTTGAGACTCAATGCAGGAACACAGGAAGTATGGGCCAACATCATGGGATCAAGTATATTTAGTACACTGTTCAAGGCAACTTGACAGCTGATAATGCAGAGCAAAGTTTGATGTTGAATTTTTTTTTTTTTTTTTTTGTATTTGTTTGTTTGTTTTTCTGTGACCTTCAAAGTTTCAAAGTCTAACTGGATATTTGAGTTACTTCTCAAACTAGCAGAGATACCAAATAATGAGAAAGCTGTTTTCATTGATTCATTAACAATGTTGTGTTATCATTTGGCAAAATTATTTAGTCACTCACTCATATGTCTAAAAAAAAAAAAAATTATTAAACATAACATGCCACCCATATGCATCTGCCAGCATCATGCATTGTTAATGGAAGATTTGCAATATTTTAAGCCTGAAACAACAGGCAAAGACACAGTGTACTATTGATGGTTTGTTTTATATAACTGAATAAAGGGGAAAAAGGAACCATCGCATCCAAAATATGCATATTAAAATGTAAACTCTGTATGTTGCTGTATTTTCAGCTACATTAAGTTGGGAATAAAGGCAAATGGAGCTGGGGATACATGGAAAGATCACTAATTTGTCATGCGTCATAATTTTTGGTCATGTTTTTAAAAATGTTACGTGATGTTATCAATACCAAGCTACAGAAACAAACATGATTCCCATGAGTTGGTGTGTCACGCAGCTTGTAGGCTATGTGGAAAGATTTCAATTCCAAGACCGATATAAAGTTAGTTCGACGTTTGACGTTGGTGGATATTACACAGATATTCAGCCGCGAAAAAAAAATCAATAAATTCTTAGTGGATGAGTATAATTGTATAAAAAATGGCTTATTTGAAAAGCAATAGAACGTAGAACTGGACAGACATCGCAGTTTATTTGTTTTAACCCTCCTCCACATAAAGACCCAGCGGCGCGCTAGCGCTTAGGCCAGCTAGGGACCGTCTACAAAGTACATGAAAATTATAAAACGATAATATTTTCCAACCTGAATGTTTTTTATAATTAACAAAACAAAAGCAATTTGTGCACCAAGGTCTTTGAAAGATATAAAGACAAACACTTATAATGCTCACTTGAATTTAAATAAGAAATATTGTAAACAAGATATTTGATAGTGGTTATTATTATATTATTAATATTAATAAATATATTAATAAAAGAAAAACAACATTAAAAAGCATTATCATTCCATAATCCAGTGGTAATGCAGTAGGCTGATTCCAGGTCCTTGTGAGAACATTTTTTTTTTTCATTATATTCACAGAAATATGACATCAAAAAAGTACACTCTATTGAAATTAAAACCAATAAATAAATTAATTTAAAATAAATCCACTCTTCTGTATCAACCTCATGATGTGTGTCTTGTTATTGTTTTCATAAGAACATTTTTTGTATTTGTTTTAGTCACAGAACTATAACAGAAAACATGCTATTGAAATTCAACAATTAAGACAACGCTGGCAAAAAGTGTTGTTTCGCAGTTGTTTTGACTTGAATTTGAAAATCTAAATTTTAATAAATTAATTTATAACACACACAGTTTTGTTACACAACTTCAATGGGTGTGTCTTGTTACAAATTAGACAAACATTTTGATGTTGGTTTTAGCCACAAAACTATAATAGAACACATACTATTGAAAATGTAACCAATACATAATTTAGTTTAAAATATATACAATCTTATATCTAAGCTACAAAGGCTGTGTCTTGTTACAGATTTAATAAATAATATTTTTGCAGTAATTTTCATTGTCAAAAGCGATGCCAAAGTCATGCTATTGACATTCAAAAATCGCTTGCGCAGCCTTCCATAGAGTCTCCAGTATTACTGCCCCCAAGAGGAATGTTCTGCAGTTGTTTAGAATGAGTTTGACATTCAAACTAATAAATTATTTTAAAATCAATAAAGTCTTCTATTTCAACTTCAAAATGTGTGTCTTATTTCTGATTTCTAATTGAACATTTCAATTCAGGTTTTACACTCATATGTAATTCAGGACACATGCTATTGAATTAAATAGTAGGTTTTTTGAAGCATCTCGTTGTCACAGTTCTTCTGGATTTATTCTCTAGGGGGCAGTAATACTGGAGACTCTTTGGAAGGCTTTGCAAGCCATTCTTGAACGTGAATAGGGTGACTTCTACATTGCTTTTGACAGTGAAAACTACTGGAAAATGTTCTTTAAGAAATCTGTAACAAGACACAGCCTAAAAAACCCATAAATAAAATAATATTCAATATTAAACTAACCAATTATATGTTAAATTCACAAAATAATGTCATCTTATTATAGTTTTGTGGCTAAAACCACCATCAAAATGTTGTTCTAGAAACCAGTTACAAGACACACCTTTCGAATTTAAGACAGAACAGCATATTTCCCTATTATGTTTTGTGAATAAAACCAACATTTAAATGTTCATTTATGAATCAGTGACAAGACACACCCTTTGAAGTTGAGATGGAATACTGTATGTTTTAAAAAAATGAAGGAGTTAACAGATTCAAATTTAATTCAATAGTGTTCATCCTGACTTACATATGATAGTAAAAGATGGCTGTAAATATTGTTCTTTGAACAAGTAACAAGACACACCCATTTAAGTTTACATATCAAGCTGTGTGCATTGTATATTAATTTATTTAAACTTCTGAATGTCAAACTTGGTCAAAACAAGTGCAATATCTGCCTCTAGTGGGCGGTAAATAATCTTTGTAATGCTTTGCAAGCTTTTTCTCATTTGTTCCATTTCTATAACTTTTGTTGTGCTAGTTTTGTGAATAAAACCATCTAAATAGTAATACGACACACCCCTTATATTTGATAATTATTTTTTATACATTTCACAAGTGAAGCTTTTAGATGGAATAATTGTCCCTTTTGCTCTTTGTTTTGCACTTTGCAGACGGTCCCTATCCTGCACTTTGACATTATAAGGTCTATCAGATACAATACCTTAAAGCAGATTAAAACAAATAAAACACATTGTGTGATCTCTTCTAAATTTGAAAACAATTAGAACACAGTATGTTTCTTGTCATTGTGCTAAATCGTTAAAGAACTACTGAAGATTTCCGTGGCTGAATCTTTGACAGATGACCCAAAGACCCAAACCAATGTACCAAGACTTTTGATCATACAAAAACATTCAACGCACTTTTTCCGTAACACAAAGGGTAAGTAACTGGGATAGTAGGCAAATACTTTTAATTCATCGCTTCAACACCAATTTATTTAAGAGCGATTAAAACGAGCATTTATATCGTTCATTCAGAGCACGGTCAGCATTGGCAAAAAGCGACCACGTTTCTGTTTGGTTCTTTTGGGCATTTCCCGGTGTTAAAGAAAATGTCAAAATGGGTAGGAAACCATACCTTGCGCTCTTGTTGCCACAAGACTTGCCAGAAGGAGTAAAATCCACGTGTATGAAGTCATCTTGCTGTGTAAAGATTAAAACAAACCTCGTGCAATATCAATAATTCGCAAAGGCAGCCTACAAGATTTTCAACCTACAAGTCTTGAAATCAACAACTACAAGTATCTCTAAGGTGAAATAGAGCATTAATTTTTGTGGCCCACCCCTCTGAGTGATCCAAGCGTAACCCAATGTTATTCAACAGTTCATCTGTCTGTACAGTCTAATTAGAGTGATGATTCGAAACACTGTGCAGGGTAAAGACTACCTGCGCTTTTTTGTAGAACAGTAGGCTATGTGTTGGCTATCAATTATTAGAACAGTCTTTATATATGAATAGCAAATTAACGGAAAATAGGATAGTAACTTTGGTAGTAAATTAGAGAATTTTCGACAGAATCTTTAGTGTAAATGATCTGCTTAAGGTCAAAGTCGTAACAAATTCAGTATCCTATGTGATTTCTGCCACAGCATTTTAGACAAACAACACGTGTTTCTGCAATAGTCTAACAGTGCCATTCTGTTTAAGGTTTGAGATTGTTTTTTTGTTTGTTTGTTTGTTTGTTTATTATTATAATTTATTTTATTTATTTATTTTTTTTGCTCAAAAATTACTGAACACGCGTTTCTTATTGTAATAAATTTTTGGCATTAGTGGTGGCATAAAATAGCGCCCCCTATCAGACAGCAAATAGACTGGTTTCTTACTCCATCTAGTGTTAAAAGAATGTGTTGCAACAAAAGAACGGTATACAAGCATCTCTACAGGATATGGTCAATATTTCTGGTCCGACTCACTAAGAATTATCATTATCGTCCATTATCGGCCATTTATCGATATGACTTCACAAGCGCATTTGGGATTAAAGTTGATATAAAACACATGATTGTCATCTTTGTTAACGGATCTGGTAACAATATAATTCAAGGGCACCTTATTTGTGGGACAAAACCCAATACCAAGAGCACATACTGCTTTCAAAACCTAAGATTAGCTTTTTTTAAAAAAGCACTTTGTAACGCAACCTATATATAAAGAGCTATTTTTTTCTTTTCTTTTTCTTTCTTTTTTTTTTTTTTTAAATAGCCTATATATATTTAACATTCAACATTGTTTTTTTATTTGATTTGATTTGATTTATCTTTTGAACAAGCAGAACTGGATGATGTGTATCCTGAAGGGACCTCAGAGTATCGTGCCCCCTTGCGCAGATGTGTGAGAGATCATCAATGGATGAGGCAGTGCTCCTTCGCGTGTCATGTTTTTGAAGAGCCCACGCGTTTCACTGTATGTTCGCACTCGGCACGCACCAATGCAGATACGGACCGGATCGGACGCTGTTGGCGCCTGAACGTGTATCCATCTTCATTGCGCTCACGGTGTCCGCTTTCTCCAGCTCGCCGGTATCATGCAGTCTTTAATATCCCCAGTCACCAAAGCAATACTGGTTGCACTGTTTATTTTTGCGATCCTGCTCATTTTGTACGTGATATTATGGTATATATGTCGAGATGTGGATTGTGATCACGGAATTTGATTGCCATTATTGGATGCGTCTTTAAGGACATTAACCGGATGTCCCAGCTTTGGCACTGATCAACAAGGGAGCAAAGGGTGACTGGTAAGTGCCCTGTGACTAATCTGTTAACTCCAGCAATGAGAATTAAGAGTGGACAGCAATGATTGGGTATTATTATTTATTTTTATTTATTTATTTTTTACCGACATGGATTGGGATGTCCTTTCCCTATAACGTGTTGCGCTTCACTGGCAGTCGGTAACCACTGAAAATAGCTGCTTTCTTTCCACCTGTTAATGTAGACGCAATACCAACTCAAATCATTCCATATGTCCAATTTTAAGCTTTTTAAAATTAATTTGAATTTAAAATCGGGGACACAGAAAGAACCACGCAGCACCTTGTTATATCCTCGTTTAAATTAAAATAATTGGACTTTCTAGGTGTGTGATAAAATATCTATATGCAAAGTACTGCATCACCTTTCATGAATTCAGTGCTTTCGTCCCCAAGTAAGCAATAGAGAGCAAATACTTTTGCGCTATGAGTGAAAATGAGCAATAAAAGTTGAGATATGATATCAAGGGCTCCCAGTTGTTTTTTAAGCATGACATCTTTTGTGTGCCTCCTGCTTATGGTGTACAGTTTATAGATGTCTCTCCTTTCTGCTGTCAGATAGACTACACTCAAGCAAATATCTTACACCACTTAATCGCACAAGAAAGTTTATGGAAATCTATGGCAAGCCTATTTAACATTTATTCCTTTAAATTTAATATTTTCCATTGTTATAATTCTATATTCTATAATGACTAATCATTAATACAATATTAACTAGTGCCTTTTTAAATTTCACTAGTAACTATTCAACAGAAACTATTTATATTCCATATTGCAGCAGTCACTATAGGGCTGTCTATTCAATTGGTCTTTAGTACTTATTTGCTCTATATACTAGTACTTATACCATTGCTCAACAGTTACAGCAACTATTCTGTTGCTAGTGGTAACAAATTAAATGCAGTTTTTCCAATAATTTATAAATATTTCATAAATTATTTTTTCCGTTAATTAAATTTTATCAACTATTCACAGCTAAAGGCCAATCCCTACTCCTGCAGGACAGTGGCCCTCCAGGAGCAACACTGAACACTCTGGTACTATTATCTCTCAGTAGTTAATACAGTAGTTGTCCATTTCAGCTTATTTATAATTGGATACTTTTAGCCTACCTGTATCTGTCACCAGGAGGTAACATTTATCTAAATAGCTTTAATTGATTTTATGTAACTAGTTTGAAAGTTTACTTTTAGTTCAGTTATTTGTAAGACTGCATATATGATGAAAATATAGAAACGTAAAAATAGATAATTGAGTTTACGAAATTAATTTTAAAACGGCTTGCCATAGAAACGTGGTTCGCCTGTTGTGCGCTTAGATGTGAAAGGGTTTGGAATTTAGTTCGTCCCTTCAGCCATTAGCTGGTGAGATTAATTGAGAACTCAGCTGCTACAGCTTCATGTCTTTACATTTGTTCGTTTTGATTTCTTTCACCAATGTAGCCTATAGCTGCAGTGTAGATGTTCCGTAATCGGTAATGCTGGTATATTTCCCACTGTTTAGAGTGTACAGATTTATCTATATCTTCTTTTGCAAAACGACCACAATTTCACGCCACGAGCATTGTGACTCACCGATGAAATACTCCGCTCTGAACGTGAGTGGAATCTCAAGTGTCAGTCAGCACAGTCACCATAGCGCATCATACAACGCACCATGAGCCCTCGAACGTACAACTGAACCAGAATTGACCCTATACGAAACCTGGGCCACCTAACCTTTATTTATATTCACAATACATTATGTTACAAAATTACCATAACTCTGTTGATAATTATACTGAATCTATACGGAAACCCCATTTTGAAACCTTTATTTATATTCACAATACATTATTTGTTACAAAATTACCATAACTCTGTTGATATACCCATTCAGTGTCCATGAAGCCACCCAAACTCCTAAGGATTATTATATTGAATTCAGATTGAATGCTGCATATGTTGTATAATATGTCATATCAAACTATTTCACACACACACACACACACACACACACACACACACACACACATATATATATATATATATATATGCATTACATATTTTGCATAATTTATTTAAAACATAATTTATTCTATGTATTGAGAAAAAAAAAAGCCTATAATATTCATGGCTTAACAGTTTGAAGCTGAGAAGTGACGTGAAATAAGTCCTAATGCCATACTGATGAAATAAACTACTATTATTAATGGAAAATGGAATAACTGTCATCATGTACTAACCCTCATGTTGTTCCAAAACCATAAGACTTAATTACAGTGTTTTAAATAAAACCTGAGACGTTTCTGTCTCTCCATTAAAAGTCAGAATCAGAAAGAGCTTCATTGCCAAGTTTGTTTACACAATGAATGTCTTGTCTTGGTGACAGAAGCTTCCAGTACAGAAAGAACAGAAAAAAAGTCCAGGTAACCAAAACTTAAGGTCAAAAAGTCGTAAAACAAATTTGTATGAATCCCCTCACATTTGAGCTTCTGTTTACCATATGTGATGTGCATGTGTGTCTTAGATACTTTAAATCTGGCCTTCATATAAAGCAATCAAATATTTTCACAAAACTTAGATTAAAACACTTGATTCATATGGATTAATTTTATGACACCTTCATGATCTTTTTACCGTGACTTTCAAATGAGGGACATAAATCTCTCAGGTTACATTAAAATGTCTTAATTTGTGTTTGAAAGAAGATGAACAAAAGTCTTATGGGTTTGGATGGCGTAATGGAAATGACGACAGAATTTTCACCCATGCTAATGCTCAGCTCACTCAAGCTCTGAATGGCAACTAATACTCCATGTGTGCATACGTAACAAATTACACAACTGTTCTTGGAACAGTGGAACTGTAGAGAGCGAGAGAACATAAGAAGCGGTCGAGTGAGAGATGGAGGAGTGTTGGAGCTCCCAGGTTATAAGTGCTGTTCTGAATGCATTCTGACAAGGAGTCTATAGATACAAATAAACTCTGAAGGGGGAAATACAACAGCTGTTTTGCTATTCAGCATTCAGAGTAAGCGGAAAAGAGAGAAAGAGAACACTGAGTTTATGTGTGAGTGCATGTTTGTCTGGAGGCTTAGAACTTCTGGAAAGAATGGGTATGAGTAGGGATTCAGGTCAGTGTTGGAACATGCTCAGGGGAAGCACCCTGCCTGCCCTGAAAGCATAACGCAACATGCCTGCTAAAAAGAGATGGAGACAAGAAGAGGGTAGGAGGCAAGAAAGAAGCTCCTCAGGCCACAATGACATGTAATTATTAATTTTTGATCAGTGGTATTGATTTAACTTTCAAGGACAATTCCTGAGTGCCGATGTGGATAATCAAGTTGTCATTTTGTTACACCTTAGCCTCTTCTGTGCTGTCCAACATTTTGCTTTTTTCTTTTCTTTCTGAATTCTTGTTCATTATAAAAATTCAGCAACAGGTCCATGTTTAAATTATAAACAAAATTATTCAAAGAAAGAATTCCCTGGTGCTCAGTCCACAATCTGAGACATTCAGCCTCTTTTCTCAGACAAAATCCTTACTTATAAAAGCCTGAGAGCTCTTCCAGTAGAAAATGTCTGTTTACATAGTACTAGTCCAACAACAAGGATTCTCCACAACCTGCTGTCACTGCACCAAAGCTGAGCCCCAGGTTTGCGTTTCTTTCTCTTGAGGGGTTTTCATGGCACACATCCCTTGTATGACACTAGGCTACATAAATGCCTGTTTACTCCCAACAGAAAAAAAAAAAAAAAAAAAACACTTGTGCAAAGGATGTAGAGTGAAACAGCCAGATATATATGCACACACAAACACACACACATACAGAAATGTATAAAGAGAGAGAGATAGAGACGACTAAGGGAAATGCTTCTATCTTGCATTTCTCTAATAAAATTATTTACATGACAAATTACTATTATAAACATTTTATTTAAAAGTTTAACTGAAAAATTAACATAAATTTCAGAATGTCTTAGGAATGTTTATTTATTTATATATTTTATGACTGCAAAGCTTAAGCTGGTGATCTGGCAACTTTACAAGTAAAACCTGATGATCCATGTTATCCAACAAGATTTGAGAATGTTCCAAAAGCACATCTTGTGTTGTGAAATTCAATGGCACAAGAACATCAGATATCTGTATCCCAACTCAAGTCCTCCCAGAATGTTGTAGATTGTCTCATTAATCAATGATTAATTAAAGCACTGAAAAGCTGAAGAGTTGAATCAGGAACCAGGTGGCCCCTACTACTGGAGTTGAGAAATACTTATTTAGAGAAGAATCTAAAGTAAACATCTAAATTTGAGGGTCTAAACAATTTTCCCGTTTAACGCTGTAAAGCTGCATTGGCACTGTCTGTATTGTATAAAGTGCTATGTAAAGCACTATGCCAATTACAACTTTTTTATCTCACAAATCAGACTTTGTTTCTCATAGTTTTGAGGGCGAAAATGAATCAGCAATATAAACTTACAACTCTGAATCTGTATCTCGCAATTCTGAGAAAATTGTGAGAGAATAATAATAATAATAATAATAATAATAATAATAATAATAATAATAATAATAATAAAAAAAATAAAAAAAAAAACTACACACAATCACTTCCAGGTTTTGCCTCAGCCAGCTCAGTTACATCTGGTGAAGTGCTGGAAGCCGTTTTTGCTATTGATGTTAACTGTGAAGACAAGTTAATATTTTACACTTATCAAAAAAAGCTTCCCCGGATTACTGTGAACGATATGGAATAATAAGAATCTATGGCAACACTTTATTTTAATGTGTCCTTGTTACACATGTTACGTACTTACTATTACAATAACAATTAATTATGCACAATTACATGCAAGTAACCCTAAAACAAACCCTAATCCTAACCCTAACCATATAGTAAGTACATGTAGTTAATTAAATGCATAATTACCCTGTAACAAGGATGCCTTAAAAAAAGTGTAACCGAATCTACTGTATAAACACAAATCTCTTTTCTTTAAAATTTTTTTTTAAAAAGTTATTATTTTTGTGTCTCAACTTCTTAGTCAAAATGGTTTAATCTGTAATTTTTAGTTATGGAATTGGTCCAGACGAGTTTACAATTGGTCCCAATTTTGAATTCACTTGTATAAATGGAATTTATGGTTTTCATGAATGTGAAAAAAGTGATACTTATTTCATAAACCTCATTTTCCTGTTAGCCAAATATCAATTCCATAAATGTAAATTTTCTAAAAGCAAACCTATTTTTTAAGATTCAAACTTGAAATGAAAATGTATTTTGAATCTATTGAGTTTTCTACAGACTTTCTACAGAAAGCAATAAGAACAATGGCTTTGCTGAAGGACTTGGCACTTCCTCTGGAATGAAAGACTGAATGACCCTGGATTGTTATTGTTGTTGTATTGTTATAATTTGACAATGAAAAATTACATCGACACTTTGAGGGTGAGTATTCTCATGCTATATTGAACAAGTGTCTAACAAGATTCTTAAACCTAGCTGTCTTTTCATAATTTGTTTTAGTCTATGCATATAACGTGTTTACTTATATTGTATTCATTTTGTCTGATGTGCTTTTTTATGCAACATATACCATTTTTGGACTAAAATTCAAATTCCAACAAGAATCAGGTGAGAATGAGAGATAAGCATGAAGGTGTTGTGTTTCAGGCCAGTGAGGAAGGGAAGAAATTAGCTTAAGTCTGAATTAAATGCTCGTTTTATACCTTTTTTAATGTTTCTGTACAAAGACAGGCATAGTGAAACTATTCTGTAAAAAGGATTGTAGAGCTCTTTACAGTGTATATGAATGCAAATAGAATATTTTAATATTTAATATTCAAGTTTCTATTTAAATTTCTGCTTAACAAATATGTATATAGGATATTAATAAAGGACTTTTGTTATAGTTTAATTATCTTCATAGACTCCCTAAATGACTCTCTTCATGTATTACTGTATTGCAGCAGTTGTTCCTGTGATGCTGGGACAGCACTGTGTGTCTGCAATAATGCTGCACAACTGTACCAGACAGCACAAAACTTGGACCTTGGCATCAGTAAAGTTCCTCCTGTGCATAGCTGTACTGAAAGAAAACAGAGCTGGAACAAACCTACAATGGTAAGTTTAAGTGAATTATCAAATCCTTTTAGAATAAACTTGATGGATTAAATGATAATGTAATATATAAATACATGCTTTTAGTTCAAATTCTTTTTAATTGGCTTAGTTGGAAAGATTATTGATGAGACAAAACACAACCTCTGCTCTGTGATACATAGGATTTCTGTGAAAAAATTGACTGCTGAATTTACCTACTATAATCAGTAAATTCTTCAGTGTACTTTACATAAACTCCACATTTTTTGCTGAACTCATAATGTATAAAAATACCTAGTGTATGAGATCAGGCCAAGATATAATAAATGGACTGTCCCACTACTGTAAAAATTATTATTATTATTATTTTATCATAGAGCAGTTTTTGACTGAAATTTATTTAAAGGGGCAATATTTTTTTCTAACCATACAGAAACATGGCATGACATCCATTTATGTCAAATAATTCAAACACACTAAGGAAGATGAAAATAATGTAATATATTGAAGGTCAGAGTACAGATAAAAAAATATAATCCAAAAAACATATTTTTCACAATCCAGCAGCACCCTTAACAGAGGTATCACCAGCCTGCTGTCCACCAGGTGTCTGCTTGATTGTCCATAACGAACATTGAGGGTTTATATATGTATATATATATATATATATATATATATATATATATATATATATATATATATACACACACACACACACAACACACACACAGTGTGTTATACAGGAAATGTTTAATACTATATAAAAGTTACTTATATAGGGCTCGACATTAAGCCTTGACGTGCTTGTCGGACAAGTAAATCAGTCATTCACTTCTCAGAGTAAAAAAACAAACAACAACAAAAAACTTTTTTATTTTTTTTTTATGTAGACTAAATGTAATTTATTCTGCAGCAATAATCTCATCAGTGCTCTATCAGGTCTTACTTTAATCAGCATATTTGTGAGATTTTCCTTAATTTGATTTCTAGGACACTTTTTAACTTTATGAACGGCATTTTCCTAACATTATAAAATGTACATGTCATCATTTAATTCAAATTCTTAAATTTCATTAAAACATTCAGTTAGAATAAAAAGACACTGTATGGTTGTTAGCATTCAGATGAAATCAGTACAACAAACTCCATCTTTCCAAAGAAGAGGAAACACAGAAGCTGCATCCAAATTGCCATTTAGATGCATTTACTCAGACTGTTTAAAAAAGATAAGAGGTTCCATAAATGCATTTACACAGTAAAATTGCAAATGCATAAATAATATTATGCTTTACTTTTTAAACATACAAATATGAAATGTTGGAAAAAATGCAATTATACTTTTAAATATGAAACCAGTTTACCAGTAGGCGGCGGCAAGTCGCTATCCAAATGAGTGAGACATTGATTCAACCAATTCGTTCAAACGGCTGATTCATTCAATAAATGAAGCAAGTGACTGTCTTTATGAATGGCTCACTGAATCATTCAGTAACGAAACACTATTGTATGTTGCTCGGAGACACACAACAGTTCTGCTGTGGCTTTTAGAACTATTTTTGTTTGTGAAATGCAGAAAAAACGATCAACAATATGTCCAAAATGTAAATCAGTTAATATTAACTAGCCTTCTTGTTTATTTAACTACTGTTGCATAAAATAAATGTCACATTTTCAATTGTGCTGTCGGGGAAACATCACTCTTGGTCGTGTGATGTTGCTTATTAGGCTACTTATATCATATACTATATAGAATATTTTTTTCTACTGTTTGTTCATGTGTGTTTCTTTGTGTGTACTGTTGCACCTATTCTTTTTGATTCCTCTGCGAGTCAAGACAAGCTGCGCCTATGTGAGCCTCAACTGATTCGACCTTACTGTCAATACATTATCCGTTATCAGTCACTGTTTCCACTGAAAGTAATAAAATTACAACCATTCGGTGCTACCCTAGTTGTCCGGTCGGGCAATTAAAATTCTCTTTCACTTGCCCCTTCACAGGATCCACTGGTCCCTGACTAGTGGACAAGCATTAATGTCCAGCCCTGTAACAAAGTACTTTTTATTTAATTATTTTTGCATTACCAAAGTGCAGGTATCTAAGTCATATACATATGTTTACACTACTGCAGTGCAGGTAACACTGTATCAAAGTTCTTTACATGTTTACATTGTTTACATTTGTACAAATAAATTCAAATTTATCCTTCCACAATTTCTATATCAAATATTATTTTAATTAATATGTGTTTTCTATTGTTGTGAATTGTTATTATTGAAGAGTGTGAGTAGCCAAGGGTAGGCTATAAATGAAGTCACTTTGCTTGTATGAAGGGTGTTATTCTAAAAAGGAGTAGATTCTACTGGAATAAGCTGGGTAATTAATAGCCCCTTTAGCACTAAGATGTTATATAGTTTTATGTTTATAGCAATAGCCTACTTATTTAGAAAATATTTATTTGATCCTAAACCACAAAACCAGTAAGGGTCATTTAAAAAATAAATAAAAATAAAAATAAAAATAAAAATAAAAATAAAATAAATTAAAAATGATATTTATACATCAACTAAAAGCTGAATAAATAAACTTACCAATGATTTATTGTTAATTGACAAAATACGAAATACGTATATAGGCCGAGATACAAAAACCTGAAAATTAGGGAATAAAAAAAAAAAAAAAAAAAAAAAAAAAAAAAAATAATAATAATAAAAAATAATAATAATAAAAAAAAAATCAAAATATTGAAAAAAAATCGCGCTATAAAGAAGTGAAGTTGCCGGATATACAAGCAGCGTTCGTGCATAGAGTCTATGGGCTTTTTTATTCCGTGGTGGAAATGGGTTTCTGTAGACTGGATTATTTACATATTTTAAAAATTTGTTGGTAATCTTCACCAGCTACATTTTCTTTCTTGGTAGAGGTTAGTCCCCCAAAAAGTGGAACTATCGAACGAACAGCTGACACCATCCTGCTGTGCTTCAGCACGGAGCGTAAACACTGAGACACTCGCTGTCATCTTTAAACATGTGGTGGCTTTTGCATTTTATCCTCGGCTTCATCCGACTCTATTTAGACGGCGTCAAAGTTCTTCTATACCAGCTTTTCAACAGATCGTTCACCCTGCCAGGTTAGAGGGTTTTCATGGTGACGGATATGTAGTGTTCTGACGGGTGGTTGTTGTATTGTCAAACAGTTATTCAGTAGTTATGAGCTGTCCGGTGCAGATTGGGACAGTTAACCCGAAAACAAAAATTCTACATTTTTTACTCACAATCATGTTGTTCCGAACCAGTGTGACTTTGTTTCTTTCTTCCGTTCTTTCTTTTTATCTCGATAAAGTCAGTAGTCGAATATTATTTTAACATTACCTTGTACTGTCTAATATTGAGGCAGTTTGTATATGAGTTTGTATATTATGGCTGCTAACTCGGTTGCAATTATGCACAAATCTAAAATAAATACAGTTTAAACATGTTTGCCATTTGTTATCTAAACGTAACAGACTGTAACCTTTGACATATTTACTCCAACGCTAAGGTCTTATTATGAAGACATATTTTATTGAAATTGATGACATAATATGGATCATGAGTTGATGTTCATTTAAATAGTTAGAACTGTAATGACGTTTTAAGAAAACTTTGTTTTAAACATTGTATCATTGGTCTCTGGCTGAAATGCTGGCTTTAAATTATAGTGTACATACTTAAGGAATATTTAATTTATAGCAGAATCTGAGTAATTGTTGCCAGAGAGTGATGACTTTTCAGCATTGACAGACTAATCATATGTTTCTATTTAAGATTGCTCTGTTGCGATTTTAGATGGCTCTGTATTTAAATTAAAAAGACTGTTAAAGGGCAACCATGTCCCAGCGCAAAGCAGAAGGATTAGACTCAAATAAATCCACACAGTGGTCTTTTGTATCAGAAATATTTAAATCTTCTGAAGCCGTACTGGATTAGCTACAAAAAAAAAATAAAATAAAATAAAATAAAAAAAAAAAAAGGATTAAAAAAATTATGATTTTAAGACTTGTTTGCATTAGGGCTGTGCGATTAATCGAAATCGATTTCTAAATCGATTTCTAAATCGCTTTATAGCATGATTTTCCGTGGCCCCGACCTCCCGCAGTATGCCATCCGATCTAATCAGAGCAAGCCTAAATGGAGCGCGAGAACAGAACAGACTGGGCATATGCCTACGTAACTCCAGGATCACACACACTGTCTGTGATGCGTATTTTTTCCGAGCCCATGTTAACGGATCAGAAGGTTCACACTGCACGCGGAAAAAGATGCGAAAGATGTGAACAGAAAAGGTTAGAAATAGAAAGGTGCGAAAATAATTAATATCTAGCACAGGAGCATAGAGAGAGTTGTGAGTTCACAGGCATGCAGTTTGTGTGAGAGGAGACACGTTTTAAGTGCGCACACTCTCTCCGGGCGAGAGCAGCATGTATCTGAGCACGCACGTCTGGTTTTGTGACCGAGCAAAGGAAATCTGCGTGTGAGCGGAGAGATTCGCTTTTAGAGATTTTAATGTGCTTTCGCGTTACAATAATTCGCTCTTGCTGCTGCTTCTGCACCTCATACACATACTGTATACGCACTGCAGCCGGAGTACGTGTGAACCTGTATAGTGTATAACAAATATATTTCAACATCTGAGGCACCACTACAATGAGCTCTATGACCAATGCAAAAAAGGGGAAAAAAATCCCTGGACACAGGATTTATTTAATTTTTTTTTTGCCATGTCTACACATTTTGTAACATCTTTACTTAATGATTATTTTGACTTATGTCTGTTCTAGAGACATGTTACAACTTTTTGATAAAGCTATAATTGGTCTTCTTTGAGAAATATGTTTCAAATTCATACTGAATGCATTTATGACTGTAAAGCATGTCTGTGTGTGTCAAAATCGTGATTAAAATCGAAATCGCAAGATTGAACAAAGAAATCGCGATAGTTTTTTTTTTTTTTGTCCATATCGCACAGCCCTAGTTTGCATTATTGGACTATGTTTTTGTGATCACAGTAAAATGTAAGCTTTGCAATTAACACAATTACCTTAATTTTACCTTGATAACTGACCATTTTACCATGGAAATGGCAACAAAAAGTAACATTGCTTATCAGTGATGATTGTCATAATTCCTCTGCTTAAAACATCAATAGTGCACAAGAGGACTTGTTTTTTTTTTCTTTGTTAATAATACTAAATACTCATAAAGCAAAAGAGTGAAGGAATGGCATCATTAGTAGACTTATCATAGAAGCAGGTCATGCTGTTCTCAGTACATCAATAAGGGATGCAGTTCCTACACATCCCTAAGACGACGGCACATCCAAGAACACTCACAGAGGGATGACAGTATATGTCCCAAACAAAGACAGTCTGTGTCTTTATAAAACATTTTTTTTAAAGATATTGCACAATAAAAAATAAATCATAATTTTCTTGCTTCCTGTCTTATCCAGATTTGCCCAAGCAGAATGGAAAGGTTGCCATAGTTACAGGGGGAGCCAGAGGAATAGGATATGAGATTTCCAGACATCTGGTCAGCCTGGATATGCATGTGGTCATTGGTATAGTATCATCTCTTACCTGATTTCAGGTCATTGAACCAAAACCATTCCACGGCTGTCTTGACTCCAGTTTACAGATCAGTTCTTGTAGTTATGCAGCCTCTTAATTGGTTTTATGCTACTTGTGACTGACTTTTAATATTTTCAATACCATATACAGTCAGTTAATAGTATGACTGGTGCTAACGGAGCACCAACCCAATGTTTCCTCTTATTTTTTCCCCCTCTTTGTCAGGCCGCATTATCAATAAGAACTCTTTCCTGAACTATAGCATCACATAAAAGTCAATACGAATGGCTTATGCATAGTGTTGGGAATTATTTGTGTGTTTTTGATACCGGTGCCAAATCGATAGTTTAAAAACGTAAAACTTACTTATAAAAAAAAGAGCCACAAAACGACGGTGGATGAATAAATTTAACAACTTATTAAAAGTTTAAAGTATACAGAAATATGTAAATACAAGTAAATGTAAAACACAACAAATTTACATAAGTTCACAATAAAACGTAAGCCAACTAAATAACACTTAATTACTTTTACAGTACTAATAACAGCAAAGTAGTCTGTATTCTTGGCAGGGATGCAACAATACAATTAGCCCATGGTTTTCGGTTCGGTTCAGTTCTGGTGGCTTGGTACATTAAAGTGTTTTTTTTTTTTTGCAATTTGCAATTCAAAATGTGATTTCTAAAACAAATGAACAAAAAAAAAAAAAATACAAATCCTGTACACATTTCTTTTGAGAGAAGAGTTATTTTTCCTATTTTCACCAAAATAGAATGGATTGGCCATTATTGAGTGCTATGGACACATGTAATGTCCGTTTCATTCATACTGGAAACTGGAGGGTGCCCTCGCGCAGAAACTCCACATATGCCTCACAGAAGTAGCAGAACTCATGACGCTTCAGGAAATCCCTAATATGGACAAAGGCATCCAGCTGTCGCTGAATAAAAAGAAGATGGAAATGTTTTGAATGATATAACATGAAGACAACACACACTCAACTGCGACAATGTATAGTTCATCTGTGTCCTTCAAGCAATCTCTGGTATTTTCATAATAATTTTGTATATTTATAATCCATTTCTAATCGGCTTTTATACAGTATAGAATATATTCTCATATTGCCTCATTCCGTGATAAGAAAAGCCACATCAGATCACAAAAGGAAGCATTTGACTGATGTTGTGGAGTAAAAACATGTTATAATGTTCTCTTTTGTTGGACAGCAGGTTTAGAAACACTTCTCAATACAAGTCATTACAAGGGTTAAGTCAGAGCAAGTGTAATTGCTGCATTCATGCGCTCATCTAGTGGTCTCATTTCCCGAGTTGTGCTTTTAAGTCAGAATGTGAAAACAACATGGGCACTAACGTTACTACAAAGATGTGTTGGATTTGAGTTCTCAGTCAGGAAATAATTTTTCCGATTACTCTGACACCACATGAATGCAGTCCCTGATAGCACACGTACATCACAGAGACGTCTATTTACGTCTGCATTTACATCTGCAAGACATATTTTTTTGGGGGTGTTTGCTTATCAGTAATACGTCTATAGAACGTTTCCTATCAGATGTCAAATAGACGTTTAGAAAATGTCTTTAAGATGTTTATGATTTAGAATGGATGAAAAACTGACATCATAGAAAAGTCTATCACATGTTTATACACAGCAGATGCTTTCCAGATCTTAAGCGATCTTACGTATGCTATCTGGGGAATATTTTGACTAGCAATCACATGTGGTGAGCCTTTATACTTCTGTTTCGGAGCACCAGAGAGAAAGTATTTAAATCGACAGCTCAGGCATTTAAGTTGCACTGAAACAAGGCACCGAAAAATGCATTCTGATTCGGTCCAGTACATACTGGTCTTAAAGGTACCAGTGCCATATTGTTGGGTTCGGTACTGAGCTTAAGGCCCTGATATACTTCAAACGAAATAGAAAAACAAACTGATATGACGTCATTTAGAACAAAATCAGGCCAACACTAATAAAATAAAGTAACAAACTGACTCCAATATTTTTTTACACATCATGCTAAAGTTTAAAGAACTGTGAGCCATTCAGACTTCCCATAAAGGACTGATTATGGAAATGGAAAGGTTCTTTTGTATTGCAAACATGATACTTGACTCTGAACTGCTGCTAATCATTATTCTTTTGTCTATAATACTCTGACCATTGGGGCCCATCTCACACCTAGACTGCCTATACTTCTTCATTTCATCGTTGTTGTGTTTAGGGGATACGCGCGAGCGTCGCAACATGTTTACATTATTCTACAACCTGCCTCCAGGAGCGCAGGGGTGTTGTAAAGTTCAGAAACAGTATACCGTCGTTCAGCCTTTTCGAACTTCTTTTTGCCCCCAAACCAAGAACGAAAACAAACTTTGTTTGAAGTATATCGGGGCCTTTAGGGTACTGTATATGTAGGAACGGACTGTAACTTTAGCAGTTGTTTTTAAATGTACCTTTGTCATTGGGGAAGAAGCCTCAAACTTGTACATAATCTACTCCTAAATGGTGAATATTAGTACCTTACATACTTATATGGACCTTAAAGTGGTAATATGCTACCTTGTAAATTTAAGGAAGTACGGTGTACCATCTAACAAAGGTGTATCTTTTTCCTTGAAATAACTTTTGATTAAAAGTGCATTGAGTGATTCCTTAGCTAGCTTTAACATACTGTTCTATTTATATTTTCTATTGAAGTGGTTCAGCATGATTGTCTCTGAGTTTTATGTAAATGACACTCATACTACTGAGTTTTAGAGAGTGTCTGCACAATAATTAATAACTTTCCAAAAAAAAAAACCACACAAAAAAAAAAAAAAAACAAAGGCAAATTTGTCATTTCTACTCAGGATTTTTTCTATCATCATGACTTTCCACCTTGTGTTTGCCTTACCAATGTTTGCTGGTAAAGCATGGTAATAAGTGTGTTCCACTGTCTAATTTTTTGCGCTTCACATCACCAAACAATACTAGTGTATCTACAGAGACAGCGGTCAGTGAAAGTGAGGATTGTTTCTGATGTTAGGTGAAACACAACATTTAAAATAATGTCAACATGATGAAATAGAAAAAGAAAATTAAACTCATTCAGATGAGTCTTCACTAAAACCCAATTTATTTCTTAATGTGTAAAACTTTTTAAAATTAGTACCAAACTACTGAATGCACCTTTATTTTTACCATGAGCAAAATAAAGGTGAATCCACTTAGAATGCAGATTATTGCTGATTTGCTAGAATACAGTCTACATTTGTCATTTTATAACATTGATTTATATGATGAGGACGTTATATTAATTAGTATGTTTTATACCGTCGTCTTCTGTCTTTTCTTTCTCCTCTTCAGCTGGGAATGATGAACAGAAAGGTCTGGCCACAGTGAAGAAGATTCAAGAAGAGTTGAATCAGGGAAAAGGTAAAATTCTTTCAAAGTTAAATGTCTTTGAAGGGTCTGGGGGGGTTTAAGTGGTCTGTTGTGAAAGAAAGGCTCTGTAAGCTGAGTTCCCATGCATCATGATGTACCCTACTCCATCGCTGATCCTGAACTTTACAGTCACATTGAGGTGATGATTTACTCCACAATGACTGGATACTGCTTAATTTGCAGCTGAACAGGATCATTTTTCTTGCCATGTTTGGATTGGTTTGTTTACTGGTAGAATGTGTGAGAGCAAGCAGAAGAATACCAAGAGAGAGATGTTTGATGATTGTGTTCGCTGAAGAACCATAACCTCATTGTAATGCAGATGGGATACTGAGAGCTGCAGTTCGGATGAAGGCGCGCTCGCCTCCCTGCGGTATCCACCCCTCCCCCTTGTGGTTTTTCAACTGCTAGGCGAGAACAGTCCCGTTGGTTTTCACTTAGCTTTCATCATAGGGCTATTGAAGTTGAGAAATAATGCACTGGAGGGAAACTGTCTTTCTATCCTCATCTAGTGTCAGTTTGTCTAAAACCGTAACCTTAAATACCAGTTTTGAAATTGGTCTTGGTTCAGAGGGAAAACAATAATGCAAAGATGTCAGATGTGTTAACAAGAGTTGAGTCTTTCAAAATAAGTAAAGGCTTGGCTGGAGGTCTGTTTGCGTGCGTGTACGTGTGTGAGCCTTAACGCTCAGCATGACCTGTCACTGTACTTCTCTGAGCTGGTCTAACAATGACACACGATCGCTCTTTATATGGCTACAATCACCTAATGAGGGTTAGACATCACATTCAGTTAAACGGAGGAGGTATTTTAGGAAAACAAGATGGACTGAGCTGACAGAGATAAGACATGTAATTATAATGAGCTCAGACTGCTGTATAGGAATGTTGAAGTCAAGCAGCCGTCTTATTTAAGATGTTTACTGCTGTTCAGTTGGACAGTCTTAATTTTGCCGGGGCTGGTTATTAAAAATGAATGCTGTGATGCTGATTTAAAAGCAATTAGTGTGGTCAAAGAAGTCACATTTGAAAAACTTTTTTTTTTTTAATGTTTGGCTATTTCATATAATCACTTAGTTCGCTTTTGAATGACAGTAAATTGCACATCCAAGGTTGCCAGAGGCATGTTGCTTCAATATAAGCATCTTTATAACATGTGCTGATGTCCATTACGAAGTTAGCTAAATGAAACTTAATTCTACTCAAATGATGTGAATTAAATTTACTTAGGGCTGCACATTTAAATAAAGATTGCGATTACTTTTACCGCAATTCAGTTATCGAATCATTAAAAGTGTTGAATGGTGTTTAAATTTGACACTAACCTGTCCTGTGTTTCACTAACCTGCAGCATTAGTTTCTACTATCATTGTATTGCTCACTACACATGCATAATTTATTAATAATCTGAATTATAGTTTTGTTTTTCATGCTGCTATGAGCTGCTACAGGCACTGTTACATAAATAAATGTATTTAGAAACACAGTTATTGCATAACAGCCTGCATAACGAATACGATATGGCCATTTTAATGTCAGTTATTTTCCCAAAAAATAATAATCACTATCACTATTACAACACAAAAAAACAATATACTGTTAAAAAGTTGTTTTTTAAGAAATTAATATTTTATATCCAGCAAGGATGCAATAAAATGGCCAAAAGTGACCATTTTCTTTTTCAAAAGAAATAAAATAATAATACAAAAAAACAAATGAAATAAAAGCAGCATTGTTTTCATCTTAAAAAAAAAAAGAAGCATTGTGATATTGAAGACTGGGACAGTTGGCTGCCTTCACAATAATATTAAGCGGCAACCCAACTTTTGAATGTTTTCACCAGTGGATAGGGCCAATGCAATAATAAAAAAATAAAACCATCTCGAGATTATAAGATTAAGAAATGAGAAAAAAAAGTCGAAATACAACCTTGAGAATAAACTCAATAAAATGAGCAAATTTCGAGGGAAAAAAGTCAAAATCATCGTGAGAATAAACTGGAGACTGGACAGTCGTTGTGTTTCGAGAAGAAAACTCGTGTAAATTTCGAGAAAAATAGTCGACAATAATCTGTGAGAATAAATCAAATAATTTTGAGTGTCGTTGTGTTTCTAAAAAAGTGAAATGACTTTTTCTTCGATCAGCCCATTGTATAAGCTTACTGATAGAGGGACATGGTATTAAACCTGTAGTGAAATATGTTGGCAGGAACAAAGAGAATTTGCAAGCGGCTAGGTCAACTATTTGCTGTAGGCCTACTGCTTTTGTCCAACAGGAAATGACCACCAGAGAAAAAAAAACAAATGCACTCTGGCAACTTGGACAGCTATGATAAAATAGCCGTACGGCATTGCCATTAATGGCGTGTAATGTAATGAGTTTATTCTCAGATTGTTTTTCGATTTTTTGCTCTTAACGATTGAAACACAACGTACCCGAATTTAAAGTGCTCAAAGATTGTAATTTCGACTTTTTTTCTCGAAATTTAAACGAGTTTAATCTCGACCACCCAAAAATGGCACTGGTATTTCGACCAAATTTAATGAGTTTAATCTCGCAATCACACTTTAATGGAGATGGTTTTATTTTTTTATTATTGCTGAATCCCTTCCGTTACTCTGGCGGGGAAAAAATGCTTACATGAGATAGTTGTCCGTCTTAGACAGAAGTGAGAGCTGACTGGCCACAAGCTCATCAAAAGGGGTCACTGATTCACTCTGTGGCTCCAGAGCACCCTCTAGACAGATAGAGCTGAGTGACACAGGGGCAGTCCACACACTCGATCTGCTCTCTTACTCTCTTGCCCTGACAACACAAGGCAGACGTGCAGAGCTGAGCCATGGCAGGCGGCAATACACCCTGTCAACGCGTTATGGATTCAGTCACTCTGGATGGGCGGACAGTTATGTTCCCAAGGCTGTTTTCCGCCCATCCTCTGCTTGTCTTGTTTCTCCGCGCAGCTGCCGCGGCTCCGGATCTGTGGTGTGATTTGTGAGTGACGAGGCCTTTGTAGCAGTTTTCAGAAAGTGTCTGTGTCAGGTGTTAGATGTGGTCATGGAGCCTGCCATAATGACATGCACTTCCCAACGGATTGTGCTCGCTTTTTGGGCTGATATTGTCTATAAACTTTGCACTATGCAAATCATTCCCTTTTGTTTTTTCCAGTGTTTGAAATACGTCAAGGAATGTGGTTCTTTTTATGAAATGCAGGTTTTCGCCAGACATAACAGGGCCCAGAGTTCCACTTTTTGATTCATCTCTCTGTAATAACTTGTTCCAGAATTCTTGAAGATCATCCAAGTGCTTCTTAGCAAACATGAGGCGAACATTCTTGGTGAGGAAATGTTTCTGCCTTGCTGCTCTGCCATGGATCTATTTTTGACCAGTGCCTTTCTGATGTTAGCTAAATAATGTTAGGCGATAATTGGATGTTGTTCTGTTGTTTTTTGTGACTTCCTGGATTGGCAACTATTTCAAATATTCTCCATTTGGATGACATTGCTCTGATTGCGGTTTGTTGAATTTTGATTCCACCCAGTGACTCAGGTCTTTTGAATCCATTCAATAAAATGTGTCTTTCAGAACTTTGAATATTGTCACTTGATTCTATTCTGTCCTTGTTGTCAATGTCTCGCATGCCAAATTGAGCAATCAGTATATGCCCCTTCGTGCATTTGTCCAGCAGATTCTTGTTGAATGAGATGCCTGATTCTTCTGTTTTTGTTCATGAACGTAAAATCTCATTCAGACTTAAAGTAGCAACTACTTTATTGAATGTGCACACTCCTTCATTGTATCAAATCTGTAGGCCTACTTTTCACTAAAAACAGTACTAGAATAGCATTTATTTCAAATAGAAATCTTTTGAACATTATACATGTAAATTAATTTACTGTTTCTTTTGATCAATTATTGTGACTTTGCTGAATAAAAGATCTAATTTCTTTGAAAAACAGTATGTTATAAAACTTTGGAACGGTATTATATGTAAACATTTGAAAATGTAAAAGTATTTCAGTCTGGTTCTCATGAGATTACCAAAAAATATAGAAATTATAAAATAAGATATAAATTTTATTAAATAGAAATGATAAAAATTTAATAAAATTATAGAAATAAAATTTTAATTATATGTAATATATGTGTGAAAATTGGAACAAATATGAAATTAAAATGGAAAATTATAAAAGTATCTGAATGATGCTGAAATAACTATTTATGACTCTTAATACTGGTCTTATTGCGTACTCAAACTGAATTGTTCTTTGTACACTACCTATTAACCTCAATGTAATTATCAGTAGGTCATGGTGAGAGTTTATTGTGCTACCTGTTGACAGCCAGCTGGCAGCTGATTTGAACAGCAGACGTCTGCACAGTCGGAACCTGCACAGAACCGTCTGCATCCTCACCAGTGGAGTCAGTGTTTGGGAAAATGTCTGCTCATTGAGGGCTCGTTGCAGTGGTGACAGCACCCTACTGCCTGATGTAATTAGAAAGACGGCCCAACATATGCCCAAACACACACACTGTGTGTCAAAGTTTCACAACAGTTGTTTACAACATGTAGAAAAAAAAAAAAAAAAAAAAAAAACAGACAGCAACGCATAAGCATCAAACAGGAGGCTCATACTTCTGTGAGGTGTCAAATACAGAACACTTGATAGTGTCTGTGCGTGTCACTGTGTGTTATCATCTGTTTTGCATTTTTATGATATACCAGTCATAGATTTCTATCTTCTGTGGCATCATTATAATAGCAATGACACTGCAATTATGACATCAGCGGAAGAAACCTGTTCCTTTCTGACCAGCCGAGGATAATTGTAATTCAATGACAGCCAATCAGATTGCAGCATTTCAGCAGCTTGCCAAAGAGCGGAAATGATGTCACAGCCAATCAGATTTTTCATGCATTTTTATGCCTTTTTTTTTTTTAAATTGGCACCTCGGTTTTAAAGAGCTTTGTGCATTTTATAAAACAAAATAATAAAATATAACAACACATTACAGCTGCAAAGTATTTTAAATGTGTATCTTGTATTACTGGATTACAAGACAAAGTATTATGAATAAATTATTAATATTAAAATAAATACAGTAAAATAATATTAGCAAAATATTACACGGTTATATTAAAAACATGAATGGTTATAAATGTTAAATATTAAGTGGCTTTTGAAATGTAAATAAGAGGCATTTAAATTTAACTCAAACTGAGTAATATTCAAGTACTGAATGAAAATTGAGTGATGGAATAATTTAAGTCAGAGTTAAGATAAATGGTCAATTAAGTGTTTCCAAAACCATAGAAACGGTCAAATAATAGTCATACGAAGTGGAAAACAACATTCATGAAACAATTTGTAATTTTCAGTTGTATTTTTATTAAATGCTTTAAGCACTTTTTAAGATTAGTAAATATTGATCCAAAATAATTAAGTAGAAAGAAAAATAGAATTCTGACAATATATAGACATTAAAATCTCACACTGAAAAATAATAATAATCAAAAAAACTGAAAAAAAAATAATATATCCAAAATATATATATATATATATATATATATATATATATATATATATATATACACTATATACATGAGTTAAATATTACTAAGGGGCAAAAGAATATAATTTATTTCTTTATTTCTGTCTTTCCATCTCGTAAAATGCAGACTCTTTAAACTCTTTCCAGGTCATCTATTTCTGCATGCCCTGAGGTTGGTAAATGGAAAACACTTCAGCAGGGCAATGAACATATTTCCCTGCTATGCCAGGAAAGCCTGTGTGTATGTGAGGACCCTGCTTCAGGTCCATTTTACAAAATCTGCCCAAGTGACCAATGTGTTCAGTTTCAGGCCTTTTGCATTTTTGCTGTCCTCTCTCCTCCACACGTTTCTTTGTGTCCTCAAGTTCACTCTTAAAGAACACCATTTCCATAAATTCTATGTTAGTCTTTAATCACTGTAAGCATTAAAAAACATTTGTGGAACAGTAGAAGTACCTGACAGGGGCTTGCTGATTAAAAAAAAAAAAAAAGTGGATAGAGGAACCATCTTTGGCTGTCCACAAGCAAGACAAGTCTTTTGTTTGTTTCTTTTTCTCCTGCTCAGGTTGCTGCTGCTGCTGCCGCTCCATAATACAATTCTCTCAATAGTCTCATACCTGCTTTAAAGACGTTTCTCTGGAGTTGTTTAATGATGAACTGGTGTTCAGCAGTTTGGCCACTTTGCCTGACATACTGTGAAATGTGCAGTTTTGTGTATGAATGGAGCATGTTGTTTGGATCAGTAGAGACATTTCGTGGACCATTGCTGCATACTCCTGAGTGTGTTCTTCTTCCCATGGTGTTTATTAAGCAAGTTGTCAATGGGCTCTGTATTTGGGGTCCAGTACAAACACCCTGCCACCAGTCTTTATAGGTCCGGTATGGGTCGCAGGTGAGGTCAGCAGAGGTGGCATATACAGGTCCTTCTCAAAAAATTAGCATATTGTGAAAAAGTTCATTATTTTCCATAATGTAATGATAAAAATTAAACTTTCATATATTTTAGATTCATTGCACACCAACTGAAATATTTCAGGTCTTTTATTGTTTTAATACTGATGATTTGGCATACAGCTCATGAAAACCCAAAATTCCTATCTCAAAAAATTAGCATATTTCATCCAACCAATAAAAGAAAAGTGTTTTTAAATACAAAAAAAGTCAACCTTCAAATAATTATGTTCAGTTATGCACTCAATACTTGGTCGGGAATCCTTTTGCAGAAATGACTGCTTCAATGCGGCGTGGCATGGAGGCAATCAGCCTGTGGCACTGCTGAGGTGTTATGGAGGCCCAGGATGCTTCGATAGCGGCCTTAAGCTCATCCAGAGTGTTGGGTCTTGCGTCTCTCAACTTTCTCTTCACAATATCCCACAGATTCTCTATGGGGTTCAGGTCAGGAGAGTTGGCAGGCCAATTGAGCACAGTAATACCATGGTCAGTAAACCATTTACCAGTGGTTTTGGCACTGTGAGCAGGTGCCAGGTCGTGCTGAAAAACGAAATCTTCATCTCCATAAAGCTTTTCAGCAGATGGAACCATGAAGTGCTCCAAAATCTCCTGATAGCTAGCTGCATTGACCCTGCCCTTGATTAAAACACAGTGGACCAACACCAGCAGCTGACATGGCACCCCAGACCATCACTGACTGTGGGTACTTGACACTGGACTTCAGGCATTTTGGCATTTCCTTCTCCCCAGTCTTCCTCCAGACTCTGGCACCTTGATTTCCGAATGACATGCAAAATTTGCTTTCATCCGAAAAAAGTACTTTGGACCACTGAGCAACAGTCCAGTGCTGCTTCTCTGTAGCCCAGGTCAGGCGCTTCTGCCGCTGTTTCTGGTTCAAAAGCACACGCCTGTGCACGGTGGCTCTGGATGTTTCTACTCCAGACTCAGTCCACTGCTTCCGCAGGTCCCCCAAGGTCTGGAATCGGTCCTTCTCCACAATCTTCCTCAGGGTCCGGTCACCTCTTCTCGTTGTGCAGCGTTTTTTTTGCCACACTTTTTCCTTCCCACAGACTTCCCACTGAGGTGCCTTGATACAGCACTCTGGGAAAAGCCTATTCGTTCAGAAATTTCTTTATGTGTCTTACCCTCTCGCTTGAGGGTGTCAATGATGGCCTTCTGGGTTAACCTCTTACCCATGATTGCGGTTTTGAGTAATGAACCAGGCTGGGAGTTTTTAAAAGCCTCAGGAATCTTTTGCAGGTGTTTAGAGTTAATTAGTTGATTCAGATGATTAGGTTAATAGCTCGTTTAGAGAACCTTTTCATGATATGCTAATTTTTTGAGATAGGAATTTTGGGTTTTCATGAGCTGTATGCCAAAATCATCAGTATTAAAAACAATAAAAACCTGAAATATTTCAGTTGGTGTGCAATGAATCTAAAATATATGAAAGTTTAATTTTTATCCTTACATTATGGAAAATAATGAACTTTTTCACAATATGCTAATTTTTTGAGAAGGACCTGTATGTAGTTCCTATACAGAGGGAAAAAATAATAAATTTCTGCATTCTGAAAATTCTGATTAAGGCTCCACATGGGAACCATGATATGAGGACAGCGAAGGCACAGCCAGTGTACCAGTGGTGTCTGGAACAAGTTGAATATTTAGTTTAATGTGTACGGAAACAGAGTTTCTGCAGGTTTTATGAAGGTAAAGTTAAGACCAAGTCAAATTTGAGAAACAAATGAGAAAAAAAAACCACAAATATGTTCTGTAAATGTAAATGTCTGGAGAGAAACACAAGTTATATTCACTTTTGAAAATACAAGTTCCAACAGATATTCATAATGTTTTATTTGTTTTATAAAAACGCACTTAAACCCTCTGCTCCCAGACACTAGAATGTGGAAATACAGTATATTTTAAAGTACGTTCAGATCATGCTGCAAAAAAGTGATCTTCTTCCTCTGTATTTTTGTCTTGTTTTCTAGTGCAAATGCCTAAAGATTCTTAAATAAAGGTAAATTTACTGGAGATACAAAATGACATGAAATATGAAGTCTTGTTTGAAGTGATTTTGTGATTAAAACAATAACTAATATCTGCCATTTGGCCCCAAGTCTCACCTTAATTAACTAATTAATAAAAAGGAAGTTTTGATAAATCATTGACAAATATTTATTATTGTTTTAAGTATAAACTCAAAACATGTAAATTGTAAATTAATAATGTAAATTATTACATTTTTCAAGAATTCATTTTACATTTGCATCATAAATAAACATATCTTGAGTGAAAGATGTTTGATATTTGTATTGGAAAACAAGACAAAACAGAGGAAGAGATTCATTCACTTTTTGCGATGCATCCAACATTTAATGCCATCATTTTATGAATTTAAGACTTTGTGCTCTGATTTCAAACTTTCTTGATGTTACTATTGTAAGACTGTAGTAATCATGCTGTTCTTGGCGAATTCATTTACAATTTCATGGCTGTACTGCAAATATAATGCCCAATACAGTAACAACAATGGTACATTTATTGTTGTGACTGTTGTGAACTAAAATACCATGGCTAAATTATGGTAACTATAGTAAAACCATGGTCAGAAAACATTTTTTACTTCATTCATAATTCAACTTGTAATCAACAGATGACATGTTAAGTTACGCCCATTCATAATTTAGCTTGTAATCAACAGATGACGTTAAAAACAACAAACAAAAAATAAAAACATAAATAACATCAATCATAATTCATCAAACAGCTTGCAAACAAATCAACCTACGATTAATTATAGTAAATAAAACCTGACAGGGTAAAGTTTGGAAACGAACAAAGTTTACTAATGTGATTTCAGCATTAATGGTAATAAAACGTAAACTGTATACCTTTGATAGATGTGTTGGGAATGTGTTGAATTTAACAGCCGAGGCAGATCGCCGCTGTGTGTTCTTCTTTTTCTTCTTTTTTGTTTATTACTGTGTTTTCATTCTCAGAGTCAGGATAAAAATGGCGAATTCAAATTTCCCGGGTTGTCGAAACATGGAAGAGCGCCACGAGGGCGTTAGTGGCCAAAAGAATATTGCATCTGTAGTGGTTTAGCACTACCATTGAGAATGAATGGGAAACGGTTTAGGGCCGTTTAGCTAAAGAATCCCTGGCCGCTTCCTTTATCTCAGTCCTTTATTGATCTACTCCATCTCTTCCTGACTTGATACAGAGAGATAAATCTTATCATCCCTTCTAAGATTTACTGTCCAATCTCAATCTTCGTCTACATTTTCATACACCTGTTGGAGACCGACCCGGCTGACAAAACCCTGTGTCTCAGCCAGAGCTGTCACTTACCCAGGAGTCATTCTCCATCAGTCATCCTCTCTCAGGAGTGTGTGTCTGATTTACTGGCAACCTTTGAAGATGGAGGAGGGAGGAAATGTCTTTGTTGGTACTTGAAAATGGCAGTATGCCAATCACTGTGTCCTCCAGCTGGCACTGTACCTCTGATGCCAAGATTACCTCATTACCACACCCTTTGGCACATCCCAACTAAACATTATGAGAGAAAGAGCAAATAAGAATGAGACGGGAATATTCTGTGGTGGGCCATATCCCCAAATTAACTCACCTCTTATAAAAAAGACCTGTTGTTCCGGTGCCATCAGGAAAAAGCATTGATGCCTTCTGCATGGGCTCTTGTGCTCATTACTGCAGCTCGGATTCTTAATCAGAACGGAACATCTGCAGGCATCCCTGTCCAGCAGCGCTCTGAGACACACGCCAGCGATCAGTCATGCCAGAACAGCCACCAGCTGAAGGGCTTTGAGGAAGTCTGGATGAAAAACAGAGCGGAAATACGTATACAAAACTTGCAATCATAGAGTTTCTGTAGGCTGTGATTTAAAAAAAAAAAAATGCATGATTGTTGGTTGTGGTCTCTCATGCACAATCGAAAAAAGGGTGTATTTACGTGTAGCCCTCTTTACAACAACCAAACTAAGACTCCTTTAAGTGGATATGGACCAAAAAGTGAACCATGTTCAGATCTCCCAGACCACCGTAAGCTGTGCCAGGGTCCATCAGTCACTTAGCCTACTTGTAATGTAGCAGTAATTAACATCTTTAATATTGTATTGAATACTTGAGTACAATTAGGGCTGTTAACTTATGCTTTGCATGTTTCAGCATCAAATTTTTAACAACTTTTTTAACAATAATATTGCACAGTATTACAGTATTATTTATTGTATTGTATAAGTCTTTGGTGAGCATAAGACACTTTTTTTGAAAAAACATTAAGAAATTTCACCCCAATTGCAACCCGAAAACTTTTGAAAGTTAGTGTATGTATTTTTTACAAGGCAAATTTCAAATGCAGTAATTTTAGATTAATTGTTAACTTTTTTTTGTTGTTGTTGTTGTTTTTTTTTAATATATTATTAATTGTGATTTATTTTTGTTTACTTAAAGGAATAGTTTACAAAAAAAAAAAAAAAACATCTTTTACTAACCATAATGTCATTCCAAACTTGTAGGGCTGGGCGACATTGCAAAAAAATAAAAAAGTCAATTTAAAAAAATGTAACTACAGCATGATTAAACTTTTTCTTTATTAACTCTAATTAAAAAAATAATAATAATTCTATTCAAATTCAAAATGACTGAAGGTATAACACCAGTAGACTATTATTAACTATAAATGTTCTGTAAAAACGATGAACAGCAGCTTTCAAGCCGATGTCACCATGAGGCAAACATGAAATTTCAGACATACAGTAGTAGTTCTTTACAGGTTTTCATTCGATTGCACTGCTTTTCCATTGTTTTTTTCCATATAAACATGGACACGTTTGACTGTTGCACTCGCGTCTCTTGCAGCGTCTCAAGCATGAAACAGCATTCTAAAAACATGGTGCTCAAGTTAAAAGAAGTTCGCCCCCATCGTCCTGCATTTTTTCCTATTCCACTGCCTGCATCGCATCTTTGTCAACACAAAAGCGCATTCTGTGTGAACACCACCTAATGATATATTATTTACGTTTGGTACTATTTCTATTCAAAATCGTGATTCCTCAATTTATAAAAAATAAATAAATAAATTGTGTCAAAACATTAAATTCGAATTAATCGATAAAATCGTAAAAATCGCCCAACCCTACAAATTGTATAATGAAGTAAATGATGGTGGATTTTTCATTTTTTGGGTGAACTATACCTTTAATGTACTTTTAACCAGCATTAAAGTTGTTCTGGTTAAACCTTCACGCAAATATGAAAATGCAGTGAACAATGTATGCACGCTGGGTAATGCACATGCACATACTTCACACGTCAATTTATGTCAACCGTTCGTAGACCTCTGAAACTAACCAAGTGTAAAAACACCCTAAGAAGTACATACTTAGTAGATCCTTGTTGACATTATTTTAGTGGAAAAGGCCAGAAGCCTGAAAGAAAATATAAAATATACACGGGACTTCTACGTAAGCTTTAGTCATCTCTTTTGCCTCACACCATAAACTTCCTCTTTTATATGCACAACATAGAGAGAAACCTAAGGGAGGGCACAATACATCATTAGGGTTCTGCCCCATGAGCATGTCCTGATATATCACACACACAGACTCATACACACTCAGCTATATTTCACCCCGCTGCCCTTTCATTCTGTGAGTCATGATACACAGCGTCACCACAGAGAGACATCACTCTTCCTGTTTATAACCCCTCTGTTTAATACTCTTTCAGCCTGGGGTGTCATAAATTCACATCATTTAATGTGTGTGAAGGGTGAAACTTAGGAGGGTCAATAACTTTTATAGTGTTCTCATGAAACAGACTATATGGTACAAAGTGACATTTTCTGACTTGGTAAGGCTATAATTACTACACGTTTCATTAAAGTTAAATCTGAGTGGAAAAAAAGTAGGACTGGGTGTTGATTCAATTTGCCAGTTATTGATTGGATGGAGGCAGATCTGAACATGAGCTAAAAAAAAGAGGCGTTTATGCACACAAAAATGATTGAAAAATGATTTCACAGAATTGCTATCATATACTGATTAAAATGATGCAGACATGGTAAAAAATAATAATAAAACATGCATAAATGAATCATTCAGCCGTTCAAGATCAAGAACTTAGAAATAGAATTTTAATTTCATGTCAACTTTAAATTCACTCAAAAAGGAGCACTTTAACCTAGTGTAGTCACTAGTGAAACTAGTCTATCATAGGTTGTCATTTTTGTGCTTGATAAGTTGTCTATGAAGATTCTGTTATTTGGGTATGAATGAGTGGTTTTTGTAATGAAGGGTTGCCAGTCAGAATGGCTTTTCACACTCTAAACTGGGGTAGTGTCGGACGATTAATGTAATGTAGTGGGTAATTGCTGTAATTGTGTAACTATAATTAGTTTAATTATGCGGTTGAGTACTCAGCACTGGAAAGGTGCACGCTGTGCCAAAGAGCTGAAAGGAATAGACACTCACATTTTATCATTGGTATGAGAGCTTTGCTTCTAAGTCACCACTGAAATGGTATGTAATTGTAAGTCTTAAAGGGAGGGCCAGACAGACAATATTTTTTCTGTTTGTATGATAAATAGATCTGATGCAGCAAGGCCCTATTATCTGCAGTTTCCATACGCCTCTGCTGCCATCTGAATCTCTGTTCATTGCACCTGGTTTTCTCATCCCTCCTGCCAACCGATTCTTCCCCTTCCCTTCATTATTTTATTCTGGGCTGATCTCATGGATTGATAGCATTCGGGTCAAGAGCACCATAATAGGCCCAAAGGTCTTTCCATCCATACAACCAATTTCAATCAGCCAGAGATGGGCTATAAACCTTAAGAGAGTGGTGCTGTTTATCACAGTAAATCTCAGAAATGAGGAAGCCTTGAGGATCAGAGAGGTATTCATAATTAACTGCATAACTTTTTATTAAATGCAGTAATGCTGTCTAACTAACTTCTGTGTTCTATTATATATTTAACTAACTTGGTTATATTAGATATTTTATTACATAAATCATTTTATTTACAATAACTGGATTATTATTATTTCTAACAGTTTATTTAAGGCCCTAAGAAATCCATTTTATTATTTTTCAATTTCTGTGTTTTCCTATTTGAATTTTTCAATTGCATTTTAATGGTTTTATTACATTTTAATAATCAACAAGGATGTCTAATCATTTGAATTCATAAAAGTTCAACAATTTACTTATTAAAATTTTAACTATAATTATGTCTTATGAAATGTTTTATATTTTCAGACATTCTTAATTTTCCTGGATTCTGTGATTTATGATTAATACGAAGGTATTATCTAAAATTGTGTTAATCAGATGAATGAATAAAACAATTTCATCTAATAAAATTATCAAATGAAATTTGAACAATTCCTTTTTTCCTTCTTTTTTTTGGCAAAGAAAGTGCTGCATAACAAATGCTTACTGTTTAAATTAAATATTCCTTAAAAAAAGTGTTATATGAAATGTTATTGTTTTTTTTAATTAGTACTTTGATAAGTACATTTGTGTCTTAATTGTGTACTTTTATTTTGGAAGTTTGTGGTGTATATAGACCTTTGAATGTATCTGACAATAGTTTTATCTAATGAAATGGTAAAATGTGATCTCTCAGAGCAGTAGACGGAACTGCACCACTCATTCACACAGAGACACTCAGAACATGCAGACTAAAAACACATTATATAAAAGTTAGAAATTGATTTGCATTTCAGTGAGTGAAATAAGTATTTTATGACTTAGTACTTGGTGCAGAAACCCTTGTTGGCAAGCACAGAGGTAAGATGTTTTTTTTGTAGTTGGTCACCAGGTTTGCACACATCTCAGGAGGGATTTTGATCCACTCCTCTTTAAAGATCCTCTCTAAATCCTTAAGGTTTCTTGGCTGTTGTTTGGCATCTCGAAGTTTCAGCTCCCTCCACAGATTTTCTATAGGATTGAGGTCTGGAGACTGGCTAGGCCACTCCATGACCTTAATGTGCTTCTTCTTGAGCCACTTCGTTGTTGCATTGGTGGTATGTTTTTGGTAATTGTAATCCTTGAAGACTTATCCATGAACAATCTTCAGTGTTCTGGCTGAGGGAAGGAGGTGCTTCTCCAAGATTTTACAGTACATGGCCGCATCCATTTTCCCCTCAATGTGGTGAAGTCGTCCCTCTCCTTTCTCATGATTATCTTTACCCCATGAGGCGAGATCTTGCACGGAGCTCCAGACCGAGGCTGACTGATGGTTATTTTGTTTTTCTTCAATTTCCGATAATTGCACCAATCTGTGTTCCACATGGGCACATAACCAATTCTTGCTGGTTGGTAGGGGGTCAAATACTTTTTTCACTCACTGAAATGCAAATCAATCTCTAACCTTTATATAATGTGTGTGTTTTTTTTTTTTCTGGATGTTTTGGTTGATATTCTGTCTCTATCCATTAAAAATTACAGACTCTTAATTTCTTTGTAGGTGGGCAAACTTAGAAAATCAGCAGGGGATCAAAAAAAAAAAAAAAAAAAAAAAAAAAAAATATATATATATATATATATATATATATATATATATATATACACACACAGTGGAATATTTCAATGTAGTGTCTCAGCATTCAGATTCACAGTAGAGCAACTTCTTGAAAAAACTTGCAGTTTTAAAAGCTTGGGTTTGGGTTTAGGTTTACTTTGTCTATGAACATAATGAGAAACAAAACCCTGACTTTGTCGTCTCAAAATTTCTACCCATACTTGGATGTCTTCTGACAAATTCATCAACAATTCTGCTAAACATTTAATTTAAAAGACATCCTTGAAGTATCACTGCTCTTTTATATGGCCTCCTGTGTACATTTCTTGCTGTCCACCCCGGCAGGCATGTAATGGTCTAATTCTCACTTGGGAGCCATTATTAGCTCGAAGGTTAGTCCCGTCAGACTAAATGAATGATAAGCCTAATTAAAGTTGACGGAGAACAAGAACAGGAAGGATGAGTGGGCGAAACTCCAGCTTCTGTTTCCACAATTGGGATTGTGACCCCCATTAAATAGAGATATAAAGACCCATCATATTACTCAGATAAGGTGTTAGAGACCAAGTTCCACATATGGCCTGTTAATTAAAAATGGAGAAGGTGTCGAAAAGAACATTTATTAGTGTTACATCAAAGAAAGTCACAACAGACTGATAGTTAATTTACACTTTTCAAGATTATAAATATAAAAATAAAATAAAATTCATTTAAAACTTCAAATGAAGTTTTTAAGATGTACAGTATATATTAAGCTGTATTGTCAATACACTGCCTGGTAGATATTATTGTTTTGTTGGTAGTTTTGTAAGTAATCTTGGTGCAGATTTTTAGGGCAATTATGGTGATTTTATATGTTTATCTTAAAGGGGTCATATGATGCTGCTAAAAAGAACATTATTTTGTGTATTTGGTGTAATACAATGTGTTTATGCGGTTTAACATAAAAAAAACACATTATTTTCCATATAATGTACGTTAATGTTTCTCCTCTATGCCCTGCCTTTCTGAAATGTGTCGATTTTTACAAAGCTCATCGTTCTGAAAAAGCGAGGTGTGCTCTGATTGGCCTGCTATTCAAAGCGTTGTGACTGGCCGAATGCCTCAAGCGTGTGACAGAAATGTTACGCCCCTTAACATACTATCCCGTCTCCCAGCCAGCAGCACGAGACTCAATCCAGCTGCTCTGCTCGTGCACATCCCATCATCAGTTCTCTTTAAGCAGTTCAATCAATGTACTGTTAGGAGTAACTGAATAACTCGGGATATTGGTTTATTTCACATCAGAGGGAGTGTAAGGCACGTTTATAAACTGAATAACTTAAGTAATTTGTGGATTAGTGCGTACTGGAGACAAAAACAATCAAAAAAAATTCATTAAAATTTCTTGAATTGTTCGACCAGTTCACTAAGAAGATCCAGTTAAATAGAAAGATTTGTTCGCAATCCGGACATCACTAGACGAGACAAAACCAATAAAAACCCATTACAAACGAGGCATTTGGTGCATCCAGTGGGGACATAATTACTGATTATAATGACTTACACTGTCTTTTTACGCATTGCATTGCGTATCGCGCTGCGTAAACATAAACAACTCCTCAATTTTTAACCTAAAAAAAAAAAAAAAATACTACTCTACTGCTCAAAACTCGTGTTTGAATCATCATTGGCAAATTATTTAAATATAAAGAACGTACTTACAGGCTGTGAGTCAGAAGCGCCAGACTGTCCTTGTAAAGTTTGAACTGCCCAACTTTATAGAAACAGCCATTGTCCCAAAGACGCATCGCAGGCTACTGGATCAGGAAACAGTCCTCATCCTCCATTAAAATGCGCTGCACACATCTGAATATTTGCGTTGAGCTGTTTTGGAACAGTGTTGATATACAACTTAACCACTGATTTCCTCGATTTCCTCTTTTGGAAGGCCAAACAAAGTAGTTTCACTTTCACAACGAAACACACAGCGTCTCCACAACATGGCACCAGCGGCAACAGCGAGAATAAAAGTTACGCCTTCTTTCTTTGCGTGAACATTTGGGCGGCATTATGCAAATCTTCCCACATAGTGACGTATAGATGTGGGGGCGTGTTAGAACGAGCTGGTTTAGTGGGGTGTGGTTGACTCTTAAATTTTATAAAGAATATTTATTTGGATTTAAGACTTTAGTCTTTGCAACTTTACAGATCGCCTTTATGCACCAAGGGCTTGTAACATTCCAAAGAGAAATGAAAAAATTTAAATCGCATCATATGACCCCTTCGAAAGAAGTGATCATTGAAACACTGACAGGTCATTTGAAATGATGGGATAAATGTCCTTTTGACCTTACGTGAGCATTAGTGAGTGGAATAATTTGGATGATATGAAATGAGACTAATTGGGCATGTGCTTTGATGTATAGACCAACAGAATAAGGTTATTAAATAAACTGCAGCACGAGAATGCTGGATGAATCAACAGATTTAGCCTGCAACTACTGTTTAAAACCAAGCCCTGTAAAACAAGCTGACAAGCTGAGTTTACTTGTTTTATTTGATGAGGGCAAATGCTTTGACTATTATGAGCTGCATATGAAAATATGCTGTGCATTCAGTATGTCGTTTTTATTGTGGGATAATTCTGTTGTTATATTGAATACTTCATTGCTGTGATCTTTTCTTGGATTTGTACCCTGAAAAGACTGATCGAATGAAGACCTTTTACAAAGGCTTCACATTATTGGATGACTCAGTATTATTGCTATTCACATTCTTGGTCGTCCTTGAGCAATTCATTATGTGTGCTTACCAGGGTTCTTGGTTTTGCATTGGTAGCAAACAGGATGCATAAGTGCAATTCAGATTTTAAGGGATACTCCACCCCAAAATGAAATTAATCACTTACCCCTATGTTGTTCCAAACCCGTAAAAGATATTTTGGATGAAAACCTGGAGGCCTGTGACTGTCCCATAGACTGCCAAGTAAATAACAGTGTCAAGGTCCATAAAAGGTATAAAAATCGTCGTCAGAATACTCCATCTGCCTTCAGACATGCAATCTGGGTTATATGAAGTGACGGAACACCTTTTGTAAGCAAAGAAAACAAAAATAACGACTTTATTCAATAATTCCTTTGTCAACGGTCTCCTCTGTGTCTCTCCATATCACTGTATGCTGCGTATACTCTTCTGTATGATCCGCGCCACAAGGATGCAGCAGGAAATCATCCTTGTGGTGCGAATGACACAGAAGAGGTGATATGGAGAGACATTTTTATGGACCTTGAACCTGTTATTTACTTGGCAGTCTATGGGACAGTCTCAAGCCTTCAGGTTTTCATCCAAAATATCTTAAATTATGTTCCGAAGACAAATGAAGCTTTTACGGGTTTGGAACGACATGGGGGTAAGTGATTAATGACAAAATTTTCATCACATGCAAAATTAACACTATAATGTGAGACTGGAGAATTGAAGGTAGCAAAGCAACAAAAGAGAAGTCCTTTTTGAACAGGAAAAGCTACATTTGTGAAAACAAACTCTAAATGTTGGCTTGACAAAGCCTTGTTTGAATGTTTTAAAGAAAGTTTGAGAGGATAGTTCACCCAAAAATGAAAATTCTGTCCTTTGCTCACTCTCACGTTGTACCAAACCTTTCCTTCTTCTATGGAACATAAGAAGATATTCTGAGAAATGTTCCACAGAAGAAAGACACATAAGACAAGTCATATAGGTGTGGAATGTCTTGAGCATGTGTAAATTGAAATTTTTGAAGCTTTATATTGTTGAATTTTCAGCAAATGTTCTTATAGGTGCTGAAGGTACTGATTTTGTAAATCTTTTTGCTTTCAGTGGAGTTCATGTACCTGGATTTGGCTTCTCTGACATCTGTGCGGCAGTTTGTCCAGAGGTATAAAGCCAAAGGTTTGCCTCTACACATCCTTGTCAATAATGGTATGTAAATTCCTCAATTTCTCCAGTTTTTCTAAAAAGACAAATCATTAGGCCACAGCAGTTGTGCTGTAATAGTTTATATTCTGTCATATTTGCAGTGTCTAACATTAAGTTTATTTATTTAAAGCATTGCTATTGTTAACAATAAATTAATACTAGGGATGTAACGGTACACAAACCTCGGTTTTGACATCAAGGTTCACTATGGTTTCGGTAAAGCAGATGGAAAAACTGAACATAAAATTGCTTTTTTTATATTAAACAGTGGTTTACTGAACAAATTGCTATTTCTTTAAATAAATGTAATTACAATTAAAAATTTCTTAGGGATTAAAATCTACCTCAGATTCTGCTCTAAACTAGGGAGTCCTTTTACATACTTATTTTTACTATATAATCAACACTCAAAAAAAAAATAAAAAAAAAATAAATAAAATGTCCTCTAAATTATACAATTTCTATTTGTTGTTTAAATAATAAATTGCACATAATGCAGTTTTTAAAATTAACTTAAATTAAATTAAATTAAATTGTCTATCAATTACACAGTGGCTGTAAATAACTGTTTTCATAACAGATTTATTTAAACATGCATTAAATAATTAAGACATCACTAATAGGTATATATGAAAATATGATGAGTATATAATATTTCATGAAATGCTCTTCTCTGCACTAACGATCTAACGAGCTGGACAGTGATGACTTGCCTGAGGTAAATGAAATGTTGTGTGCCATTTTGTTTACAAGCTGTAAAACTGACATCTTTCCAAGGTTGAAATGCTTATTGACGGATTACTTGAGGCATGAGATGTTCATGTTTATTTCGTGTTAAAACTAGTAGTAAAGAGGAAGGGATGATCTTGCTCACCTGTGCTCTGCGCTGCCATTTGGACTGAGGCATCTATACAGTGATCTGTCACACCACATCAAATTAATACTGAAAATGCAGTACTTGTTACAGTTAATTTGAGATACTTAAAGTGCCCCTATTATGCCATTTTTAAGGTTGCTAATATTGTTTTATGAGTCTCCTAATACAGGTTTACATGCATACAAGGTCAAAAAACATGTTAGTTTTCTCAGAAAATAGATTTAATTTTACCTCATATCTAAATGATTCATAAATGACTCGTGCGAAGCAGTTCAAAGAATCAGTCTCTCTAAACCCCTCCTTTCCGTGAGCCCTCACTGCTGTGATTGGTCAGAAGGCGCAGTCCTTTGTGATTGGTCCAGAGCTCTGGATTGGTCTACCGCGTACAGCGCATGTCAGAAACGAATAGCCAATTGCCATGACGGAATGACAGCCCTGGAGACTTGTCAATACATAGAAAAGATTGTATGGATTGTAGCTTACCAACTCGAGTCGGATTCTGATGGTGAAACGATTGAAGTGGTTGATTGACAAGAGACTGATTCACAAGCACGACTGGAGCAGGACATTTCTCAGTGGTAAGTTTGTGGTTTTTATGAGATGTGATCAAACAAATTTTCTCTCACAGCGTAGGATACAGCATCTTCTCGAAATGATGTTAACCACATAGAAACTTTACTGTGTTTGTGGGCAGGCAAGTTGACGACCTAAAACGTGGGCGGACATTATGCAAATGTGTTACTTCGTGACGTAGAGCCGTAACAGAATAAGATTCAAATTTCTGACGACTCGTTTCGGCAATTGCGAGTAGACTCTTTTTTTTGACAGATAATAACTTTATCTATCGTGCACTGTCGGCATCACAACTTTGCAGATAGTTTATGTTCACATACAGTTACATGACACACTGATGGAAGGTAATAGTCGAAAAGGCATAATAGGGACACTTTAATGTATTCATGTTAACAATTTGTACCTGTGAAGTATTAGCTAATTATCATTTCTAAGTGCCGTACATCTTGTCTCTCAGCCTGAAATCTCTTGTGTCCTTCTAAGTTCACTGTGTTGGACATGTCTGGTCTGTGTCCTGAGGGCCTTAGGGGTTGTTTGTTTTAACTGAGTGACTTTTATTTAGAAACCTGCCCCAAGCAAAGTCTCAAAATGACAGGAGCAGTTACACACTGTCCTCTCCCTAACAGAGAGAATTAATAATTCATGCTCCCCTTTTCCTGTTTGTTCTCTGTAGCACATACCCTCCCCTCTGATGCCGGTTGATAGGCAAATGCATTTGTGCCACCCCATTGAGGGTCTAATGATGCAGAAAGGTCAATGCTTGACCCCTCTAGTGCCCTGGCTGGACATGACACAGCATGTGTCTGAGGGAGAGTCAGGGGACATTGATTGTCTCTTCAGAGATCCTTCAATCATGGATTTACCCAAGAACCCAAGTTTAACTTTCCAGGAGAGCTGGGCAGTAAACAATAACATATCAAGATCATGGTAAAATTGATGTTGATATTAATGATAAGCTCTGGACATTTTTACTCAATATGGATTAATCTAACAGCCTATTAAACACAGCAGAAATAAACACAACTTATAGCGAGGAATGTAAATATAAACTGAAACTGAAAGATCTTTATGACAATCCGCCAAAGTAAAGGTTAGGTTTAACTTGAAGAAATTATTATAGAAATATATTACATAAGGGATAATGTACAGTCTTGCGTCACCCTGAAGGGGTTTATTGTGCAATAACATCCGGCTGCATGTACCTGTTTATTATCTTAAATCCATGACAGTGTGCAAAACAACGAGAAAAACGCTTTAACAATATTACTGCATGCCTACTGTTAATACTGAAGTCCTCCGGGTTTTATTTTACAGTGAAAACAGTCGATAATTGAGGTGAGAGATGATAGCAGTTGCATTTAAAAAGAAATGAGAGACTGCGTGGCGGTGTGATTTGAGAGATGTGACAGAAGCACTGGCCTCAAATATCTGGATGAGTGTATGTTATTTGGCATTGCTAACGGCAAGAGTTGTTATCTGGTAATAAAGGTTGGGACACACCAAGTGACCATCGGCCAACGTCTGGCCATTGGCGAGCATCTGTCGGGCTAGTTCTTGCAGTGTGTTACTTCTCTGCTATCATCGGGCTCAGGTTGGTGCCAATTGAATTTGCATTGTGGCCATCGTTGAGAGATAGAACTCTGATAGACCTAGGGTTGGTAATCGAAAATTGATTCCGATTCCAGAATTGGATGCTTAAGGTCAGGAATCAGATACTTGTCAAATGAACATTTTGATTCCGCCTATCAGTTTCTGTGCGCTTTTTTTTTCATCTGTAAGGACCTAGTGATGTGCCAGGACCTTGCTCCCTAATCTAAGCACTCCAAAGTATGGCTAAATTTGCGATCAGAAGCCAAAAAAGCTATAATATCTTTGATAGCTAAACATGTTGCAAGAGAGGTGTCACCACCAACATGACAAAGTACTTTAATTTAATAGATCGTTAAGATCGCAAACACGATTCAAACACCAACATGATTCTATTCCTAAATTACAATGATCAATCCGTCCCATCACTCAACCATCAAAACATTCTATTACAATCTTGTGATCACTTACTGGTTCATCCGTACAGCGTACGATCACATCAGTGTGATTTGAACATTTAAATTTGCAATGGCGCTGCCATTGTCCTAAAGAGCAGCTGTCTGTCATGAATGAAACAGCTTCATAGTCTTTTCAGCCACAAACATTCTAATCACAGAAGTACTGGGATAAAAAGTTATAGTTCAGATATAAACTTAGTGTACGATGTGTGTGGTAGTGATTAAAATAGAGTAAATCAACTTTTGAAAGCAATTTGACACTTCAAATGAAGATTTATAATTACATTGTTACGCCAGTAGGTGGCGAAAAGGGTCTGTTGAAATGTATTTGTCTTTGAATCATACAAAAGATTCATTAAAGAATGCCGCTTCATCCAGTAATGAAACAAGTACATCTTGAGTGAGTCATTTAATCACTAATTCATAAATTACATGAGATTTTGTTTAGTTGTCTGTTTTTTCCTTAGAATCAGGAGAGAACCACAAGTACCACTGGGGGAAAAAACTGGAAAAAAAAAACAAACAAAAAAACTCAATTTATCCAGAATCATGCAGTTCTATTTTGCAAACAAACAGCTCTTAAAGAGCCCAGTTTTTATGTAACCTGTTTATTTTTGTTCATGGTATTCAGCTCCAATAAATGGTTTGCAAAAAAGAGACACATAAATGTTTGATATCATTAGTTAATTACATTGGAATCGAAAACTATCGGAATTGATAAGCAGAATCGGAATCGATAAAATTCAAAGACACCCAACCCTAGATAGACCCTTTTCACATGATGTCACACAACTTCCGCTTCTGACTCGAAGCAGGGTATTCAGACTTCCGCCAGCATAGTAAAGCGCTATAGCTACCAGCATGGAGTTCACATAGACACTTATAGATCTGCCGCAAATACGATTAGAGGATGACTGCAGCTGTCTACTCTCGTCCTAATTCAAGGAGAGGCATCTGGCATCTCGAACGAACTTACCGAATATCGATTGGCGAGATTTGTCACTTTAAGTCAAGGGAGGAGTTGAAAACAGAGAAGTCGTACTTTCTGATTCCAGCGACTCTCACACAGTGTTTGCTGTCTTTTGCAGTTAGATGAAGTTGGTTAGATATATTTGCAAATAATCAAACTTTTTAGATATTTACATGTGGTAACAGAAAGCCTTTTCATTCAATAATTTATGTACTGCTCAATACAGTGTCTGTATGTGCAAAAGGTTGTACGATTTAAATGTCATTAAAATGGGGTCTGTATTTTTCAGCTTTATTTTGATAAACATGACAGTATGTAATTCATAAAATATATATATATATATATATATATATATATATATATATATATATATATTAAGTTTACATAAAACATTTTAATTTTAACTTTTACTCTTTTAGGGTTAAATAGCTTTTAATGTTACAGATTTGTGAGTATTTATGTAAATATATCCTATAAAACGCACATCAGCTGTTTTAAGATCACATTGTATATAGCTGTCAGGCAGTCATGGTTTTAGTGAGCGCATGACGAAGGAGCAGGAATAAAGGAGTCTTTTAATTAACATAAACACACGTAGACCATTCAAATAACATTAATCCAAGACAAAGAAATGACAGAAACTGAAGGCTTATAAAGGGAAGGTAACTAAGGAGCAAACGAGATGATTAATACAGCACAGGTGGAAACTAATGAATGATGATTAACTAAATGAGCAGGAAACGAACCAAATAATGACGTACAGAAACTAAATAGAAACCAACATGTGACAATAGCCTATAACGAACATAAAATACAATCGATCATATCAATCAATAATAATAAAAAAAAAAAAAGAGGGTATGTAAAGTCAAATGAAATGGGTGAATTAAAGTAATTGTAGAGGTTCTGTAGCACATACAGCTGGATGGCGGTCCTTCTTGAATTGTTTCAATATAAAGCCATTTTATTCTTAAACAGGATAATATTGGGTTCCTTTTCAGATCCCTTGGATTTATGGATGTGAAACTTGCCTTAATATGAGAATATTTAATATAAAAATATGACTTATGTCCAAAAAAAAAAAAAAAAAAACACAACGTTTGTCTTTTTTATTGCAGAACAACTACACTTGCATGTAAATATAGCCCACACAGAAAATTTACACAGTATACTAACTCTGTACTAATCAATTAAATTATCCAGGGAATGACATAAACCGAAATAAGAAGTGAAATGTTTTTAAGTATATATTTCGTGTGGATACTTAATCGTTATCATCCAAATCTGAAAGCCTAGTCTAAAGTCTATAACATTTCTACAGTTGCTGCAAGCTAGCCTCCAAACCATCTAAAGCAGATGTAGAATAACGTTCATAAAAGAACCCGACTGTAAGTACATTAACATTATTAGTCTTAACTCTTAACATATGCCTTTATATTTCAAGTTGTTCCCACATTTTCCCGAGAAGTCTCCGGTGTAAAGGTATAATGGAAATGCAGATACACTGCTTTGTAGAAGAGCAGAAGTTAGCTGATGTCATTGTGAAAAGGCTCTATTGGATGCTCAGTTTAGTGAATGGGTCAGTGCATGAGAATTAAAACAAAAGTGATGAAAACAAGCTAGCATGTCAAGACGGCACAGACAGTAGGCTGATCTAAAGTTACATTATCTTACTCAAGCAATCCAATATGCAAACATTTTCATAACACCATGGGCCACTTAAAATAAATAAAGTTATCAGCATAACTGATATTCAAAATGGTAAGCAAGTTCTACTTTGTTTACATTTTGTATATCTGCGTATGTTGTATATCCTTGTTTCAGTTTCTCCTTTTGAATGATGACTGTATACTATTGATACTTGCTGATATACAGTTAATTCCTTGCACACAGGTGCAAAACGCACATGCTAGTTTGCAGTCCGCTATAATCTGTGCAGTGTGTTCAAGCGCAGCTTTTTGGTCCAGATGCAGGTGACGTAAAGCTGCAAAACAATTGGTTTAAGAAATATCATACTAAGATTTAAAAAAAAAAATTCACTCAATTTAATTTATGCAGTTCAGTTTTGTGGTAAATTAATTTTTATATTTTAATTTGATTCAATTTTAAAAGATTAAAAAATATATATATATATATTAAATAATAAAACACAAAATCCAAAAAAATAAAATGGAGAGCATAAAACGGGTTTCATAGGGCACTAAATTAAGGCCTTCCAAACATTTGGAAAGCATGTCCTTCTCCATTAATGGTAAATGAATATAGTGATAAATATCAATATTTTATGACATGGAACGAATTCTCATGATTACATTTTTGGTGTATCGCCCAGCCCTACTTTCCAGCATGAGTTTAATTAAAAAAAAAAACCAAGACCATGATTTAACAAGCAATAGACACATTAAGAACTATTAGTGGAGGAAATGGTTATTCGCTAGTTCAGTTTTATATGAAGACATCTCTGAAATCCTTCTGTGTGTGCTAAAAGCTGTTAAAAAAAGATGCAAATCAATAAACCAGCTATACCTAATCCACAGTATTCAGAGAGCTGCATGCGGTACAGTGTTCTCAAAGCGATTAAAGTTCATCATTTTTCAAACCAGAGGAAAGAGTGACTCAGAAGCGACTCATGAGTAATTTTCAAGGTGTGAATACTTGATCAAGCCTAGTAGGATTCTATCTGTTCACAGTATATCACCAATGATGTTCCTCTCTGCAGCTGGTGTTATGCTTGTTCCGGAGAGGAGGACAGAGGATGGATTTGAGCTGCACTTTGGGCTAAACTACCTGGGCCATTTCCTGTTGACAGTCCTGTTGCTGGATGTGCTGAAGAAGTCAGGCAAACCTGGGAAATTTTCCCGAATAATCATTATGTCTTCAGCTTCCCACTATGGAGGAAGATTAACTCTGGATGACTTGCAAGGAAGGTTAGAACCTTTTTTTTTTTATTATTATAATTGAGATTATTTTCTTGCCTCAAGCTTTTTAGTGAATGGAAAGGACAAGCCGAATCTTAAATGGGTCATATGATGCGATTTAAATTTTTCCTTTCTCTTTGGAGTGTTACAAGCTCTTGGTGCATAAAGAAGATCTGTAAAGTTGCAAAGACTGAAGTCTCAAATCCAAAGAGATATTCTTTATCAAAGTTAAGACTCTGCCACGCCCCCCAAAACGGCTCATTCAAACATGCTCACACATGTCTATGTCACTATGTGGAAATATTTGCTTAATGCCACACAAATGTTCACGCAAAGAAAGAAGGCATGGTTTCAGTAACCGCAGTTAAAGTTGAAGCAGCCATGTCAGGGAGATGCTGTGTGTATCTAGGCAAAAGCAAAAGCACTTTATTTGGCCTTCCGAAAGTAGATGCATTTAGGAATCTTTAAGATTACTTACAACAGAACAGCAACGCATTTTATGGACGACCGTTTAGTGAACCTAGGAGAGGAGGTAATTCTGACCTTGCCAAGACAATCTGGCACTTCTGAATTAGCTACTGTGAGTATGTTTTGTTATTACAGTATTTGCTATTGACTGTTCAAATGTGGAGTTTTGCCAATAGTATCTGTGTGTTGTGTGTGTGTGTGTGTGTGTGTGTGTGTGTGTGTGTGTGTGTGAGAGAGAGAGAGAGAGAGAGAGAGAGAGAGAGAGAGACAGGGTCACACAGTGGAGTCAGCTGTCTTAACCGTCCATGGCTTGTGTACTGCAAACACATACGAGAATCATGACGGTGTCTGTCACGCGACTCTGTTCCACTTTTGGGCTTGAACTGATGGTAAAACTAAGGTCATTATTAACTGTCTTTACGTTTATTTTAAAAAGATGAAGCTCATGATTATGGAAAGGGGCGTTATATTTCTGAAGAGTGCTTGCGGCGATCGGCCAATCACAATGCACTGGGTCAGTTGGCCAATCAGAGCAGACTGCGCTTGTCAGAAGGATAGACATAAGAGAGACACAGAGCACAGAATAACTACAATAATGTACAGTATTTGAAAAATAATGTGTTTTTTGAACATTAAAGCATGTCAACATATTCTGTCACACCAAAGACACAAAATAATGATCTTTAAAAAAGCATCATATGACCTCTTTAAATGTTCTTCATTTTTAGCAGATCTTAAAATGAATATCCATTCATACGATGAATTATAATATTGTGATGCTTTAATTCCTGTGTAGCATCTGAAACGATTGTCTTTAGTATTGGATTTTAATATTAACCATTCATCATTTGCCATCATGAAAATAATATTGTCTTATCGATATCAGCCAGAATTTTAATATAGGTACATCCCTAATATTCTTAAAGCGGAAAACGTCTCCGTCTCATATTAAACAGAACTTCCTGTAGTGCAGATCTGTCTGTCCTGTTTACATCTGCTTTATTCCTCAAAATATTGCCGCCATTCTATTTTTTTCACACGTCTTTTATTGCTTTTCAGTCTTGAGAGTCCTCATCCGTTACTGCAGTCATATACTCCACAGCTCAAGGACACTGTTGCTATAACATGCAACGTGATTCAGAGCACCATGTGTCTACTGAATGCTGCAAAGCCGCCTGGGAGGCAGGGACGGGTGGTTATGAGTGTTACAATAAATACTGACAAACGACAAATCAAATACAGAAAACAAGGTGCCCGCCTGCAACCGGTGATGACTTCTTGTCATGCTGTATGTTAAGTGTGTGTGTGTGGGAGGAGCAGAAATCAGAGGATTTCTAATAAATATTTTCTTCAAGGTGAGAGAAGGAGAGAGGCGGTGGTGGGTGCAAAGACATCTGTTGTTATAAATAACGGATAAATGAGTCAGCTGAAAGATTAGACATGGATTCTTCATTCTAGGGCACTCTAGGACATAGAAATGCAAGATTTTTGGTTTGTTAATGTGAGGGTCACTGTCTCCTCTAGATGCCTGCAAGTGTATCTTATACTCAGACCTTCCTAAAGCATATACTGTAGCATCATCCTGAGACCAATGCTGGTGAAATTTCATGATTCTCTGTTAAAAGTCCAATACCATAGCTAAAACTAATATGCTTTTTAACAAATTATTTTATGTTGAATGTTAATATACAACATACAACAAATTAAATGAAAACTGACATGCTTAAATCAAGTATTTGTAATGGAACAATAAATCAAGAAAACATTTAACAAGTAAATTATTCAAGTCAGTAATAAAATGAGAATATACTGTACAAATTACAATAGAACAAACAGCCTAAAATGAGTTTTTCTTGTAATTTAAAAAAAAATGAATATGTAAGGAATAATTGATGATGGGCCATTGAATTATTAGAAAAATTATGCACACCTGAGGTGGTGATGACACAAAGCGGAGTCAGTTATTCCTTTTATACTATGGTTGCCACACCTCAAGACATTGATCAGATGATATATTTCAAGGGATTCGTCTGGTTTTTGTATTGTAAATGCTATTGTGAGTAGTATTAATTTCTTCCGCATCTTATCCAACGCCTCCGTTGCTAATTCCAGAACGTAATTTTAGACCTAGTAACAGAGGCTTGAGCCGCTGATAGCAGACTGAAGTTCTTAGACAGACAGAGAGAAAGAGAGAGAGAGAGCACATGTATATTACCTCTCTGAGTCTGTCTCTCTCAGAACTCTTTGGCAGCATCGTCTCTACTTACAGTGAAACTTTAATTTAATTTTGTTCACAAACACCGCTGTTAGCTCGCTTGTGAGAAATATCATGTAGCTTTTAAAATAAAATCGCCAGAGTAGCTATAATGACGTTAGAGCGTGTATGTTTCTGTACTGTAAGTTATGTATGTGCTTCTGTGAGGGAGAGAGAGCGGGAGAGATAGTGTATGTGCTTTACCTACATAATATGAAAAATGATGCACATCCCAGGTGGTGATGCCGTTACACCTCGGGTGTGCATTATTTTTCTAATAATTCAACGGGCCCGGAGACAATTATTCCGCTTATACTATGGTTGCCACACCTCAAGACATTAATCAGATTATATACATCTTGATGGGCAGTCCCAGAGTGTATAAAAGACGTCTGATCATGTCAGCTGTTATTTAAAAGATATAAAAAATGTCTGCAGAATCCTTCATGAAAATGTAATTATTTTGAAGCAACTTAACTTTTCACATGACGTTATCAAGCCTTCTCATTTTTCTGTGCTCCTCCAACTGCCAGATTGCATCCTCTGATCCCATTCTATTATGGAAAGATCATTTTTAATTATCCAATCTATTCCTGATACATAAAATCAAGTCCTGCCCTATTTTATTTTATTTTTCTCATTGAATATCCTGTTTCATTCAGAAATGTGCCATGATGGAAGTACTGTAAAATGAGTTGAATTGGGTTGTAAAAACTAAAACTGCAATTATTAAGATTAAATGGATATGCTAAAATATGCTAGCTGAAATAAAACTGAAATATTACATGAAAAACCTAAAAAAGGTAACACTGAATAGAATTTTTTTTTAATTATATTATAAATATAAAAGATATAAAAAATAAAATTTTAATAAATCTTATAAATAATACAAAAAACACTAACTTTTAAGATCCACTGAATGATCAGACTTGAAGCAAGCAGATTCTTGTTATAATGGGTTTACAAACACAACTTACAGTAAACAATACATGAATGATCTCTGACATCAAAATAGCTGTTTAACCACACTCAGTGCCTCTTTCTTTTCCCCCACTCTCTCTCTCTTGCACAGGATGTGTTACAGTACTCATGGTGCATACGCCCAGAGTAAACTGGCCCTGCTGCTGTTCTCCTACCACCTGCAGAACCAGTTGTGGGTCAGAGGTGACCCTGTAACAGTTAACGCAGTGGACCCAGGCATGGTGGACACAGCCCTGTATGACAATCTGTCTAGTCTAGCCAAGCTGGCCAAGAAACCTTTCGCTAAACTGCTCTTCAGGGTAAGGCAAATCATATTTTCCTCTATAAAACCTCATTGGTTACTAGAGGATGATAATTTCCTCGACATATTTGGAATGCATTATTTCATTTTAATAACTTGCCTAACTTTTGGAAAGTCAGCCAAACTAGGCCTGAGTCACTGGAGCGATGGTTTATTCAGACATCTCCTTGTGCTTGACAGAGAATTCTTGAGGTGTAGAGCTTCAGTTTCACTCGTGTTTGGGTTCATTTTTGGCTTTGTTGCCACTTTTTATGACAGGACAGAGAGAGAACAGGAAATGGGGTGAAATCAAACTAGACGCTAGAGTGAATGTACCACTTTTAAGTGGGTGTAATTAAAAATGCAAATTTTCAGTATCAAAAAGACAGCAATTATTCTCAGATTACAGACTAACTGTTAAATGAAAAATATTAAACATCTGTACTATTTATGATTAGATAGATAGATAGATAGATAGATAGATAGATAGATAGATAGATAGATAGATAGATAGATAAATAGATTGAAGTTAAATAAAGAAAAATCAGAATCAGAATCAGAATCAGAAAGAGCTTTATTGCCAAGTATGCTTGCGCATACAAGGAATTTGTTTTAGTGACATAAGCTTCCAGTACACAAAAGACAACAACACACAGTCAAAAAAATAAAAAATAAAAACCCTTTGCAGATAAATAAGTGTATAAACAATTGTGCTATAAATGATAATGGAATTGGATTGAGTAAGATGCAGGGATGTACTAGGATGAAGGGGTAACAAAATAAATATAATGATATTGCACATTTTTATTGCATAAGTGGGGAACATTTAACTGTTCATGAGGTAGATTGCCTGGGGGAAGAAACTGTTCTTGTGCCTGACTGTCCTGGTATTTGCGGCTCTGAAGCGCCGGCCAGATGGCAAGAGTTCAAAGATGGGGTAACTTGGGTGTGAGGGATCCAGAGTGATTTTCTGAGGCCCTTTTCCTCACTCTGGATCTATACAGTTCTTGAAGGGTGGGCAGGGGAGTACCAATAATCCTTTCAGCAGTCCGAACCGTTCTCTGTAGTCTTCTGATGTCTGATTTTGTAGCTGAACCAAACCACACAGTTATTGAAGTTGAGAAGGTTGTAGCTGAATTTTTTTTTTGAGATTTCATATTTTATATGTATTTTTTATATTTTATTTTATTTTTATTTATTTATTTATTTTTGTGGTTTTAGTTGAACTATAATAACCCTGGTTGGGACCCCTTTTATTTGAAAGCTCTCTTAAAGAGTTAAATTTTTTAGAGTTAAACTTTTCTTTCGAGTCCTATGTGATGACAAAATCTAAAAATCGGCAAAAGCATATCCACAATTAAATATCAGCAAATAAATATCCAAAACTGAATAATACTGATAAATTGAAAAATAACTAAAATCCCTGTCATTACTTATCAGTCCAGTATAGAATTCCCAGCTTTCATATCTAAAAAGCATTAAATTTAATTTGTCAAGTTTGTGAATATTTTCCCTCAGATATGTTGCGCTTGCGTATAACATGCTTTAGAGTTACTGACAAAGGTGCACTGTTGAATGACAACACTTTGTGAAAAACCCACCTTCCCCGATATGTTGCAATAAGGCATTGTGACAGGGCAGTGTATCCCAGGAGACACTGTTTTCACTCTTTCTTTTTTCCTCCACCATCTGTCTGTCTCACTGAATCTCTTGGAATTCGTATTGAAATCTAAAGGTTTGGAGCTGCTGTGTCAGGGTGAACATTAATTGGATTTATATTGTCTCTTTGCTTCAAAGGTGTGTGTGTGTGTGTGTGTGTGTGTGTGTGTGTGTGTGTGTGTGTGTGTGTTAATCAGATGTGATTCTTTCATCTTCTTAAAGAGTATTTGGTACACCTCTTGAATTTCAGATCAGTGTAAGAAAATGAAAACACGAATGAGAAAGGAAAAATCAAATTTACAATTACATACATGTGCACACACATATACATATATAATATCAGGTTTTTAATGTGATTTCAGACTTTTGGATCTTACTGTTTAAGTTGTGTTATATGCCACCTCATACAGTAACTACCCATCTATGAGCTCAATGATGTGTTGGCTCAAAATTATCAAAATTGCTTCCATTTTCGCAGATTGTTTTACTGTCATCCCCCAGCCAATCAAAGTGTTTCTTTCTGGTCCATTAAATTCAGCTGATTTTGTGCTAAACGAGCTTCAGAGATGATCAGAATAACAAGCAGCAGCACATGATAGTGTTGCACGCCCTGCCAGAACAGTATATAATTCATTTTTATGTGTGAACAACTCTCTTTAGTTATGCACAATAGACAGGGTGAGGTAGCGTATGAAAACCACAACAATGGGCAGTGACCTTCGCCTCTTCTCTGTAATTTCCGTGAAACTCGTACCCTTGTTGAGGTGAGGTGTGTTGATATTGATTCATTGTGATCATTATCAGCACAGCAATATCCTTTTGCAGGGTGCTTATTTACGAGTCGGGTTGAGTCACGGTTCACGGCGTCCATTATGTATGCGGCACAGGAATTGCTGTAGAAAACTCAGAAATTACAAGGCTCAGCGAGGACAGTGTGCTCTACGTGTTTAAAAGAAAAGATGACAAATTATGAATGTCTTGAGGGGAGATATTGTTATGACTAAACAGGCAAAGGCTTTCAAAATAGAAAAGCGCACCCACTGTAGAGAATACAATTTTTTCGGCACTTGGAGAAAAGAAAAGCGTGATAGAGAAGGTTTATTCAAGAAGAAAAAAATGTAAAAGATGATGTGTTTTAATAGGTTTTTTTGTCTCTTGAAAAAGAGTGCTTGCTGTGCATGGTGTGAATACTGAATGCGTATATAACTGCTGATGTTTATTTCTGGAACCGTCTGTGTTGAGAGAAAGAGAGCGATATGAAATCTTTTCTCCCTATTAATCAAATGTGCTCTAAAAACTGAAGTATACTTCCTTTTAAACATTCCTTTTACATTTACACCAATTTTCCACCAATGTTTCACTTTTCTCACTTGACAACCTTTCCAATTGTCAGAACCCAACCCGAGGAATACAAAAATGTTTGGATATAAATCATTACAGGAGGTGGTATAACTAAAATCTTCACTCAGTATTCAACAAAATAATGCTTTACATATTAAATAGCCATGTAGTATTGTCTAGGCGCGTTTTGTCTAGGTGCGTTTTCATTACAGATTTGTGCAAAACTTTGGCGATATTTTATAAATGTAGATAAAAAGTATTCCGAAATGACGCCGTTTCATTTAACCAATGTTATGCGACTAAAACGTAATCTTTTGTATCTCGCGATAAGTCATGGCAATGGATTTTCATGGGATTTCATCGGACTTTGGCTATATTTATTCAAAGGATGCAAATGCGTGTATCTTTACAGAAACAAAACAGAGAGCCGCTTCAGAAACATGTGTGCTGCGGCTGGAATAAACACAAGCATTGACTAGTGGCCCCAATCAGCTTCAGTGGCCGTATCAGAGCCACACTGCACCACAGACGTGTGCAGTCTAAATTGTCTAAGCATTAATGGCAGGGAAAGCCCCTTATACTGGAGAGCGACCATGTATGAAGTGTTTCTTGGAGGTTATAGTACATTGAAGAATGATCATATGACTTTTTGCATACGCCAGGTGACCTGTAAATGCGAAAAAAAAAAAAATAATTTGTTTCCATTGTAGTTTTGTGAATTATTCCTTTTTCGCATTGCCTGAAAAACCACCTCATGCGAGCGTAAAAACATTTTTGGGATATCTGGGAGTTTTTCCATTTCCTTTAGGCGTATTTTCAATTCGCAATTCGCAAATGTTTGTTTATAGTACCAATGTTCATTTATTCTTGAATATAATTTATAGTTGAATTTGAAATGTATTAATTTATTTAGAAATTGACAAGTTAATAAATTAATCTAGTTTACTAAATCCTGTAAAGGTGTTGTTCTCTCATGTCATGTTAGCTATATCTAATGTTAACGTATCGAATAGATATTTTATAAAACATGATAACTGTAAACCACAGCTTCTTGGGGCTTTTTCTAAATGGTTGAGCCACATTTAAAGCAGTTGTAAAATAGCAGATACGTGAAAGTATTGTTTGAATTCAATCATTATTTTATATTCGACAAGGTGATATGACTTGTCAACCATTAAAAAAAAAATTAAAAATAAAACTTCACTTAACAACTGTTACTTCACTTTATATACCCTAAAAAGTTGATATAAAGTAAATCCTACATCAGATTGTTTTCACACAGAATTTGCTAGTTAATTTCACAAATAATTGTGAAGAATCAGCCAGTAACACTCTTGAAGGGCTCTTGTGAAATATACCCCATAATCTTTATTTAATATTTTTTTTTTTTTACTGTGTACTGTCACTCACATAAAAATAATGTAAAACAGCCCTACTCACTAATAGCCATGCAAATAATTGTATATACGACCCAGCAAAATCTCTACTGGTAGACGCATTTCTAGCGTGGCACGATATATATGGTAAAGGTTGTGATCAGCCCTATAAAACACTATATAAAGGTTATGTATGTGTTTCTGTACCTGTTCTGTTCAGTCTTTCTGTACCACAGCTGTTGTTCCATTTCACCTTAAGCACACAGGCCCCGTATGGCCCAATACTAACAGCTTTAAGAGAGAAGCTTTTCTCACACTCTTTGTGCTGTATTGATTCAGCTCAGCATAGAGAAACCTCGTGGCTCCTGTAGTTTAATCCAAATTCCCTCAGACGAAAGAGATCTAGAAAGGAGAAAAACAGTGCTCAACCCCAATTGCCTGGTCTCAAAGAGAGCCGTTTGAAGTGCAGAATCTGGCAGTGGTTTTAGAGAAGATCGGCTGTTCTGTGTAATTGATCCGTCTGGAGGTCATAGTCCAACTGACCATCTGCATATCAATCTAATCAACTGTGCGGCCCAACTTTTAGATCTTTTGATGTGGAAGCGAGCCATAACATTTGCAATTAGAAGGATAATTTAAATAATTAACCATTGCAGCTGGAAAGCGTGACGTGTAAACATGAGGCAAATGTCACATGAGGAAGCATACGAATTAGGACCTACAATAAATAAATTGAATTGCATAATCAAATTGGGGAGAAGCCCCAAAGTTAAGCTAATTTAAGACATTACAGTGTTAAGTAATGCATTCAGTAGACATTACAAAAAGTCAGTGGTTTTCATTTGAGTTGCATTTGCATCAAGAGCACCGGATTTGAGATGTCTTATCAAAACAGTTAAAGGTGTTCATCCAAAAAAAAAAAATTTTTATCATTTACTAATGTTGATCTAATACTGTGTAATTTATATTCTTCTACTGAACTCAAACAAAATAATTTGTAGAATGTTGGTAACCAAAACCATTTTGTCATTCATTGACATCCATTGTGAAAATTACATGAAAATTCTGTCTTCATTTACTGACGCTCCTTTTTGGGTGAAATATTTCTTTCATTCAATTCATTCAAGTGTGTTTCAGGAATGTGTCCTGTGTAAACAGCTCTATTACAAATAACTCACTAAGCAGGATTAAATGTGTTTTATAGAGAGAGAGAGAGAGAGAGAGAGAGAAACATTTTATATATATATATATATATATATATAGATTAACATACTAAAATAAAACAAAATTAAAAATTAGAAACATTATTCATATAGTTTTACAACATTTATTAACATAGGTTTATAAAACATTATTAACATTAGCTAACAATTTAAACCTTATTCTAAAGTGTAACCAAGTGACAAATTGACAGTCCTAATACAGATTTGATACTAGTATTTTGCCACAGGTTTATTTACCAAAGGAACTTACAAGAAAGTGGCAAAGTAAATGGCAATTACCAGAGCTTGCAGCTAAAGATATATGTCAAGTACTAGGGTAAGACTTCAAGTGCCAAGAAGAACACTACAGCACAAATGCAGGAACGCTGTAACAACTGCATTACTGTAATATCACGATGGCTGTCATGTACAAGGATGAGTGAAGTCAATGACATCAGCAGAAATTACAAATTTATATTTTTACTCCAGGAATCGGGAACATTTTTCCTGTCCTTCTTAGATATTTAATATCAGTCTCAGTTTAAATATTCTTAACATGCCCACAGCTGTGTTGACTTCATCTGTGATTCCTGTCCATCCACAGACGCCTGCAGAAGGAGCATCCACGGCCATCTACTCTGCAGCTGCCTCCGAGCTGGAGGGGATCGGAGGACTGTATCTGTACAACGGACGCAAGACGGAGTCTTCAGCACTTTCTTATGACGAACGGCTGCAAAGCAAGATGTGGAAAGAAAGCTGTGCTCTAGTGGGTCTCCAGCAGAACTGAGAGAACATCAACACTGAGCTCCTGATCACTGAGACCTCGGCCCTCATCTTATATAACGTTCATATAATGTCCACCTGAAAATTTTTTACGTTAGTGTCCCTATTTGGCAAATTTTCATTCTCTAAGACTGTCCCTTGGTTTTTAAATCATCTTATTACCTTTATAGTGTTCACACAGCCGTCTTTTAACGTCCTGAGAACGTGTCCCTCAACAATGCATGACTAATACTAACAACTGTGCCGTTTTCCGTCCTGAAACTGCTCTCTTCCTCCTCACTTGGGAGCTCTCTGAACACTTTTTCCCTGAACTAAGCAAATAAAACAATGATTTTGTCTAATAATCAATTATCTTGTTCTCTGCTAAGCCTTTTTGGGGTGCTTAATGAATCAGGATCGTCGCAATGGCTGTTCTGCTGATTTTCCTTCGGATTTTGTCAACAGACTATAAAGACAATCGAAGGATAAAAGGATTATATGTGAAATCTCCAGCTCTCTAAACTGGCCAAATACCAGCCTGTGTCTGTTGATTCTCTTTGTTTCCGTGCTGGGATTTTGCATCTTTCTTTGTTAGTATAGTTGTATATTTTCAGTGGCGCCTATGTTGGGTTATTCTGCCCATCTGTCAGTGTCATTCCTCCCTCTGCCTACCGCATCTAATTGTCTAAACACAAACTGCAGAAGGGCTAAGCAGGAAAAACATTCGTCTGGCTAAGCCCTTCATTTTTCATTTCTCCTCTGTGCAATTTTCTGTGTTTTGAATCTTCCACAGAGACGGCTGCCCTCACGCCAGGTGCCTCCCCTACATTCACCTTCTTTCTCCCTGAGGGGGAAATCTCATCCAACTGTTCTGTTCGTGACTGTGACGTGCTGAGAATTTGTGATTATAATGTGTAATAATGTTGTGTAGTTGTTGTTGTTGGTTTTTCAACAGACCTTGAAACTGAAATATTTTTAATATGTGCACATATTTTATAAATCAAGATTTTCCTTTGAGATGTTGAGTCTTAACTTTTAAATATATTCATCCTTTTTTTAAAATGTATTAATTCAAGGTGGGTGTGCAATAGCAAACCAGCTAATTGAGTCTTGAAATAATGGAAAATTGGAAAGTTTTCCAACAGGAGATGTCGCTTCATAAATACCATTATATAAAAGTACTGTAAAATGTGTTACTTTCTACCCGCTGGTGTCTGTGACTACTTGGTGGTGTCGTCTCAAGTTTGGCTGCTTTTGGTAAAGTGCTGTTTTGACCCTTTTAAATTCTAATTTAAATGCACTTGTGTCAAAATGTGCCTGTCATTTGTGTGTTTTATGTGGCGTCAGTCATGAAGTTGACCAAATACGTTCATATTTAAATATCTCTCAACTAATTCGGTTCCTTTTCTGTATCGTACGATGAATGGCATACGAAGTTTTTAGGTAAAAGAGAGTTGGAGATATTCACCCATTTGCATTCCTTTTGAAAATTTCCTTTCATCATCGCCTAGTTTTGCTTATTGTACTGTAATTATGCACTAATGGAAGTGCTGCTGTATTAAAATTTTCCTAGCATTAAAGGAAGTGTAATTCACTTCCACGCACATATAATAATGATCCAATAGATAAATTATATGCTTGTGATACTGCAAAATATATTAATAACAATATTTGGAAGCACCAAATGGTTGATGATAAATTAATTGGGTCTCAGTACAAAATGTGCAAAGAGGATTTTGCGTACTTGGCTCCTCAGCCACATGCACTGTGAATGAGCCCGATGTGTGTGAAAGAGAGGGATGAAGACGGAGAAAAGAGTGCAGCATAATCTTGCCAGGAGACTCTGAAGTATCTTATCTTCAGCTCTTGTAGAAAACAGAGTGAATGAGTTTCTCTTCTAAGGCTCGTCTAAATAAAAACACTGATTTTCTGTTGCAGTAGCAGTGTTTTTTTTTTTTTTTTTTTGCTAATGGTGAAGTTTAAATGAAAATTTGGAATGGAAAATCCAGTTTATGTTGTGTGGGTTTCAGAAATTGTGCAGGGCTGGTCATTAGCCGTTTCAAGGACACCGAGCAGAAGTCATATAATTATCAATTAAATTGAATAGTATCTAAAAAATAAAAAAAAAATACTACATTCATCCTTTGTTCCAGACATGTTTCTACATGTAACGTGACACTTTTTTATACAACATCAGTCACGCATAGTCACATGTAACGTGACACTTTTTTCACTGGTTTAAAGTAATAGTTTTTTTTAAGAAATTTTTCTTAAAGCATATGGTACATTTCAAGAGATGGCTGTTGCATACCATGTGTGTGTGTGTGTGTGATGTGACCTGAAATCCTCTACAGGAGCAGATGACTCATTTTAGGGTTTTTTTTCTCATGAATGCCTTTGGCAGTTTATGGAACATCCATCTCAAGCACATCTTAGGATCCACTCTCAAACACACGCAATGCTATGTAACACTCGCCTCACTCACCTTTCTAAGTACTAACACATTTGATTGCTTTTTAAGCTATACGCTTGAACGAAAGAGTTTGTTGATCCGATGTGCCCTTTTACATGTGCACCTATTCCTGCAGTAGTCTTTAAGTGGCAATGATTCAGTGGACTACTTCTGATAAATGCAAAAGGAGATATTTTAAAGAATGTTGGTAATTACATAGTTTTGTTTAACACTGACAAAAAAAAAACAAAAAAAAACAAAAAAACCAGTGTTTCACAAAAAAAGGAGTCATCCAGTTTTGAAGTGTCATTGTTAAGTCACATTTATATTTGTGTTTATAACAGGAACTCGTCTAAAGACATGACTGGGGTTGTGTTTGGATTAAAGTTTAATGCACACATCTCTGATGTTGTATTCAATGTGGATTTGTTTTGCTCCTGATGAAATCAAGAGCACTGAACCTTGCATAATCATATTTCTAAGAGTATTTTAAGCAAAAGACTAGCTGCATATTTAATATATAGCCTGTGGTCATAACAATTAGGCTCTTGAAAATAAATTTAAAAAGTTAGAAGATTCCTAGAAATCTCCTAAAGCTCTATATGCATATAAGGTGTCCCCTTGCAGTGTTAGTAGCTTGAGCTACATTCTTAACAACCTATCATTTTCCTCTCATTTTGTATGATGATTATTTGATGGTAACATGATAGAACCTATAGAAAATATGTAATTATTCTACAGATTCACCTTGGAGGTCAAATCACCTTTATTTGTATAGCGCTTTATACTGGTTGTGTCAAAGCAGATTTACAGTGTTAAAACGGGAAAATAGTTTGTCAATAATGCAAGAAGACAATAACAGAGTCATTTTTCCAGCTAAAGTCAGTTCATTGATGATGAACGACCCATGTCTGTGCCTACATTTCTGCAAAAATGCAAAGACCTCATTCCACTAGTGAAATAATCTATCTCTATCTGGACAGCTGAATCCCTCACAAGTTTCAAGAAACAACTGAAACCTGTCTCTTCCGTGAGCATCTAACTGCCTCTTCCTAAAAAATTTATAAATAAATAATATTATTTATAATAATTCTATTTCTTTCACTTATTCTTTGTTCTTATTTTCCCTTATTATCTTCCTGTCCTAACCTTTATTGTTTTGAACAATGACTGAAAACTTGTATAAAAGGCACTTCTCATGTTTATTGCCATCTTATGATGAATCATTTGTTGTTTTCCTCAACTGTAAGTCGCTTTGGATAAAAGTGCACCATATGTGTGACCAGTGGTGGCTCGTGGGTTTTAAAATAGAGGAGGCACACTAACGTTAATTATATTGGTCTGGGGATCCCTACCGATTATTATTATTATTATTGTTTGCTTAACCACTTTAAAATGTTATGTTAGCCTATATCCAGCTTAGACGTTTTCTCCCTTTTTTAAATTTGTATATATACTGTTTGAATGACAGCTTGGTAAATCTGTCGGTAGAATTTTGGGGAAGATGTCCCACTTTAAAATGTAATGTTAGCCTATAGCCAGCTTAGACGTGTTCTCCCTTTATTTTTAATTTGTATATATACTCTTTGAATGACAGCTTGGTAAATCTGTCGACAAATTTTTGGGGAAGCTGTCCCTCCCCCGACGTGCCGCCACTGTGTGTGACTTATGTGATGTAAACTTGCTCTGTAGCCCACCTGGTACAGCATTGCACTTACGATGCAGAGCACTCATGTATGAGTCCCATGAAACAAGAGTCATGAGTCATCCCACAAAAGAGCTCAAAGTCTTGTAGAAACAACAGTTGGTTAGGTTTAGGTTATAGTTTAGTGTAGGTGGTACATGAATTTCAAACGCGATTAACCTTTTGGTGCCACTCACCAGACATATCATTTCTGATTTGCCGTGATACGTACAACAAACAACATAATACAATTTTGCCACAGTCACGTTGAACTGTTTCAGAGGAAATTTAACACACTATTTAGCGACAGACACAGGACATTTTGCTTTGAAACTGTGATGAAACATGCTTCAAATTTTGTATCCACAGGCGCACAGTTTTCTTGCCATTGTATTTAATAATCCTGCATCTGTAATGGAGAAAAAATTATGTAACTTATAGTGCCTCTTGTGAACCCAAAAATACTAGAGCAACATATTTAAGGTTTGCAGAAACATATTTTCAATGAGTGGGTTGGTTGTAGAGGTGACCAGCATGCCCTTCACTCCATCAGTCATCTATCTGATTTGCCCAGAATCAGTCCTCCTGATCTATTCCACTCTCACTGGGGTGGGAAGAAAGGTATGTGCTGAGAGCCATTGTCTTATCAATAAATCTCTGATTAGTGTCCACGGGCCACATTAGTGTGTGTCTGTGTATGCGCTTGACTTGAGCCATGTTCCCCTGTAGTTTATTTTCCTGGAAAGGATGGCTATCTCTAATTTATCTCTGTCACAGGCTTGCCAGGGCTTGTCACACTTTGCCCATCACTCGATGGCCTCCGTGGTGCTCCAGTTGGTCCCCCACTGTGTCTGGAATCCAGCTTGTAGTCTCACTATTTTGATGCTTATCTGACCCTGATTTGTGTATAAGATTCGTATGTTTTGTCGGCTCGATAAAAGCCGTGCACGTGGGCAGGTAAGTAGCCGCCACTGGGTCTAATCAATGGTGGACCGTCACTTTGTCAACATGTGAACCACTGGTTTATAAACCTCTGTCCAGCAAATGAGTTAACTGACTTCTGGCATTTTGAAGACAAACAATAGTCTGAACATTTAGAGCAACAGCTTTTCCCAGTAACCCAATGGTTTACCCAGGAGCGTAGCCATCATTTCAGAAGTGTATATAACGTTACAGTATAACATTTCTGTAATCTATATACCAGTCAACAGTAAGATTTTTAATGTTTTATAAAGAAGTCTCTTCTGCTCACCAAGTAAAATAACTGCTTTCTATTTGAATATATTTTAAAATGTAATTTATTTATGTGATCAAAGCTGCTTTCTCATTATCATTACTCCAGTCTTCAGTGTCTGATTTGCTGCTTAAGAAACCTTTTTATAATTATTATTATTATTATTATTATTATCAATATTTAAAACAGTTGAGTAAGTTTTTTTTTTCAGGATTCTTTGATGAATAGAAGGATCCAAAGATTAGCATTTATGTGAAATAAAAAACTTTTGTAACATTATCCACTATATCAGGGGTGGTGGACGTTGGTCCTGGAGAGCTACAGCCCTGCAGAGTTTTGCTTCAACCCTAATCAAACAAACCTGAACAAGCTAATCAAGGTCTGAAGGGTTACTAGAAAGCTACAGGCAGGTGAGTTTTAATTAGGGTTGGAGCTGAACTTTGCAGGGCTAAGGCTCTCCAGGACCGGAGTTCGCCACCCCTGTACTACACCATTCAAAAGCTTAGAGTGAGTATATATATACACACAGTGTTGGTGCATTTAGACCTAAAAAAAACATAAAAATATAAAAAACACATTTATTTATTTTCAGAAAAGAAATTATATAAATTAATAATTAATACTTTTATCTAGCAAGGATGCTTTAAATCAGGGATAGGCAATGTCGGTCCTGGAGTGCCATTGTCCTGCAGAGTTTAGCTCTAACCCTAATCGAACACACCTAAACAAGCTAATCAAGGTCTTCAGGATTACTAAGGCTACAGACAATTGAGGCTATTTTTCAGGGTTGGCGGTGTCTGACTAGGGGCGAGATATGGGCTGATTCCGTCATTGTTTCAGAAAATGTATGGATTGGCTGTCCATATGAAAACACAAGGGTGGCATTTTCAGATTTATCCACTATAGGACCGAGTTTCAAAAAATATTGGTTTCACTCTCCCAAACCGCTGGATCCATGTGGCCAAAATGCCTATACGATACAAAATTTATGCGTATACAGCTAAACGCTTCTACGTGTGGACGGGACCTTAGGAGCTGTTAGCTGACTGCTAAAAGCTCAATTGCCCCCTTAGCAGGCTCGGTGGAAAGGCCATTATCTCCACAAACCAGCAGGCCTGCTCAAACCTGGGTAATGCAGTCTCCATAAGTCTCAACATTCAGACTTGCACTCTTCATCATCCATCATCCATATTTAACAACTCTTAAGAGTCAAACTCTGATCTCACAAGTGGAGATACAGTAGCATTAACAGCAAGTGCGAAAATATGTGAAGCTTCCAGTGTCATTTGATACAATTTTACCTGTTATACCGTTATTCTGCTTTTTATTGCAATTGTTATCATTTTTTTTTTATTTAATATCATTATGATAAATACACTGGTTTGTAGTGAAAATAGTTTTACTGTTAATTGCACTTTATTGTTCTTCTAGTTATTCTTCCAATAGCAGCTAATGAATCAGACGCCTCGCACATTCACAGAAAATAGCTTGCTTACTTGAAAAATGGCTAATGTTAAAACACTTTTTCTATAGGAGCTGATCAAATCTTTAGAAACATCAACAAGCCCTTTTAATGTCAGCATGAAACAAAAATTCACCCTATTTTCTTAATGCATGGTATTGATCTTATTGTGAACGATTCACCCATTATTTTCTTTTTTTATTCTTTTCACTGTACACTTTGAAAATCACAATATGGAAGAAAAGAGTTGTTGCTGTACTTCTCTATCATCACGACATTGATTTCCCTAAAGACTGTAATTACTTGTTCTGTGGGGATTTTGTGTTTGAGGCCTCAAGAATTGGCTGGTTAGCATGGGTTAGTTAGCCTATTTTCTAAGTTCACAAGAGTTCACAAGCAATTTGTTTTTCAATCTTTAACCTTTGCTTCAGCATTTTGACAGGTACCCAACCGCTAGGCTCAGGCAGAGGACATGATTTCTGGTACAAGATTGGCTTCCACAAACCCTTTGTATCAGCTTTAGAGCAAGCAACACTGGTTACAGATGAATGGCTAATGGCTGACTGAGCAGGTAAATGACCTTTTATGTATAATCAGTAACATTTCTGCTGCTGATACAGATGGGTCTTTCAAGAAATCTCTTTTTTTGCCTCCAATGATGGAAGGATTCTCCCACTCTCTTCAAAAATATGCATTTTCAAATAAAAGAAAAGAAAATGCTGTCATTATTAGTTAGCCTTATGTCATGCCAAAACCCTATGTAGTTTTCAATGGAATGAAAAATGTTTTCCATACAACAATTCATAGTAACCACATATTAACCTAAAAAAGTGGGGGACACAACCACTGCAGCAGTCAAAATGACTAGCCCCCTAAATCATTTCTTCAAGACTTACAAGAGACATTGCAATTTATTTTTTTATTCTATCACCATACATTAAAGTCAGTTTGCCATTGTCTGTTCTGTATATTGAGTTTTTTAAAACTGTGCGATAGCTTTCTGTGTGGAGCAGAAAGAAACTGAATTCATATTTACTACTTTTTTAGAACTTTTATAACTTTACAATTTAATGTTTTCAGAGGAGCTGAAGTTATGGAAAGGCAGAGTTTTATTCTCTTGCCAGCTTTGTAAAAATACACTTATTGTGCTTTGGATTTTATGAATGTGAATGTGTAAATTCCTTTTTTACCGTATCAAGCTGGTTTATGGTGATAGAATAAAAATAAATAAATTGCAATGTCTCTTGTAAGTCTTGAAGAAATGATTTAGAGGCTAGTCATTTTGACTGCTGCAGTGGTTGTTTACCCTTTGTGTGAGCTTTCAGATTAGCAATATTGTGGTTATAAGCGGTTTTCATAATGAAAAGGTAAGGAGGCAAGTTAGCCTCAGTGGAACTCTACTTTGCCCCCTCTGGGCTTTTTTGTTTGCAGGGAGGGGGAGGAACAGAGAGAGACACATGCTTTGAATCTTTATTAGCAGACTTGCTTTCCCTGCATGTTCACTGCAGGTCAGAGGTCAAATACATACTACAGTTCTCCATTGCTAAGATGTTAAAATCCATTCTATTTACCATACAGTACATAGTCTTAAACCAATTATATTTTTGCTAACACTTTACAATAAGGATTAATTTGGAAACATTAGTTAACTACATTAGCAACATGAACACACAATAAAAATACTGTTAATATAGTAATAAAATCTGGAATTATTTAATGGACCTGAGCTAATATGAACTAACAATGAACAGTTGTGTTTTTAAGTTAACAAAAACTCAATTGCAACAACAATAACAAAATAATGAATAAAAATACAAAATTATTTTATTCATAAAAATTCTAAATAGATAAAGTTTCTGATTATTGTTTTCAGAAATATGTTACAGAGATATTGTTTTGGAATTATGTTTTAGCAAATAAGGGAAAAAAAGAGTAAGACTCCTGAGACTGTGATGGTTTCAGGTCTGGCTGCTTGCCAGCAGCATTATTAAGAATGCAACAGAAAATAACATCGCTACATAGCTACATCTCTGTCAGATTAGCTGATGCATTATGTCAGTACTCATAAATACCAAACAAGCATTAAGAACAGATGCTACAGCAAAAACAGAAAAGCTTTTTGTTGCCACTTTGGTAATATCTCTACTATATTATCCTCATTTTGTGCATTTGTTTGAGGTAAACGCTATTAGACTAAGGCTGAATGAAATATTATATTTTGCACATTCCTGATATGCTCGTGATCACTTAAGTGGCTCTCTCCATAAATGAACAATTTTAATAACATTTTTGAGCACTAATATTTCATATTCATATGTATAACTGAAAACCTGGGATTATGGAAGAAATAGTGTGCACTGGGATTGAAATTAGGTGTCTGAACAGATTGGTGGAGGGCACACATCTGAACATCTCCAGCTTCAGGGTATTGGTAGATCAAAACATCTAAACCATTCAAGCAAGTACTCTCATTAGTTACACTGTGGACATCTCCTTCAGCAGTATGTGTAATCTGTATTTCTGCTGGATACTTGAGAATTTAAAGGGATAGTCCATCCAAAAATGATAAATTCTGTCATAATTTTACTCACCCTCCACTTGTTCCAGACTTGTATGAGTTTCGGTCTTTTGTTGAACACAACAGAAAATAATTTGAAGAATGCTGGTAGCATGTTTCACACTATTGAAGCCAGTGGTTACCCATAACTGTCCCTTTGAATACACTTTCTTAGGTATTGTAGAAACTAATAGAATTTCCAGGCTGAAAAAATGGAGAATTATAACTCTGGATGTGTGTATGAGATTGATACTTCTTCATTTTTTTTTTAATGACACTTTATGTGTTCAGCTTTTGATTTGATGGATACTAAATTTCATGGTTTCAGCATTCATTTTCATCAAAGTCTTGCAATGATTCCATACATACATAACCAGTCTTTACCCCAGCAACCTTCATTCAGGGTTCTAAATGTACTGAATTTATCCATTAATGTCATCAACAAATCCCTATGGCTGCTGCTCAGATATGTTTGTAGCTGAATGACAGGTGACAGAAGGGGCTCTGAATTTAATCAATAAGGCCCCTTTTGTGGTAAGACTGTTTTCAATTACGTCCCAGATGAGAACTGTCAGGGTCTTGACAGCATTTGTTTAGGCTGAGAGGGCGCTGAGTTGTGCTAAACGAGATTCAGAGCTCCAAAAAGATATTGCCTGCGGTATATATTTCCACTTAGATCCATTATTTACTGTTCATTTATGCTGGGGACATTTATTTAAAAAAGTGCCAAATAAGCAAATATTTATTACAGTTATTAGCCTCAATTCTTTTTTCAGACAAAAATTCACCAGTTAGTTCATGCACTACCATTAAAAATATTTGTATTGATTTGGGGTAAGATTTTTCATTGTTTTTGAAATAAGTTGCTTATGATTTTTGTGTGGACTATATCTTTAACACTAGAAACACCATAAACCCACTTTTCTCGTCCTTTTTAATCAGCACATGCTTTCATGCATTCACACATCAGGCTCAGTGATAAATTACCTTATTTAATGTAATATGGTGATGTGTAGGTAAAGAAATATCTGGATTGATGTATGACTGGCGCACTGGCGTTAATTTAGACGTGTTCCCATAAATCCTGCTCTGTCTTGAGAGCACTCGAGAACAGCGGCGTATCATTAGATGAGTTGGTGTGTGTGTGTGTGTGTGTGTGTGTGTGCGTGCATGTCTTTGTGCTTGAGCATACACAAACGGAAGAATTCAGCAGACAGAACAGAAGGAGGCTGGGTTACTCTCCATAATCAGCAGGCTTTGATTTGCATTTCAAATGGAGTTTGCAGTGCAGGAGAAGGAAGAGGAACGCAGTGCCAGCAAGTCTCAGAATAAAAACATGGATAATAGATTGTGCAGCTAAACATGTGACTTTGTTGGGGCTGCAACTGATCTGAAGGTTAAACATATCTTTGAGGGCACTGAGGCAGTACAAAAACAACTAAGATGATTACAGTAAACATTATCATCTGAATTAAACAAGATTGTCAACTAAACAAGACAGACACAGCCTTAAAATGTGCACTACACACATACTCGTTATTTTATGACAGATTTTACAGATTACCGATAAAGTACAATCTTCTCTCACAGTGTAAAAAGGTCTTCAAAAATTTATGGCATATGTCGCTATATACTGTTCAAAATTTGTGGCAGTCAGATTTTAATGTTTTTGAAAGAAGTTTGTTTATTTATTTATTCAATAAATACATAATAAAATGTGCAATATTTGAATCCAAAATAAAATAAATGATATTTATGTGACTATGTTTTACAATGTAATTACAATGAATTTCCAGCAGCCATTACTCCAGTCTTCAGTGTCACATGATCCTTCAGAAATCAGGCTCATATGCTGATTTGCTGCTCAAGAAACATTTCTTATTATCAGTGGTGGGGGGGGGGGGGGGGTGGGGGGGGCAATGTTTCTATAAAAAAATAATAATAATAATCTTACTGAACAAAATTTGATGGTAGTGTATATTGATATTTTAGGTAAGGAAGTCCCTTGAAAAGAAATCATCATATTTGTAAGATTTTGGCATTAAAAAGTTTGAAAAGCCCTGTTTTATAATTCAAATGTCTTCTTTTACCCATTTTATGATGTTGTACATAAACTTGAAAATACATATGTACAGATTAAAAAGTAAGCGTTAAAGAACCGTAAAAACTGTCATCTAGGGCTGAACAAATAATGGTAAAAATATTATGAGATTATTGTAAAGGCTGCCGCAATGAACTTATTGTGAAACACAATGATTACAGGATTCTATTTAGGTTTATCCCCTTGGCGTTTTATTTTTTCCTGCAGTTAAGCTGTGTAACCAATCAATGAGATGTCCGCTGAAAGAGCACAATGAATAGCGCATTAAAATGACCAAATCTGTCCTCATTTGTATCAGAATCTATCAAATTCCGCTCTGCGTATTCCAAACTTTGATTTAGGTGGGTGCATTGGCCTGTGCAATATTCCCTGTCTGTAGATATTCAGGGGTAATATGTCCCATCTGTTCTCCCTCCCACCCTGAAAGCCACCACCTGTAATGACGGAGCTCTCAAGGTCAACAGCACAGTACTACAGCTATTAATCACAAGCCATAGAGAAAGTACCCACCTCTACACACACACACACACATAGACAAAAGCACTGTAATCAGAATCACTGCTCTCTGACCTCTGAATCTCCACTTCACGCAAACAATTAAAAATAATGTGTTTCGCAAAGTGTAATTACAGAGTGGGCAGGGAGCAAAAAGGGAGACAGAATGAGAGAGAGAGAGATTTTATATTATATTAAAGCATAATCTGTCAAATAAACCCATTATATTTATTCCATGTTGACCCTCTGGAATACTTGATTCAAATATTTTGTATATTACACCAATGTCAATGGCAATATAGGGGAGAGAGGGGTGAGTTGAGCAAATTTTTACTTATGGTGTGTTTAAAGTGAGCACAAGACAGTAATAGGTCCAATTTAAATATGTACATAAATTTCAGTAAACATTGCATCCTTGGCAAAAATCACCCCCAATCAGGGATACAGGTCCTTCTCAAAAAATTAGCATATTGTGAAAAAGTTAAACTTTCATATAGTTATATAGTTATAGTTCTTTTATTGGTCGGATGAAATATGCTAATTTTTTGAGATAGGAATTTTGGGTTTTAATGAGCTGTATGCCAAAATCATCAGTATTAAAACAATAAAAGACCTGAAATATTTCAGTTGGTGTGCAATGAATCTAAAATATATGAAAGTTTAATTTTTATCATTACATTATGGAAAATAATGAACTTTTTCACAATATGCTAATTTTTTGAGAAGGACCTGTAAAGTGTTTTTTAAACATGGCTTTCTTGGCTCAACTTGCCCCCAGTGAGGGATAAATTGAGCAGAGGGTGAAGGTAAGTTGAGCCACATGGAGTTAAACTGTGCCATTGATTATGCTGAAGTGAAACTGAACATGTTAAAAACTCAATAAAAACAATTTCTTAACATCTATGTGTGAGCCTTGTGATGATGGTATGGCTAATCATCCAGACATTTTCCCCCACCTGTGGCTCAGGATGCTGGGTTAGGCTCCAGCTCCCTAATAACGCACCCTAATAAAAAAAATAAGAATAAAAATAGAAGAAATGAATGAATGAATGATGGATGGATGACTTATTAAACATTTTATTTAAAGATACATTTCACATTTTTTGTTATTTAAAAATTTCAGAACAAATAAAGTTCAAACTGAAGGATTAAAAAAACAGACTGCAATTCAGCCTTACAGAACTGGGCTAATAGTATTTAACATCCCACTTATTTGCTATTTACTGTTGCAGGGATATACGATTTCATAAAAACTTCAATGGACAATTTTCATAAACAATGCCTACTTATAAATTTCAATAGTTAAAAATCAAGTTCAAAACAATGAACAAAAATGTGTGGTCTAAAATTAATGAAATACAATGTAGAATTACAGTAAAATAATACTTTATAATCATAAGAAGGGGTGAGCCCAGGACTTTTTAATACTCATTGAGTGATTCTCAGAACGTAAAGTTGATTGTTCAAAATTATTCAACCCCCCAAAGTAAAATTATTCAACCCCCCAAAGTTTTTTTTTTTTATTATTATTTATTTATTTATTTATTTTTATTATTATTACCTCAAATAGACATTGCCTCTAAGTGCTTAGGCTTCTGGGAAAATAATGTAAGTATTTTTCATTTTTGAATGAACTATTCCTTTAACCACCAAACTAATCATGACAATGTAATGAAAAAGGTTTTTTCTTAAAAATAAATAAATAAATAATAATGCCCAAGTGGTCTGCTACAGCTCATATCTGTGATCAATCTTGCTTTCACAAGTAAACAGGCTTTGCATTGATTAAAGGTCAGTATAAGGTTTTATAAGGTCAACCCAGTAAAAAAGCAATATCGTTTGAGTAAAATAATCAGTGCTCAAGCTATTTGTTTCTTCAATAAGCGAGTCCACAGGGGAGACAGCCGAGAGCAAATGAAAGAGGTGATCAGCATCTCTGTTATTTCAGTAGAATGGAGAAGAACACTATTACCTTACCAAAAATGCGAATCGCCAAACAGCACCACTGCAAATACGACTGGATTGAAGGCCGGTTGAAAGCATGGTAGTCACATTCTGTGACCCTGCTTTAAAAGACACACAAACATACTCACAGAAATGGAAATAGGATGAGGCCTTTGGTTTGCTGTGTGATTGCTTTGTAGTATAACATATTTCCAATCTGTGTGGAGTGAGTGCTGTTCACTTCTATAAGTTATTTACAGTGCACACATCTGGTGTTCATTAATTCGTATTCATACCATGGTCTGCCTCAAAACTTGATTCTGATTGGCTGGAAGGAGTGCATTAAAACGTGAAATGTACAGATAGTTCCAGTCCATTTAAGTCTTCCCTAAAGCACAGTACACACTAACTCCCACAAAGAGTTTGGAGAAACATTCAGGTGCACAGAAAGTTGTTGCCAAGGCTGGCTCATGACTTTTATTAATAAAACTGAAATGTCACATTCTATTTCTCTCACTCGTACGATTTTATATGGTATGTCTAGACCCCAGTGACGGGTAGGTTTAAGGGCAGGGTTAGGGATAGGTCATTCGTACAAATTCATCCGAATTGTGCAACTCATAAAATACATACAATTTAGCACAAATCGAGTGAGGTCATACAAATTTATACAAATTAGCCACCTCGTAAAATATGTGCGAACAGCCGTGAGATCAGGCTGGTTGAGCAGTGTCATATTGCTAATATCGGGTTTAGTCCAAACAATAGCAAATCTATGCTTCCTATGCATTTACATTGTCATAGATTTACATCATTTCAAATAAATGCTACTCCTTTTATCTTTCTAGTCATCAAATAATCCTGAAAAAAAAAATCACTTTTGTTTTTCCAGAAAAATATTGAGCAGCACAACTGTTTTCAGCATTGATAATTATTAGAAATGTTTCTTGTGGGGCAAATCATCACATTAGAATGATTTCTGAGGATCATGTGATACTGCAAACTAGAATAATGGTAAATTCAGCTTTGCCATCACAGAAATAAATTACTTTATACAATATATTCAAATGAAAACTGTTATTTTAAATTAGATGTCATTTAGCTTTTTCAATCATCAGGTATTGGCACCCTGGGTAATGTGACCATAAACGGTAATATTTGTTTTTTTATTTATTTTTTTAACTGAAAAAGTAATATTTGTACAAATCAGTTTGGTTGAGTGGATGATTAAACTAACTCATGAAGACAGTAACTTGTCGCCATACTGGCGTATAACATAACATGCAACAGTACTTAACACTTAACAATACTTTTTCAGTGTACAAAATGTAAGTTACTCAGTATTACTTTATTGTTCATTGTATAATTACACAATGTCACATCTGGAGTTGTTGGTTTGGCCAAGCTGATATTTAGAACAACAGCACTGCTAAACTTGTGTTAAAATTGTTTTGTTTCTTCAGATATAAATGTGTTTACAACTAAATTCAAAATCAACTGCCCTTGTCTCACAGCTTACCTCTATGAGACAGTGATTTATAAGGATGTGTACTAAATTAGGTGCACAGTGAATAGCAATGGCTCGTCCCTCATCGTCTTGAACCGCTGCATGACGATCACACAAAGATGATCCACAGAAATCACCCATTATAGAGGATCCTTATTGCGAGAAAATGGAATGTGCCTGGACACATATTCGAAGACTGGACTCTGTAAAGGTGAAAATGGGATTTGTAAGTGTTGAGGGAATAGATATATTCATCATCGCTGGCTGACTGTCACACTCTCGTTGGGGTGTTGAAACACATATTAGGGTGTAACACGCCGAGCCAGCTTCATCCGTGTGTGAGGCGATGAGACATCGAGAATTATCAGTATAAAAAGGTCTTAGCTCTCCCTGCTGCCAAAACCGTAATCCAGATTTTGGATCACTTTTTGTTTTGTGAACTATTTGTGCTTGAGCTATCTTTTTTCACTCTGCATGTGAATCATTTGTGTAGCCACCCTCTACAATATTTCCTTAAATTCTGAAGCATTTCATGTCATCCACTTTAAATGTCATAAACATTACATAAGAATATTAATGTAGATCAAATAACCTTTACAAAGTTTACCATTCGTGTGAACAGGCCACCTAAATCCACTTCACGATTTAAATTACAGATACAGTATTTATTCAAATTTAATATTTTGTCATTTCTAATATTTCGAGTTTTATATTCTTCTTCTTTTTTTTTTCTATTTTTAATTTTTTTATCAATTTTTAAATCTTATTTAGCTGGGCGTCAGCTTATGAATTTTAATTTTATCAAATGAGATTGATAAAAAAATTAAATAGCAGCTGTGTTGTTGTATAGCAGCTGCTCTCTAATTAAACTGGTCATAAAAAGTCTTAATTGATTAGATTTATATCTTACAAACTTATCAAACTTTTAACTGATGAGATTAATATCTTAAATTCAATTTGTTTTATGAAAGAAAATAAAAATAAATTAATAAATAAAAAAGCCAAGAGACCATATTTGAACATGGCATTTTATTTTATTTTATTTTATTTTATTTTATTTTATTTTATTTTATTTTATTTTATTTTATTTTATTTTATTTTATTTTATTTTATTTTATTTAAATAACTTTATTTTATTGGAGAAGCTTTGTCTATGCTCAACTTTTAATATAAACTTTGAAAAGCAGATAGCTTTTATTCTTTGCATTTTTTGTTGGATATTGATTGATTGATTGATTGTGCATTTGTGGTTGGAGACAAATTTTTAAGAAAAGAAAGTGAAACTCACCAAGTCATTTCCTGCCCTGACAATGCATATGAGACACACTCAAATTTTAAATAATTTCATTTGCAACAAAATCATTTGACATGCTTCTCTGCCCTCTTTATCCTTGAAATAAAAAACAAATCTTCTCAGCGTACCAAAAAGAGCGGGGCCTGACAACAGAAAATAAATAAGCAAATTTTCAATGATTTGCTCCAGGACCAAATGGAGTAATACCACTGGAGCGAACCATTTCCTCTGCCCTGCCTCTGTGTAATTAGATTGTAATTGTAACACAGAGAGACACCCAAAGGAACCAAGTCATCAAATCAGTTGTGCTCTCTTCGCTCATTCCCATTTCTGTGGATGAGTAATTGAAACATCTTGCAAGGAACAAAAACCTTTGGACCTTTTGTACCCACAAAGCTTCTTAATCAGTGATGAATTGATTTTTGTGAAAATGTAACAAATACTAGGAGGCCTCATTTCAGTTTGTTTGGCAATACATAATCCTTAGTCAATGCAACATAGAGATATTATAATTAGATCATGCTCTTACTTTCTCCTTGATCAGAAAATGGTGCAATATGTCGTGATCTCATAAATGGGTAATTCGTGGGTACGACTCGTGGGTAATTCTTTATGAAAAAAACAAAAAAAAAACAAAAAAAAAGAAAACAGACAAATGGAGCACTGGGTGTCGGCTTTTGTATTTTAATTTTATTGAATAAGATTGATTAAAATGTAACAAAAAAAAAAAGTGTTCTACCATAGTACTACCATAAGCAGCTCTAATTAAATAGCTTATATATCAAAATGTTTTAATTTATGAGATCAATATCTTACATTTGATTTGTTGTATGTGAAAGAAAATCAAAAGACCAAGAGACCATAACTGAAAAGGCCTCTTTTATATTGAAACTATTTATTTATTGTTTTATGTATGTGTATATATGCATTTTATTTTATTATATTATTTTATTAGTAGCATACCATTTCAGTGAAAATGTTAATGGAAATATTGGATGAAAGACATGCATTTCATATATAAGTGTGTGGGTGTGTGTGTTTGCATTTTATTTTATTCTATTGGTAACACTTTAGTATAGGGACCAATTCTCACTATTAACTAGTTGCTTATTAGCATGCCTATTATTTACATATTTTCTGTTTATAAGTACTTATAAACCACATATTCTGCATGACCATATTTTACATCCTTAATCGTACCCAATACCTAAACTTAACAACTACCTTACTAACTATTAATAAGCAGCAAATTAGTAGTTTATTGAGGCAAGAATCGTAGTTAAAGGTTTGTTAATAGCGATGATTATTTTATTTTATTTATTTATAGGCACAAAAGTGCTTGTTTGATTTGTGACCTAATTGATTGATTGACTTGTTATTTAGGCCCCTTTATACATGGAGAACATTGGGAGAATAGAATAGAATAGAATAGAATAGAATAGAATAGAATAGAATAGAATAGATTTAGTTTCCAGAGATTTTCTCCTAGACTTTAATTCATAGTAGAAAAACACAGACGCAAATATCACAAATATCAAAAGGAATTGGCATACAACAGACACCACAACATCAGTCCTTCCATACTGGCAGTGGAGTTCACGCTTCATTTACTGTTTAATTTATTTCCATTAGTGTCACATTACAATCAGTCTGGAGCACCTCACTACCTAAGAAGAACAATCAAAATCTAAAACAGAACTCAAGCAGACAGGCTCGTGAAATTATATAGTATAGAGTGTTTGAGAGAGATGAGGAGGGAATTTCATGCCATTACTACCCCAAAATCCTTCATCAGAGCATCAGGACACAGCTGTATGAGCACAAAAGCAATCACACCGTGAATTTCAATAACGCTTAATCAGATCTGATTAACAAATGACCAGGTGCTGAAACAAATGAAGGGCAGATTGTTGTTGTAGTTCATTGGCCATGGGGCCCGCTCAAACCAATTTCAAGGACGGCCCTGCTGATATGCATCTGACAGTATTTTAAGAACATGCATTTAAAGACAAAACTCTTAAAATAAACTCCAAAACTGCCAAACTCCTACAACATATTTATATATTTCTCTTAAAATGTTCTGTCATCATTTACACCATTTACGTCATTTACATTTCATCTTTGAAACACATATGAAGATATTTTTGTCCACCCATTGAAATTCTTTTAAAACTTTAATGCTTCAAAAAGTTCATAAAGATCATAAAAGCAATCCATATGAATCGAGAATTTGACCTTCTGTTTACAATTTGATGTGCTCTATGCATTGATCAGTGTTTATAAGTGAATAAGAGCCTATATTAAATCTGTTAATCATATAAAGTGAGCGTGTCTCGAAGACCTGTATTAAACTACTCAATTACTCACTTAATATGGATTTCTTTTACCATGTCTTTCTGAAATGTCAAAACTTTGGTGGAATGGACTTTCAAAGAAGGGACAGAAATCTCTCAGGTTTCATTCAATTTATGTTCATTTGTGTTTCAAAGATGATCAAAAGTCTTATGGGTTTGAAACAACATGAGGGTGATCAATTGATGACAGAATTTTTAGTTTTGGGAGAAGCAACCTAAATATTGCCTTTTTAATAGGATCTGATGTAATGTTTCATATTCTCTTATTTGTTAACAATGTACAAATACAGTCAGAAAATGGCTAACTAAATTAAAGTTTAAATGAACCCACAAACATTCTATTGAGAAAAATTAATTGTTTGAAGGACATTCTAGAAGTAATGTCAGAACACTCTAAAAAAAATAATTCAGGAGGCCTGTTACCACAACTTAAATAAATGTAAGTTAAAATTGATTCATTTAAAGGGGTAATATGATGCGATTTCAAGTTTACCTTTCTCTTTGGAGTGTTAAAAGCTGTTTGTAAATAGATAAGATCCCTAAAGTTGCAAAGACTAAAGTCTCAAACTCAAAGAGATATTCTTTATAAAAGTTAAGACTGTGTGTGTGTTCCAGTGCAGCAGCGCATTAGATTAGAATGGCTATTAACTTACCTGAACAATAAGCTGTTTAGAATGTGCATTCTCCCGTTCAATTTCGAGCATCCAGTAATATAATCACACATGTCTTGTGGAGCTTTCGGAGTATATAATTATTTGTCATTGTAACTGTTTGGAAACGGAGTGTAAATGTGTAAGTCCTTCAAAGATTTATTATCCTGTTGCGCCCTCTATAGGACCACCGACTAGTCGAAGTGTCATGGGAAAGCACTGAAGTCGACTAGTCGATTATTCTATGCAACCCCTCCACGCCCTCCTAAAACGCCCCCACATGTCTACGTCAAGATGTGGGAAGATTTGCATACACTGCCCAAATGTTCACGCAAAGAAAGAAGACTAACTTTATTGTTGCTGCCACCGCCTCTGCCATGTTGTGAAGACGCTCTGTGTTTCATTGTGAAAGTGAAACTACTTTGTTTGGCCTTCCAAAAGAGGACACAACTAGAAATCAGTGGTTAAGTTGTATTTACAACACTGTTCCTGAACAGTTCAACCCAAATATTCAGATGTGTGCAGTTTATGGAGGACTGTTTCCTGATCCTGGGAGAGAAGATTACAATGCCAGCTGTTCTGATTCACAGGCTGTAAGTACATTTACATATGTAAAGAATTTGCCACTGATGAATCAAACGCGAGTTTTGAGCAGTGTAGAGTAGCGCTTGTTTGTTGTTTCTCCGATCACAATGCAGACATGATTTTATGTTAACACGGCACAGTGCAACGCAATGCATAAAAAGACAGTATAAGTCATTATAATCAGTTATTATGTACATTACATTATGGTAAGTGGCGTAACATTTCCGTCACATGCTTGAGGTATTCGGCCAATCACAACGCACTGGATAGCTGGTCAATCAGATCACGCCTAGCTTTTCAGAATGATGAGCTTTGTCAAAAACGATGCGTTTCAGAAGGCGGGGCATCGAGGAGAAACAATAATGTACAGTAAGTGGAAAACAATGTGTTTTTTAACCTTAAACCGCATAAACACATTTCATTACACCAAATACACAAAATAATGTTCTTTTTAGCAACATCATACTGTGACCCCTTTAATTCTTAATAATTCTTCATAACTTTTAAAGACTGATGCAAAAAGTTCATTCATTCATTCATTTTTTTTCTCTTTCTTTCTTTTTCAGCCAACACATTATTATTTTATTTATTTTTTTTGAGTGAAGCTAAAGATATTCATATACTCATATACCCCTCTCCATCTTTAATTTTGAGCGAAGAACCAAAGAACTTGTAACAAATGATGAATAACTTCAAGGCAAATCAGTTCATTAAATTCTAGAATGAAAATGCTCTGTAATTAACCCTTGACAAAAATGATCATTTTTAATCATTTAAGGTAGGCAATTTTTAATACAAATTAGTGCTAATTACTAGAGTCTATAATCATCAAAAAACATTTAAATTTAAGCCTCTCATTTTGTTTTAATAGCAACCAAATCAACAGATTCATAGAGTGGGTGAGAGGGTAGGTTTACACTGAGGGTGTGTTTAGCACCATTTTGTACCCTGATGTGTTTTATGAATAAGTTTGCCTGTGACCACTATATCAAAGACTGCTGGAGACCTTGATCACTGACCATGAAGGTAAAACACTCTGAGTAACAGCACACAAGCAATCAGGAAGCTCTGCGCTGTTCTGTGTCAAGCAATGCCACAAAGCAATCTGATGTTCTTAAAGCAGAAAATTGAGATTTCTGTGTCGCTTAGAATAAATTACTTTGTATTATGCAGTCTAGGCATCACAGACAATTTACCATATATCCATTCACTTTTTCATTCACTTAAACTGAGGGGAGCGAATGGCTGAAGCAGTGCTTACCTGATGTCATCAAGTAACCTAAATCATTTCAAGGCATCTCACTCTTTCAGTTCATTCAGATACTAACTGATCGATAAATGGCCTGAAAATTGCATTCTACGATTGCACTAAAATGTACAGTGTGGCATGTATTTAAGAGTGTGTGAAATAGCATAGCTCTCCATGTTCAGTTCATGGTTATTTAGGATTTTTAACCCAGTTTTGTGTAAAAATTGTCAGTTTTCCAGTTACTTCCAGTTTATCACTCTGGAAATGTGAAGGGTGAAGTTGAGCACATTCCATTGTGGGATACAATCTTGTTGCATTTTACTCTGTTCTTTTATTTTGATGCAAATATAGTATAAGTAATCAGATATTTTATGCATAGGAAATGTGCATACTGAAAACAATACTGTTCAAAAGTTTGGGGTTGGTAAGTTTTTGTAATATTTTTTGCTCACCAAGGCTGGATTTATTTAATCAAATGCTGTCATTTTGTTAAAGGTTACTGTCTTACATTTTAATGTTAATATAATTTTTAAATATTAAGTTTTCAGCAGCCATTACTCCAGTCTTCAGTGTCACCTTTAGTAATCATTACTCTTTCATTAATTATTATCAGTGTTGAAAATAGTTTTTGCTGCTATATATATATATATATATATATATATATATATATATATATATATATATATATATATAGTTTTTGTTTACCCAGAATTAATGAATAGAATGTTCAAAAGAACATTTACTTGAAATGGAAACTGAATTTTTTTATAAAATAAATGTCTTTATTTTTTGACTAACTCAATGCATACTGGTTGAATATATGTATTAATCTATTTAAAAAAATAATAATAGATAAATCATACTACCCAAACTTTTGAACTTCACTTGAGTTAGAATAGTAATATGCTCTTGATCACAACCCATAATGCTGCTTCAAGGTTGTTCAGACCTTTCTGCTGAGATTAGTTCTCTCGGTAACACTTCACAATAAGGTTCATTAGTTAACATTAGTTATCTACTTCAGTCAACATGAACTAAGCAACTAACGCATTATTAAAATCAAAAGCTGTGCTTGTTAACATTAGGTGCTTGTTAACAAAAGCTGATTGTTAACATGCACTGAATTAACATGAACTAAGAATGAATGACTGTATTTTCATTAACATTAACAAAGATTAATAAATACTGTAATAAATGTAACTTTCATTGTTTGTTCATACATTAACTTAATTGAACTTTACTGTAAAGTGTTACCGTTCTTTCTAACACACCTGAACCAAGAATTACAGACAGGTGTTTGAAATGAATGAAATGAAATGTTTGAAATGAACTTTACAGGTCTCCAAGGAGCAGGACTGAACAACCCTGGACAACATCTTCACAAAGATTAAATACAAAATAAAAACTACCTCAACACATTTGATTATGAACAGCTGACAATTATATAATTGTTGATGACAGACTGCACCAGAATGCTTTTTAACTGATTTAGGTTACACATAAGGAACATTTCTTAAAAATACAATACATAATCAAAATGATATAGAAATGTTTTTTTTTTTTAAATGATAATAATAACATCATCTACATGTTATGGCAAAAGACAGAAGAGAATAACAACAGCATTTTCATCACTGAAATGTGGAAGCAAAAAAAAAAAAAAAAACAACAACAACAAAAAAAATAACCTTTTCCACTGATCAGAGATCAGTTTTGTATATCAAAATCTTTGACCAAAATATAAGGGTATCACCACAATTAGTCTCTGATCAGTGTAGATGGCACCAAAATTATCTGTAAAGTCTGGCATAAATGAAGAATTTCCAATATATTACAATATAAGCACACTTACAAGTTAAAAAAATGATTTTCTGATTATGGGCTATCAAATGCTCACTGAAAATCACATAGTATATTTCATTTACCTTTTTACAACACATTTTCAAATGTCATCATTCCATGTTTCAAAGCATCCACCTATTTTTTGTTAACAAATGTGACTTGAGTTTTTCCTTATGGCTCTTAATTTTGTAACTAAAGCAACATTTCTTAAGAAAAAGTAGACAAGTGACACATTATATATCAATCCAAGTCATAACAGAGGTGCACATATACATATATACTTGTATATATATATATATATATATATATATGTATATATATATATATGTATATATGTATATATATATATATATATATATATATATATATATATATATATATAAATAAATATATAAATAATATATATATGTGTGTGTGTGTGTATGTGTTTGTGTGTGTGTAGTTTATATATTAGTTTATATATATGTGTGTGTGTGTGTGTGTGTGTGTATATATATATGAGTATATGTGTTAGTAACAGAAGCAGTAAAACAACATGAGAGGGCACAGCTGATTTAATCTCAATCATTAAAGACCAATGCTGCAAAAGTGAGAAACTCCATCCCTCTTTAATCATGCTTGCAGGCAGCGGCAGCAACGACTGGTGCAGTGTGGGAAAGTCTTTCAAAAGAGTGACAGGAGCAGGTCTCAGAAGCAGCACCCTGGGCTGTTTCCATGATAAACCCACACAAACATTCATTCCCTGTCACGGTTGCAACTCAAAACTCCCCTCAATTATTCCAAAATCTCCTAAAACAAAACAACACCCTTGAAAACCAATACTTTACCCAATTTCATTTTTTTTCTTATCTTAGAGAAACCGTCTCTCTTTTATCTGAAGACAAAAAAGGAAATAAAAAAGTTTACACTTACAAACTTACAATGTATTCCTGATAACTGGATTTTTACAGAAGATAATATTTTTTAAAAAAGGAAATAGAAATGAAAAGAGACCGAGATGCTGTGCAGGTGCCTGTGGTTTGTTCAGAGTCTCTGTCTCTTGAGGCACCAGAAGAGATCCGTTCAGCACGTATGTATGAGGGCCATTATTCAGATTTGTGACAGTAAAGGTCCTTTAGAGCTTTGAGCTCCTCGATGAGCGTTTTGTTCTGATTCTCCAGCACAGCCACTCTGTTTTCCAAACATTTAACATACTCTTTCTTTTTCCTGCGGCACTCCCGTGCTGCCTCTCTGTGGTGGAAACATATCATCACAGTCAGGCCATTACAGAGGACACCACATGAGTAACTAAAATGTGACATTTACTCCACAGTGTAAGGTTGGAATTTTTTTTTTTTTTTTTTTTTAAATATGACAAAAATCAAAGGATTCTAGGTTAGGGCTCTAAGAGAGAACACGGTACAGTGGCTCTATATAGTCACAGTTACAAGAAAAAAAAAAAAAATCAATAATCAACAATAAAAAAAAAAAAAACATCATAAATCATAAACATCAATAAATAAAAAAAATAAAAAAAAAATGAAAATCTTCCCCTCACCCCAAAAACAATATTATTAAAGAATAACACTGCTAATAAAATACACAGCAATTTTTACACAATTTACCTGTGTCCCTTATAGTCCAAAATGAGCTTGTGCATTAATCATGCAAATATGTTCTATATATATATATATATATATATATATATCATATTTATATTATCTATATCTTATAGAAATAATATCTCTCTTTATATCCTTCTCAAAAAATTAGCACTGTGAAAAAGTTCATTATTTTCCATAATGTAATGATAAAAAAGTTTTAGATTCATTGCACAAACTGAAAATGTCAGGTCTGATTGTTTTAACTGATGATTTTGGCATACAGCTCATGAAAACCCAAAATTCCTATCTCAAAAAAGGAAATTTCATCCGACCAATAAAAGAGAAGAGATGCGTTAATACAAAAAAAGTCAATCTTCAAATTTGTTCAGTCTATGCACTCAATCTTGGTCGGGGCATCCTTTTGCAAAATGACTGCTTCAATGCACGCGTGGCATGGAGGCAATCATTCAGATTGGACAGCTAAAGGTGTTATGGAGGCCCAGGATGCTTCGAGCGCCTTTGAGCTCATCCAGAGTGTTGGGTCTTGCGTCTCTCAACTTTCTCTTCACAATATCCCACAGATCTGTTTCAGGTCAGGAACAGGCCAATTGAGCACAGTAATACCATGGTCAGTAAACCATTTTTCCAGTGGTTTTGGCACTCCAGTGCTGCCTCTCTAAAGCTTTTCAGCAGATGGAAACATATGCATCATAGCAGCTCATTGACCCTTTGACACAGGGACACCACATGAGCTGACATGGCAAACCATGTGACTGTGGGTACTTGACCACTTCAGGCATTTTGGGCAAGGTTGGAATTTTTTTTTTTTTTGCTTTCATAAATATGGACCAAAACAGTCAAAGGATTCTCTGTAGGGTCAGGGCTTCTGCCTGCTGTTTCTTCTGGTTCAAAAGCCACACGCCTGTGCACGGTACAGGGTTTCTACTCCATCAGTCCACTGCTTCCGCAAGAAAAAAATATCTATAAGCAAGCTTCTCTCGTTGCAGCTTTTTTGCCACACATTTTTTCCTTCCCACAGACTTCCCATGAGGTGCCTTGATACAGCACTCTGGGAACAGCATTCGTCAGAAAGCTAAAAACAAATGAAGAAGGGTTAACTTGCGGTTTTGAGTAATGAACCCTGGGATTAAAAGCCTCAGGAAATCTTTTGCAGGTGTTTAGAGTTAATTAGTTTGATTCAGAATTAGGTAACACTGCTAGAGAAAATACACAGCAATTTTCATGACATGCCAAAATCATCAATTTACCTGTATTCCCTTATAATGAAAATCCAAAATGAGCTTGTGCAAAATAATGATGCAAATATGCTAATTTTTTGAGAAGGACCTGTGTATATATATATATATATATATATATATATATATATATATATATATATATATATATATATATAAACTTTTTTTTATTTATATCATACCTGTTCTTCATTAGCCGAACCTCCCGCTTGCGTGTGACCTCCTCAGTTCCTCCCTGGCTGGGCAATGCAGGAGAGGAGGCCATGACCACCCCTGGAGCAAGGGTGCTAGCAGATGCGGTGCGGATCTGATATGCCTGAACATCTCCTGAGGCCGCTGAAAAACACAAGCAGCACAGATTTATGTTTTGACAAGGAGACATTTAGATGCCTTGTGTGGCTGTCTGCCGGATATAGAATAAGCCTAGCATAGATTTAATCTACATGCCAGCACACTTACTTTATCTTTTATTCAAGGTTTTAGGTACTTATTTAGAACCGAAATGTCATTTGTTTTTGTAAAATCTCACCTTGTACAACCACTTGATTGCTGGGCACCAGTATCTGCTGGCCGTCGCTGGTCTGTGCATATTGCAGGATGGTGGTGCCGGGCTGAGCGCCTGCCGCGTTGGTCATGGTCAGGGTTTGTAGCCCTTGAACTCCATCTGTTCCATTATTGGCTAACTGGATCGCCCCTCCCTGAGTGATAGCAACTGGGGGAAAACAAATGCCATGAGGTTGACTGTATATTTAGCAAATTCTAAGTGTCAAGCTACTATTTCAAAAGTTGCAGTAGTGTATTTGTACTAGAGAAGCAAACAACTTACTGTACTGCCCACTACTTGTCTGGTAGATAGGTGTTGGCATGGTAACAGTTGTTATGGCTGGAGTGGAATCCTCCTCTGATCTCTCTTCTTCTATCCGTGGGACTGCTGGAGCATCGGATGAAAGGTCGTTCAGGATCTTTCTGTGTTACAAAATGATAAATCAAGCTTGTGAAAATTTGTTAATGTTTGCTAATGAACTATAAGAAGGATTTTAGGATTTCCATAAGGAATGTTGATCTGGACATACATTTTTCGAAATTGCTTATTTTGTGTTCAGCACAAGAAATAAATAAATACAGGTTTGGGACAACATGAGAGTGAGTAAATAATAACAGAATTTGAACTTTTGGGTGAAATATCCCTTTAATGACAGACGGCAGCATGTTTAGTTCTATTAGTCTGCTGTAGGGCTGCACGATTAATCAAAAGGAAACCGAAATCACGATTAGACACAAGCTGCGATTGTCATGCATATCTTTCAGTGAAGCACGGTTCTGTGATCAGAAGTAAATCTCAATCTGAAGGCCAGAGGGCGCTCTTGCGCTGAAACTCCAAATATGCCCTCCATCTCCGCAGCTGAATAAACAGAAGATTCAACTGCTTTCACTGATTCAACGTGACTAATGAACACACGACTATGGCAATATACTGTTTATCTGAGTTCTTATTATTATAATATTCATTAATATAAAGTATATTTATAATGCAATGCCTATATCACTGCTTAGAATAGTATGAAATATGTTGTGTGCTTATTCTGTGTAAGAAGCCACATCATCTCACAGAAGGATTTATTTCAAACACTCAGCTGACGTTATGAAGTCAGTTTGGAGTAAAAACATGTTATTAAATGAGACATGTTTCATAAATGAGACCTAGTCTGCTGTCACTTTAAGAGCTGCACACATCAGTTTTTCTTTCAACTGTTTACTTTCACTTTAGACATAATAACCAACTGTGTTTATATGTAAACCTTGTGTGTTTTTGACAGTATTAGCGCAATCATATGCGAAAGATAACTTAGTCCAGTAATCAGGTGCTGTTTGACCGGCTTTTTTAGTGTGCACGCTTCTTCAGGTGTACACGCTCAGAAAAGGCGCATGTCAGAAGAGCATGTGAATGAAATGTTTAACTGACGAGGCTTTAAAGCACATACAAATAATGTACTTTTGTCATTGCGATTAAGTGCAGTGTCCCATGAGTGTAACTCTACTGCTGAGTTAATATTTGATGTGAATGTCTGTTGTGTCGTACAGTATATTAAGACCGAGTCGCCAGAAGTGCAACTGTTAGAAAGTGTGCTGTAGCACAATACTGCGATACTGTGTTTGCTGCATGAAAACATGGGTGGGCTTTCGCTTTGTCCTGAACAAAAACAGCAAACAGGCTTACTGTAAAAGCTAATTTTGATACAAAACTTAGATACAACTAAATTCAAGACTTTTTAAGACCTGCGGAAACCCTGATTTACTTTTACCTGGTCTTTAAAGTGGTCTCAAACCTCTTTTTAGTGTCTCAGTCCTCATTATATTCATAAAGGTGTTTTAGGAAGCCAAACCATTTGAATAATATAATATAATATAACATAAAAATTATTATATAACAAAATAATAATAATTGTATTATTATGATCCCTAAGACAGTTTAATAATATGTAAAGGGATAGCTCACCCATTAATAAAAATTGTCATCATTTACTGACCCTCAAGGAGTTTCTTCTGTTGAAAACAAAAGATACAAAAAAGTAAAAAATAAAAAAATCCATAGTATTTTTTTTAGTCCATACAATGGAAGCCAATGGCTACCAACATTCTTCAAAATATCCTTTTTTGCATTGAACAAAAAAAAGAAATTCATTAAGGTTTTGAACAACTTGAGGGTGAGTAATGCATGTTAAACTCGCAGAATATGTAACGATAAAGCTTGCTGCATTTACTGCGAATCAAGACGCTCTAATATCCTGGAAAAACTGGATAGTGAGCTACTCACATGAATATAGTGCTGCACTTCACTTTGAAACAACTTGCAGCCTCTTGTGATTTAATAAGTGCACAAAGCCATATTACAATTTCGATTCCATATCAACTGACAGATGTTTTGCCAAAGCAATGGTGCAAAACACAACATTCAATTAGTTCTTTTAAAGTCATCAAGTAAAAATATTTTTGGTTCATTATGAAACTGTGGTGGCCTGCCAGAGTCTAGGTAATTAACTGGGACACTGCACCGAAACTACAAATCCATTCAGATACCTGTATGAGGGCCGTCTCGACAGGATCTCTCTTCTTTTCTGGGAATCCGACACACTGTCCACGGACTCCTGTGAATCATCACTCTCAGCAATGGTAGAGATCTAATACAAAGACAACAAAGGAACACATGAATATTGATAGCAAATAAGGCCAAGAATCGTTTCTAAACTATCAAGTTTAAAAACTATCTGCAAGGTACCTGCATGTAATTTGGAGTCGGCAAATACATCTAAAACATAATTATGTCATGAAATTTTCACAATTTTACGGTTCTCTCATATATTAACCATCAAGTCAGGCTTACTTGTACAGTTTGCACCTGTGGGGATTGGATGACAGAGGGCTGGGCTGCCTGGATGACGCCGTGAACTTGCACCGTTTGCCCATTGGGCAGCTGAACTAAGGTCACTGTGGGCGCAGTGGCTGATGCCTGTGCTGCAGCCATGGAAACCTGCGTCAGGGAGGCACAACAGGGTGAGACACAGAGACTAAACTAAGCTAGAACTGAACTGGATTTAAATATAAAACCAGTCACATGCATAATCACTAGAGCTGTTCTGATTACAACCGGCATTTGTCTCGCCAGCAAATGTGTTTCCAAGAGCTTCGAATACACGTGATCCAAGAAACTCACCTGCGCCAAGGTGGCAATCTGCTGAGTGTCTGTCTCTGAGACTGCTGTGCTGCCGCCCTGCTGGACATCTGCTCCTGCCTCCATGGTCATCTAGATCGCCTGGAGATGTAATTTAAAACCTTTTACTTTGGCAGATATACAGGATACTATAAATATACTATGACCATAAAGAGTAGGTCATCAAAGTCTCCTGACAAGGGAAATTTTATCTGAAATGGTGTGACCGCAAAAACACCCTGCCCACAGACTGGGTTTGTCAGAGTTTCATTTTGAGTATGTTATGTATTTAATTTTGTAGCCTGAATGATTGTTCTGTAAAGTATTTATATATGTATAGGCATTACATTTTAACTTAATCGGGTAAAGTTATATAAATTATTTGTTTATAATAAATCATACAATGCATGATACATTTTTTTTTTTTACATTTGTGGAGTGAAATGTTTGCATTTATATAGTCTAAATGTATTTACACGACAAATACATGACATTGCAAAATGAATGATTATAATATGAATAGCAACAAAAGTAGCCGAAGGCGTTAACATATGTATGAGAACATGCTTAATTTATATTAACGAAATTCACTTTGATAGACCCATGACGGTTTGGAATGAGTAATAATGTTAGAACTGACATATTAAGCTTCGTGCTCAACAAACCATGTTGACTCCATTTGCCGCCTTTTTTACTTCCGTATACAGCTGTCACTCAGATTTTAGCTTTTTTTTTTCTTTTTTTTTTTTTAAGGATTTATGGATGTTGTTAAAGAAAACACACAAGCAGGCTGCCATCAAAATTACTTCATTTTATGAAGTGCCTATTCATAGCTATTTAAGGTAAAGCACAAAAATAAATGCAAGTGCTTGCATTTCCAAGCGTGTTTCGACATGTAACATAAAATTGTGTTCCAGGTTGAATGAAGCAAGCATGCAACACAAAATCACTGTTTTATGGTGTCATCTGAGGAAATAATACTCAAGCGCAATACATTTTTTCTCTTATTTTATTACCAATTAAAACCACAAATGATTACAGAGAATAATTATTTTAGTGGTACAGAAGACTTCTGCATGGGAGCTTCGACCGCTCCATGAAGCAATGCTAGAGCCAAGAAAGAAAAAAAAATAATTTCATGTGTTGTATTTCCATCAAAGGGTGCCAAGGACGGGCGATCGCATTCATAACACTACGCATCTCTTATCCTTTCCTTAAACACATGTAGTTTGTAGAACTGTCGCGCTTTCCTCATTCGACTGCCTGACTGACTCATTGTCTGCAAGCAAGTCTGAGCTGTTGAGAAACATGCCCACCGCCGCCATGATCTCTTTGTTACAGACGCATCGAGCATTGCGACATGTCCACTAAAACGCCAAGTGCATAATCTCTTTCCCCCACGAATGCGTCTCTTCTTACCCGACACAGACTCGCCTCGTCACTCCCAGGCCTCCGGAGCTCCACTTTTATTTAGTCCGACACGTAAGAGACCGCGTCAGGCTACACCTCCGTCGCGTCACCGAGGACAACAACACACAGAGAACGAGGGGGACGAAATACAGCCCTAACTCACGATCGACAGGATCCGATGTGTGGGCGGAACATGCCGAACTGTGCGCGAAGATTTACGAACGGCTGACGAGCGGAATCGGAATCACACGAGCGCTCGCTCAACGTCTAGCCACCCGACCATGCGTCAAATCTTTGTGCTGTGATTGGCTCTATTTTGTCGTGATAAAGATGAATACATCTGTTCAAATGCACTAGAGCAGGGGTTTTCAATCTTTCAGGTGCAACGGACTCCCAGATATGACCATCCTCATGCGAGGGCCCCCCAAGTTAAAAGACAGCTATATAGTTTTAATGTAGTAAAATCTATAAAATATTATTTGGCAAAGTATTTAGTTTCCATTAAGTTGCATGTTGTATTTTTCCTGCTCACTATAATACTGTACTGTTATATAAATTATTATTAATTCATCGAATTATTTATTTAATCAAATACTTCGTTTTACTTTATTTGTTTTAATCATTTTTATTATTTATGTTTTAATATAATTTAGCAATTGCTATTATGTTAATGTAATTTATTAATTAATTAATTAATTAATTTATTTATTTATTTATTTATTTTTATCAAACTTTGCTTAATTTATTTTACTCGTTTTGGTTATTTATTTTTATCTTATTTTGTATTACTTAATTTTATTTTACGTTTACACTGACCTCCAGTACTCCCTTGTGGCCCAGTTTGAAAACCCCTGTTCTAAAGGACCATGTTTTAAACTAAAGGCAAAGGAAATAATAAATTCCAGTCCGTATTTTGTTTTTGGGAACGACAGAGAGACCTCTGTTTTGCAGTAGCTTGGGGCGGTGCTTGTCAACATGAAGTTTCGATTGGATAACTGGAGTGCAACGTCACGGCAATGTTCACCAATCAAAATTAAATTATCTTTGCAGAAGCGCACAAGTATTCCGCCTACTTGCCAGGAAGCAGGAAATAGTCATGGTATTTTGATAGGCGACTTTCACTAGATTTTTAGTCGTTCTGATATATTTAGTTTCTATTACTTTCGTGGTCGACGGAGTTTGCTGCAGTCATGGCATCGTTATTCAAGAAAAAGACCGTAGATGGTAAGTTTCTAGTTGCTGCTCTGAGGGCTTGTTTGTTTGTTAAAACCGCCCAGCAACACTCTCACGTCAATCATCGGCTGGTTTCGGTAATACTCTTCATTTGTTTCATACATTAAATCTCATTTGGGCTCTTCCACAGTGCTATCTAAAACAGAAGCGTCTTTGTATTCTGAAACTGTGTTTGGGACAGCTGCCACCGAAAACATTTCGAGTTTTCTTGGTCTGACTTAAGTCTAAGAGTTAAAGATGGTCTATATAATGCAAATCTAACAGTTTATAAAATCCTGTAACACTGAGTAGTCTAAAATGGCTTGTCGTTGAAGTAGTACCCATACATTCATTTGTTATCTGACTCAGACATGTTAGCATTTATAATTTACTTGGTGATCGATAACTATATCTCCTCTCATAATCCAGATGTTATTAAAGAACAGAACAAAGAACTGCGGGGAACGCAGAGACAGATTACAAGAGACCGGGCAGGACTGGAAAAACAGGAAAAACAGCTGGTGAGATTCCCCACCCATCAGTGTGACGTGAATATGATGCCACATGTTCCCCTTTACCACCGATGATGTGTGTGAGATCACGAGGTTATGTCATTATTGTCAATGGATTATGACTAACAGCTCATGATTTTGTTTGGAGTTGAGATGAAGTGTATTTATGCCATTGTGTCACTGTATCTTTCAGAAGTTGCTGGTGGAAACTGATACTTTTTTTGTTTATAGCCGCCTCCCTTCATGACATTCATGCACACATACCAGTGTAAACATAACCATGATCAAACACTGTAAAAAAAAAATCCTGTTAAATTTACATTTAAACCGGCAGCTGTGGTTGCCATTAATAGTATATAAAATACTGTGACAAATGTAAGGCCCTATGATGACTGAAGTTCATTGTAAGTGGCCATGTCCCTAAAACACTAAAACTAAAATATCAAAATATATAACAAATAAATAGTAAATATAACAAAATGTAACAGAAATCACCCTGAAGCACATTGCTAATGATAAATATATGAATTAAAAAAGTTGTTTATATAAAATGATATATAATCAGATATGAATAAATAAATCTGACAGGATTTTACAGTAAAATTAAATATAATGTGATGTTAAACCATTTACAGTTTTCATTGTATATGGTTACTTAACGTACAGTTAAAGGTGCTGTATGTAAGTTTTTGACTCTACTTGACAAAGTTACCATAATATGTTTGCAGATATTTAAAAAACATGGTAAGTTAACATGCTTGTTTATCTGAAAAACAATCCTACAGTCAGTTATTTTCCTTTGAAAATGTCGGCCTCTGTTTTGGTTTGTGAAACTCGCCTGCTGCCAGTTTACACAATTGTATTTACACAGGGGGTTGCCAGTTGCCAGAAAACACAGCGTATTTCATTTCATTCATTGTCAAGTGTGCTCGTTCTTGTTGGTGTCATCAATCTGACAACCTTCCTGTGCCAAATCTGAGGAGGAGGGGCCGGGTGAAAAAAAAAAAACCTCCAATATTTTGAATTTGGACTGCAGTACCTAGTTCAACCACTCGTTGTCAATCCTACATACAGCACCTTTAAGCAACCAACAGGTTTTTACTGTAGAATTTTTACAGTTTTATTTTTTTTGTCAAGAATATATTTTTTTTTTCTTTGGCTTCTTGCACAAATGTACAAAAAAATGACATATAATTACTTAAATTCACATTGAAATCACATCACATACTGTATTTCACATACACATTTTATTTTAATATGTTCTGTTCTCACCTGAGAAGCATTTTGCCTATTAAAAGTATTATACAAATATACAAATCCTCATTCCTGTTACTCTACTACTGCTACTACTACTACTCTCACCATTAAGCCTAATTCTGGATAACTGTGTGATGCAATTCTAATGCCAGTAGGTCCATCCCTAACTGTTTCCTACTGTTTGCTTGCTTTATCACAGGAGATGGAAATCAAGAAAATGGCAAAGACAGGAAACAGAGAGGCCTGTAAAGTTTTAGCCAAGCAGCTTGTTCAAGTGAGGAAGCAGAAAACACGTACATATGCCGTCAGCTCTAAGGTCACCTCCATGTCCACACAAACCAAGCTAATGAACTCCCAGATGAAGATGGCTGGTGCCATGGCCACAACCACCAAAGTAAGATCCTTCTTTCCTTTCAAACTAATTTTTCTAAAAGTCTGTCCTAAGCCTCATGAATTTTAGCTCAGTTCATTTTAGGCAATCCTGACAGTGATTTAAAACTAAACTTTAAAGTTATGTTGAATATTATGTGCATTTAAGTAAACGGGACTTTTTATTTTGTAGTATTTTTGTAGTAAAAACCAAGGAGGATTAGCATTTTCGAGCCATGCTTTCCTCTGGAATCTCTAATGGTATTTTGAGTTTGGTTTTGGATTTATGAGTAAAATAAGGACTGTGGTAAACATTACCAGAAGCAACTTTACTTTTTTTGTTTGTGAAATTCTCTTTAATGTGAAAGGATCTTAAAGTAATCTTAACCTTATTTTACTCGTCAATGGAAAACCACTTTTCAAAAACCACATTATGAATTCCCAAGGGAAGCCATGGCTCAAAAGGTTAGTTTGTTTCTAGCTAGGGCAGCGGATTGATGTTGTGCACAACAGCTCTATTAATTATGTATGTCACTGTGTGGGTTTGGTTACATTAGTATTTGTACTGATTTGAGCACATATGTTGGTCTATAAATGCATATCTTGCACCGTGTAGTAACACTTCGATACACAGCCATTGCTCTTTGCATGAGTAGTCATAAGTGCATTTTTTTTTTTAAATGGACATGAATCAAACAGTGACTCATTTGTTTGTGTCTCTGCCTTTTTCATAACAACTTACAGACAATGCAAGCTGTCAACAAAAAGATGGATCCGCAGAAGACAATGCAGACCCTGCAGAACTTCCAGAAAGAGACAGCAAAGATGGACATGACAGAAGAGATGAGTAAGATTTATTTACTGTTTCTTCGTGGGTGTTTTTGTTAGTGGGTTTTATAAAATAATATCATAAGAAGGAAGGAAGAGTTTTGGACAGCTTTATATATATATATATATATATATTTTTTTTTTTTTTTTATATGAGTCCATATATAAATTATAATACAGTTCATTCAATTAATAAGTGTGAGTTTTTGTTTAGTTTGAGTTTAGTGTGATATACTGGGGGTAATTTTAAGTTGTAGCCCCTACTGTATCTGTTTTGTATTAGTTAGCCCCTATTTGTATGTTTTTATTATTATTATTATTATTCTTCTCGTTTTATACGAATGATGAATTTGGCATACTTGTAGAGAGCCATAATTGATCTGACCAACTTTGTCTCTAGAACCACCTCTATAGACACAGCAGTCCAAAATGTCAACATTCAAACGTTATAATTCTATGAAATTTAACTTAGTACACATGATTCTCTCCTCATGGAGATTATAGTCAATACATTATACATTAAGGCTCCCGCCCCTTACAGTAGCGGCCATTTTTGAAAAGTACAGTATTCAGTCTAAACCCTACTCCTCCTTCAAAATTAGTCCATGAATTTGGCAAATGATCTTTAGACTGAGCCGCACAGAAATCACTGAACGAATCTAGTGACAAAAAAAAGTATGATGCTGTGAACTTAATGTAGGTTTATCTCAAATCGGTCTGTATCTCGGCCAAACTTTGAGCATCGAAACCAAACTTGGTACATTCATCTACACCATGATCTGAGGGTTCCATGCCAAAGTTGGGAACGCGCCACCCTATGGGTGTTAGATACCAAAAAAAAAGATCACTTTTTTGCTTAAACACTTTTAGATCTTGGTGGTCTAGGATTCTTTGGGTCATTCCTAAGAATCTTGCATGTCAAAGACCACCTGGACCACCTCCGCCATTTTGAAATTTTGTCATAAATTGCAATATCTTTTTGATCTACTTGACAAATCTGCACAAAATCGGTAGGCATCATCAAACGCATGTGCCGGCGTAAAGTTTGAAGACAGCGCCACCTAGTGTTCATATAACGATTCTTGTATCACTTTTGAAATCGTTGATCGATTTTTGTAATTTCTATGTCATTCGTTCCTTGGGTTATGCCAAATCTCCATTTGTCATTTTCCAATATGGTGTCTGTCCGCCATATTGAATGGAATGAAACAGTTTTTTGGCTACTCCTCCCTGAAATCTTGTTCAATTTTTGTTCAAAATTTTTATCACATGAAGACTGCGCCACAGAAATGACTGAACAGATTTTTGATTTACACTCCCGTTCCCGACATATCTCGGAAGTTGACCGTGCCTGTGCTAGTTGATTTGTGCTAGTTAGCTTCGCATGCTAATTAGCTGAAACGCTAACACATTTATTCTAATGGGTGTCTTGATCTATCTGGTTTAACTTTGAGCAACGTTAGCATTTTTTTTTAGCCTAGCATGCTAATCTGGCTGAAATGAATTCAGGTTTTGAGAGATCATTCTCACACCTTAAACTCGCTTCTGCGGCCTGTCAAATGTGCGTCAACTAATGTGGCTCACTCTGTTAAGGCGCTGGTTCCGAGAGGCGTGGGTTCGAATCCAGGGTGGTTCATGTTGCTTCTGTTCCAGATGTTGGGTGTTCCATGTGTTTGTAATGAATAAAAAAAAAAAACATGTTTTTGTTCATTCTCATCAGACCTTCTGATTTCACCTTATCTGTAATTCTGAATCTATCTGTTCTGGAAAAGTGCTGAAAAAGTTTGCTGGAAAAAACCTTAATAGAAAAAAGCAAAAAATAATTTGACCCAAAAAGACTTCTTTAACCTCTAATTTTTCCCATTGTTTTTGAACAAAACACAGCATAATTTGATTGTGATGGATGTTTTTAGACCATTTGTCCTCTGTTTTTGTCTGTTTACAGTGAATGACACACTGGATGAGATCTTTGAGGATTCTGGTGATGAGGAAGAATCTCAGGACATTGTGAATCAGGTGTTGGATGAAATTGGAATTGAGATCTCAGGAAAGGTGAGATCCCATCAGTCAAATTATGTTGAGGTGCCAGATTCAATAAACAGGCTTATTACTGTAGTGCATTAGTGTTGAAATCCATTTATGTCCATTAAGGCTGCACAGTATATTGAATAATAAAAAAACTGCATTGCAATATGATTTCAGTGCATTATTCCATAGACTTTAATGCAAAGAAAATTATGCGTATATGATTATGCGTATATGTATCATATGGACAACTAAGCAGCAGTGATGCCAGTGCGAAGCAGAGGACCTACAACTGACCTTGTTTTTGCATTCAAACAAGGTCGAAATGAGGAAGCACCTCAGTTGTGTGAGAGTATTTTGGCTTTAAATGTGATTACTATGACTAATCTGAAGTGGTTACAAAACCGGTAAACCACAGTGGCTATTCAGAGAAATATGCCAAACCTCTTCAGTTGGTCTGAGCATGAAATCTGTGTAAAAAAAAACAATGTCTGCAAGCATAGTTGTCTATAACCCTCTTCCCAAATAGCACCAAAGCAGCAATCCAGTTCAAGTTTTGATCTAATTAAGCTTACACTTTGTTCAGAATGACTGCTTTTTCAGATTGATTTGTAACTGTTTAAAGAAGCAATATGAGAAAAGATCCTGTTGAAAATGGCGTCAAAGCTCCAATCTCCCTATAATTTAAATAAATAAACCTATGTTTAAGCTTTCATTTAGATTTTGCATTTGATTTACAGTAATCCTGGATAATGCATTTTTTAAAATGTCACTTCAGTACAAGATTTGCTCTGAGATGTGTTTTCTAACTGGAAACGACCAGAGATATCAGTCTAAAAAATAAAAATACTTTAATATAATTCAAATAGATTTGGCCCACTAATCTTATATCGCATCATATATCGGCTTCAAATTATCCAACAAGCTTTTTATTTCTATCATGCAGCAATTCATGTAACTATAATATCCCTATCTTCCAGCAGTGTCAGATGAATGAACCACATCACAGTGTTGTTCATGTAAATGTTCAAGTCAAGTTTTTCATGTGAACTTAACCTGGTGTGTATGTGCATAAATGTGTTCTTGCCTCTTAATTTGCATAAAACCTGCCCCCATCTCCATATAAAGGTGTTCTGCACAATGTTATCTGTACAGCTATTCATCACTCTTTGCAAATGTGTCCTTATGTTCTGCACTCTCACCTGAGAGCACAAACAGCAAAATCTTTATATAAAACACTTTTGCTTGTTCGCACAGCATGGAGATTTTTTTCAAGTTGTGAATTGGTTAAATACTGAAAGTTAACATTTCTATATTAACTTGGAACAAAGTACCAAGACAACACTAAATAAGTGTGAACTTACTGATTAATCATAACTTCTGTATGAAAACATTCACATGTTGTTGTTTTTTAGAAATTGAGATCCATAGAGAATTAATTTTGCAGTGAAGTGTCATGACTGTTGAGTCTTGGATTGTGGAAGCACTATCCATCACACTGTATTTTCATCCATAATGGATTTTTCGTTTCCCTTGCAGATGGCTCATGCCCCTTCAGCTGGCCTAAAGAAACCAAGCGCTGCTACAGCCAAAGCAGATGGGATATCAGATGAGGAGATTGAGAGACAGCTCAAAGCTCTAGGAGTGGACTAGTGCACATGCACCCAAACACCTGATTATTGCCTGACAGCAGCACACAGTCCACAGATTCACAAACATGCATTAGAATACATTCATAACAAATACAAATACAAATGCATTGACAGATGCTAATAAATGAACCGTCCAAAAGCTTACATTCACAGTCACGGACCTGCCTTCTCTGGGATAACGTGCTACAGATGGCAAATGCAAATCTTATTTTTTTTCCCCCTATTTATTTATGACAATGAGAGATGACTATCGAGGTTGATTAGGACTCTTTCAGGTGACTCTCAGTTTCTTCTGACTTCAGAAGGACGAAAATAAAGAAAAAGTTTGAATAAATGTGTTGTAAATGAATGCATACAATGCCTTCGAGACTAAGGCGGATGCGTTCCCTTGAAATCTACAACTTCAGTCTCTTTGAATGATAACTCAGAAACACACATTGGTGTAAACAAGTTTGACAGGAGAACTCTACCTCTGTAAACAGAAGTAGTAACAGGGCTGCGTCTTTAGCCTTGCCGCGTTTTGTCTTGTCCTCGCGGTACCTTGCTGTTCTCCCGGTGCATGACTAAACACTTGTGTGAGTCACATCTTTAGTTTCCTGATGTCACCTTCACTCGGTTGATTTGAGTTTGTCTTCTAGGTTCATATTGGATATTTCGAGTGCACATATTTTATTCAGCTGCTTTTTGGGAGACCCCAGAAGTGTGTTTCGGTTGAGCACATAACTTACCCTCTTGTGATGTCTGAAGATGGATGCGCTCCTTGATTTTTCATGTGCCTGAGGCCTGAGGGTTGTTATATTGAGAGGCATGTGAAAGCGGGATACTGAGCTTGATCTTTAGAATTATCCACAGAAATGATATTTAGGCTGACATTGGATATGCACTGCATCATATTGTAAGGATGTAAATAGTATAGGCATGGATGATCATTTATTGCTTAATCAACAGTGAGAGTTTTGGAATATGGGTGATGATTTTCCTTTTTTTAGAATTTGTTCACTGACAGGTATTATTCAAATATAGGGGGATTATATATCCCATTAACCATAAATACAATTTTCAATGATATCTGAATTGTCTGTGTTTTGTTTTTTCTAAACAAGTGGGAAGTTCTCATTTTAAATATCCATTTACCACTAGAGGGCAGAGCCAAAACGTGCAAAAATATTTACACTTAACCATTTACATTAACTTTACCATTAACTTTTTTTTTTTTTTTAATTCAGCAAGCATGCATCAAATTGAACAAAATAACTGTAAAAAATAATTATAATATTACTATATATATATATATATATATGTCAAATACATGCTGTTCGTTTGAACTTTTTATTCTGAAGAAAAATATATATGGCCATATATATATATAGATAGATAGATAGATAGATAGATAGATAGATATATATATATGGATCAGAAAATTAGCACGTTAGGATGATTTCTGTATGATCATTTGACACTGAAGAGTGGAGTAATGGTAGCTGACAATGCAGCTTTGTCATAAGGAATAAATTACTTTTTTAAATGTATTACTATAAAACACATTTATTTTAAGTTTTAATAATATTTCACAATATTAAAGTTTTTACTGAATTTTTAAATAAATGCAGGCTCGAGTGAGAATTCCTTAAACATTAAATAATTTTACAGACCCACATCTGTACCACATTTCAGGCCAGTGTTGTACTGAACAGTAGTTTTATCTAGACCTAAAATATGTGAAATGTTAATAATATTGTTTGTGATGATAATAATCAGCATGATATTACTGGAACTGCAGTGGCTGAAGTCTCCAGTAGGTCAGAATTTACAATATACTGCCATATTACATATTTAAATATGTACAAGGATAACTCTTGACATCTAATATAAAACTGTTATAAGAAAATTTTTAAATCTGTACATTTATTAATAAAATCAATAAATGCTTCACCATTTAAAATAAATAAATAAATAAATAACCATGGTGAATAATTAGTACGAGCTATACACATTTCTATAAAATGTGATCAGTGTTTGCAATGTATAGTTAGGGGTGTCATGCTTGTATTCTTAAACTAAAAACACTTTTTGTACCCTTTCCATTCCAGAAGCAAAGGAATCTCCTCTGAGATTCTGCTTTTGGTCAATTGAATTAAGGAAGTCAATTTCAGAGAGAGGAAGAGGGCAAAGGATTAAACAATAGTATTTGGCACTTGAAGCATGAGAGGTAAATCAAACTTCTCTAACCCTCTTATAACACATCAACTGTCAGAGTGCTCTTATCATAGTTTATAATAATATGGAAATGAAAGTGAGCATTCAACCTGTTCTTTTTCATTATTATTATTTGTGATTTGAATTTTGTGAACAGGAGTTCCTCTTTTGCTATGTTATAAGCTGGTCTTTGGGTGCTTTCACTTTCGAACTTGCGATCTTGTTACCTTTTACAAGAAAAGATAATTGTCTGATTTGCTTACATGCATACATATTTAACTTTTTAAGACTAAAACAAAATATGGATTATTTGTTATTCTTAATTAAAAAGCACAACAACAATAAAACAGTAAGGTACAATGACAAACTAGCTTAAAAAAACTTGATGCTACAGCAGCACTTCTTCTTCGTCGTTGTCTTGTCTGATGCACTCAACCAAATGTTCTAACCAAGCGGCAACGTCCCGCTCTCTCTCGTGAAGCCATCAAGGAAGTGACTAAAACTGTAATTCATCAACTGGCCGCTTGAGGCTGGCTGCAAAAGGGAATCAATCCCTTAGACTCCCCATGTTAAAATGCCCAACTTTACAGCAGAAAATAAAATATATATATTAAGCCTTAAATGTCTGCATAATTAAGGGCGTGGCTACTTGAGTGACCGGTAGATTGCCGCTGCTGACACTGCTGTCGAGCTAGGTGGGCGTGGTTTCAGCAACCAGCTCTCGCCTCTTTGCCCATTTTCGATTATCCGGGAGTGACGCGCTTCCAAAATTGCGACGGCCGCCTCCGCCTACTTTGAGCTTCAGAAAAGCTCTTCAGAAGCCTACGGGTGATGTCACGGACAGTATGTCCATGTTTTTATACTGTCTATGGTTCTAACCACTACCTCGCCCCTTCCCACCCCCTAACCATTCGAATTTCTGTAGGCGGGAATTATTTAAATGATATTCTAATGAGCCACTTTGTGACATCACAAAACCCAGAAAACAACGCTGTAGTCTAAACTAGCTTTTTGTTGTAGTTCTTGAAAAGGGATTAAAAAAACAAAAACGGAATACCTCCCTTTGGAGTGGACTTTGAGATTTGTAAATTTGTAGATCCATTTTATGCCCAAACACACACACTACACACACTGACTAAAATTCAAAAAGTGAAAAGCACAATAGGACTCCTTTAACAGCTTATTGACTTCAAACCCAAAAACTGCCACTAGTGTAGGAGTCCTTTGAGGATTACTGAAAAATCTGTCACCCTCACATTTTCACTCCATTTCACAGAGAGACACAAGATGCACACAGTACAATCCTTCCAGCCTCCTTGGAAGTCTGGAGCTGCAATGACAAGTGCACGTGACTCAGAGGCAAACGCTGGCCTCCCACTCACAAATACTTGAATATCTCATTCAGGTCATGAAGCAGAATCCAACTCAAAGTCCAATGGTAATTTTAAGTGGATTTTTAAGTTAATGTTTGCACTCTGTCTTTTTACAGTTTTTATTTATTTATTATTATTATTATTATTTTTTTTTTTGCAATAAGATTAAACATAGTATCAGAGACATCGACATAAGACAGAACTATGCAGTTTCTGGTCAGCCATGGCCAGACAGGCCCAAGGCTACACACTATGATTCTGCAGGCATGAGTTTGGCAGAAGTAATTGATATTGACTTTTCTTCAGAAGCTGACATTTTTATTTCTATCTATATCATTCACTCAGGCCCCAGAGGTGGTCGGTACTTCATCCCAAATAACCAATCAAATGCTAGAAGGAAATGATGGGGAGATGTTTCTGTGTCAATATGAAGAAATGAAAATCTATCTTATGTCATGAATATGGCCATATCTCAGACTGCAGAGTAACAAGTTCTCTGCCCTTTGTGTGTTTGTTTAGTAAATATTTTGGCAAAACTTGATTCAGACTTTTATCTGCAATTAAGAGTTCATTGGTCCCAGTTCTTCTTAATACAATTTTTTTTATATATATATTTACCCCTCTTATTAGTCTAAAAAAAAACAACACGCACACTCACCCCTGGACCTTAAATCAAAATTGACTCCCATTGAAAACCATTCAAAATCCATTAATTTGATGAGACATAGTTCTAAGGGTGAAGAAAAAAATGCATTTATCTCATCTCAAAGTTTAATGTAATAGATGTTTTTTTAAAAAATTGAAATTTGATTAATTAAAATAATTTGACCCCCTTTTTAAACTTAATTTTAAACACATTTTGGCATTTCATAATCTTATAACAGCTTCTGCAGATATATCCTCCAGTCCAATAGTAACCCTACTATAGAATGTACTGTATGTGTGAGGAAATTAATATTTGAAAATTTTCAATATTTTTGGGTAATAGATATATTTATCTATTACCCAATATTAAATATCTATATATTTATCTAAATAGATATTTTGATTAATAAATATTTGATTAATTAATATTTGAGCAAAATATTAAAAGCTGCACAACGTGTTGAATTTTCTAGTTTTTATTATTATATGAAGATGACAATAGAATAATTAAATCTAATTTAATTAAATATAATTTAAAGAAGAACTAAGACTTCAGAAAGGGTCTGAATTTTTGGCAGGAATGAAATGGAGGCAGTAAAGGATAGAAGTACAGTGTGTTCATTGGATTGTACTGCTGTTTGTCAACATACCAATTGTTCTGCTGACAAAATATTTTTTTCCAGTAGACAAAACTCCATAAAACAATTTTGTAATTTTTGAAAATTACCTGTGATCAATTACCTGTGCAGACCATTATAAAGAGTACATCTATATCCAGCATAGCCTCATTTCATTTGTGTAAATTTCAAAATGGCATCTGACTTTATTCCACAGACCCCCCCCCCCCCCCCCAACCAAAAAAAAAAAAAAAAAAAAAAATCAGTGCAGAAAATATGAATTGTATGGCTGTATAATCATAGGTTTATAAGTTGAATTTATGTAAATGGTTGCATGCTATATTAACAAAACTCAGTATAATTGTTTTTGTTTTTGTTGTTGTTGTTGTTGTTGTTGGTGTTTTTTTTTTTTTTTTTTCAAATGTCTTGCCTTCTAGTCTACAGCAGTTAACAAAGTCATTGAATTGAATTTCTTTGAATGGTAACCATATAATGGTAACCAATAAGGATGCATTTAACACATGAGCTAACTTGAACTAACAATGAGCAATTTATGTAATTTATGTATTATGTATTATTGATGTTAATAAAAATACCATTTTCAATTGTTTGTTTATGTCAGTTCACAGTGCATTAACTAATATTAATAGATATAACTTTTGATTAAAAAAAGTACATATATATATATCATCTAAGTGCTGTAGAATTATTGCTCATTATTAGTTTGTGTTACTTGTGTAGTTAAGTAATGTCAACAAATTAAACCTTATAGTAAAGTGTTACAATTTGAATAAATCATCCATCCATCCATTATAACATAAAAAATATTTTTACAGAAAAACATGCAAAAATGTAATTTAAATTGTCTTATGGAAGACATTTATTTTGCAGCATTTGAAAACTTATGCCAAAAGACAGGAGATTATGGGGTCACATGGATCAGACATCTTCAGTGTTAAACAGTTCATTATAATAGGCCGTGTCATCACACGCATTTCAATGAGGGCTGTGAGGGGGTGCACCCATGTGTGTGATGCCACTAAGTGAAGCAGAAAAAAAGCCTAGTGGAAAAAAAAAAAAAAAAACTAATGTTGAACAAAAACACTCCTAATAATTCACTTACTGCACACACCTCTCTACTTTATTCATGGGATGGGATAATGGTTAAATTACATTGCCGCAGAACAGCAATCATGTTTTTGTTCCTTTGAATTTATTATTTAAAGTAGTTTATTATTTAATTATTGCATGCAACTTCTAGGAACTTCTGATGAGCAACCCCCCACCCATACACTTTTTTTTTTCCAAACAGATTGTGCTAATTTATTATAATTTGTGTATGCTAATAGCCGTTTCCCTTTTGAAACAAGAAAACAAATCAGTAACTAGTACATTACTCCTGTTGACTAAGCAAGAACCCTTTAAAATGAACAACTATTAGATGTTCAAATACGAGCAACATATACTGCTAATACCTTTTTGGCAACAATGAGTTTGAGCTTGAAATCCTTGTTGATCTAAAATAATAAAAACTTCAGCAGACAGCACAGCAAATGCTTTGTGTCTGGGCTATATTTTATAGCATTGTCAGTACTGACATAGAGGCCTTTGTCAATCTCACGCCATTATTATCATTCTGATCAAAATCTAACATCCCTAACAAATTAGCTATACCCTCAGCCGATCCAAGATATAGATGAATTTGTTTCTTCATAACAGATTTGGAGAAATATAGCATTACATCACTTGCTCACCAATGGATTCTCTGCAGTGAATGGGTGTATTTTTTTTTTTTTTTTTTTTACTTCAAAACTTTGCTCTCGGCAATCTATAATATTGATTGACTTGGCCAGAAGCAACGGTTTAAGTTAAATCATTGTGATGTTTTTATCACCTGTTTTTATCTCCAAACTCATCATACATCTTGGATCACCTGAAAGTGAATAAATAAAGCATAATCTCCAAGGCAATGTTGCTTTACTAGAAACAGGCAACAAGAAGGGACTAAATAATTCAATAATGAAATATGTTTCTCATGCATGCTGCTTCCACATTGCCTCACAACAATGCCTAAAATTCCCATATATCATTATATTTCATGAGTTATGGACTGTTCCATTTTATTTTCATGGATTATGGGTTCCTTACAATGGTATCAAATCATGAACTCAACAAGCACTTGTATTGTGTCAAGGTTGTATAGGTGTAATGTCAAATATGGGTATTTCTGTATGTTGTTTTGAAACACACTATAGTTATAATAATAATATACAATTGTGATCAAAGCAGTAGGATATTTTCACTCCAGTGCAAGGGCATCTATGCTCTTCTGCCTGCACTTAGTAAATAGGGGTAGCAGATGCTGGGTACTCATTGCATTTGAATTGATTTAACACACCCATGGTCAGTGTTCCCTCTAATTTGTGTTCTTGCTGAGCAAAACATGGTTTTATTGGGCAGATCCTTTAGACACCTGAGCAGAAGAGCATAGATGCATAGGAGCATAGAGCACCCCCCCATCTCAATATTTGCCAGAGTGGCCTGATACTTTAAATAATCCATGATGCCCCCATATCGAGACTGATGTCCCCATATCGAGACTCATCTCCATGTTTTGCCCAAAGGCATACTGCTGATCCATGGATCCAAAAAATTCCAGTTTGTCACATCACTTCATAAGACAATCTTCCAGAACTCCACAGGTCTATCCAAATTAATTTTAGCATATTCAAGTTCTCTTTTTATGTTCTTGGTCAATAGTGGCATTCTGCAAAATATCCTGAAATGATACAGACAACACAGTTAAAAGAGTTTGGAGCAAACTATAGCGGTTCGTCTGTAGAATCAGTTTTGTAAACTCATTACAACAATATGTGAATGAAGCGGTAGGATAAAGATAGATAGACAGATAGACAGATAGACAGATAGATAGATAGATAGATAGATAGATAGATAGATAGATAGATAGATAGATAGATAGATAGATAGATAGATAGATAGAAGGATAGAAGTTAAAATGCTGGAAGTCAGATCCAACACTTTTATCTCCAACCAACACATGTTAAATGGTATCACTCAAAAGGCAGGAATCCCGGCACAAAAACGAATCCAATGGGACTTACATTACAGCTATTTTCAGTTCCATTTGGTGTAGCATAATAATGTGATGGATTTCTGTGTTATCCAACCACGCTGCCTTATGGTTAAGATATGGCTTGGTTATTTGTCATTTTGTCTCAGTACTGACAAGATGATAAATGTTGTATGTAGTGCTCTTTTGGGCCTGTGACGTAAATAACACAGGTTTGGTTCAAGATAGAAGTGACCTGTGAAATAAGCCACTTGAATAAGGCACTTAAGTCCAGATTGCACCAGGTTTTGTAGAACTATTTGTACCAATTTGTGTTTCAGTTCGCTTAACCTTGTCTCAGCTTCAGACGGCCTGCTCATGGACTGCTCACAGACCATCTGATACATATTACACACAAGGCTGCTGATAAGGGGCCAGGTTAGGCTTAAGGGAGCCTGTGATGACGGTTTTGTACAGAGCCCAAAAATTGCCATCCTGATTACATAAAAACATGGCAAGCAAAATTTGCCAAAAAAAAAACATTCTGGAATCAGCCCCTAATATTCTAGTATCATCAATTTAGTTTTTTTGCCCTAAACATGTTAAAGAGTAAAATGGTTGGTCACTCAAGGCCAATTTATACTTCTGCGTCGGGTGCGCGTAGTAGGTACGGCGTAGCATACGCATTGACGTGTACACGGGTCGTCACCTTCGCCGTACCCTGACGCGCACCTCCTCAAAAATGTAACTACGCGTCGCGACGACGCGGACTGCAAGATCGGTGATGGTCGCTTGGTAGTATCACGTTTCCTCCTACGCATTTCCGGAATGATCTTCTGCACTCTGTAGCCCGCCATTTTTAAATTCGAAATTCATTGAAGAGCCAACATGGAAATGGACCAAGTGACCGAGCGATTAATAGGAAAATACAGCCATCGTATGACTCCTCTTCGGGAGATTACAAAGACTGCCAGACGGCAGCGAATTCGCCTCTAACGTCGTAACCCGCTCGCGTCACGCGTTTCGGCGGTGTAACTGCAGAGCAAAACAGACATACGCAGAAGTATAAATGCTCACGACGGCGTCGCCTACGTGCAGGGGCGGACTTACCCATTAGGCAAAGGTAGGCGACTGCCTTGGGCCCCCAAAAGCCAAGGGCCCCCTAATGCCTTTCATATAGGAGATGCGCATTAAGCGCGGACACGCGAACGGTTGCTGTTTACGGTGTTTATGCACGACAATCGTCTGCGCGTCCGAGTCGTGCTTCTTGTGTATCCAGCTTGTAGCAAAATAAATGTTATGCATCTAAAGCTGACTGCCGCACGAATGCGAGGTCCCTCTTTCCCAGCGCGCGCTTCACACGTTCTCTTTCTGCGTTCAGCGCGCGGCTGAAAGGAGCTGCGCTTTCAGTTAAAACACTGATATGTTGCTTCTCTAATTTTACATATAAGTATAGCTGAAATCACAGCACAGCTATTGTCTTCAAGCTATTCTGTAGCCCGATTTTTATCAGACGACGCCCGATTATATATTTTTGTGCAGATTAACTTCTCGAAGGGAGAGCTGGTTAGTCTTAATGGGTCGCGTTTCAGTCACTATTTCATTTCATCCCGTTGTCTGACAACAAACAGTCAAATGTATCAATGAAAAACAGTTTTGAGAATTTAGCTGCATCAAAATACAGTATGTGGCACAGAGAGGCAAACAAATGTAATAATAAATAATAAATGTACATTTTGCATGTTCAGAAGTGAGCTGCCCTGTCATGCGAAAATGCAAACAGGTTTGTGTAAAGTGCTCAGTGCAAAGAAAGAGAAGTATAGGAAGCTAGTATTTCTGTTTTTTTTTTTTTCATGTGTCTAATAGACATGAACAAGTTCTTTGAAAAACATCTATGACCTATGTCTACTCTTCATGCTCTGTTAACTGGTTTCACTAATAATAAACATTTATTGCATAAATTAATTTTGCATTACAAAAATGCTTAAAAGAAAGTGTTACAGGTGTGCATATATGAAGATATGTCAGAGCAAGATATTTTCAGTTGAGACAGCTCAAACATGCATTTTAGTCTGGGACTAGCTTAAGCCTTGTCTGTGAAACCATGGGGAAAATATTAATTTAAGTTACATTTAGAACAGATAAAAATGTGCAATTAAGTTGCGATTATTGACAAGTTAACTCATGACAATCATGCCATTAATTGTGATTATATATTTTAATTGATTGACAGCCCTAAGTTAAAATGACTAGGCTTACGCTGGTAACTCACATTTTCATTCCTAGTATGATAAAAGTACCATTTATGAGCTGAGCTGTTTTGTTTTAGAGCGGTTACCGGGGAAACCACTATATTTCTGACTCCAAAAGCACCTCCTACTGCAGAGAATGAATGTGCATTTTCAATAATCCAGTCTGCAGTTTTTTGTTCAGACCATGCGAATATTCACTCACATAAATCCTGTTTTAAAATAATATAATAATTTATACTTCTGACGTAAATATAAAAGTTTCAGTTGTGAGGTTAAATCATTTTATAATTTATTTTGTTTATGTTAAACTAAAAAAACAGTAAATCAATTGCTATTTCGTGGTCTACATGAAATAATAAAGTATCTGCTAAATGAATAAAGTAAATTAAAGAATCCCATTAGAACATGTACATAAAAAATGTAAAACATTGGACACAACAATCTGGCACCATTGTGCAGCAGCAAGCATCACGACAAAAAAGGACCTCGAGGGTTGATCTAGGTAAATGTGTGCAAATGTATAGGGCCCCATTCCTATATTTGCCTGGGGCCCCCAATTCACTAAATCCGCCCCTGCCTACGTGCGTAGCCTACGACGTACACTACGGCGTACACTCGACGCAGAAGTATAAATCGGCCTTCAGGGGGCACATTTCTGTCTAAATGAGTAGTTGTAAGTAAATCAATTTCATGCTAAACTATGTGAAACTAAACTTAAAGGAAGTGTTTGTTTAATCATGTTATTCTAAACTTCTTCCGTGAAACTGATCAACTGTTTATGTCTGTACAATAAATTGGATTAGATTTTTGGTCATGTGAAAACAGTTTGACTTAGTTGAGGTTTGAGGTTTGTGTCACCATATTTGATGTAGTCTTTGTATGTGTGCACTGATCAGTGTTCCCTTTCAGTCGGTCACTCTCAACGTCACGTCGGTGACCGACGAATTGGGATATCGCTTCGATAGACCAATCTACTTCAAGTGTAAACTAAATAAGCCAATGCACACTGGCATTTAATTATTGCATCCAGCTGCAGCTGATCACAGCGTGAATAAAAGAAGGCAGCAGGTGCAATACATACCAGCTTTCTGTTCGGAGACGAGCAACAACATCATTCTGCTCCATCCAGTGTCTTCAAGTGAGCTATGAGTTCAACGCACTCTTGGAAGCTTCTGGTGTTGACGGTACAGCGCTTCATCGGTGGTCATTCTGTGTCAAGTGGGTTGTGCACTTCAGGCTGCACTGCCCCCTTGTTGTGCTGCAAGTGGCCAATTTCCCTGTGCACCTCAGCACTAAAAGAGCATTTCCCTAAAAGAACCTACTTCTCTAAAAGAGCTTCACAGGTGCGTCTTTATGAAGACGACAGATCGTCCTTATAAGGATGCCGTTTCACCCGTGCATTTCTGAATGTGGTCGTTACCTGGCACCGGCTGATGGTCACGATCGCTGTCTCTCGTGTCTGGGCATTAAACACACTGAAGTGGTTTCCGCCTCCTCCTGGCGGGGAGACCCGTCGCTCCCTTCCCGGGCCTGAAGGCATTCGGCTGGTCTAACTGGCAGTGCCTATACAGCTTGCGGGGAAGCTGCTTCCGCCTTACATAACACCCAGTTACTGCAGGTGCACCAGTCCAAGGCACTGAAGGACCTGCACGAGGGTGGTCATGATCCGGAAGTTCTGAAAGAACTCCCAACTACCACTGACCTCGCGCTCCATGCGACGAAGGTCACTGCGAGTTCACTGGGTCGTGTGGTCCAGGAACACCATCCCTGGATTACATGAGGGATACCGACAAGGTACGGTTCCTCAACACCCCTGTGTCCCAGACCGGCCTCTTCGGCAACGCAGTCGAAAGCTTTGTCCAACAGTTCTCGGCTGCACAGAAGCAGACGGAGGCAATCTGACACATCCTGCCGCAGCACCCCATTCTGCTCATCACAAAGGGCGGCCCCCTGCGTCCGCCCCTACGCAGCATCCACAGCAGCCTCCGAGGAGAAGACCCATGGAGATGCCCGATCAGGGTTGTGCTTACCTTTTTGTAGCAAGGGCTGGAGCGAAGGCTGTCTCCCTCCACCCTCAAAGTCCAGGTTGTTGTGATTACTGCATACCATGACCCCGTAAAAGGGAAGTCGGTGGGTAAGCATGTCCTGGTCATCAGGTTCCTTAAAGGGCCCAGGAGGTTGAATCCCCCCTCCCACTCAGTCAAGCTAAAGTTTCTTTTATTACAAACTCTGCTCCTGCTTGCACTGGCCTCCATCAAGAGGGCAGGGGACCTGCACACATTTTCGGTTGACGGTTCGTGAATAGAGTTTGGGCCGGCTGACTCCCAGGTAATCCTGAGGCCCCGGCACGACTAAGTGCCCAAGGTTCCCACTACTCCCTTCAGAGATCAGGTGGTGAACCTGCAAGCGCTGCCCCAGAGGATGCAGACCCAGCCCTAGCTTTGCTCTGTCCTGTCCAAGCCCTCAGATTAACTCAATTAGAAGTGTTGCATCCTCCTGGGCGCTGGCCCATGGTGCTTCGCTGACAGATATTTGTAGAGCAAACTTATAGATGTTTGGATTGACAGGCTGAGTAAATAATGACAGAATTTTCATTTTTGACTGAACATTTACACACAGTTACAAAGTGGTAGAAAGATACCAAAGAGATTCACATGAGAATCAAAAGTGCATTTTTATTTTTTTTTCTAACTCAGTGACACTAGATTTTAGCACGTTGCCTGCCGCTTCTCATGACTAATACTTGTCTTTGTGTGAAGATCAGTCCTTAAGTGAAATCTTCCAACTCCGCAAACATGTGAAGAGCCTGAAGCTAGAAAATATAGCCTGAACCTGAGCCGCTATACCATTTATGAAAAAGATACAAGGTAAATCTCATCCATTTTGACCTTCAGGGAATTTATCCATTTCACTTTAGAAAATATGGTGCTGCAGGCCAATGTGGTACAACACAAAGAGAAACAAGAAGGATGAATCACATTTAGGCAGATATAAGGTTTTGTGTGGTTAAAAGGCCACATATCCCACAGTTGTCTGGCAACAACACTGACATTCAGTCCACTTGCTTAGGTGCATGGTTTTAGCTTTATAGTGGATTGAAAAGTATTTACCTGGGCCTTAGCACAGATACATTATCATTTTTATATTTTTAAACAGTATAAATGGGTCTTTTCACGTAGAAATGGATAGCTTCCTTTATATTTTAGGAAGGATGTCATGCCGTCAGATTTGGGAAAACTTTCTCTTTGTGGAAAAGAGCTGCATGAAAATGTCTACTTTGTGAACAGATTTAAATGGAATGTGGATGAATAAATAATGAAACAATTTTCTGTTTTGGGTCACCAATTCCTTTAAGAACCTTAAACTTTCAAAGGGCATCCTTTCCAGCAAACAAAAATAATGTTTCCATGTGGGAATCCGTGCATTTAACCTGGAGGCAAAGCTCAACCTAGAAAATTTCCTGACGTAAACAGTTAAACCTCCACAGGTTAAATGAAATGACTGACATCTGCTGTAAACAAAGTCTATAGAAACTGCTGTTCCACTAGAGGAATTTTGGCTTTGGCTTTAATATGGCGTTTAGATGAATGGGGTTTTTATTTCCAAGATAAGCTATGATGACGAATCTCTGCTCCAGCGAAAGACTGACAGAATGAGAGGAAAGTGACAAGCCATGTGAGAGAGCATCATCACAAAGGTTTCCCATCTCTCCTCCCTCAGCCCACCTGTTTCGTGCTGGTTTATATCCTTCAGTCACTCATTTTTGTGTCTTGTTCTCTATTTCTCCTGTCTTTTAAGAAGGCCCTGTTCTTGTTACAGAGACTTGTCCTTTTCAGATCCCAATCTCTGTCCCTGCCTTATTAGAAATCCAATTCTCTGCCTCTCTGACCTCCCATTTTATCTCTTTCAACATTTTCAGCAAAACATCCCAACCAATCACAGTTTCGTTTGCCTCTATTAGGACGTAATCTTCCCTCCATCTTGACACTGCACATATACAGTAGGCTTATGCACATATATTAGAATGCATTACCATGTGCTTTAGACCTTCCAGAGTTTATTTTTATAATATTCACCACTGGCTGTCATAATAAGGCACAAACCCTATCATTTATTGAGTGTGCTGATATTTGGTGGGATCTATTCTGCTTGTTGAGGGCTTACTATCTGAGCTACAATGGTTACATAACCACTAGATTGTAGGTATCCTGGCTGAATAATGAATCATAGCCTATTGAACCACCCTGGAGGACCTTGGATAGCATCCTCCAATCCTCCACAGGACCTAATGATCACTACAACACAGATATCTTATCTTACCACATTACGTCCAAATGCACCGTAAATGTGTTTAGAGCAATATCAGGACAGAAATTTCCCTTAAAAAAGAAGAAGAAAAAGTAGTAGAAAACTGACACTTAAAAATATAAAGTGTTCGCTAAACCGGACTCAGTTGATGTAATTGCTGAGTAACTCTTCACTCGATCATGAAGCAGTGTCTCCTTCTCATTAAGCACCTGTCAGGCGCTCCGCGGCGCGCAGCTCCCACGCAGTAGATGAATCGCACGCGCTCTCGTCAGAAGGACTGAACCACAGCAGTCGCGCGCAGCTCCGCGCAGCTCCGCGCACCGACGTTCCGGGACGCGCACATTTCCATCAGTTGTAGGGAATTCTCTATCCAGGGAAATCGTGCTGAAGCGAAGACTTCCTCTTTGGAATCACTAAGCGTAAGTACTTAAGACAAATTACAAATAAGGTTTTGATCACCTGTTTGTTGAGGTGTATTTGTGTCTTGTGAAGGTTAATGGAAACATAGGCTACTGTTTTGGAGTGTGTGTATGAGTGTTTCTGAGTGTGATACAGAAAGATGGAAATGTGTAGGTACTTTAATTATTTATTGACTGTTTTTGTAATTATGTATAATTATTATTTATATTGATTAAATGCAGACAGACATTACCCTCATCTTAACTTGAAGTGTGCTAAAAATGTGTGTATGTGTGTGTGTGTGTAGACTGAGCACAACCATATATATATATATATATATATATATATATATATATATATATATATATATATTACAATTCATCTGAACTTTGAATAGATTTACTATTTAGTTAAATTAAATTTTAATTTAACTAACCTACTCTTCAATAAAATCTTATGCAGAAAATGAGAATTTCTTGCTCCAACCAAAACAGAGAATGAAAGCACAGTGCTGTATGAGCACAAGGATCCATAATCCCAGATGGTTTTGGTACAAGAGAACCCAGAATATGATGAATGATGATAAGGAATTCTTTAGCTTATATCTTCATCCATCCATCTATCTATCTATCTATCTATCTATCTATCTATCTATCTATCTATCTATATTCAGTATAGCTGATCTTGCCAAATATCTTCTAGTCCCATTTCTATTATTATCGGTATATAATCGATATATAATTGTTAGCAATTGTTCTACTCACATTTGTATCCATTAAGATATGTTATTTCATTATTTCATTATTTAATATAGATCTATTTATAAATATTGTATTATTGATTATCTATTTTAAATTATTATTTATATTGATTAAGTGCAGACAGATGTTATCCTCATCTTACTAACTTGAATATTGGGCTAAAAATGTGTATGGGATGCCATATGGGTTGCCCTAGAATATATAAATTAGGTTTTAGAAAATATTAAACTGGCACTGATACTTTTATCAAATATATACTATGTTCTTCCTTTTTTTAAACATTTTAAATAAATAAATACAATTTTATTAAATTATATGTATTCAAATAGGTAAGAGGAGTTAAAGTATTTAGTGGGACCCCACAAATCAGACATTTTATCAGCAGAAAAAAAAATATATAATAATTAAATAAAAATATCAGCTGGTGTATTCAGAACAACAGGGGAACGCTTGCAGATTAGGCAGGGAATAAATACTCCCCCAGAAAACAATAAAGATGTAGTTTAGAGACAGACTGTATGATTCATCATCGTGTCTTTGAAAATATAAACAACGGGGCAGATGCTGTATTGGTGGTCCCTGTGAAGTTATTTCAGAGATACGCTGTGACTCTCTGTGATGAAAAAACAAAACAAAAAAACAAAACAGCTCTGGGGCTGAATGCATGATTTTTATTTTATTTTATTATTATTTTTTTTAATACAAGGACCTATCTGTAGTACATAAGAATACAAATTATAATTGCTCATTTGTCTCAGACATTGTTTTTAGGTTTTGAAGACGATTAAAGAGCCTGATGTATGCTGCGCATATTGATAGACCAAGCGGCATCCTTATCTTTGCCTGTCCTGACCCTTTGGCCTATAGCAGGTGCCATACGTTCTCTCATATTTTATTCAGGGCCAGTCAGGTACATTTTGTTCCTTATACTTCAACCATGTGCATACAAGGCCATTTGTAAAAGATATTGATTGCAATTTGCCGGACTGTTCAAAAATAAATAGTTTCAAAAGATGTGATAATAATCATAATAATAGAACGATACTTTAATTGACACTGACTGTTCAAAATAAAGAGCTTCAACAGATGATGATGATTATAATTATAATTTTAAGATTCTGATAGCTATTTGACTGACTGTTCAATATATATATATAATATAAGATAAGATAATACAATATAAAGAAATATCCCTTCAATAAAAAGATGTCCATTTATGGTAGTTTTCTTTATATGACTAAGCATGATACCTGATACAGCTGGTGGTGGAGTGATACTGCAGGTACACTCTTAAAAATAAAGGTGCTTCAAAAGGTTCTTTAAGTGATGCCATAGAAGAACCATTTTTGGTTCCACAACGAACCATTCAGTCAAAGGTTTTTTAAAGAACCATCTCTTTCTTACCTTTTTATAATCTGAAGAACCTTATTTCACCACAAAGAACATTTTGTGAAACAGAAAGGTTCTTCAGATGTTAAAGGTTCTTTACGGAAACATTTAGACAAAAAGGTTCTTCTATGGCATTGTGAAGCACCTTTATTTTTAAGAGTGTACCTACAAAATGTCAAACAGATATTCATGGCATGATAGTGGTATCATTCTGACCACGTATCACAGATTTTTGATTTCTGACTAGTAGAACACCAACTCCTTTGGCTTGCTTCCTAAAGATATCAATCACCAGCAGACACTGTATTGGCACAACATGACTGACATTTAGTTCTCATTAATTCTCTAAATGCACACCCAATGGAGATTCAATTACTGGATGAAGAATAGAGTTTAGATAGAGTGACCGGTGCATGTAGTGGGATATGAAATATCCCGTGAGCCAAGCAAACAGTGAAATTAAAACAAAATGAAATTCCTTCGAAGATGCAAAATAATTACTCAAATCTCTTATGGGGTGCTTTTGGTGTGCAATGAGTTTGAATAAGGGGGATTTGTTTATTTTTATGTATTTAATTTGCCATGAGGTGATATCTTCTAATATTGCATTAAATATGTGGAGATGTATAAAGAAATATTTAATTGCTTTGGGGTTTAATCTGTTTTATTATTTGTCTCCATCGTAATGAATATGTTGCAAATAGTTGGCCTGGGCCGTTTTGATGTGCTTTGAACCCAGGATATGTAAATGTGCTTGGACATTTGGGCTAAAAAGCTATGTAACATAAACATCTGAATACCTAATGAATGGGCTCTGATTTTTTCCCCACAAAAATCCACTGACCATGAGCTGATGTAACCACAACGTAACATCAACAAATCTTATTTAGCACCTCACACACTCCAGTTAATTGGACGTCATTGAGAACCGGCCGCTACGCAAATTTAGGTAATTACATCGGCTTTGTTCCTGAAGGTGAAGAACAAGACTGTGTTTGATGCACTTCCAGCTCATTTCAGAAGAGTGCGTCGTTATTGATTGAGGCCATGTGGTCAGACAGCCTGTAATGATCTTGTGATCGTACCCATAAAGATTTTAGTGTCCAGAGGCATTCCATCTGTTGACATCCATCTGAACCAAGATCTTATGACACCTGTAGGTGACCCAGGTGGCCCTATGTGTACAAACATTCACACCATGGCATTTTGCATGCAGCGTTTCAAGACATTAATTGATGGACTGGAGTCGTGTAGAAAACTTGTGGATTATTGTTATTATGTTTTTATCAGCTGTTTTGACTCTCATTCTGATGGCACCCATTCAGTGGATCCATTGTTTAACAAAATATGTAATGCTAAGTTTCTCCAAAATGCCAATTTTCAGCTAAATTTCATTTTTGGGTGAATTATTCCTTTAAAGGAATATCACTGTTATACCAAGCTGATCACCAGTCCAACACCCAGAAGGATTTTTGGCACAGCCAGTGCTGAAAGTTTGAGAAGGACAGATCTTCAGTTATTCTGCATCTGGCAATGTGTTCTGATATCTCTCCATGACAATCTGTTGTTGTTCGCTCTCTAAAGTAGAGATTGCAAAAAAAAGTGCAACCTCTTGAGATGTGTTGCATAAGATTTATGTAGCCTACTCCAAGGCACAGTTCTATATTTTGGTTAAAAATGAGTAAGTCCTGAGTGAAATTTCTTCTTCCAGATGGTTACATCAGACCATGGGATGAATCAAACTTAAAGTGTACACCTTTCTTAGTGGGGAATTGGAATTCAATATAGATACTTCAAATTGATGCTATTTAATTTTTTAATGCTGGGTACCGTTTTATTGTGATTAATTCATTACAAATTTTATTCAAAAGTGGGAAAAAATGTTTCTGTAATGTTTAATCTAAATGTTCTTCCTCTAAAATGACAGTTTTTCTATTCACGTCAATAGGAAAAGTCAAAAGTGCTAGTTAAGGAAAATCAGTTTATTTGAATTAAATGAAAGGCTGAAAAATATAGGGAAATAAATTTTATAGAGTGTCTATTACACTAACTGCAAATAGTCCATCTTGATGGCGAAAGCAATTTACATGAACTCTGTCCACCAGTTTCTGCTTGAGCCAGACAAAATGACAATAGAAACCAGTAGCGTGGAGAGTAAGGAGTTAGTTGTTGACATGACTGATTCGAGTTTGAATTTGGCATTTTCTGATCACATTCCTCTTCTCTTTTTCCCCATCACATATCAGCTCAGAGTGGTGTTTATTTTCAATAAGAAAGTAGGAATAAAGTGCTTAACATGTATTTAATGTGGTGTCCTCGCATTAATTGGGAAGTCTGGCAGATCGACTGCTATGCATACATAAAAATAGTACTATATTAAAGGGGTCATATGACGTTGCTAAAAAGAACATTATTTAGTGTATTTGGTGTAATGCAATGTATTTATGCGGTTTAAGGTTCAAAAAACAAATTATTTTCCACATGATGTACATTATTGCCAGCTATCCAGTGTGTTGTGATTGGCCAAATGCCTCAAGCATGTGATGGAATTGTTACTCACCTTACTATACTGTGATGGCGTCTCCCGGCACAACGAGACAAAACCAATAAAACCTTTTACAAACGAGGCATTTGTTGCATCCAGTGGGGACATAATTACTGATTATAATGACTTATACTATATTTTTATGCGTTGCGTTGCGTATCACGCTGCGTATACATAAAACCATGTCTGCATTTATGATCGGAGAAACGACAAAAAACAAGCGCTACTCTACACTGCTCAAAACTCACGTTTGAATTGTCAGTGGCAAATCCTTTATGAAAACATACTTACAGGCTATCAGTCAGAAGTGACAGACTGTCCTTGCAAAGATGAAATTGCCCCACTTTAAAGAAACAGACACCGGCATTGTAGGCTACTCTCCCAGGAAACAATCCTCATCCTCCGTAAAATGCACTGCACACATCTGAATATTTGGGTTGATATTTGTAAATACAACTTAACCACTGATTTCCTCACAGAAATCACCTTTACTGAACAGCAGGTTCAATCTTATTAGATCTGATCTAGCACTATTTGCACTTAATGCAAATGGAATGTAACTATAATTTATACATAGTACTACTTAGTACACTTATTGTAAATAATGCACGTAAGTGCAAACTGCCTCTGTCTAAATTATAGCATATCTCCCAGCCCCAATAGTCAGGCATTATCCATGTGCATTTATTATACTTTAAAAAGGGATAAGAAGTGGTGAGGTGCCAGCATGAAATCCAATGTGACCCTATTTACTTTTTTAATACACAGTGCAGGTGTTATTGTGTATGATTCATTTGCTTCAGAATCTTTTATCAGAATGTAATAACTTGCTCTGAAATGACTTTCCCTTTCAGCTGTTTTCATTAATCCCTTTTACTTTTCAGCCCCTCCTCTCCGACCGCCTGCTTCATTTTGATTTGTATAACAACCATTTCTCATGATCCAATCCAATCAAAAATTTATCAAATAAAGTCTCGCCCTACATTCTTTAAATTTCCTGTTTCACTTGGAAATATGCCACATTTTTGCATTGAATGCTAAAAACATTCATTCAGAGCATCCACACTTGAAATACACTGAAAACAATACACCATATTTCATATCTTCTCTATCCAACCATGACTAACAGACAAAATATTTGTTTGTTTATGATTTCCTAATTTACACTAGGACCATGTGTCAAGGCTGATGAAGCCCTACCTAGCAGCTGCAAAAACAGTGACAAATCTGCTGCACGATATTAGTGCTCAGTGAATTAACAAAGTAGGTCATTTGGGAGGGAACTGTGAGACATTTCAACGCTTATATATTCACTGAAACTTCTCGCAATTACCTTTGGTCTTTTGAGATTCTCTGAGGGGGGGAATTGCCATCTAGCATGTAACCCAGGCAGGGATTTGAATGTCTTCAAGGCATATCACATATGCAAATACTTTAATAGAGTGTAAATCAAGAAATTATTTGTGTGAGATACACAGGCCCTATTGCCTGCACACCAAGAGTGGATCCTGTAATTTGTTTTCTTTAGCAGAATCTGGCTTTTATCTTGTATATATGTAGAGAAATAATAATTTTCTGAAAGAAAAAAAGGTCTGATGTCTTGTTTTACATACTCAAGAAATTCATGTTTGATATTACTGTGAGTGAAAGGTCTTCAAATGCATGAATGTTAAGAAAGTTGGATAAACTTGATTTTTTTTTTCACGGTTAAACAGTTAAACTAATCTGATATTCAGCTTAACCTAAACTTTGTTTAAAAACCTGGTGTGCTTCCACTGCACTGTGAAAAATGAATCACCAAACTTGTGTGGAGCGTATTAGATTGACAGGATGGCGCCAACCTCTCTCAGTGTTAAAAGCATCTTACTGCCAGGCCAGATTACAGCTTCACCAGGAGTGACGCAAATAGTAAACATTTTAAATTGCTATCATCTGGCTTGACATGCATAAGCATAAATCCTATTCCCGCAAACAGAAAACTAAACAGTGATAAGTACCTTTTAAGTAATGTACCCGGCATATTTTTAAAAATGCCATGCAATGCTCATATGCAAGCCTTGTGCTCATATGAGGTGATAAATTTGGACAAGGGGGCGAGCAAGCAAATTTACCACCTTAAGAACTGCATAGCAAACTGAATCAGATAGACTGCTTGAGTTTACATTTGAAATTGATGTAAGTCAAAAATGCTGGGGTGTTTCCTCAGCCATGGGCACTAGAGCACTTAATTAATTTGTCGACTAACAATGTCCAACAGTGAATATCCTACCAGGTTGGAATATCACAGAAGTATGTATTTTTTACTCAACTTTAAATTATGTATTGTGTTTAATGTCATTTTTAACATTTTTTGAAATAGGAAGGCCAATTCCTTTGTTGTGCTAAATGGTGCCACAACTGGGGGAGAGTCTTAATGGATTAAATACTTTTCAGACAATGAATGTTGCAATTATTATTATTATTTTTTTACAGTCTTGGTTTCGATTATAGTTTTAAATGTAATAATTCATATTTTAATTAATTTAAGATTTCATAGTTTAATGTTAAAGGTCTGGAACAAAGTTATAACAATGAAACAGATCAATTTAAAGCATTTGAAAATAAATGATAAATACAAACTCCCCATGTTATATTGCATATAGTTGCTGTTAAAAGGGGGAGTGTTTTTTTTTTTTTGCAGAATTGATGACATATATCTGATAACAATTTTGTAATCATAAAAGTTTTAATCTTCTTTTTTATTGTAGATAATAAAAAAATGTCTTGAATTAGTGAATGATGAAGGCATGTTTCCATGTCAGTTTTACTATGATCTTCTTATAAATAAAATCTGTTTTGAAATCTGTCTGCTAGACTATATATAAATACACATGGGAAATACATTCAAAAAAATACCCACTGAAATAATGAGGTTATATAACACAAATTCTCTGGAGTTGTGTCATGGTTTGACTGATTTACTTGTATTGACTTGAGGCTTGTGTTGGTAGAAAACATGCTTTTAATTTCACACTTCATGATATCAATGTAAATCGCAAAGTCAGTGTGTGTGTGTGTGTGTGTGTTTTCTTTTTTTTTTTTTTTTTTGAAGGGAAATGAGTTTTGCTCTTGGTCATACTATTTCTTTATTCATCTCTTACAGGTCACAACCGTACTTTCACCATGGATCCCATCAATTGCTCAGCTGTGGATCTCTCTGATGTTCTGGCCAGCAAGATGAGTCCCAGTAAGATCCTCCTCTCCCTGACTCTCTCTATTCTGGCTGTGGCGACCACCACTATCAACTCCCTGGTCATCACTGCTATTCTGATCACCCGCAAACTCCACCAGCCTGCCAACTACCTCATCTGCTCTCTAGCTGTGACAGACCTCCTAGTAGCTGTTCTAGTGATGCCTGTCAGCATTGTGTACATTGCAGAAGAGACGTGGGTTCTCGGTCCGATCGTGTGTCACCTGTGGTTGGGTGTGGATGTTACGTGCTGCACCTGCTCAATTTTACACTTAGCCGCCATTGCGCTTGATCGATACCGCGCCATTACCGATGCTGTGGCCTATTCCCAGAAACGCACGTATAAAAGAGCAATCATAACCATTTTTGCCCTGTGGACACTGTCTGTGCTGGTGTCTCTACCACCTTTAGTGTGGAGGAAATTCCCTGTGGAACACAAAGATAGGGAGAGGGAAGTCATGGACTGCTTGATTGAGCACGACCACGTGGCCTTCACTGTCTACTCCACTTTCGGAGCATTCTATATTCCACTGGCTCTCATTTTAATTCTTTATTACAAGATCTACAAGGCTGCGGAGATGCTGCGTAACCGTCGAGGGAGCAGCCGATTAGTCAAACAGACAGTGTGCAATGTCATACTTCCTGGAATTAGCTCTGAAAAAGACATTGCCCTCAGTGCCAACACACTCTGCCCAGTCGAGAAGTCATTTTCCGATCCATCAACAGATGGGGAAAAGGCGCGTATTACTTCTTCATCAGGTGATCTCATCAAGGTCCGCAGGAACCCAGGGGCCAGGGAGAGACAGGCGGCTTTGACTTTAGGACTAATCCTGGGAGCCTTTGTGATTTGTTGGTTACCGTTCTTCCTGAAGGAGGTGATTGTGAATATTTGCCCGACCTGCGGCACTTCCGCTGTGCTTGCAGATTTCCTCACCTGGCTTGGGTACCTTAATTCCCTTATCAATCCGCTAATATACACCATCTTTAACGAGGACTTTAAGAAAGCATTTAAAAGACTTCTGCCCCTTTGCTGCAGCAATATCCTGTGAAACTGACATGGGAGAGAAAGAAAAATATGTGGTTTTAAGCTGCAAATTACAATGACAATCCTACTGTAAATCAGTGGACTTCTGCAAGAATTACACATCTTTCAGAGACATTTCATCGGTATATTGTTTATATAGTGCCTGTGAATAAATGACTGAATACATGTATTAAAAACAACAACAACAACAACCATTTGCGCCACTTAAAGTTTTATAGAAAATTACAAATTGTCTGGTGCACAAATGTTATGTAAATCGACTCCACCAAGGGGTTAAGGTTTGGCTGGTTAGCATGGTCCAGCAGCCTCTACTGATATATCGGAACTACAACATCTTGTTCCCAAAATAATTTTCATTCATTAACACCCATTCAAAATGCCACCTTGGAATTATAAGGTTCCCATTCTGAGTGGTTTTAAGATATTGAGCTTCAAAGTTCAAAGTGTCATTCATTGATACTGTATCATAATCCATAAAAAAAAAAAAAAAATTAACAACAATAATGTGCATACCCTTATGTTGTTCTTTAACTTCAGACAGAACTACAGCACGTCTTTCGTTAAGTACATTGTAGAACAAAAGGCTACAGAACTTTGCACAGTCAAAACTAATCAAGGCCATGCCCAATCTGATGCAGGACAGGATCGTATAGTCTCATATTCAGTTTCAATTTTGATGAAATTATTTAACTGTGCTCTGATTTCAGAGTTAAATTGATATAAACTTTTGTTTCTGTAGAGCTTTCATGTCATCTCTTTCCACAGATGTAGCCTAATTCATGTTGTGAGAGTCGAGTCACTATCCCACTACCGTGTAACTTATATTTATGCCACTCCACCATTGTGATCGCTTGAATATACAGCTAAGTTATACATTCAGAATTGGATTCCTTATCATGCTAAAAAAAAAAAAACAAAAAACATACTCTCACGCACCATGATTGGTCGATTACGTACAATGTCTGCATGTTATTGGTCAAATGATCACTACCTTCATTAAGTATGAAAACCAAAGCCAAAGCCTGGATATTTTAGACAATATAGAAATCCTGGCCAGGACGAGTCCTGGGAAAATAGCACGTTTGGTCACCCTAGTACAAGCACACTTGGGTTTTGTTTTTAAACCAAATAGCCTATACAGTTTAGGTGTACCACCAAAGTGACCCCAGACCATCCTAATTTTTGTCCACCCACACAATCAAATTCAGAACCCACCTAATCTGGCACTTCGGGACATTTAATTATTGTTGTGCAGGAAAAATATACTTACACTATTAAATTAAAAAAATATATACATATTTTATTGTTATATTGCTTATAATGAATAGATGTTGAGAAATATTAAGAAGTTTGATGTCTGTCTTTAAGAAATTAATGAGGGGGAGAGTAGTCAATGATGTCCCGGGTCGCTTTGCATATAAGGGATTGTAAACATTGAAAAATGTTTTAATGACTAAATATAATAATAATAATAATAAATATTAATAATAATAAATATATATTCTTACAATTAAAATATTTCACATTTAATCTTTCCCGCTGTCACAGAGCAGTCCGGCGACATGACAGAGAAAGCTGATCCTGATTGGTCATCTTGTGTGCATTCGAAGTGCTGATTGGTTCACAGAAAGTTTGACTTTGTAAACCTTTTTGTTTTCTAAGAAAAAAAGTCCTAAAATGAACACACAAACACGTCACATAATGTAAATAAGTTTTCACAGAATGAGAACGTTAATAACCTTTTGACAAAAATGGTGATAAGTTGCGGTGTATATTGACTGTGCATAAACAATTTTAAACAAATCTTCAATATTTTATTATATATTAAGTGTTTTGCCTGTGTCCAATTTTTGGAAGTCTGTTAAAGTGTGAATGCCCTTTACAGTGCAGTGAAGGACTTTGGATTGCATCTTCGTGTTTTGGGATCACCCTTGCCATGATGTCATTTTCCTCTGGCTCCAGAGTGATTATGTGCCCAATAAGTGGAGTTAGAAATATTGTAATTAAGAGTTCTAAGCACATGAATGACAGAACAAAGCCGTATTTACGGATGGGGAAACTAGTGACTCTAAATGAAACCAGTTGCGATGATTTAAAACATTGTGGATACAATGATCTATATTATAGATGGTATACCTATATCATTAAAAGGAAAGTATTTTGCAAGTCTTACATACTGTATTTCAATGATTTGTAGTTTAACACATACAAAGTTAATTGTTCAATTTTCAGATCATGTAGGCCTAATGTTTAGTTTTAATTTGTATGAAAGTGCTTTTTTAAAATAAGTAATAGAAATAATTTTCACGATTCAGAACAAATTTTTCTTTTAAACTTGAATGTGTGATATGCAATAATGTATTCTTGACTCATGAGGTATGAGCTTTCCAGGTGCACTTGATAATTCAGAATATATTGGCAGAATACAGTAGACCAACCCTGGGACTACAGAATCAATACTGCCCTCTGTTGGATAAAAACTATTTTATTAGCTCAATTGACAGCAATTCAGCAGCAGGTTGAAATTCCTAGTTTACAAATCAAAGACACATTTAAAAAGATAAAACACTTAAAATCCACACATCAGTTCTGAGAATAGTCAAACAATCTGCAGTCACACACGGTCCAAGCGCTCCCTTCCATTCTGAGATGCCACCATATACAGACCCCCACGGGACGCTCTTCCTTTTGGGCAAGAACTACAGAGGAGTCCTCCGCCAACCAGCATGAGAACCGCTGCTCCCCAACAGATAAAGATAGCTGCTCCCAACTCCCTCTTCTGAGCATGGGCCACTAGAGGATTGTAGAAGTCCCCAATGACTTGATGAGCAGTCCAACTAGATGGCACCAAGCCCAAGACCCCCGCAGTTACAAATAAGGCCCCTCCTGCTACAGTAACCCGAGTCTTTGCAAATCCATCTGGCAAGCAGTTAGTGCACTTACCACCTGCAAAACTGGCAAATATTGCTATTAAACCAACAAGAGAAGCAATAATAAGGATTGCTCGAGAGGCCTGTAGGTCTTGAGGAAGAGCCAGCATGGAGTCGTACACTTTACACTGCATTTGGCCAGTGCTCTGCACCACACAGCTCATCCACAGTCCTTCCCACATAATCTGCGCAGTCACAATGTTGGTCCCAATAAAAGCGGTCACACGCCACAGAGGAAGCGTGCATGATATGATGATGCCCAGCCAGCCAAGAACACCTAGTGTGGTTCCAAACAGCTGCAAGCCAGTAGACATGTCTGTAAAAATGTGAGAGACCATTAAACCAAAAGGAAATACATTATGCAAGTAATATTTCCAAAAATGAATTGAACCAGAAGGCAAGTGTTTTTGTAAAACAGTTTGAGGCACATCCAACAGCAAACTGATTGGTTTGAAAGGGATTTCTGTGTGAGCTGAACTTCACTTCTCTAGTGTCCTGATGATGTATGACTACAGCTTTACTGCCAAACTGTTGGCAATACAACTTGCACTGATTTTATTGTAATTTGAGGATAAGAACCAAACTGTTAAATTAAAAATCTCCTCAAAAAAAAAAAAAAAAAAAAAAAAATACTTCTTGGCCTACCTGAGACCTTCAAAGCTGTAGATGAGGTTGCAATTAAATGTACCCGCGTCAGCCTAATCACAATGGTTTCCACAAAGCCCTGAAATAAAAGCAAATAAAAAAATATGCGTATGTGCAATAACTTTAAAACAATTATTTTAAAAGACTTGTCACGCCAACAACAAAGTCCATATGCTACATTCACTTATATTGAACACTCTGTTAATGACTGCCCATCAATGATTGGCTGGTTATCAAGTTAATTACCAAGTTGAATCGCTGGTTTGTAGTGTAGCACGCTGTACTGATAACGCTAATAATGATTACTCATTATCAAGTTACGCATAAAAAAAGATTTAATTACCAGTTTATTTTATAATTATTTTAGTTCACAAAATTACAATCAAATGACCAAGATGAGGTATTGTTCAACATGTTGGAGGCATTCAAACAAGAAGACGGAGGTGCGCCTGCTTGGGACCACCATTTGATTGAAGGTGTCATCATCCAATCGCAAAACAGACTTTTTGCTCAAGACACAATTGACAGGGTATTCCACCAATCAGATAGTTCCGATGGGCGGTCCTTAGCCTCACGGTAACGTCCATGGTCTCTGTTGTACGCGCTGGTCTAGACAAGCAGTATGGCGGAAGAAGAGAGTGAATTGGAGTTAGACAGGTTTAAGAAAGAACTGGAGACTTTGTTGAAGACTAGTGCAAGCGACGAAGGCGGACTCCAGAGCAAGGCGTACTGTGAACGATTCTGTGAGGTAAGATGACAGGCTGGACGAAAGCGTTTTCAAGCTATTTATAAAAAGCAAACAGAGATGTGCTAAACAGTGTTAGCAGCATGTCAGCAGATTCCCCTCCCCCAGTGTACAGCCACCGTGAGCCAAAATCACACTGTATTTTACCCCAATAACTACGGGTGAATTCAAAATACCGCAGGGGTAGATCTCAACAGTCCGGGAGTTAATTTTAATCACGATTTGTCAAACACGGGCTGTCGTTTTCTTTCAGTTAGCTTCATTAGCCAGGCATGTGGCTAACGGTTAGCATTCCCAAGTTGCATTCCAAAACAAGCAGACTGCGAAAGAGCAGCTTGTGCACACTTCATCATATTTTATTTGCCAGCGATTTTATGAAACAGAAAACGGACCAAGCAAGTTTCATAAATCCTAATGCACGATAATAGGGTGTTAAATGATGGAGTAACTCGATGCTTCCAGTGTTAGCAGTAGTTGATGTCTTATTAACCAGTCTCTGCAAATGCTGGTTTAAAATCGCTGGCTTGTTCCCAACAGTTACTAAGCAGCTTTTCATTTCTAATGAAATCGTTGCCAAGTTAATGAATCCATCCTTCTTTCTCTAAAAATAAACTTTTTTTTTATGGTGGTTTATGGAAGTTTGATTGATGTTTCCTAATTTGTATCAGTTCATGTACTGTCGTTGAATGCTAGTGACTTCCATGACTGTAAACAAACATAACAAGTCACTTGACAGTAATGTTTTCTGGCTTTAGGAGCACATGGTGATAGTAATATATCCTTTTTCTATTAATTCTCTCTTTTTGTTTTCTTTTAGTTGGTGGTGGAGCAAACCGGACAATGGCAAGTGCCTCTTCCCCAGCTCCAGGTGCTGCAGAGTGCTCTGTGCTCTTTTGTCCACGGTGCCGCATCATTTCCTCCAGAGTGTGAACATGTACGCTACACACTGCGAAGTCTGGCCCTGTGAGTATATACGTCTGATTTTGACATTAAATCTTACTTAAAAGTGCTGTAAAACTTTTAGGAATTAGGACACACATTTACCTTTCACCAGACTGTCGTAATGTACTACCTCTCATGTCATTATAAACCTGTGTGGCTTTATTATTATTATTATTGACATTTGATATTTTGAAGAATGTTGGTTACCAAACAGAGTTTGCCTAAATGTAAAAAAAGAAAGACAGAAAGAAAAGAAATCACTGAGACATTTCTCGAAATACTTATTTTGTTCCACAGAAGAAATTAAGTCACAGGTTTAAAATAGAGATGTGGGCGATGACTAATTTCTTGAATGTTAAAAACCAAGGTTTTGTAACCGACCAGTCTAACAAACCCCCAGATAGTCAAAAAACAGTCCGTAAAAGTGACTTGAAATATCTTTATCATACAGTCAAATTTCATACTAAATGCTGATGAAAAATTGGTTGCATGCAGTGTGTTTGCCTTTATAATCAATGTATATTAAACTTAAGCATTCATTTAACCAATTTCAGCTAATTTAGACATGTTTATTAAAATAAACTGAATCTCTGTCATACTAGTAATTGTCCCTCATAACCAGTAGTATAACAAGCCTATAAGCAAGGTTAATTGTTAATTGCCAGTACACAAAACTGTTTTGATTGTTTTGTGCTACAGATATACACTTTTTAAAATAATATATTAAGGAATATATTAACGTAATTTGAACTAACTTAGGATGATATGACGGTCAGTAAATGACGACATAATTTATTTTTTTTTTTTTTTTTGGGGGGGGGGGGGACTCTTCCTTTAAGTATATGTTACTCTGGATGTCTGTAATGTTAATTGTCAGTTCATGGGTAAACTGTGTGTGTTGAAATTTCTGAGGTTTATACAAGGCCTACACATGTAACCAACCTATCACAAAGAGTATTTGTCTGGGATATTAAGCTTGAGAATATATCATAATACAACAGAGCAGTGGCCAATAGTGAATAAGACAGCGAATGCAGTCTAAGTTCCAGAAAACATCTTTGCCCACCTCCTAATATAAAACGAATCCTGTCTGAATAGGACCTAAATCCAGTGGAAGTTATAAAAGTGGCTAAAAGGCTTAAAGTATCGTTTACTGGAGCAACAGGTTGTAAAATAATTACAGAATTACCTTTTTTTTTTTTTTTTTTTTTTTTTTTTTCATTTGCAGAAGTATCTTCGAACTGCTGTTGTTCTTTGGAAAAGATGAATTCATTGAGCATCCTTTGAAAAACATTCTAGACTCATTCCAGGTAACTGCATTATTCCTATTAGTCCTATTATTCTTGGGTGAAGCGTCATGTAGAATTTTGTTTACTGGACTTCAGTGTTGTGTTCAATTGTGTTCTGTTACTCACATGTTTCCATGTAAATGGTTTGATATTTTAAAACAGTTTTTCTGCTCTATTCTAGGAGTGCTATGCGAGCCTGGTAAGACACCAGAATGTTTACCTTCTGCAGGTTAGACATATTATTAAAGATGGAGGTCCTTGGGCAAACCCTGTTCTTGAGGCCATTCTCAAGGATTCAGAACTACCACAAGAAGATGGTCAGTTAATCAAGCTTTTGTTTAAAAACATATAATCTATACCTTGCATTTCATAAACTGTTAATATAGTTGATTATTACATGAGTCTTATTTAGTGTTTTGTTCTCAGTGGACAAATATCTGAGCTCAGAAGTATCCATTTTCTTTGAGCTACGTGTGCGTTATCTGGTGGCATGTGAGAGGCTTCCGGAGGCACTGGCACTGACGAGGAGATGCATCAGGCACTCTGTTGTAGGGAGGCATCTCTATTTCAAGCAAGCCTACCTCATCTGCCTTTGGAGAGCTTCTCTTCATGACCGCTTGTACAAGGGGGTGAGTGAGAAATTATTTAATTGATGGTTTCACCACACTGGGTGTAAAATAGACTTGATGTATCTGGATTGTACATAGTCAATTTGTTTTTGGCTCTGAAAAAAGATGTCATACCTTAACAAAAGTAAAACATCTCCGTTGTCACTTGTGCTTTTCCGAGTAAGCACTGAGTACATTTTCTGAGTAAAGTTGTTGTGTTTCCTGTCTGTGCTTAAAATTATTTGATCTATTGGGCAGCATATTAATAAAGAACAATTTTCGGTGCTGGTGCAAATAGTATAAGGGTATTTAGTGTAACATCCTGTGTGTCTTTTCATGGGGCTCCTCAGTTGGTAGTCTCTTAACTTGACTGCTCACGATGATATGCGCTGCGCTTTTTTTAACATGCAGACAGAGGAATGAACGCGTATGCGTCATGGTATGCGTGTTTTGGGTGAACTATACCTTTAAAACAATTTTAATTTTATATTAACATAACATCTCATTAAAAACTACTAAAAAGAAAGATGTATAAAGATATAAAACATTAAACTGACATCATATTTTTATTTAAGTTTTTATTACAACAGAAGTACTAGGGGCACGTAGGTCCTTGAAGTAAAAAAAGATGTGAGCCATTGATTTTGGTGTCTATATCAAGTGCGCCTTTTTCCATTGAGATGAAGTAAAATGAATATTTGTGTATAATGTAGAATTTAAACTTTTTTTTACATCTTGATCATTTGCAGTATCTGGACAGTGTAAAGGCCAATTTATACTTCTGCGTCGGGTGCGCGTAGTAGGTACGGCGTAGCATACGCATTGACGTGTACCCTACGTCGTACCCTTCGCCGTACCCCTGACGCGCACCTCCTCAAAAATGTAACTACGCGTCGCGACGACGCGGACTGCAAGATCTCTGATTGGTCGGCTTGGTAGTATCACGTTACCTCCTACGCATTTCCGGAATGATCTTCTGCACTCTGGACCGCCCGCCATTTTTAAATTCCGAAATTCAGTGAAGAGCCAACATGGAAATGGACCAAGTGACCGAGCGATTAATTGAAGAAGTGAGAAAATACAGCCATCTGTATGACTCCTCTTCGGGAGATTACAAAGACTGGACGAATTCGTGGACTGTAAACACAGTGGAACCCGCTCGCGTCAACTAGCGTTTCGGCGGTGTAACTGCAGAGCAAAACAGACATACGCAGAAGTATAAATGCTCACAACGGCGTCGCCTACGCGCGTAGTCTACGACGTACACTACGGCGTACACTCGACGCAGAAGTATAAATTGGCCTTAACACCCAACATGCACTGCAAACAATTGGTGCAGAAGACTATAATGCCTTATTTATAGTTAGCAAAGCATACATGTGGTGTAAATAAGAGACTTAGGGCCATATTTTAACAATCCAAGTGCAAGGTCTAAAGCACGCGGCACAAGTGCACGTAGGGCGTTTCCGAAAAATGGGAAAAAAGATTGACGTGCATGGTCCAAAAGGGTTGTACCTATTCTCTTAATGAGTCATGGGTGTATTTGGGCGTAATGTGCCCTTAATGTGCAGAGCTGGCTTCACTGATTTATAATGGCAATATTCTTGAGAGTCTAGAACTCTGCACATAAACAGTTAGTGAACTGAGCTGGGCTGAGACCGTTAGGTATGTGATAAATAGTTTATTTAAAATGTAATACTTTTTATTTAAATTTTAAATTGTTAGTTTTTCATGCTGCAACGAGGGCCAATATGAAGTTGGCCAGTTAAACTGGCAAGGCTTTATTATAAATATATAAAAATATATATATATATATATATATATATATATATATTTTTATATATATATATATATATTTATAATTTTTTTTTTTTTTTTTTTTTTTTTCAAGATAAATGACATGAGATAAAGTCAATATACAGAAAAGGACATGCAATTTGTCACATGCAAAATAAATATTTTACTATAAATTAATGCAGTATCAGGGCTGTGACGGTGGCAATTTTTGTACCACTGTGGTGGTAAAGGCGCCAACCAGAGTAGTTAATGCTTGGTGTACAAATTACACTTTTGATATGATTCAGGCTTTAAAAGTGCATTAAAATACAAAGTATTTAAAGTAAAGTAACATGGAAAGCAGAAATTTAGTGTCAAGAAATTTAGAGGGCTGAGGGACACGAGCAGGATAGAGCCCAACTCTCATATCTTCATGTTTCTCCCAATATTTTAAAGCAATTGATACTGTAAATGGTCAGAAAAGCTAATTATATTTTTCACACAAGCAAGACATTTAAATTCAATGTTGAGCTGCCCGGGAAAGAGAAACTGAATTACCAGCAGGTGTGAAATACTCTGTAATAGGGAGCCCTGCACATGATATGTGGAAAAAATAGTTATTAATTATTTGTTCCCACAACTTTTTTTTCCCATTTATGCCTACAGTTTATTAATTGCCTCAACTCAAACATCACAAACAGCTCTTAGGGGTCTTTAAAAATGAAGGCATGTCTCAACAGGTAAAACTAGGCTACTTTCAATAACATATTAGCAATACATTTAATGAAGTTTAGCTTACCTGTCGAGTAGAAACTCTGCAAGTAGGTCATAACGATTGAGACCCAGACATTCCATCAAATCTTGTAATGGACCAAATTGTTACCACATTGTTTGTCTCTGTGCATTTTGGCAAAATGAATAAGTACAACTTGGCCACAATTTAACTAAAGTGAAGGAATGAATTAACAAGGTATGGGAAATAATTTTTAATTCAGTGGAACTGCAGTGGGGCGGTTGTCATGCAAATTATACAAATGTACAATATCACATTGTGTTGACTTAAGTTTTAGTGATCTGTTCATGTGTAGGATGGTAGTGTGGTGTTTGTATATAAACATGGCAGAAGCTTTAACATATTAAAATGATATTAAAAATGTTAAAATATGTGTGATTTGTTTTTTTATTTGTTTTTAAATATTGGAATATAATGAACAATGTCACAGATCACACTATTGTTTTCTTTTCTAAAGATGGCAGACATCAATGGGAAGGATGCTGTAGAGATACTCTGCATGATGGAGAATGAGGAGAAAGATGAGACTGTTTTGATGCTGAGTAAAGGCTTCCTATCTCAGAAGCTCCAGATTGGAGATATGTACTACCTTTGGTGGGTCTCTCAAGCTCTATGAACATTTACAAGGGGAATTGTGTTCAGTGTATTTTCCCTATTTCTAGCATTCAGAATTTTTACACAGTCATTGTAACAACCTGACCAGAAGATAGAATTGAAGGTGCAGATGATCACGGTCTTATTTCTTGCTGTATTTTTATTTTTTATTTTTATTCCCATTAAGGATTTGGTCTTCATATGGAGCAGAATCTACCTGCGATTGAACTTCTCTAAGCAGGACTTCCTAGAGGAATGCAAAATAATGATTCTGTCAGCAACCAACACAAAAGCGATTTTCCCATTTATGAAGGTGATTTTGGCAGAGGTAAGATATTATTTTGTAATCGGTTTACTCTTGTGTATGAAACAAGTAATTGTGTTTAAATATGTGAAAGTGTTTATGAAATGTTCATTTCAGTGTCTTCTTTTGTTGAAATGATAACGGCAATTAAATTTGAATTATTTTTCAGCTAGGAAAAGATGGCCTGGGGTTTTGTGTGGAGCTTTGTGCACGGTCCTTGCAGACTGACCTTAAGAATGATCCAGTCACCAAGTCTCTTATCTACAAGACCATTGCATACCTACTCCCTAATGACCTCGAGGTCTGTAGAGCTTGTGCACTGCTAGTGTTCTTCCTAGAAAGAACTATTGAGTCATACAAGAATGTGTTCCTCCTATATACTCACCCTGATCAGGAGTACCATGCAGACACCAGTCTTGTGGGTAACAGTATACGCTTTGAGGCTCTCCAGATCCTGAAAAAAGACCTGTATTTTGACCCTGAGTTCTGGAGCCTTCTCAACATTGAAACAAACTGTCTTAAGCTGATGAGTGATAAGGTTGGTAAAGCAACTTTATGTGAAATCATGCAAAGAGATAAGTGGATGCCAAGCTACTGTGTGAAAGGATATTGTCAGTGTTATGCAGACAACGCATATGAGTCTATCACTAAAGCAGAGAAACATACCAATCAACAAAAACAGGAAGTGGAGTCAGTGAAAACGTGGGTCAATTCTGTCTCAGGGGAAGCATCCTCCAAACCTCCAGGCAAAAGGCGGGGGAGGAAGCCAGGGACACAGCTTGTAAAAGATTCACAGGCCTGTCCAGTTCGGCGTTCATTTAGGCAATTGGACTTGGCAAAGAATCATGCCAGGCAACTAAATAGTAGACGCCAGAGACGGCAGACAGAGATGAACACTCTGAAGCGCAAGGGAAGGAAACCACAATGGCTTTTGGACCAGTTAGCTGGCCGAGCAGAAAACAGTGAACCTCAACAAGACAAGAAACCAGGAAGGAAACCAAAGCAGTCAAATCTTTTAAAGGATATTTCCTTTGAGGAGCCATTAAGTGAAATTACAATGAAATTTTCCTACCCTGATAATGAAGTTGACCTTTCTTCTGATGTCCAGGCCTCACTGTTTTCCACGGAGTCCCCTCATATGACTGAAAGCAGTACTGACAAAACTGCATCTCAAGAGAATTTGAAATGGCCTGACAGTGCTACGTCTCTTATCGAGTTACTATCAGAGTCTATTCCATGTAGGAAAAAAGACTTCAGGGTGAGGGAGGAGATTGTTTTCCGGGAGCAAGGCCTTTCTATGGTTCATAAATTCCACACATATTCAAGAACAGTTGAATTAGAAGGAATATCAGTCGACAGTTTACCCAAAGATGAAGTTAAGGTGGACCATAATGAATCCAAACAAGAAAGACAGTCTGCTGAGCAACAGTGTGAACCGGCAGAGAGCCCTGGAGCTGCTTCACAGATTAAAAATGCTGTAGAAATCAAGGCTACTCCAATCCCAGTTATAAATGAGGAAGTATCCACTCCTGTTGAAGCCATTCTAGAGCCAGTTAAAGAATTCATTGAACATCAAAAAATGAATGAGTTATCAGGTTCCCAAGATGCAAACACCAAATATCCAGACTATGGTCCTTACAGTCCTATAAGTCCTCCAGAAAATACTGTTGTTGATCTTCCACCAGAAGTGAAAAATCGAACCATAGCTGAAGCCATTCCTGTACCTGATAGTACGGCAGAAAACATCACAGGTCTTCATGAGGATGGTCCTCCAGTTCTCACTGCAGTGACAATGCTCCTTGATGATACAGGGGCTACTTTAAGTGAAAGTGAGACTGCCACTTCTTCTAAAATTGTGCACGAGAGTACGGAGGTGCCAGTGCTGTCACCAAGACCTGATGAGACATCACCGGAAATGCACGCAGCTGTTGATGTTCTAGTCCCTGAGCTTATGCCCCCAAGTGATGCAAGTTGCCAGCTTTCATTTAACTGCAGCATTTGCAAAAAAGAAACCAAATACAAATACATTCTACGGCATGCGATGTGGCATCATCGGATTGACAGAAAGTGCATGTTCTGTCACAAACGCTACACTCATGGGCGCAGCCCGTCAGTCCATTTTAAAGTGCACATACAGGAGCTGAAAAAGTCTAATGGGCTCTTTAATGAAAATATTTGTGAGAATGCCACTGAGACCACCTTGCGATGTGCCCAGACAAGACTGTTTAAACGTGTGAATCCTGCCGTGCAGCATAGGTTTAGAAACATCAAAATGAGGTTAAACTGTACTTTGAACATCACAAATTTGCACAGGGAAGGGCAAATTTCAGAGCCCAGGGAGAGATTGCGGGCAAGGTTAGTTAAGGATTCAGATCCTTCAAGTACATCGGAAGAACAAAAGAAGAAAGTTTGCAAGATGAAAAGAAAACGTATAAGGAGTGCTTTAGCAAAGAGATCTCAGTCCATAGATGAGAACAAAAAGTTTTTCAGAATGGGCCTAGCAAGGAAGAGAGCAAAGACTATGCAGACACTAATTCCAGATGACAACCATTCAGATATCAATGGCAACTTGGCTCATAAGGTAAATGGAGTGACCAGAAAGAGAAGAAAATTGAAGAGTGAGCCTGAGACGAATACCCCTGATGAAAAGGTTCAGACATCATTACCACAGGACAGCAAAGTGAAAATCGAGAGTGTAGAATGTCAGAAAGATAATGTCAAGACTGAACCTGAGAATACAGAAGTAACAAAAGACAAGAGGAAATCAAAAAAGAAAAGAAAAGATGAAATGCTGGACTCTGGGCTGAAAATGAAGAAGATTACTCCTGGAGATCAAAAAGAGGATGGAGAAGATATAAAGAGGAGGAAGATCACAAATAGCCTGGAAGGCAGTTCTGAGAATCAGGAACCAAAAGACAATAATGCTGAATTTAAGGAAATAAATCCAATGGGGCATACAAATGGGACTCAGCCAAAACCCAAAAAGTCATCCGCACCATTCCAGGGAAAAAGAACTGGAGCATCTACACATGTCAGATGCCCTGTGGAGATATGTACGTTTAGTGCAAAGTCAATCCTTGTCCTTTCACATGTGCTGTCTCACCACCATAGTGACAAGAAGGCACTTTTGTTCTTTTTCAACTTTGGAAAGGAAAAATGTCTTTTCTGTTGCAGAAAGTTATATAACCCTCAGCATTTTTTTGACCATGTGATATGCCACAGAGGTGAGCTGAAGTTCCCATGCTACCATTACGGCTGCAAGGAGAGGTACCAAACACGGATGGAGCTTAGTGAACACATGCTAGGCCATCATCCGCTGAGAGCATTGTGCTGCTTTCCTGGATGCTCTGTGCAAGTTGAGAGCAGTATGCTCCTGTATAGGCATGAAAAAAGTCATTATCGACTCGATACAGATTTGGAAAAAAAATCATTCCCCAAAGAATCTGAACCAACAGTGCATGGAGTCCCTCGAAGCCTGGAAGATAGTATGGAAGCACTAGCAAATTCTTCAGTCAGTCAACAAATTCTAGGTACAGCCAATTCGAAGGGTCCTGCAAATCAAGATGACGATGGAAAACCTTTGGTCCTCAATAAAGGTTCTGTAAACTACAGTAGCAAGAACCATAGTCTTGTTAATGGGCATAGCGAGTGTGACAAAGTTGTTCCTCCCAAACTTTCAGATCCAGTCACTAAAGAGCAGGAACCAACAGTTTTAGGAAAACCTGTAACTAAACAATTTGTTCGACCTCTACCCTCAGCCTATCTGGATGAGTCTTACATTAGCATGCCAAAACGTTGGAAAGAACCCCAGGTGGGCTCAAAGTTATTATGCTCTGTGTCAAAGCCAGAAAAACTGCCTACCAGGCAGCGTTGCTCTCGATGCTTTCAGTCTTTCAACAGTGAGGAAGAGCTGCAGACACATAAAGACAAATGCACATCCCTCTTTGGTTTTGATTCGGATGATGAAAGTAAGTACCTTTTTTTTTTTTTTTTTTTATTGTGAATCTTATTTCAATTTAATTTTTTTTATTTTTTTTATTGTTAAATACTTTTGTTTTCAACAGGTGCCTCCTGAATTTGGAGAAGCAAGCCTCTCTACTGAGAAAATTGCTAAATGCTGCTGTAGGCAATCAGCGTTCTTACATGTGTGCTTAACATCTTTGTCAGTGTCTCAAAACAGAGCTATATTAAGAACTACATGGGAAATGAATTTTCCCTTGATGAAGTCTTGTATAACCGATCTGCTGCTGCTGCTTTATTTCGGAGCGAAGGTCTGTTATCTCTTCATATAAAAAAAATCAGAAAAATGACTTTTTTTTTTTTTTATATATATAAAGTCTTTTGAGACTTGGGACTGTTTTTTATTTGACTGTCATCTTTGCTAGAAAATGAATGTTTGTCTCTATAAAATGCACAACAGATGCATTTTCACTCTGTCATCACTTCCTGTCACAGAGCTTAGCCTGTTCTCTTATTTTTTTTGCTTTTCAATTCCTGGATATGAGAGGCCACCAAGGACCATGACACTACAAGAGGAGTCGCTCTGTCTTTCTGGCCAGGGTAAATACCTTCTCTGGAAGTATGGTGGTTAATGGAAGGTTTAAAGGGTTAATTCACCCAAAAATGAAAGTTAGCCTGTTTTACTCACCCTCAAAGTATCCTAGGTGTATGTGACTTTCTTCTTTCAGACGAATCAAATTCGAGTTATATTAAAAATTGTCCTGGCCCCTCCAAGCCATTCAATGGGGGTAAGCATGTATTGGTTGTCAACCGTTCAGAAGACCTAAAATAAAGTGTGCACATCCTTAATAAAATGACCCTCACATGGCTCCGGGGGTGAATAAAGGCCTCCTGTAGTGAATACATGCATTTTTTTTAAGATAAATATCCATATTTCATTGTTGTGCGCGCACCTCTGAGATATGCAGGAGCAAAGGAAACAAAGTTTCCTTTCTTTAGCCATGGAAAACCAGTCTCCTCTTGGCTTATATCGAAATCATCTGACATTTTTCTTTACATTTCCTCGTTTTGCGCTTCTGATTTGTGAACGGTATTTTGTTTTGTTTTGTCTCTGCGTTCGTCAATCACACAACCCCAACATCCTACGTCATCCACCTGGACGGCTTCTGCATACGACAGTCAACGGAAGCTAGAAAAAAGTGTTTGTTTATTATATTTGAAATATGGATATTTATCTTACCAAAATGCATGGATTCGCTACAAGAGGCCTTTATTCACCCCCGGACCCTTGTGAGGAACGTTTTATTATGGATGCACACACTTTATTTCACGTCTTCTGAACTGTTGACAACCAACGCCCGCTTACCCCATTGAAAGGCTTAGTGGGGCCAGGACAATTTTTAATATAACTCCGATTGGATTCACCTTAAAGAAGAAAGTCCCATACACCTAGGATGCTTTGAGGGTGAGTGTAAAACAGGCTAATTTTCATTTTTGGGTGAACTAACCCTTTAACTCAAGAGGGTCTGGCTGCAGACTTGCACTTGCACTCTCAGACTTGCATTCTCAGACACTTGCACTTCCGCTAGTGATGTCACTTGCAGTGTTTATTTTTTTTAAATTTTGTTCTATTTATTGATAACTCTTTGTTTGAATCTCTCAACATTTTACAACAGCAGCCAGGTGTTGAAGACAGGAAAAAAGAAACTAATTTACGAAGTCACTTGCACTGCCACTTGCACTCTCAGCTACCTGCGACGTCACTTGCAATCAACACAAATCATGCATGTTGCCAATGGAGACAAGTCGCTGTGGTGATTAAACGATTAAAATGAATTTAGTACTGTAACGTACAGGGGTCCTGCAAGAAAAAGACAAGACCCGCAAATCCACAGCCACAAAACAGCAGAATATGAATGCAAAGTCTCTCATTAAGCGTTTTCCTCCCGTAGAAAACATAAACACTTAATATGGCTTAATGTATTAATGCTATTCAAATATCAAATTCAATATAGTTTATTAATATAATGAATAATGTATAAAACATGGCAAAACATGCGCAAAACATGGCATAATGTGGCATAATAAGGCATAATAATAGACTAAGATGATAAAGACCAAACTCAATATGCTCCTCTTCATTATTAAAATATACATAAACAATATGTACAGGCAACCAGGTGAGCCCAGAATAAATGCAACATGCAAAGTTTCGCGTTAAGCATTTTTCCATATAGAATAACTGTCTACAGCTCTTTTATTTCACTGTCTTTGTCCTTTAAGCTACATTATGTGTTTTATTTATAATGATTTTCTATGGGAGGAAAATGTTTAATGTTAACGCATAACGCATTGATGCTTTTAATATCACAACAAGAGACTTTGTGCATTGCATTCATATTCTGCTGTTTTGTGGCCGCGGATTTGCGGGTCTTGTCTTTTTCTTGCAGGACCCTGTATGTTATAGTACTAAATTAGTTTTAATCGTTTAATCACCACAGCGTCTTGTCTCTATTGGCAACACACACGATTTGTGTCAATTGCAAGTGACATTGCAGGTAGCCGAGAGTGCAAGTGACGATTGCAAGTGACTTTTTCTTGTCTTCACCACCTGACACCTGTTGTAAAATGTTGAGAGATTCAAACAAAAAGTAATCAATAAATAGAACAAAATAAAAAATAATTATGTCACTAACAGAAGCGCAAGTGTCTGAGAGTGCAAGTCTGCAGCCAGACCCATCTCCTTTAACTTGGCTGTTTTGTGACAATGGGTCAGGTGTTTACCAGTGTTGCAAAGTGCTTTATGAGCAGAAGTACTGGATGGAAACTCGTAGGCCACTTCAAGTATTGCAAGCACACTCTAAATATCTTATTTTATTATTTTTAAAAGACTTGATATGTGAACCTTTGCAAATTGTTACTAATAGCATATTTTGCAAATGTCATTAACTTGCTTTTAAGTCAGTGGACACTTGGGAAGAGTTAAAGACATCATGTCTTTAAATGAAGGACTTTGACTTCGGTTGAGAAATCCTAAAGAACTGTCAGCCTTTAACTGTTGCTGCTGGAAAGGCCTAGCCTTTAAGACAGATTCTCCTATTAATGGAGGAGTGTGTATGTGCCACAAAGCCTCATTGTACATTGTCGTAACATATTCTAAATGACTTCTCTTTAAACTCAAGAAAATTGTAAGGGGAGGACTAAAGCTGTTCAATTGATGAACTGTAACAGTCTTATTTATTATTATTCTTTTTTGTATCTTCTGTAAATGTTTGAAGAGTTTAAATAGTGTATGATTGGGTGACTGGGTTTATATTTCAAGAGCTTTTTTGTCCTGATTAATAAACACATTTGAAGGGGAGTTGAGTTTGTTGGTTTATTGTAAACAGACATTATTCGTTGTTGTATATCATTAGCACTGTACACAACGTCGTGTTTTTAATTTATTTCTCCGTCCACTGGAGGCGCTGTTCACTCTTAGGTTAAGTTAATCAAAGTTGTTGCCAAGTCAACGTTTTCTGTACAGATTTTTTCGGGACCCTTTGACACAGACAAGTGTTTTTTTGTAAAATAAATTATAAGCGGTTTGACTAATACATACGCTGAAAGCTTAAAAGATTGGTTTTATACATATTTTCCTCTTGGTATACATTATATCATATAATTTATAAACACTGGGCAACCCCGACCCTCGACGTGATCGAGGCTGCAGCCATAGCAGCCAGATTCAGCTCGGTAAACAAAGCGGACACCTAGCGAGCTAACAGTTATCCCGATACAATTTCAGAGAATAACGGTCTAAATCGAGAGTAAACCATTTCCGGGGACGGGTTTAAAACGGTATACATTGTTATTATCTAATTAGATTTTCTTTCTAATGACATGATATGTAATTTCATAGTTTCATGGATCGAATGTAGCTAACCGGTATTAGCTAACTGGTTAGCATTTCAGTGAGGCTGCATTGATTCGGGTTGCGAGCAAAATGAAACTAAACTGTATGGTCCGTATTGTACATGACAGTCTGCTAATTAGACGATACATATTAGCTGACAGTTTTTAGATTATTTTGCCCTTATTCTCTACTAGAAATCATAACATGTCTGTACTCAAATCTTTACGAATCACTCGGATAGGCAGATAAAAGCGTGCTAGCAGATAACGGACTGTTTGAAAACACAAAGAAAATAACTTTAGCAATTAGCCAAAACGGCTGTCATGAAATAATAAATCCCAGTTCGAGCACTTGGGGTGAAATGTTCAATCTGATGGCGAACTGCTGTAATTGGTTGAAACGATGGAGAGAACCTGCAAGGTGAGTGTCTACAACGTTCATCTCATGTGAGACTGTGGGGTATTTAGTAACTTGTTTCTGAGCAGGACTGTGAGTGAATTTTTATACTGTACAATTTCATATATGTTATCTATATTTGTACAGTGGTCCCAGTAAGCCATGCTTAAAATTGCCATCGGGGATTAGTTTTGACCTTGTCATTGGGTTTTATTTATGGCCACAAAAATTCAACTTGGCTGATGAAAGTGATGATACATGAAGTACCTCTACCTCTAATACTTACTATTATTTTCTATTGCAATGGGAAGTGCAGTGTGTAACTCTCAAAATGCATGATAGAAAATATTAATTGGCATGAATTTTAAAGGAATCGTTCATGAAACTTGACGAGATTTTAGGCATAGTCACAGCCTTAGTTGCCTTTCACTTTTAATGAATGAATGGAAAGAAAAAAAAAAGATGCAATGAAAGTCAGTGGAACAACATGATTTTGCAATTTTGTAGGTGAAATACTGCATTAAAAAGACAACACAAGTAGTCAAGCAAAACATAAAGCTAAGTGTAAAAATACATATGAAGTTCAAAGTTCTGTTCACTTTCTGGTGAAAGTTAATGAAACTTGACAGTAGATTAATCAACACATCCCCTAAAAATGTCATTTCTAAGAAAGGACAACTAATTTATTTGCATATGCCACATGGTTTAGTATTTTGTTATCTGATGCAGCAACATTTTGCATATATCCATGATTCATACATTCATACTTGCTCGTGTAAACAGTAAACATAAAATAGGACTGTTTACTTTCAGTAAAAACCTTAGTGAAGATTGTAAGTTTGCTTGTGTATGTGCATGACAATGATCAGGACAGACTTTGAACATATTTTGCTGCAGTTTTATTTTATACTTGCATTTGTATTGGTATTTACTAGTGTAACTGTATTTATTAATATTTTGAATTAGCTTATATTTTTATTTTTCAATATTCAAATTAAAAACTTACCTTTGGCATTTTTAATAATTTTTATTTCAGTTCATCTTTAGTAATTTTAGTACTTTAGATTTAACTTATTTTATTTCAGCTAATTGCTAAAGGCACGTTCAAATTTTACATCTAATATTTACAGTTTTAGTTAACAGTTATGCTGGTGACAAAAGTATTTGTGCCTATTGAATTATTTAGTACATTTTCCACACAGTAGGTTCATCTTTTCTCATGAGGTTGCATTAGATCTGGATTCATTTGTAATTTTAGTATTCCCTCTTTCTGTGTTCTCTGCGTTGATTATTGTCTGTACCTGCACCTCTCACTGTACATGTTTGAACATGACTCACAATTAGACAAAGGCTTAAATCCAAGTGTTAAATATGTGATTACTCACATCACCTGCTATGCCTGAAACAAGATGCTTGATAAGCTTAAATCTGGGTCTGTTGGTTGATCATACCTAAAAATCGGTCTGTGTAAAGTGTAGAAGGTCAGACACCAAAAGTGCCAGTGATGTTATGGAGACTGAAAGCTTCAGGGCCCAGAGTTGACAGATAAGTCTCTAAGTTATTGTCTTAATTTCATTGGCTGAATGTAGCGTGTCCTCTGGCACCCTGTCACCGATCTTGTTGGGTAAGTCGAAATCCCCGGCTAATCCCGCAGATACAGAGCTGACCAGAGGCCAGGAAAGACGAAAGTGTGTGTGTATCGACAATAACAACCAAAGTCAAGGGAAAGTTAGCTGTCATCTTGATCTATTCCCAGTCTTAATGAAGGCCTCCTGGTTGCAGAGAACTGTCACCTGGATAGTGCGCTTGATGTCCCTGCTGCGCAAGTGCCGCAGTTAAGTAACTTTGTTTATGTGCGTGTGTGAGTGTGTCTGTTTGGTAGCTGTATGGACTTTAGCTTTGTGTTTTCGTATGTGCATTGGTGTCGGCTGCAGGGTTTGTTTACGGCTCCTGGCCTTTGTGTTCGTCTAGCATTTCTTTAGAATTAAGCATAGGTTGTTGATGGTAAGCAGAAATCCCATGTCAATTCAGGATATTTGTGTTACTCTACAGATGTCTTATTATGCCTGTTTAGCCTCCACTGGAAGACTTGTAGTTTAAACAGCTGTGACTCCACAGCCACAAACAGTTTATCATTGAACTTACTGAATATTTTTGACGTCATTAGTGTAGCAAAAGGCTACATTATTTACTTGTCTTTTTGTGCATGGTATTCTGAATCATCCTTTTTATCCCTGTGTGCTTTTGCCAGTCATGAGATGATGCATTACCATACAGCTTTGGTTGTCTTAGCTGACAGCTGTTCATAACTTAATGTCAAATTTTATTAAATGTCAAGTTTGAAGCTGCCTGCATGAGCTTATTAAAGGCACGATGTGTTAGATTTTTGTGATAAAATATCCAAAAACCACTTGCACAGTGTTATATATTTCATGCAGTTGTGCAATTATTTTAACCCAAAAATTCCCAAGGCTTTGTAAATCCAGAGAAATTTTAAATAATGGCTCGCCCTGGTTCATTATCGCCTATCAATGATGCAATATCCGCGCTATCAGTTTCCGCTTTTAGAATCTATGGCAACACACCTGGTCAAAAATGCTGCTGTACAGATAAACTAAATCCATTATGGCTGTCGTGAATAAAATGAAAACGAAATGAAAACTGCAGCATTAAATTCAGATCTGCTCAATGTTGCACCATGATTCTTTTTACATGTTTTTACAGTGTTGCACGTTATAACCAATCACACATGAGTCTGTTGAGCTTAGTAATGCAATGGCCAATCAGAGGTTTTCAGATGAGTCATTGCTGAAACACCAGAGTTTTGTTCAGTGTGCGCGCGCTGACTGAAATGGGCTCTCTCGCGAATTCTGTTATCATAAACAAGTGCAGATGTATGTATGATGTAGCTTTACTGATTATAAGAGGAGTTTTTTGAAAGTTATTTAATGACATCTCCCATCGTTCCACTCTCCTTCATAGCATCATCAAGCTTCGCCTTTGTTATTGTTTTGAAAATGCGACCTCTAGCGGCGAAAAGTTACATGTTGTGCATTTAATGACCGCACTTGAGTAGATATTTTCCATGATTTCCATGTTTTTAATTTCTGTATTAAAAATCATTTTGAATTTTTTTTTGGACAAAGTAGAAACAAACAAAAAATCAGGGTACTACATTTGCTCTTATCAAAATGAAAAAAAAAAAAAAAAAGTTGAAATTCCTGAAAAAAAAAAAATAATAATAATTTTAAGTTATTTGGCCTAAACTTGTATTAATATTTCTTAGGAAAAAAAGTATATAGTTCAAGTCGTACAACTCATTAAAATTAATGATAAAAAATTTAATAAAAAAAAAACAAAAAAACTTTTTAACCTTGAAAAAAAAAAACACAATAAAGGCAATAAAGGTTTAGAGAAAGAAATGTAATTACTTGGTGGTTACAACAGGTGTTATTACTTTAACCTTTAAATTTAAATAAACTTTTCTTGAAACTCTTATGAAGGTTTTTATTTTTTTAAAAAAAAGGTTGAAATCAACATGAATACACATATTTCTTTAATTTATCATTTCTTATCATAAGGGCTGCCTTGACCTTAATAAGGTCTTTGGGTTGACACATAATGAAATGCAGTTGTATCTTTGCTCTTGCAGGAAGGTGACATTAGTAATGGTTGGACTGGACAATGCTGGAAAAACAGCGACTGTCAGAGGAATCCAGGGAGGTACATCTTCATCTTAATATTTTCGGAGTATTTTTATGTTGTGTTTTCAAGGTCCAGGGTAATTCTCAAAATGTGGATATTTCTGTCTTAGAAAATCCTTTAGATGTTGCACCTACAGTGGGCTTCTCAAAGGTGGACCTGAAGCAGGGCAAGTTTGAGGTCACAATCTTCGACCTGGGTGGCGGGAAGCGTATCCGCGGCATTTGGAAAAACTACTACTCTGAGTCTTACGGCGTGGTGTTTGTTGTGGACTCCAGTGATGTTCAAAGGATCCAGGAGACCAGAGACACAATGGCTGAGGTTCTCCGGCATCCCCGTATTGCAGGCAAACCTGTATTAGTGTAAGTTTTCAAAACATGACATGTTCTTGTTGTTGAATGTAACTTAATTTTTGTCTAAAATGTAACGCTACACTACTGTTTGAAAGTTTGAGATCAGTACAATTATTTTTTTAAGTTTTTAAGTAATATTGTGAAATATTATTACAATTTTAAATAACTGTTTTCTATTTTACTATACTTTTAAATAAAATTGATACCTGTGGTGGCCAAGCTGAATTTTAAACTGACATAACTACAATCTTTAGTGCCACATGATCCAAAACAAATGCAGCCTTGATGAGCATAAGATACTTCTTTAAAAAAAGAATAAAAATCATTTTAAATGTTAGTGTATGTCTACAAATCATCAAACATGGGAGATGAGACATAAAACATAAAGCATAAAGGCAGTAGATAAAATGAATATGCCCTACGCTTTCATTTTTTTGATGACATTGATGATTTCAGAACTTTGAAAACAGAACTATGTATTAACCATTTATAAACTGTGCTCAAATTGGTTTGTTGTGTACTAACCTTAATTGACAATCACTCAGTAAAGCTATAAAGGGGTTTGAACCCAATAATTAAACTGACTTTGACAGTTATGTAGTGTCATTATAAGGGCTGGTCCGGATACCATTTTAGATAGATAAATGTATCTATCTCACACGTGTCCCACATTGTCCCGCAAAATCACATCTACTGTCCCGCAACAGATCTATCGCCAGGTGGTCACCCTATACATGGTATGCCTAATAAAAAAAAAAAATAAATAAATAATAAAATAAAATAAAATAAAAAATAAAATAAGAATGAAATTAAAACTTTTTTGCAAATAAATGTTACAGGTTTATACAAATGTCATATAAATGTAAAATCTTAAATGTATAAAAATAATCTTTTTAGGAAACCTTAATTAAAAAAATATTGTGGAAAAATGTTATACATTATAAATTACAGTAATATGAATTTTAATTTGTTGAGTGTAATAATAACAATAGTTATGTAAATATTACTGAAACTTTAAAACTGATAAAAATAAATGTTTTTTAAAGTTATTGAAATATTTACTTAAAATCTCAGGGGGTACTTCAAGTAAATAATTTAGGTCATAGGGGTTCGGCTGACAAAAAAGTTTGAAAACCCCTGAACTACAGAACAGAGCCGGAAGTGGCGCACCTCACGTGGGAAGGGCTTATATGCTCCTAGAACCGACACTGCATTAGTGACAGGCTACAAAACACACAGGTCTGTTAGGAACAATACTTTTAATATAGACAAATTAGTAAGGCTGGGCTACTTTACGGTTTTTTTATGGCTGCTGTATTCGCAAGTATTTTCCAAGCAAATTAACTGCACATTTTTATCATGTGTAAAATTACTGATTAACATGGTAGATAAAAGCAGCTTATTTTACTTTTTTTACACCAACAATATACTATAGGCATACTACTTACAGATATTAGGTGATTTTTCAAACGTGATGTGTTGTTGTGGTAGGCCAGTTTGAAAACGCATATTTTAAAGTACTCCCACACAGCTGAGGTCTTCGGCATTTTTGTCTTCTCTTCCATATGAAATGAATCATGATGTTCATGATGTTCACTCATGGGCGATTCATATTCAAGCGAATGAGAACCATTTCACGGGGGATGCCAGGAGTTAAAAAAAAGAATATTCGAATCTCAAAATTGAAAATCGAATGCCAACCCACCAAACGAATATTCGAATAATTGAATATTCTGGTCCAGCCCTAGTCATTATTTATTCCAAAAGAAAAGTTACTTTAATGCATGTACACCAGTAAATGATAGGTATTTATGCTGATATTGTGCAAAATACTTGCCTAGGTTGTATGTTATGATATGCAGATATGCAGATTTGTGTAAAATAACATATATTCACATACCGCCAAGTGTTTGGATTCAGGGGGAAATAATGACAGTTTTGTGTGGTCCAGCTCTTCTAGCAGGAAATAATACTACCTCAAAGAATGATTTCAATGGTACAAATGTAAAATAAAGACTTCAGCACTTGGGGGCCCATTCTCAATTTTCCCTGGTGCTTGAGATAATAAATCTATTGATGTGTTTTTCTAAACAAGTTGTCTGCAGTTCAGGTGAAGCCTTCGACTGGCTTCTTCTTCTTGTTGGTATTTGGTAATTATACCAACAACACAGTGTTGGATTCTTTACTATCTCATATTTTTTAAGTCAGTTACATATAAATGCAGATTGGTCTAATTTGAATCTGAAAATTAAGACTGCTAGATTGTCAGGCTACTTCTTAAGACACAGTTTTAACATATAGGCTAAGTTTATGCAACTGGCCCTAGACCCTCCCCAAAACAGTGTCAGCAGCAAAACGATGATGAAGTTGGAACTGCATAAAATGCAGAGCTGTGTGTGTAAAAGGGAGAATAGAAGAGGGCTCAGAACAGAACCCTGGGGAACCCCCCTTTTAAATGGCTGCTGATAATGTTTACAGCCCTCACTCACCAACACTGCCTGCCTGGTAGAAATATGAAGTAGTTTAGAGCTAAGACCTTGAGTTTGCTGATGAGCCTGAAGACTTTGATGAACGTCAAGCTGTAATCAGTGAAGAGCATCCTTACATAATTCCTGCCTGTTGCCCAAGTGGAACAGGGTAGTGTGCAATAAATGTGAAATACATCATCTGTATATCTGTTTGGGTGTTAGACAAGCTGCATTGAGTCCAATTAACTGAGAGAGTGAGCAGCAGATGAAGTCCTTGACTAAATATAGCTTGTTAAGTGTGCTTATAAGTCAAGAGTGCTCTTTAACACAAGGCTAATTATTCAGTCCAACTCAAGTGCAGGTCATTTGTTTGTGACAGTTTACCTAGTGACCTGCACACCTAGTGACCGGGTCTTTCCTTCATCTAATTGGCTTGCAGACTGGCTAATAAACAGGACCAAGATGGGGCATTGGCTGAAGCAGATATCATTGAGACCCTGTCATTGGAGAAGCTTGTCAACGAGAATAAATGCCTCTGTCAGATTGTGAGTTAATATTTCAACACAGTTTATATTTATCAAAGTCTGGTTTGAGTTTTTATTTAAAGAGAAAATCCTGTGAATTTTCTTGGCATAAATGTTGCAAACCATTCATATAAAACTGAGCTAAACATTGTTTCCTTTACTCTTAGGAACCCTGTTCTGCAATGCTGGGATATGGTAAGAAGGTGGACAAATCCATCAAGATTGGCCTTAACTGGCTCTTGAATAACATTGCCAAGGACTACGAGGCAATTTCAGAGCGTGTGCAAAAAGATACAGCTGAGCAGAAGGCTCAAGAAGAACAAGACAAGAAGGAAAGAGCAGAGAGAGTCCGGCGGATCAGAGAGGAGAGGTCAGTGTGCTGACAAGACTTTTCACTCAGATTGTCATGCTGATCACTCTTTTCCAGATATGTCAGGAGTGTAATAAACTCAAACTACTGGTGAAAATGGTAGATTTCTATAATGTAACATATTTCAAAAATCACTAAACACCAGCTGAGCTGGTTTTATTTGCATTTATATTCTGTGTTTTTCAAAGTGTTTTTCTCTGTTTTACTGCAAAGTAATTAAAGTTGCCATGAAATGTAAATTCACCTATATATTTTGTAAATGCATGTTATGGATCTTATTGTGAAAGATTCATCCATGTATATGTTTCTTTTTCTTTCCTTTTTTTGTCTTAATGTTTAATCTAAACTCAAACTACTGGTGAAAATGGTAGATTTCTCTCTGGTGACATATGTCAGACTTCTCTAATCTCTTAGTCTGCTTAAACCTTGCCCCTCGAACAACTGACAAGTTCACATTCATTTGAGTGCAACGCCCACATCTCAAAACCTAAAGAACAGCCAATGGTTAGAACCCCGCCTTGCATTCTTGCTGGTATTTGATAAGAGAAAATTTCATTGCTCTTAGCAATCAGGCCCACCAAAACTGCGTCAGTAGCAAAAATCACGATGGAGTTGAAACTAAGGCTACCGAGCCATGTGTGTAAAATAATATATATATATATAAGAGGTCTCAGAACAGAACCCTGGGGAACATCCATTTTAAAATGGCTGCTGATGATGTTTGCAGCCCTACCACATAACATTTTTTTTTTTTTTTTTTTTTTTAACTAACTGTTTCTCTCAGGTGTATGTCACAATGCTGAAGAAACGACTTGCCTCTACTTCCATTTCATCATTACTTTAAAGTGTTCAAAATGCAAACAACAGTTTGATGAAGATGTTTTTCACTGACAGAGACAGACAGGAGCGAGAAGAAACAGAGCAAGAAGGAAGGACATTGAAAGAGGAGGAGCTAGATGATGTCAACATGCTCAACCCATTCCAGCCAATAAACAATGTTGTTAATGAGGTTAGTTATCACCGGTGTTGGGGGTAACGCATTAGAAGTAACGCATGTTACGTAATCAGATTGCTTTTTTTCAAGTAACTAGGAAAGTAACACATTACTTTGTAAATTGTACTTTTTACAAAACGCCAGTTACTTTGTTTTCCCATTTATTGACTAACAAGTCTCCTGTCCCCATGTTGGGAGAAATCGGAAGTACATTGTATGCACTATGTGAACATGATGCAGTTCTAGACTAAATGTGATTGTGCATTAATTCATCCCACTTGCAAAAAAACTGATGTAGTATTCATCAAAATGAATTAAAACAGTGAAATGCAAACTCAGAATTTGACGCAAACCTGCAATAATTAAATATGTTAAATAACACGAATGTATCTAATCCCATTTTATTAACTAATTTCTTTGCTACTGACCTTTGATGATCCTGTTCAACCATACTAATAAGCAAAAATGACTTTAGATAAACTAACAGTTTTTTTTTATTATTTTTATTATTGCTGAAGAGTGTTGAACCTTCCTCTCCTGTGTTCTAGTGTACAGACATGAATTTACTTTTCCTTCAGCCTGAGGTTTCTTCATTACACTTTTTGGAGTGAATGGGCTTTTATATTTGCTATAAATAGAATTTCTTATATTAAAAACAATCAAGCCCTACTCATATTTAAAAAGTAATGCAAAAGTAACGTAACACATTACTTTCCATAAAAAGTAACTAAGTAATGTAATTAGTTACTTTTTTAGGGAGTAACGTAATATTGTAATGCATTTCTTTTTAAAGTAACTTTCCCCAACACTGGTTATTACAATGTTTCTTTTAAATGCAAGTTGGATGAAATCATTAAGATGTAAATACTAAATTAATTGAATAATTCCAGAATGAAGACAGATTAAACAAAGAGAAAGCGATGCAAAGACATAGAGAAAATGTTGAGCTGATCAGTGTGCAAGAACAGACGGTCCTTCAAGATGATGAGGAAGATGAAGATGAGGAGGATGAAGAGAGCGAGAGACAGACCCCGGAGAGCACAGAAACAGGTAGTACTCTTATTCCTCAGAAGGGCTCCATCATACCAAGAGTAATAAATGGGGAAAAGGTTTATTATATTATTGTCAGTTCATTTCAAATACAAGCTTTTCCTATTATAATGCATTAAGAACCTGTTTACCTCTGCGATTTCTTGGAGTGGATGAAGTTATTTCAATGTCTCTGTCACTTTTGATCAGGAGCAGTGGACCAGACCAAAAAGAAAACTAGAAAGTTACGGTTAAAACGTAAGCACAGAGTTGACCCTCTCAGAGTGGAAGATGCAGAACCCAAAAGCCCCACTCCTCCTCCCTTACCAGGTAGAAATGTGTCTTTTACAACTTGTTTCTCCGACATGAACAATAAACAACTAATTGATAAAATTTCAATGTACGAGGGTACAGTGTATCCCATACATTGGTTTATTTATTGTGCCCCGCTAAAATATCATAAATAGATTTTCCAAAATGTTTTGAAATTGTTGAATAAACATGAGCTATAAATGTTTCAAAGTCAAAATGCGGCACAAGTGTTTTTAAATATATGTATTTTTGAAGTGCACCGACTGTCTTAAGGAAAGTTTCGATGTCATTTTCTTTTAATCTTTCCTATATCGCCTGATAATGCAATGTTATTGAGCAGAGCACTGCTTTGTTTACAGCCGTTATCAGGCAAACCGCTATTTCTGATGCTCCTAAAGCACCTCCTGCTGGCAGAGAGTGAATATGGATTTTCAAACAGCGTGTCTGCTGATTTATATATAGCCTATATTTACCTTGTGGGAAGTGCTGCCACACACTGAGTGTAAGTCTGTGAGAAACACTGCGGTCTATAGTGTTTACACTGAGGACCTTTGTCAGGGATGTCCATTTGTAATAGGAATAAGCATTCCTTTTAAACAAACACACACAAACATTTGAAAAATAGCTAAGGCCAGGGACTGAGCTGCAGAAGAAAAAAAAAAAAAAAAAAAAAAAAAACCTGTACAACACAAGCACAGGAGCACTTTATATTAAACGCTTCAAAGAAAGCCATAAGAAAACAGTTTCTTGTGGCCTCATTGCCATGCCAGGTGCTTAGACAAATTGTTTGTGTTCATTGTGTTTGAGAGGTTTTCATCAAGACATACCGTACATATTACTGTTATGTAATATGATACTGTAATATCACTGTTCTTATAATACAAATATTTCCATATTGTAAAACAACTAATCCTTGTACCAAGCATGTTGCTGTAGTCATTAAACGTTTAATAATTCTGATATTTTATAGGCTGCACATGAATGCCAAGAGGTGTGCAATACATGCATTCCAAAGGGAGTGTAGTCCAATGTTGTTGTACATGAAGTTTAGGTTTACAATTACCCATAATAATTGAAACCCATTTATTTGCCCATTAAAGACAAAATGCTAAAATGCAAAAATCCACTTTCCAAACAATGTCATTACTTTACCGAAATACACTATGGTACAATAATGATTGATATATTAGAGCTGTCGGAATGGATTTTGCAGGAAATTGCATACATACAGTACAGGTCAAAAGTTTGGAAACATTACTATTTTTAATCTTTTTGAAAGAAGTCTCTTCTGCTCATCAAGCCTGCATTTATTTGATTAAAAATACAGAAAAAAAACAGTTATACTGTGAAATATTATTACAACTTAAAATAATAGATTTCTATTTGAATATACTTTAAAAAAAAATTATTCCTGTGATGCAAAGCTGAATTTTCAGCATCATTACTCCAGCCTTTAGTGTCACATGTAACATCCAATCTATCACATGATCATTTAGAAATCATTCTAATATTCTGATTTATTATGAGTGTTGGAAACAGTTCTGCTGTCTAATATATTTGATGAATAAAAGGTTAAAAAGAACTGCATTTATTAAAAAAAAAAAAAATATATATAATAATATATATTCTAATAATATATTTTCTTTACTATCACTTTTTATCAATTTAACACATCCTTGCTGAATAAAAGTATTGATTTTATTTAAAAAAAAAGAAAGAAAAAAAAAATACTGACCCCAAATTACTGACCAGTAGTGTATATTGTTATTACAAAATATTTATATTTTAAAAACATAGCTTCTTTTTTTTTTTTTTTTTTTTTTTTTACTTTTTATTCATCAAAGTATCCTAAAAAAGTATCACATGTTCTGAAAAAATATTAAGCAGCAGAACTGTTTCCAACTTTGATAATGAATCATCATATTAGAATGATTTCTAAAGGATCATGTGATAATGATCCTAAAAATGTAGCTTTGCATCACAGAAATAAATGATAATTTAAAGTATAATAAATTTAAAAACAATTATTTCAAATGGTAATAATATATCACAATATTAAATTGTTTTTTTCTGTATTTTTGATCAAATAAATGCAGGCTTGATGAGCAGAAGAAACTTCTTTCAAAAACATTAAAAATAGTAATGTTTCCAAACTTTTGACCTGTACTGTATATCATTCACCTGTGCAAGTCACATCAAATCTGTACAGAGAAAAATGTATCTCTAGTTGTGGTTAGTGTAATTGTATATTTGTATAATATACAATTTATACAAGATGTCCTGTATACAGTACATATTTACACTGGTGCTTCAAAACACATTCTTCTCTCCAGGGGAGCAAAGCCAATGCACAACCTAAAAAAACATTCTTCAGCAGGAACATACTGTTTTATTATTCAACCCATGAAAGTTCAATTGTGTAGTTTTAACATAACTACAGGAAAAGCATAGTAAAACACTGTTATGTTCAGAAGAGGGAATGTGCATAGTCATGTGAAACATTGTACATCTATTTGCATTTTGCTACATTTTTATTTATTTTTTTGATAGCATATATTATTAATACTTAATTTAACCTAATTAAATAAGCAGATGATTAATTCTGCAGTATAGTAAATTTCAGGCCTGCTGTAAACACATTGCAGTGGTGTATATGTTCTGCAGCACAGGATATCAGGAAAGTCAGAGAAACTTTTTTCTATCATTTGCTGCTGAATTTTCATTGTCAAATGTTTGCAAAATTTGTCTCATTTTAACCACTGATTTGTCCTAGTTTTTCCTTTTTGTTACTTCATGTTAATGACTCTAACAGCTAAAACCTTTTCTTTGTTTTAGTTGGATGGGCTACTCCTAAAGTTTCTAGGCTCCCCAAACTTGAGCCTCTTGGAGATACAAGACATTCTGGTAATTGTTGGTTCATTGCATGTTCCCTGTCCAGCATGTCAACCAGCAAGCGCATCACTAACATTCTTTTTTTTTTTTTCCACCCTATTCTGTTTCCTAACCATGTAAGTGTCTTCCATAATTTAGTTTTTAAAGCTTTTTTTCTCTTCATCCATACAGCAAGCCTCAGCCACATCCTTCCTGTCCAATCATCTGTCAACAGAAATACCACAGCCATCCACCTTGATACTGTGCCTAATAAATGCCACTAGCACATTCTCCTTAACACCTCACTTCCTTCACTGTGGCTAATGTGTGTTATTTGTTTTCCGATGCTTACAGGAAACATTTTGGCCATTCTGAATGCTGCATGTAATATTCTATGTCCTCTTCTGAATGTTAAACCAGACAGTGTGTCATTTTGATCTATGAATTTAATGATGCAGTGTAACCTTTTAGTAAGTAGAAGTTAGCTGATCCTTGATTTAAAAAAAAGGACATTGCTGACCTAAATCTTTTTTTTTTTTTTATTACTCTCTTTCATTGGCAGATTTCTATGGCAAACCTCTCCCACCTGTAGCAATTAGGCAGAGGCCGAACAGCGATACTCATGATGTAATTTCCTAACACTACCTCTGCTTCCCCCCTGACTGGTTTACAATTCTCAAGGGTCCCAACCAATCAAAGTATTGTTTTGTTCATATCTTCAAGCACGGGCAGTGTAGCAAACTATGCAGATTGCCTGTAAGTGAGGAACTGATAACCAATCGACAAACCCAGATGGATCACATGACCTCGATCAACATCTGGTCAACAGAAGGTGTTTTTAAATGAGATGGGGGACAAGGACATTCACTGTTCAGATAATGTGTTTAAATTTAAAACGGTTCAATATTTTACTTACTTTAGAGCTGTTTTTCTTGTTTTAATCAAAATACAGTATTAACAGACTTTTGAAACTCAGCTGAGACTCCTTTGTGGAAAATATATTACAGACCTATTTTTTAAGAGAATTGTATTTAAATACATAAAAGTTTAAATTTGTGTACTTGAAATTGTACAAAAATGTTTTTATGGTATGGTCTTAATTATTAATCGTGACACAGTTTGCCTTTAATGTATCAGATGGTCTTTTTTTTCAGCAGCATTTATAGGTTTATACACTACGCTGTCTTAATTTTGAGAATGACATTTATACTCTCAAATAGCACCAGCAAAATATACAGAGATCGTGAGAAGGTGAACTTGAATGTGATGTGAAATGATTGTGCCAGCTCTTTACTGAGTTTGAAAAAGCATTTTATTCTCACATACAGTACATCTTGCTTTATCATGGAGCAAAAGATTCTGAAAAATGATGAGTTTATAATTTTGTGATTTACAGATAAGAGATTGCACTGTAGGTGTAACAATGCTCAATCTCCAATATAAATACATATTTTAATGTATGATGTCATATATTGTAAATGCTGCTTATATATTTATATGATGCTATTGCCATTTTTTATATTTAACTGTTTGTTTTGTTTTGTATTTTACCCCTCACACTAATATTTAGTTGATGTTTCGTCCAGTTTGCTCTGTTTTCAGTACATGCTTCCTTTGTACCCAGTTCACATTTAATATGAATGTCAAATTAAATATATTATAAAAATGTATATTTATTCACAGTTATGGTCACTCTCACTCAACACATCTCACACATTTTGAAAAAACAAAACAAAACTTGGCAGCACCTTCTGCTGGTAGATGCCCTAACTACACCATAATGGTATCATGGTATCAACTCATTTATTTATTTATATCATATCATATATTTATTTATATTTGCAAGAATGGTATAAAAATTCGAATTGGACAGAACAATGTGGGATTTCACGTGTAGTCCACTGGAATAATTAACGGGATATTGCTCGTTAAATTTAAGTGACCAGATTACAGCATCGTCCCAGTCTGTCAAAGTAAAAGATAATGAGTAATAAACAACTTAAGCACTATTGTACTCTTTGACCCTTAGCATTCAATATGCTGTTATTTTCTACTTTACCTTTTAGTTTTATATGATAATACTGACTAATGTCTTGTGAAAAAAACAAAAAAAAAACAAGCTTACTTATGGTTTTCAGGTTTATTATCAAATCATATTTATAGTGTATATGGCACTATATATATATGTATATGTATATATATATAGTGCCATCTTTATGCTGTTCTTTTGAACTTACTCTTCATTGAAGAGTCTTGAAAATAATAACAAGTTTCACAAAAATATTAAGCAGAACAAAGTTTTTCAGCACTGATGATAAGAAATGTTTCTTGAGCAGAAAATCAGCATATCAGAATGCTTTCTGAAAGATCATGTAACACTGAAGACTGGAGTAATGGCTGCTGAAGGTTTGCATTACAGGAATAAATCATATTTTACAACATATTCCAGCTGAAATCAGTTATTTTAAATTGCAATAAAATTTCACAATACCTTACTCAGCTTACTTTACTTTTTACAATACCTTACATAATACCAAAGCCTTATGAACTGTTCTCCATTTCTTTAACTCGGTGACTATTCATTTCTAAAACTTATAGTACATTTTCGTAGCACATGGAAATTAGTTTTTTATTAACTGACCCCTTTAAATGTAAAGACTTTTTGTTGTACCTTTTTTTTATTATTATTTATTTTATTTGTGATAAAACTGAACTCTTAGGGCTCCTGCACTGTAATGAGGTGGATCAGCACAGGCATGATTGGCTACTGAAGACTCTTGAATCATATGTTCCTCCTGCACAACTACATCTGCTTTCAGTGACTCACCTGGACGGCCGGAGCATTGGGAGCATGCGGCCAGGGGCTTACGACAAGGCACCACATTTACCTCTGCTCATCTGTCACAGCCATCACAATTACAACCTTTAAGCTAGGGGTGGGTGGTATGACCCTATTTGGCCAGGAGCGGCCCTGAGCCAATGTGCTCCTCTAAACTGTCCGGGTGCTGCACTGCTCTGGCGGTTGACTGCTCCACGTTTGTTCCGATAATATCTCGTTATTAACAACCCATTCGAAAACGGAATCCTTTGTGCATCCCCCAGATTTGATTGTTCGTCTTTCTTAATTTTTCTTTGACAAATGGCAGTGTCTCAGTCTCACATGCTCTGCACGTGAGTTAACCTGTTACTGAGATTTAAAATCAGTTATGACTGACATTTTATACCGCAGTAACTATCTATCTATCTATCTATACACACACACACACACACACACATATATATATATATATCTCGTCATACTGCCCAGCCCTACTTTAAGCCATCATTTGAACACTGATATTTACAGAGGATGAATCACCAAATGATTTCTTCATTTCCTAACATTTGTTCGATTCTGTTAACTGCAGAAGCTAAATTCACTCAGTTAACCTCCCCTGAATGTCATCCATTCAAGTGTTTGGGGAAAAAAACTGCTTGTTTGTGAATGTCAGACTAACACTCTCACATGACATCAATAGCCATGCTGCCTCCAAACTCCTTCATTTATCATTGTTGGCATAACTCTTAGTGCAAGCCCTTACTTTCGATCTCAAAGCAACCAAAAACCTGCAAGGTGGAATAGACGGTTTCTGCACACTCAGTCATTTGAAGGCATTTTTCCCCCCACTCATCATGAGGTGATGAGACACTAGGCAGGTCACTAGCAGCCATCCAGGCCAAACATGCCAATCAAGCGGTGAATGTGGCACTTTTAAGGTTCCCAGATATTGCTGACTGAGTATTATCCTCTTCTGGCAGCGAGAAAAGAGTTGGGCTTCATTGGTGGTTTTAAATAAAAAAACAGCTCAGGTTAGATACATTGGTAAAAGAGGTTAATGCTTTTTTGTTGTTGTTTGTTTTGTTTTTTATTTGAATTTTTTTTTTTTTTTTTTTTTTGGAAAAAAATTCCTGTGGTGAGATTTCTGTAAAATGATAGATATTTTGTTGCTTCTTGCATGTTACTCGACACTTACAAAGAGAAATATCCAGTGCATTCATTTTTATCTAAAACATATGAACATAAATCTAGCAATGTTTTTTGTTGATGTTGTATGCATCACTGTAGTTCAAAAAAGAAATGTTTGGTGAGTGCCACTAAAAGGCTAATGCTGTACCACCTTCACTAAACCTGACCTTAACTTAACTGATAGCGTAAATATAAGCAAACATGAGATAAAAATGCCCTTTATCTTGCTTCTACATGTCTTTGAGCTCTTTTATCGTGACTTGTGTTTCATTGGATTTTCATGAGCGCTCTGCATCACAAGTGCAGTGTTAAGCAGGTGAGCTTCTGAGTAAGTTTACTATGTCAGAAAAGCCAAACAAATGGAGGTCATGTGATGCAGACTTCAAAATGTATTACTTTATAAATCTCACACTATGGTAAAAGTGCTTTAAGGTCAAAACATAGTATTGTGCAAGGAACTACACAAATGTCTTTTAAGTCTTTATTAAGTCTTTATCAATCAATATTGTGCCCTTGTAATCATGTGTATTGTGTAATAATTGTGTATTTGTCTAATTGTGTAAAAAGGAATACAAGTCGTTGGTGTTTTACTGCCACCAGTGCTCATTTCAACCGAAAAATGCTGTGAATTGTGTATATTTCGGGATTTATTCAATTATATATTCATTTATTTATTTATTTTTGATACATAATTGTGCAAAAATATTGGTAGAGACACTTTTTTTTTTCAATGAGTCATGTTGTTTTCTTTATAATTTACTGAATATAGCACAACCACAGATGGTTGTGATACACTGATCCAACCAGAAGGTGACAGTGTTGTTGTTTTACTCTCACTGACCTCCTTTCATGTTGGACAGATGCTTAAGATCCCGGGACCCTCGATGGAGGGGAGACAGGTACGCATTCAAGCTCTGATGATGATAGAAACCAGTCCCAAATTGTCAAATGAATATGTCTCTGACACACATAATCAAATCACTTTATCAGCGTTGCCACTTAGATGAGGGTAACAGGTTTGGCTCTTCCTCTTAAACGTGTTGGCGTTCCTAGATCACATTGTCAGGCCCACGGGGGTCTTTCTACACCATTATGTCCTTTAGTGACATCAGTCTCCAGAGTGCCCCCCGGCGTTCTTTTAGCCAGAGAGGCAGCAGAGCTAAGAGAGGGAGTTAAGAGGCTCTAATACAAAGCTGGCAGGCAGAAAAACTGTGGGGCTCAATAGTCAGCTTGACAAGACAGTTTCAGCCAGTTCTAATGAGGAGAGAGTAGTCTCAAAGGAAGCCGAGAAAGATGAGCTTAGCAAGGAGCGTTGGGTTTGGTTGGTAAGGGACTGCAGGATTTCCTGAGAGACATCCATACCACAACGAATGGCTGGTATTTTTTATTCAGTCCTGTGTATTGCTCATCTGAATCTTTCAGGGAGATTCTTACTGCTTGTGTTGTTTGTTTAACTACTGTAGAAGATTCTAGCTCAGGTGTGTTTTGTGATTATTGGCCCCAGGTGTGTGTAGTGTTTCCTCTCTCTCTCTCTCTACTTCAGCCGCTCTCTTATTTGTTCAGCCAGTTTCACAGAGGAAGGTGTGAGTGTGTTGGTTCTTTTAAAGAGCTAATGAGGCCCATACCGGCAGGTCCCTGCTGTCCTTCTGCTTTCCTCTTTGTGTTATGTTCACTGTCCCCCAGGTGAACATGAAATATTCCCCTTCAGTCTCTTACCCTGTTTTTTCCTCCCTGCAGAGTTAAAACCTGCTCTCTGATGTGTGTTTGTCTGTGTGTGTTGCTCCGTCCGTCTGTGTCAGGTGCTTGTAGATGCCCCGTGTTCTAATGACCGGAGTTGGCTTTATACCCCTGATACCAACCAAGGGAAAATGTGGCTGAAGGAGAGAACTCAACTACCACTCACACACACACACACACACACACACACACACACACACACACACACACACACACACACACACACACACATACACACAAACTCATATGGACACTTAGACGGCACAAAACAGATCTACAATCAGATCTACAATTTTGACCTTCTTGACAGTATGCAACAATTTAAACTGTGCAACAATGAAGGCACAATTTTGACATTAACTCTTTAAAAAGCCCCTTTTATTATTATTATTATTATTATTATTATTATTATTATTATTATTATTATTATTATTTTTACTATTATGATAAACTGTTTAATGACAAAAAAAATATATATTTAACTTTATCCAAAATTTTATGCACAACCCTGTTGTTGCAAGATTTCTGCTTTTACTAAACATTTATAATATATATATATATATATATATATATATATATATACACACACACACACACACACACACACGTACACACACACACACACACACACACACACACACACACACACACACACACACTGCCGTTCAAAGGTTTGCGATCAGTAAGACTTGTAATGTTTTTCTAAAGAAGGAGAAAAATCTCTTATGCTCATCAAGACTGCATTTATTTGAACAAAAATACAGAAAAAATAATGGTTTCTATTTTAATATCCTTTAAAATAGAATTTATTTCTGAGGCAAAGCTGAATTTTCTATTAGCCATTACTCAAGTATAAAGTGTTACATGATCTTTAAGAAATCATTCTAATATGCTGATTTATTATTAGAATTATCAATGTTGGCAACAGTTGTGCTGCCAAATATTGTTTTGGAAACGGCGATACATTTTTCAGGATTCTTTGATGAATAAAAAGTTAAAAAGGACAGCACTTATTCAAAATATAAATCTTTTACAACGATATAAATCTTTGCTATCACTTCTATTTAACACACAATTTAACACATCCTTGCTAAAAAAAGTTTTAATTTCTTTAAAAAAAAGAATAAAAATTTACTGACCCCAAACTTTTGAACTGTAGTGTATATTATAAGAAAATATTTCTATTTTAAATAAATGCCCTTCTTTTTAACTTTTTATTCATCAAAGAATCCTGAGAAAAAGAAAGAAAAAAGTATCACAGGTTCCAAAACAATATTAAGCCGTTTCCAGCTTTGATAATAAATCAGCATATTAGAATGATTTCTCAAGGATCATGTGACACTGAAGACTGGAGTAATGATGCTGAAAATTCAGCTTTGCATCACATGAATATTTTACATCATAATATTTCACAATATTAATTTTTTTCCTGTATTTTGATCAAATAAATGCAGCCTTGATGAGCATAAGAAACTCTTTTTCTTTTTTTTTTCTCCAGTTTGTTTCCAAGTCAAGATTTCTAACATTCACTCTTTTATGGTTTAGTTTTTCATGTAGTGTTCATATTTTATGTCAGCTGTATTTAATGTAATAAATATGTATTTTAATAGTTTTACTTAACCTCTCCTTTTTCTAACATGGTTTTAGAAAGACCCCATTTGATGATGTCTATTTAATGTTAATAACTGCTGATTGTGTTTATTATTATTGGTTGTCAGGTCGGCCCTAGAAGCAGTGTGTCCTGGAGGAGTGGTTGTCTACTCCACACGCACCATGTCACGAGCCAAGAACCAATCAGTTGTGGAGGCAATGCTTGCATTTTAACAAGGAGTGGAGCTTCTGGAAATGGAGCAACACTTAATCGACTCTCTGTCTGATCATTTCTGCTTTGCCCACTTTCATCCTTTCATCCAACTTGGGGACCTATGTATGTTTCCCGATTGCGAAGAATATATTAACAATTTAAAAACATGGTGGAGCGCTAGTTCTTTAAACACATCAGAGCTGGGGTGCTCACAACTGTCTATCCTGACCCTCTTCATTAAAATTTCAGATTCAAAAGCAATGCATAAATACATGAATGAATAATACTGTTGAGAAATAGTTTAAAAAGATAAAAAAAGGTAATTGCTACTTTTTATCTTACAATTCAGATTTTGTATTTATTTACTTATTATTTTGAAATTCTGAGTTATATCTAACACTGTGAAGAAAAGTCAGAATTGCTAGATAAAAAGTCACAATTACCTTTTTTATTTTGTGGAGGAAACAAAAAGACAGGACTGTCTGATGTAAACTCAGAATTCAGGAGAAAAACAGTCAGAATTGTGAACCATAGACTGAGAATAGCAAGATGTAAATTCGGAATTGCAAGAAAGTCAGAATTCTGTATTTATATCCAACCAATCTGACCATTTTTCTTAGAATTAGAAAAATAATCAGGATCGCAAAAACAAAATTCACAATTACCTTCTTTTTTATTTTTTATTCTGTAGCAGAAATGGGCTTCCATATAAAACAGTATTAATGTGAAATACTTACACATTTTAAAATAACTATTTTCTATTTGGATATATTTTAAAATGTGATTTATTCCTGTGATGCAAAGCTGAATTTGCATCACAGGAATAAATGAAGACTAATTAAAGCAGCCTTTAATTAGTCTTCATTGTCACATGATCCTTCAGAAATAAATCTAATATGCTGATTTGCTGATCAAGAACCTGTGAACTTTGAATTTACGTGCCTCGAATAAGGAGAAAATAGCCCAGGTTAGGCAGGAATGCTAATCTCTAGCAACCCTCCAGCTGGAGCACCACTTAATATGATCTCACGGAAGTGAAAGCTGTTTTGAAATCTCAGAACGCAACACTTGAACAAGGTTTGAGTAATGAATGTGGGCTCAGGTCTCTTCTCTTTTGCATAAGTGTTTTCAAACATCTCAGCTGAACTGCTTGAGGTGTTTTGCTGTTGTCAGCCTTTGAGGTCAATGACAAATTGTGTCTAATAAAACTTTGAGTTTTCCTGAATCATGGAAGAGCACACTTTGAATGTTTACCATTAAGGCCCCGGTATACCTCAAACGAAGTTCGTTTTCGTTCTTTGTTTGGTGGCATAAAGAAGTTCGAAAAGGCTGAGCGATGGTACACTGGTTGTGTATTAGCATCGTCTCAAGAGGTCATTAATAGTGAAGCTTGTTGCTATTAGATTTAAAACTGCATCTCAGGTGGTTTATTTAACTATAAGCTGCATCGGAATATGCAGGCTAGGAGTTCAAAAGTTTAGAATAATTTGGTAATAAGTTTTTTTTTTATGTTTTGAAAGCTATTTAATCAAAAATACAGTAAAAAAAAAAAAAAAAAAAAAAAAAAAAAAAAAAACAGTAGTTTTAAAAAAAAGCTGTACTATTATTTTCCAGCAGCCATTACTCCATTCTTCAGTGTCACATGATTCTAATATGCTAATTTAATGCTCAAGAAACATTTCTTATTATTATCAGTGTTAAAAACAGTTGTGCTGCGCAATATTTTTGTGGAGTCTGTGAAACACTACATTTAAAAGTTTGGAGTATGATTTAAAATATTACATTTATTCAGCAGGGATGCATTACATTGATTTCTGAAGGATGATGTGATACTGAAGACTGGATTTATGGCTGCTGAAAATTCAGCTTTGAAATTACAGGAATAAATTACATTTTATAATATATTCAAATAGTTATTTTAAATTGTAATAACATTTCACAATATTACAGTTTCTACTGTAAATGCAGACTTGGTGAGCAGAAAAATGTGAATTATTCTAAAACTTTTGACCCCCAGTATAAATATTCAAGTATTCAAAGATTGAAGCTGGTTGGATCACCTCTGGCAGGATTACAGTTGTGAGCCTCCAAGTCTGTCAGTATTGCACATCTTGATAATGGATTTTTTGCTCATTCTTTCAGAGCAATATTGCTCAAGCTCTGTTGCGGTATGTTTTAGGTCATTGCCCTGTTGGAAGATGAATCGTCTTCCAAATTTCAGTGCTTTCGCGGATTGCTTCACGTTGTCCTCGGGGATTCTACTATACGTGGCTCCGTTCATTTTTACTCCTAACTTTATGAGTTTTCCAATCCTTGCCGCAGAGAAGCCTCCCCAAAGCTTGATGCTGCAACCACCATGCTTCACTCTAAATATTGTGTTCTCCATGTTATGTACTACAAGGATTTTGCCGAACAACATGGAGGTCCAAAAGTTCACGTCATCAGACCGTTGTGTGTTCCTTTACATGGCTGTGCCCTTCACATGCTTTCAAATGGATATTACTATCTTGTTTACGGTATAAAAACTTTCTTATACATGATGGTATGTTCTGTTTTTCTCTACCATTGATAATTTTGCACATATAATGTGAGTCTCTACCCTTAAACCTTACCTTGTTCGTTCAACTTTTGGTTTCTGTACTTCATTTAGCTTTTGTTTTGCTCTCTCCTCTCTGCCTCCGCATTCGTCACTTCTCGCCGGAGCGTGCGTACGACAGTTAGCGGAAGCAAGAGATTACGGCTTATAAAGTTTTAAATATGTATATTTTTTTCTCTAAACCTTCAAATCTATCCTGAGATCAATATCTAAATATATAATAAACATTATAATGTGATGAAAAGGAACACAAGCACACACTCTTTATGCTGTTTGCATGGCGGCCACCATGGGGAAGACAGAACTAAGGGGGAACAGACTTCGACAGAACACCGGGACGGAGGGTGTCTTCGCCCTTCCATTTTCTGCATTGGGCTCCGCTTGCCCTTTCAAATCAGTGAGCAGCTCACTCTCGCAGGAAATGAATTATTACCTCTCAGAGGGAGAGGAAAAGAAGAGAAAGGGAGGGGCGACGTAAAAAAGCGTACTCAGTAAAGATCGCACAGAGTCCATTGCTGGTCTGAGAAATATAAGACTTTAAATAGCCGCTGACATTTACACTAGCTCCCCATGTCTGCTGTTTTAATAATGCCACTGTGAGAAGGACAGAAAAACGTGCACACCTGTGATGAGTGTTCTCCACCGTTATACGAGGAAATTGAATGAGCGAGAGAACGAGTTCAACCAAATTTAAGCTTTTACTGTTTGTTAATGTGCTAAACTAAACCGTACTCTCCAAAATACAAATAACAACCACTTCCTTCACAAGTAGTTCCCCTCTGAGATGGTCTTTCACTCACACAGAACTGAAATGTCCTTTTTTATGCTTGTTAAACTGCTGCTCTGTGGTGGAAAAGTGTTCAAATTTGTGCTTAACCCTCATGTTGTGTTCTGGTCATTTTTGTCAGGACATAATTTTGTTTTCCCAAAATTGCTTTCTGACTTTGACTTTTTAAAAATAAATTATTATTATTACTACTATTATTAAACATCTATTACATTACAGTTTTTGAGTGCCAAAATTATCCACAAATAATGTTTTTTCACTCAAAAGCTGAGGCATAAGCTAAGATCAGTAAGGCCTATGATCATTCAGTTTCCAAAAGAAGCACAAAACTTTTCCTAATTGAAAGAGAAAACAAGTTGACAAAAAGATTGAATCCAATATTTGGTAATAGAGCATAACTAGAACTTTATAAACAACTTTTGACCAGGAACACCAAATTATGTAAAGGATTTTCAGCAAAAGACACATGCTTCTGTTTCTGTGATTTAGAATCTTGGTCACGTTTTTATTAATCATGAAAAGACTAACTGTAAATGTCCTGTGAGATACATTTGAGACATGAATCTGCTTTGTGTAAATGGCATATAAAATCTAGTTGTTTAGACCCCATATGTGAAACTACGGTATACTAGAAACCAAACCAAATTAAAGTTGGTAGCCTGTATTTGCATACAGCATGGGAAATACTGTAGTAGATTTGTGGACACATTTATCTTTCCAAGTGTAAATGGAATGCGCAAATGCAGGATGCAGGAAGTGACTAAGGATGTTTCATTTGCAGAATTGCTTTCAAAACACAGTGCATTATCTCTCTTAATTTGGTGTAAATACAGAAATCATACCAAAACTTGGATCAGGTGTTCTCACTTTCATAGAGATCAGCATCATTTAAACAACTACTTGTTCAGTTCGATTTTGTGCACTCTACAAAGATTCTTTTGATGATTCAGTTGTCATTTCCTCAATTTTTACTTGCAGTCAAACCAGTTGTAAAATGCAGTTGTCATTGATGTTAATATCTGAACTCTGTGTGTAGAGAACCTTATTAAACAGTGTGTACATGGACCTTTGTTCCACTTTAGATCATATGTTGCTGAACCATCTTGACTACGTCCTCATGTGGCCAACAGAGCGCCGGCGACCCATACTGATATCTGATTTAATCTGGTTTCACCCTTTGCTCTCTCTCTCTCTCTCTCTCTCTCTCTCTGTTTGATGTTCAGATTGCTAGCCTGGCCTGCACAGCAGATACCAAGCCAACTCTGCGGGTTGCTACACAGTACCCAGTGTTAATGGGGGTCTGTTTATGACTGGCTTGGCTCTGCTTATAGAGGAAATATAGTCACAGCGCCAACAATGTCTGTGCCTATGCTCACCGAGGCATAGCTTATATTTCGGATGTTTTTGTCTTATTTTATCGTAGTTATATTTTGCAAACAATGCCCCATTAGGAGGCCTTGTGAATTTTTTTTTCCCACTCTGATCTCATTAGTATTTATAAGTATTTAACGTTTACACAGCAAAATTAAATGGTGATTAATTAATGATGATTAAATAATGTGTGTGTAACATTTATGTCTTGTGTTTCCATTGTGCTGTTGGTTTGACCTAGTTTTCCTATGTTCTAATTAGTTCATTCTGTCCGCCTGTTGTCTTGTTAGTTACCATATTAGTTCTTTTGTTTGCTTCATGCTTATAAGTCCTCAGTTCTCCCTCAGTGTTTGTCAGTTCATTCCTGTCCCCAGTATCCTACCTAAACTTAACAACTGCCTTACTAACTATTAATCAGCAATAATTCTTCATAACAATTCATAGTTAAGTAATAGTGATGCATACAATTACTATTTTATTTTATTGACACTGACAGTGAAAACGTAATTACAGACATTCCTAGCTGATCTACATAGATATCATCTGTCACCCTTTATCAGATATCAGAATCACCCAGTAAATACAACGGATCAGTTTCGACAATAACAGACATGACAGAACGCACAAGTGAAACAGCTGTAATGAGTCGACTTCATCTCACCTGTTAATTACTTCATACACATTCTGCACTGTTGCTTATGGGACTAATTATGAGGCAGACAGGCAAAGATTTCAAAGCGTCTCTCCAGAACATTGTAATGTCAAATGGGAGTGTATTCACAGGTAATGATGCACAGAGAGACACACAGGAAGTTCTTCTCTATGGTGTTGGTTTGCTTTGATGGTTATGTTTGAGGAGCATAGCACATGCCATAAAGATGTGTATCCGTTCAAAACAGTGGCTGTTTCGGTGCTTTACTGCAATAGGCCACATCAAGCAATGTGTCAAGCAATGTGTCAATCACCTATATTTATTGAACCAAATTTTTGTATTTTTTATTTTTCATAAAAAATTTATAGGGTGAGAAAAGCAAGAGTGCCTGAACAACAAATAATGTGACATGAAGGAGAGAACCTGTTTTCACTAAATTATTTTTCGCTAAAAAAGAAGAAGAAGAAAACATTATGGTAAACTAGTAAAAATTTTATTTTCAGGTCATTCTTTTATTATTTTTTAGAATGTTTTCATCCCCTGTTGTTCTCTCACATCAAAATTCCAAGACATTATTTGAACTGTTTTTGCTTATAAACTGTGTTTGATCTGTGCATATTTTTCTCCTGATTCAGGCTAAAAAAGCAGTATTTTGAATAGAGGTCTCATATCTTAGCCATAAGCAATGGTTTGAAGTAGGGAAAAAAAACAAAACCTCTTTATGATGATTGGGTTGATTACAAATATGCAGATTTTCACTTCACAATACGTTAAAGTGCCCCTATTATGCCATTTTTAATGTTCCTCATATTGTTTTGAGAGTCTCCTACTATAGGTTTACATGCATGCAAGGTCAAATAATGCTTTTGTTTTCTCAAAATGTGCATTTAAAATCACCTCATTTTAATGCTTGATAGAAAATATACACATCAACTATTAATAATACTTACAGGTTGTGATTCAGTGGAGCAGCTGGTCCAAATAAACTGTGTACTGTGCCATCTTTCAAGAGCAAGCATTTTGTGAATACCGCAATGAACTTCCCGAGATTGGAGAAGCAGTAAAAGTAAAATAACGGGAACACAAAAAAGATTGGGGCTGTACTGCTGTGGTACAGTGAAAAAAGAAATAAAATAAAATAATAATAATAATTTCAACCACTGATTCTTTGCAGCCTCTTCATTCAGAAGTGAAAATAAAACAAATTTACTTTGACAGCGTCTTACCACACATACAAGTTATAGTGTTTGAGGGTGGGTTCAAGTTATTCTGCATGAAAGGCAATATTCGAAATGGCATAATAGTTACTTTAACTGATGGACTGGAGTCATGTGGATTACTTGAGGATTATTGTGATGTTTTTTTTTAATCAATGTTTGGACTCTCATTCTGACGGCACCCATTCACTGCAGAGGATCCATTTAAAGCTCACTTCAATTTATTTAAAATTTATTTTAGATCATAGGCATGACATTGCGGTGTCTTGGAAGCCTGTTTGAAACTAGTTTCTTCAGGATATAAGGTGCCTTCATGCACAAATCCTTGCCTGTTAAGTCACTGACTGACTGAGCAGCTGCCAGCTGTTTTGGACACAGTCTTTTTAAAATGAACATGTGCAGCATCAGCTGACCTTGACCGTGACAGCCATTTTGTTGACCTCCGTGTGAACCCTGTCTTTTTTTTTTTACTTGCTTATTTTGGCAGGCTGTCCCTGAGGCAGCTGAGCTGTGTCGAGCTTCACCCCACTTCAAAGAGAGAATATAGGCCTGCTTTGCATAATCAAGCATAGAGAAGAAGAAGAAGAAAAAAAGCTCAGCAGAGAAGCTGCAGCAGGAACATACACAGTTTGATAATCTCTCCCCCACCTCTAGTCACAGAACTGCTAACATGCCAGCACAAAAGGGAGAATGATGGGACATCAAGCCTTGTCTTGGAGTATGGCCGTGATTATGGTCATGTGATAATCTTGTTTTGTTTCACTTGATCTGAAAGTCCAAATTGTTGGAGCCTATAGGCTATTAAAAGAAGCAAGGTCATCATGTTCATTAAATGGTGACTGATGATTAAATGCCATATATCAAATTTTCAATATTAATTTTAACTGTTTTGTTCGGCTCACTTACATTGTAAGGTTAATTGGACACAAACCTTTAAAAAAAGAATTTATATAGATATAAGCACAGGTGAGGCTACCTGCTAGGCATTTCTGCCCGATGCACTTCCGCCAGTACCGTTTGGGGAGCTGCAGAGTCGTCAGCCGGGAGCCACCCTTCCTAGAGGTTTCGATCCTTTAATCCCGGAACAAAACCATCCGGTTGGAGCAGCAGCCGCCCTAGGATCCGGCTCCCGCCCCAAATAAATAATATCCATACCCAAAAACATCCAAAACCCCCCCTCCTCCGCCACATCCTCCAGATCCTTCAGCACCTTCTGCACCCTGAGACCTCTAACTAATAGATTTTTAAGGAATCCATAAATAAAGATTCCAATAAAGCCTCTGTAGCCAACCTCCACTGGAAAGATATATGCTCTCCACCGTTTCCTCTTCAAAGCTGCCTTCATCCCGTCTTCCCATGGTACAGTTAGTTCAGCCATGATGACAGTCTTTGTGGTGGTGGACCAGATTACAATGTCAGGTCTAACATACATATACAGTATATATATATATATATATATATATATATATATATAGGCTGTTTTTTCACAATGGACTCTATATGGAAAATATGATTTCCTTCAAGGCTTTGTAAACAATATTTCACAGGGGTAGGGTGGCATAAATAAGTTTCCTGTTACCCGACCAACTTGAATATTATATTAGAGATGTACCAATATCAGAAATGTAGCAATACCAATAAGATGATTTCTCTCGTTCAAAACTATTTTGTCTAAACAATAATAATAAATAAATAAATAAAACCAACAATTGTAGATTCTACAAGTTTTTTTTTTTTTTTTTTTTTTTTTACAAGATTTTAGACATCCCACTTATTATAAAGGTAGTATGAAAAATGACTGAAATCTGCTAAAGATTCAATTTAACAGTGTTATAGGTTGTTTTTAAAGATTAACTTTTTAAGTTATTGACCATTGGATGACGGCAACAACAACAAAAAAATAATCTAAATGCAAAAACGGGAAATAAAGGTTTAGTTAAATATATAATACTGAGCAATACTTAATTTATTTTTCTGAACAGCAATATGTGACTGGAATTTAAAATACAATTATCTCCACTGACATACTAAGAGGTTAATAAATTGAGCATTTAAAACAGGCTTACATTTTTCCATTTCTTATACTAAATCTTAAAATCAGAAAACAGATCAAAAAGTGATTAATCTTTTGACTTTATGCTGTCACCCATACTTTTAATTCTTTAAAGTCATGATGATGGGTCTCGCCTCACTGGTCTTCATCTTAAACTAGCAGATGGACGTGATCTCAGTAACCTCATTAAATATATATATATTTTTTTCCTCAAATCCAACATAAATGTGCATGACTTTTCTGTTCCCACCTTCCCATAGCACCAACACCCTATCCCGCTGAGCTCATAACAAAACTTTATGTCCAAATATCCTGCCTGAAAGGAATGCTGAGTTAAGTCTGGCCTTAGATTCTGTGAACTCCTCATCAGCAAGGTCAGTCACAGTCCAGCGTGGTTTAATGTCCATCACTGGGTTAAAGTAATTCATTTGCTGATGTGAGTCTGGTTTTACAGTTCTGTCATGGGCATTTTTCCCGCAGCAGATTAAGAAGGAGGTTTTGACTGAGAGGCCGCATGAAGACAGAAAGCATCACCCTTCAGCTGCGGCCATAACAGTCTCTCCTGCTTTATATAGCCCATTAAATATGATTCTTAATAAAGCTGACTATATAGCTAACTGACCACCTACCGTTAAAAATGAATGAATGGTGCCGCATGATGCAAGTAGAAAGCTAAGGGACTGTGGGTGTGTAGGAGGAGAAAAGAGAGTATGGAGAAAGATATTTAAATGCCTCGTTAAGTGGGCTTTGTAATAGCCAGAGGCATTATTTGTAGTCAGTGGGCAATATAACCATTTTATAAATTTTATTATATAAACATATTCTGAATTTGATTTGACATACCCAATGTGTTTAACAGTTCCATAGTAATTCAAGTACAGGCAAAAAAAAACTACTTTCTACTTTCTTATAGTATGTTCAGTTCCTCCTGATAGCCCTTTTTCTAAAAAGAATTTACAGCAAAATACTGGCAACAGAGTTGCAAACCATTTACTGTATTTTTACAGGACTACTGTAAATAGTCACAGCCACACCATCTACACTCCCTGAATCAGACACTTACGCCACGCCCACTCGTTCCCCAATCACCAGCATTCTGAACACCTGGCATCATCACCAGTGCCACACATAAAGCCCTCAGTCACCATCACTCAGTGTCTGGTCTTGCACCGATCTCCCTACTTACCTAAACGCCCTTCGTCAAACCTACCTGAACTGTTTAACCCTCTTCATCCTCCTCTGCCTACCTGTTCCCATCGTCTTCGTCGGAGTCACCATCTGTATCACCATCACCGTAAAGGAAAGTTGTGTTAACACTGTTTGTCTACGTGTCAAGATTCACCTGTGTCTGAAACCTCTGATTAAACTTTAACACTTTTGCACTGATCCTCTCTGTGTCCTCGTCTGTGTCTGACAGAAGACCAGACCTCATGCAGAGCTCTTCAGACACAGGCGAGGACCGCACCGCGGATCCCTTCACTGAATTGGTTCACGCTGTACGGTCCTCACTCATGCAACTTCCCTCACCTGCTGTCAACTGCTCATCGCCATCCAACACCGCTACAAACTCTGGTCACTTCTTTCAGTTGCCCCCTGCGCGAGTCCCATGGCCAAACCAGCGACATACAGCGGCGCGGCGGAGGATTGCATCGGGTTTCTGCTACAGTGTTCTCTCTACCTGGAGTCCAACGCTCACCTCTTCACCACCGAACGCAGTCGAGTTGCCTTTATCATCAATCTGCTCACAGGTAAAGCTCTCCAATGGGCCCAATCTCTCTGGGAATCGAATTTCCTCTGCTACTGGATCTGTTGTACTGATTTCTGTTCCCAGTTAAAGTCTGTCTTTGGTCAACAAGCATCTGAATTATCTGTCCATGATCAACTGTTTTACAATTCGCCAACAGCGAATGAGTCCGTGAGTGATTATGCGGTTTCGCTTCCGTACCCTCGCTTACATCAGCGGATGGAATGAAACGGCCTTAATCACCGCCTATCGCCACGGTCTATGTGAGAAAATACAAAGTTTGATTGTTGTATATGAAGATTCACTGGGACTGGAGTCTCTAATCCAGAAATCCCATCAGGTCGCCCAGAGACTCACTGCATGTAGACAAAACTCACTCCCGCTGTATGTCCTCCGCCCGCTCTACCATCTGTCCGCTCCTCCAGCACCTGAACCCATGCAAATAGATTCAACACCATCTATCTACATCAGAACGTCAGCGGAGGATTAACACCGGGGCTGTGTCTCTACTGTGGGGGAGAGGGACACCTATTGCCATCATGTCCCGTCCGACCTCCACGCCCAGCGGTGAGTACCATCCATCTACCACCTCAAACTGCTCAATTGATTCAAACCTGGGTTACTCTAAGACATCCTCCACTCTTCTATTTCAGTACAAGCCCTCATCGACTCCAGCTCAGCAGGGAACTTCATCAACAAGCAAACATTAAATCGTCTAAGTGTCAAGCGTCATCGAAGCCCCGTCGAACTCAGAATCACGACCATACAAGGAAAGCCGCTGGGCCGAGGTCATATCCGCTATTTCTCCCCCCACAGTCATCCTCCGCGTGGGTTCCCTGCATGAGAGGAAATCACGTTCATGGTGCTGGAGGAATCCACCGCAGACATCATCCTGGGGACGCCCATGGCTTAACCAACATCAACCACACACTCCATTGGCCCACAGGTGAGATCCTGAAATGGGGAAAATCCTGCCATTACTACCTGCATCACTCCACCAGTTAAAGTTCCCAAGGTCAGTCAATCCATCAAGAAGTCATCCCTACCGGTCCAGTCCACATCAGTGGAAAGCCCCGAAACTCAGGTGGAACATACCATCCCTCCAGAATATCGGGCGTTCCAGGATGTGTTCAGCAAGCGGTTGGCAACGAAACTTCCACCTCATCGGCCATGGGGACTGCGCTATCGACCTCCTGCCTGGAGCAACCCTTCCCAAGGGACGAGTCTATCCTCTGTCCATCCCGGAGCAGAAGGCCATGGAGGAGTAACGTACAGGAAGCTCTCGCTCAGGATTCATCCGACCATCTACTTCCCCTGCCGCTTCCAGCTTTTTCTTCGTGGCCAAGAAGGACGGAGGCTTGAGGCCCGTGCATTGATTATCGTCATCTCAATTCTCAAACCGTCAAATTCAGCTATCCTCTTCCCCTGGTCCCAGCTGCCTTGGAGCAACTACGTGGAGCAAAAATCGTTCACAAAACTGGACTTGAGGAGCGCCTACAATTTAATCCGTATCCGGAAGGGGGACGAGTGGAAGACAGCTTTCATCACTCCTTCCGGGCACTATGAATACCGGGTCATGCCGTATGGGTTATCCAACAGTCCTTCCGTCTTTCAGAACTACATGAACGAAATCTTCAGAGAATACCTTCACCAGTTCGTAATTGTCTATATCGATGATATCCTCATTTACTCCACATCCCAGGAAGAACACATCCAACATGTCATCCTTGTACTCCAAAAACTCCGGGAACACCATCTGTACCTCAAATTAGAAAAATGTGAGTTCCACACGCCCTCAGTCCAGTTCCTTGGATACATCATCGGCCCACGTGGCGTGAAGATGGATCAGGGGAAGGGGGAAGCCATCACACACTGGCCCCAACCTGGCTCCATAAAAGAACTCCAACGCTTCCTGGCTTTGCCAACTTTTATAGGAGATTCATCAAGAACTACAGTTTTTACTCAGCTCACCTCTAACCTCACTACTCCGGAACCGGCCCAAGTCTCTGTCCTGGAACCCCATGGCCACTGAAGCTTTCCACCAGCTCAAACAAGCCTTCCAGACCGCTCCGATCCTAGCACATCCAGATCCCAACCGACAGTTCATAGTGGAAGTGGATGCTTCATCGACCCGGGGTCGGAGCGGTACTCTCCCAGCGCAGGGGGATCCTCCACGACTCCATCCATGTGCCTTTCTTCTCGAAGAAGCTATCCCCGGCGGAGCAGAATTACGACATAGGAAATCGTGAACTATTGGCTATCAAGCTGGCTCTGGAAGAGTGGCGTCATTGGCTGGAGGGAGCCAAGGTCCCTTTCGAGGTGATCACTGACCACCGGAACCTGGAATACCTCCGTGAAGCTAAGAGACTGAATCATCGCCAAGCTAGATGGGCCTTATTCTTCACGAGATTCGACTTTAAAGTCACGTAGATCGCCCTGGCTCCCCAGAACAATAGAGCTGATGCTCTATCCCGCCCTTCCTTCATCAGGCAGACCCAGAACCAGAATCTCCCGAACCCATCCTCCCTCCAGCCATGATTGTAAGTCCCATTCAATGGGACCTTAATCGTCTGATTGAACAAGAAAACCATCAACACCCTGCTCCGCCGGGAGGTCCCAGAAGGGAAACTCTTCGTCCCTCCTCAACATCGGATTACCCTTCTGGACTTAGCTCACACCTCTCCGGGATCTGGACATCCAGGCAGGAGGCGGACCCTCTCGCTCCTGCAACACACGTTACTGGTGGCCCTCGATGAGTCAGGATACCTCCCGTTACCTCAAGGGATGCTCAGTCTGCGCCATAGCGAACACCCCCTAGGAGACTCCCGGAAGGTAAACTGTGGTGCCTCTGCCCATTCCTGAACGTCCATGGACCCATATAGGTGTAGATTTCATGACTGACCTCCCCCTTTCTCAAGGAAATAATTTGTGTGCTGGTAGTAGTCGACAGGTTTTCAAAATCATAGCAAACTCATACCTCTCAAAGGACTTCCCACAGCATTTGAAGCGGCAGAGGCACTATTCCACAATGTATTCCGTCACTTTGGCATTCCAGAAGACATCATCTCCGACAGGGGTCCCCAATTCATCTCCAGAGTCTGGTCAGCTTTCTTCCGCCTCCTAGGGGTATCCGTCAGCCTCTCTTCAGGATACCATCCACAGACCCACGGCCAGACTGAGCGGAAGATCCAAGAGATCGGAGGTTCCTGAGGGTCTACTGGCCACCGGAATCAGGACTGTTGGAGCCAGTACCTACCCTGGGCAGAATATGCACAGAACTCCCTCCAGCAGTCTACCACCGGGTGCTCACCCCCTTCCAATGTGTCCTCGGATACCAGCCTCCACTCTTCCCATGGTCGGGTGAGCCACTCGGAGGTTCCCAGCGGTAGATCACTGGTTCCGACAGAGCGAGAGGGTCTGGGGACTCGGCTCACGTGCATCTCCAGCGGGCAGTTCGGAGGCCATAAAGAGCAAAGCGTACGCTCGTCGAAGACCTACGCCACAATACCAACCTGGACAGCTGGTCTGGCTCTCGACGAGGGACACATCCGCCTCCGGCTGCCCTGCCGTAAGCTGAGTCCTCGATACATCGGGGACCATTCAAGATCGAACGGCAACTGAACGAAGTGACCTATAGACTCCAGCTACCAGCACAGTACCGTATCTCACCCTTCATTCCAATGTCTCACTCCCCAAACCATTCACTGAACCTTTGTCTCCTCCATCCACAGAGCCTGGTGATGATGCCATACCTCCTCCTCCCGCCATCGAAGAAGACAACAACATCTTCCGGGTGAGAGCTATCCTCGACTCTCGACGACGGGGTCCTCAACTGGAGTACCTTGTAGACTGGGAGAACTACGGCCCGGAGGAGCGTTGCTGGGTTAATCGTAATGACATCCTGGACCCTAGCCTGCTCACCGACTTTCACCGATATATATATATATATATATATATATATATATATATATTTAGCCTAAATGTATTAACGAGTAAGCTTTCAAACTGACAAAGGGATATGAGTTTCTTAAGATAATGCACATCAGGGGTTCTCAACTCTTAACAAGTTAATCAAGGTCTTCAGGATCATTAGAAAGTTACTGGCAGGTGAGTCTGATCAATATTGGAGCTAAACTCTGCAGGAAAGTAGAACTCGAGGGCCAGAGTTGAGAACCCCTGATGTACATAATGTCCATGCATTAAAATCAAAAGTCTTTTAAACTGTTGTTCATTTGTCTCTAAATTCTTTATACATTTGTGCCCGTTTTGCCTCTGTCAAGCCCATCAAAGAAGATAATTTTGTCAAAAGTGCATCTATTTAAAAAAAAAAAAAAAAAATTGGAGGAAATACTAAGGAGATTCAGTAAATTAGTAAGTCCGATTAAGTTGATTTTGTTTGTATGTAAAAATCCTGAACTAAAGCATGCAGTTTCCTTTCGGCGTCAAGGCTTCATGATTCTGAACGCTCATGATTCAGAACGCTCAACTTTATCAGTTCAGAATCTATTAAATGTTTTATTTGCGGTGAATTAGGGCATTTTAGACAGACTTGTGCAAATCGTTATGCTGTTAATCAGGAATTGGCGGTCAATGTGGAGAGTAATAGGGCAAGAGACTCTGATACTACTGAGGACGCTGTGCCGCTACAACTCTTGCAGGCCAGGGTGCAATCAAAATCTTGACCCAAATATATTTATTTATTTATTTATTTTTTTTTTTAGCTCTACATCTACATCACAATGACACAGAATGTTGTTGTTGTTTTTTTCTACGTTTTACAACGTTATCTTGACAGCCAGTTTGACTTTCTTAGTTCTTGAGTCATGTTCAGAGTTAACATACATAAAGTAAAAAATTAGTACACATGCTTAAGTAAAGACGGAACAGATGATGTAGGCCCATGCGATCATTTTTGTAAAACCAGATGTCCATTTTAATTATTAATTGATCTAAATGTGTATAAATTTGGCTGTAATAAGTTTAAAATTCTCAAAGTGTCTGTGTTCCTGTTGTGTTTTGTGATTTGCTCCCCATGTGCTCCCAGTGACCCAGTGTCTCCCTGTGTCTGATTGTGTTCATTTGATTCACCTGTGTTCCCCGGATTATCCTTGTTTAGTTGCAGATACTTAAGCCCAGTGTTTTCCTGTGTCTAGCGTCAAGTGTTATACATGGATCCCCTGTTCCACATGTACAGTATGCGGAATATTCCTTTAATTAAACTTTAAGTGAGATGGCTAAATGATAAGCTTAGTTTAAAAAGCTTGTTATCATGGGGTGTGCATTCATTTGTGCTTTTCACTTTTATCACTAATAGGTGCAATAATAACAATTAGCAACTTTCTTAAAAACATATTTAAGTGTTTTAAGACTTCTAATAAAGAAAGCAATACAATGGCAACTGGCTTCTTTGTTGCTTACTTTTCAGTAGTTATACCAGTGTAAGCAGAAGTAAATGCAAACATGGAAGAACTCAGCATTTAAAAGATTCATGTTATTCTGATACACGTCAAATCAAATTCCCTTCTGACAAAGAGCTTCTCTGTGCCCCGGTTTAGCCTCTCATCACCTGACACACAGAGTGCCATTAAAAAGTGTAATTCAGCTGTTCTTTTTTTATCATGTTTTAGGTCTTGAGTGAATCAGTTGGTGTCATTGATCGCTGTCACCCTAAAGGTCCCAGATGCCCAGGCAGTGTTACCTCAAACAGCTATAACCATGCTATCAATGCTTAAAAACCTTTCTTTACTTTTTGAGTCTTTTAGGTTACCTATCTATGGCAAAGTAAGCTTTCACCCATAATAGGATCATTTTCAGCAGTGTGTGAGCTCTTTGTGGTATCTAAAACACTGGTATGCCTATACCATGTGTATTTTAGAAAACCTAATGAATCTAATAACATTCTATAAGTACAAAGTACAGGTGCATCTCAATAAATTAAAATTCGTTGGAAAAGTTCATTTATTTCAGTAATTCAATTCAAATTTGTAAAAACTCGTGTATTAAATAATTCAGTGCAAACAGACTGAAGTCGTTTAAGTCTTTGATTCTTTTAAATTGTGATGATTTTGGGCTCACATTTAAACAAAAACCCACCAATCTCAACAAATTAGAGAAAAACTTCATAACCACCAAAAAAAATAATATATATAGAATATATATATTATATATATATATATAATATAATATATATATATATATATATATATATATATATATCTAAATAAAAGGCTGTGGTTCTCTCATACTTTTTCCTTCCACTCAACTTTCTGTTAACAGGCTTGGATACAGCACTCTGCAACAGCCAGCTTCTGAAGGCCCTTGATATACTGTTTAGGAACCCAAAGAGTTTTCCCTTGTTTTATCCTGAATCTTTTTAGGCAATTTTTGGGTTTGATTAAAACACATTGTGGGCGTGATTTGCTATATTTAGTGTTCTTGATGCAATAATAAGTGTGAACGCTGACTTTCGAACTATCAGTGCAATACCACTCAAACCAGGTGGACCAAGACCCCACTGAAAATTTGTGGTTTCCCACTCTGGTGCGGTTTTGAGCAATATTATGGGACGGCACATGCCCCAAGACATCTAATTAACCAAAAACAGTCCCTGATGTCACAAGAGGTGACCATAAAAGGACAGAATGCTTCAAGCATACCTGTTTCTTTTCATCATAGGAGCTATGTTGTCCATTACAGTTTTGGTACAGTTGTCGGGAACCATTGTCTTCTTGCAGCAGATTTCCATTGTTTTCGATGTTTGGTAAACTGGCAAAATATAGACATCATAAAAGTTGTCCAATCAGGTTGTGACTGTATCCTTATGACTTTTTTTTTTTTTTTTTTTTGTATCTTTAGGTATGGCATTATTAAATATGACAGTGTGAACACAAAGCAAACCAGGATTAAATGGTTTGTATATATATTATATATATATATATAGTATATTTTTTTTTTTTTTTTTTTTGTCCAGACCAAACGAACCAAGATAAATTGAAGTCACAAGTTTAAACACACTCTTGTATTTTCTCTCCATTTGACAACTGAATAGACAACAGAAGAACAGTGGACACTCATTTGGGGTCAAGAGGTCAGAGTATGAAGCACAGCTGCTGAATGCCAAGAGATGTGGAGATGGCCCCTGAATTGTTCCAAGGATTTTAAAAAGTGTGAATTAAAACCTTTCAGTTAATTTCTGGGCTCTAACTGAGTAAAATAACATCTTCTGGCCCTGTGCCAAGGTCTGGCAAGCATTTGGGAGCTCTGCCTCATTGCTCATGAAATGCTGACGCATCAGGTCAATCAAAAACAGAGCGTGATCTCTTGCTGAAATCCTGATGAGAAGGCAGATTAGTGGCACTAAGGAACAGGTTGATTGACAGCTATAAGAGAACCAGGCTGGTCACCTGGGATGTGGGGCGTCTGTAAAACAAAATAAATTCCTGACTGTTTTCATGTGAAATTAATATTGTGTGTTCACTTGGATAGGCATGTTCTCCATCGTATATGGCTGAATCCTATTTTAGATTGAATATAACAATGGTGTCACTAGCCTGCTCAGATATTGGGCCATGAAATAGCTGCACTGAATCATCTTATGAATACTTAATGAAAAAAATAAAATAAAATACATTGAAAAGATAACTTTATGCTATCAATTCATGTTTTAATATATAAAATACATTGTCAGTCCTCTTCCTACAGTAATCTATGGAATCTTGGGGTAGTTCTTGCTGCCTTACAAAGCAAGTTGATCTGTGTTATAAAAGAATGTTTGGTCTAAATTTCCCAGTAAATATAAACCCCTGCTTGCTTTCTGAAACTGAAAACTGAAACATTCCCTAGCACTTATTTATGCATGATATCATAATAAATACATAAACACACTAAAAAAAATAAACACCAAAGGTAAACCAGAGTGACAGCAAAACCTGGGTCCTAATAAGAATATAAAGAATGCTTATATCATCCACAATCTTACAGTCCTCACTTCCAAAACATATATTAAAATGATGTTGCTCTACGAGATATGCTCTCATTCTGCCGGGCCGTGTTTGCATGCCACTTATATAGTAGTAATTTTGCCTTTATATGAATTGTTGGCCATTGATTTGCATGATCTAAATGGATTTTCTTACCTTTTCACTATTAAAAGCGGCGTAGTTTTTCATGGAAAACACACACGTGCCGACTTCCTAAATAGCTTTTTAGCAGAAAACTTCACCTTAATAATGAAATATTGCCTATGTCCCCAAACATCCACCTTATTTGTCAACCCCTATATTTATTTTACATCTTTATATTTTGTTTACTTCATTTGGCAGTATAATGCAGAATAACCTTGTATTTAAATGCAGAAGTTGCTGTGTGCATTGGATTCTAGCAGATAGCTTCATTGCAGCCTCTGTCCCTGGCTAGGCTTATTTAAAATATGTTTTACCAAAATATAGTTATAGTTAAAAATTACAGTTTTAATTTTTTACATTTGAATATGGATTGATGTGGATGTATGTGGAAGTGGATATTTGTTTGTTTTTTTTTTTTTTTCATGTCCCCCTTCTGCCAAGGGCTACTTTTGACATAGAACTTTGTAAAACAGACTAATCCCAGTTTAAACTCTAACCCGCTTTGTCCATTATAGTCTGCCTTCAGCTGAAGTGTGCTGACTTTCATTTAGCTATATTGGGACAGTAAATGTTGTGGCTGTTTAAAAAGGGCAAGACATCGGCGGCGCTGCCAAACTGGAGGATCCAATATTTAGCTATGAATTGAGCTAAAATGGCTTTCAACCCACAAAATTGACCAATTCAAGTAACATCCGGGGGTGCCAAACTTTTTTTGTCCCTCAGAGTGAGGAAATTGACGGAAAATTTTGGCCTATATTCCTAAGGGAATTTCGATTTTTCATTCAGTTATAGCTTTTTCAGGTTTTTCTAACCACATTTACATTTCCCCGGGAAATACAGACACCCAAGGAGATACACTTTTATTTAAGGCTTTGCAAAATGACAGTTAAACACTAGCTTATTGAATACACAAGGCATGCATTTGCTATGCTGTGAAGGAGAAAGTGATTTTGATCAAAGAATCAGGTACATGTGTAAAAAACATACACAAGCAAAGCTCAATTGCTCTTTTAATCTGATCTCCATACAGTTGTTACCTTGCAAAGCCTTAATGAAAGTGTATCTCTCTGGTGGTCTAGCAAAACACTGATAAAGCTATAACTGAATGACAAATCGCCAGTTCCCTTAGGAGATATAGGCCTAATATTAACCGTCAATTTCCTCACTCTAAGGGGCTAACAAAAGTTATGGCACTGCACGGATGTTAGCTTGAATTGGTAGCAATTTTGTGTGGTTGTAAGCTCATTTTAGCTCAATTTCATTACCTAATATTGGACTCCTCCTTGGCAGCGCCGGATGTCTTTGCCTTTTTCAACAGCCAATTTTACTGTCCAATATTAGCTAATGAAGTCAGCACACTGCAGCTGGAAGTGCAGACTAATGAGACAAAGCTGTGTAGAGTTTAAAATGGGATTATGTCTGTTTTACAAAGTCTCTCTGTCAAATTAGCCCTGTGGCAGCAGACCATGAAAAAAAAAAAACAATATCCACTTCCACCTCACATCCACATCAATCCATATTAAATGTAAAATTAAAACTGTATTTTTTAACTATAACTATATTTGTAACTATATTTTAAATAAGCCTAGCCAGGGACAGAGGCTGCAAATGAGCTATCTGCTAGAATCCAATGCACACAGCATCTTCTGCATTACATAACAATGTTTTCGCTGCGATATTCCTGCAAAAGGAATGGGAAACAAATTATAAGATAAAATAATATAGGGCTTGGAAACAAAAGTGTAATTGTGGCTGTTTGGGAATACGGCAATATTTCCTTACGTTTAAGGTGTGAAAGTGTTCTGCCATCTAAAAAAGTATAGAGACAGGGCACCTTGTTGTGTTTCCATGACTATACGCAGCTTTTGTAATTGAACGGGTAAGGTTAAAATCCACATGTTAGATCATGCACATCATGGCCAACGAATATTAAAGCAACAAATTATACTATATAATGGGCATGCACCACAGCAGGCAGAATGAGAGCATAATCTCTAAGATGCACATCATTTTAATTATATTTTTGCAGGAGGACACATACAGATTTTGGCTATGATAAGCAGATATGATATTCTTTATTATTGCGCACCAGTTTGCTGTCATTCTAGTTACCTTGTGTTTTTGATTATGTGTGTTTATGCATTGATTAGATATCATGAATAAAAAGTACGTCAGAGGAATGTGGTATTTTCATGTTCAGGTTCAGAAGCAGAGGGGGTTAGATTACTGGAATTTAGTACAAATTCTTTATTTAACACAGATCAATTGTTTCGTGGAAGTTGTCTCAGCATAAGAATAGATAAAAATACCAAGGTATTTACCATGAGATTACTGTAAAGGGAAGGACTACGACCAATGTTATCGTTTATATATTACAAAAAGAATTGAATTAGCAAAGTCATTCTTTTAATGTTTTTTATTTTATTTTTGCATTAAGTATTCATATTGGATGATGGCAGGGGCTGAAGCTATTTCATCTGCCATATCCTGCGCAAGAGCTTTGAAGTAGCCACGCCTTCGTTATAGGCAATCTAAAAATAGAATTCAGCACATAGTACGATTGGAAGATAGTGCTTATCCAATCCGTGACACCCAAGATTAATTTTCACAATGCAACCAGTCCTTTCATGAATTTATTTTTGTTTAAGGCCAGCCACAGATCCCAGGTCGATCACCAGCTAGGTACTCTTATAGACTGTCTCAATCACCATGTTCCTTTAGTGCCACTAAATCTGCTTTATCATAGAGTTCGTTCATCAGAGATCACGTTCTGGTTTTGATGGACCTGATGCCGCCAAGCATTTCTACGGAGCATCGACCTGATCGGCCAGAGCGTCGCCAGAATGCTGCCCACCGAGCCATTGGCAAAGGGGACAGAAAGATGTTATTTTACTCATTTAGAGCCCCGAATATTAACTGTGAAAGGTTGTAATTCACATCTTTGTAAAAAGTCCTGGATCCAGTTCCAGCCATCTTCCCACATGCTCCTTGGCATTCCAGCATGGTCCGGTGGGTGTGACGAGTGTTTCATGCCTCGAAACGCGTGTACTTGAACCAAAATGAGTGTCATCTGTTTCTAGTGTTTGCTAGTGCTCGTGTCCTAATGGAGAGAAATAAGAGTTGTTGTTTAAAAATTGGTACTTTCAATTATCTTGGTCGTTTGGTCGTTGGCACCAATAGAATAAATATAAAAAAATATCTTAATATATTATAATTATATATATAATATAATAATAACACTATTTCAATTTCCATGGTGTGCTTGTGTTCATCATGTCATTTTTAATAATTCCATACCTACAGAAGTATCACAAATCCAAAAAAAAAAAAAAAAAGTCATAAGGTGGACGCACGTTACAACCTGATGGAGCAAACTTTTAGGAATGTATATTTTGCCAGTTTACCAAACATCGGAAAAACAATGGAAAGTCTGATGCCAAGAAGACAATGGTTCCGACAACTGTACCAAACTGTACTGGACAACATAGCTCCTATGATGAAAAGAACCAGGTATGCTTGAGCATTCTGTCCTTTTATGGTCACCTCTTGTGACATCAGGTACTGTTTTTGGTTCATTAGATGTCTTTGGTGCATGTGCCGTCCATATATTGCTCAAACCGCACCCGAGTGTGAACCACAATTTTCAGGGGGTCTTGGTCCACTTGTTTGGTATGCACTATAGTTCGAAAGTCAGCGTTCACACTTATTCAAATCAAGCACACTAATATAGCAATCACGCCACAATGTGTTTTAATCAAACCAAAATTGCCTAAAAGATTCAGGATAAAACAAGGGAGACTCTTTGGGTTCCTAAACAGTATATCAAGGGCCTTCAGAAGCTGGCTGTTTGCAGAGTGCTGTATCAAGCTGCTAACAGAAAGTTGAGTGGAAGGAAAAAGTATGAGAGAACCACACCCTTTTATTTATTATATATAAAATTATATATATATATATATATATTATATAATATATATATATATTATATATAATTATTCTTTTTTGGTCTTATGAAGTTTTTCAAATTTTGTTGAGATTGGTGGGTTTTTTTTTAAATGTGAGCAAAATCATCACAATTAAAAGAATCAAGACTTAACTACTTCAGTCTGTTTGCACTGATTTATTTAATACACAGTTTTACAATTTGAATTGAATTACTGAAATAAATGAACTTTTCCCGACATTCTAATTTATTGAGATGCACCTGTACTTTGACTTATAGAATGTTATTAGATTCATTGGGTTTTCTAAAATACACAGGGTATAGGCATACCAGTGTTTTAGATACACAAAGAGCTCACACACTGCTGAAAATGATCCTATTATGGGTGAAAGCTTACTTTTCCCCTAGATCCCAATAAAGACTACAAAAGTAAAGAAATTTTTAAGCATTTATAGCATGTTAAGCTGTTGAGGTAATCACTGCCTGGCCTCTGGACCTTTAGTGCAGCGATCAATGCACCAATGATTCACTCAAGCCTAACATGATAAAAAAGACAGCTAATTACACTTTTTATGGCACTCTGTGTGTCAGGTGATGAGGGGCCCTAAACCGGGGGCACAGAGAAGCCTTGTCAGAAGGGAATTTTTGATTTGACATGTATCAGAATAACATGAATCTTTTAAATGCTGATTCTTCCATGTTTGCATTTACTTCTGCTTACACTGGTATAACTACTGAAAAGTAAGCAACAAAGAAGCCAGTTGCCATTGTATTGCTTTCTTTATTAGAAGTCTTAAAACACTAAATGTGTTTTTAAGAAAGTTGCTAATTGTTATTAGTTTCACCTATTAGTGATAAAAGTGAAAAGCACAAATGAATGTTAATGTTGTTGTTGTTTTTTTCTACGTTTTACAACGTTATCTTGAAAGCCAGTTTGCCTTTCTTAGTTCTTGAGTCATGTTCAGAGTTAACATACATAAAGTAAAAAATTAGTACACATGCTTAAGTAAAGACGGAACAGATGATGTAGGCCCATGCGATCATTTTTGTAAAACCAGATGTCCATTTTAATTATTAATTTGATCTAAATGTGTATAAATTTGGCTGTATAAGTTTAAAATTCTCAAAGTGTCTGTGTTCCTGTTGTTTTGTGATTTGCTCCCCATGTGCTCCCAGTGACCCAGTTTCTCCCTGTGTCTGATTGTGTTCATTTGATTCACCTGTGTTCCCCGGATTATCCTTGTTTAGTTGCAGATACTTAAGCCCAGTGTTGTTCCTATCTCCAACGTCAAGTGTTATACATGGATCCCCTGTTCCACATGTACAGTATGCGGAATATTCCTTTAATTAAACTTTAAGTGAGATGGCTAAATGATAAGCTTAGTTTAAAAAGCTTGTTATCATGGTGTGCATTCATTTGTGCTTTTCACTTTTATCACTAATAGGTGCAATAATAACAATTAGCAACTTTCTTAAAAACATATTTAAGTGTTTTAAGACTTCTAATAAAGAAAGCAATACAACGGCAACTTGGCTTCTTTGTTGCTTACTTTTCAGTAGTTATACCAGTGTAAGCAGAAGTAAATGCAAACATGGAAGAACTCAGCATTTAAAAGATTCATGTTATTCTGATACATGTCAAATCAAAATTCCCTTCTGACAAGAGCTTCTCTGTGCCCCGGTTCAGCCTCTCATCACCTGACACACAGAGTGCCATAAAAAGTGTAATTCAGCTGTCTTTTTTTATCATGTTAGGTCTTGAGTGAATCATTGGTGTCATTGATCGCTGTCACATAAAGGTCCAGAGGCCAGGCAGTGATTACCTCAACAGCTATAGCATGCTATAAATGCTTAAAACTTTCTTTACTTTTGTAGTCTTTATGTGTATCTATGGCAAAAGTAAGCTTTCACCCATAATAGGATCATTTTCAGCAGTGTGTGAGCTCTTTGTGTATCTAAAACACTGGTATGCCTATCCCATGTGTATTTTAGAAACCTAATGAATCTAATAACATTCTATAAGTACAAAGTACAGGTGCATCTCAATAAATTAGAATGTCGTGGAAAAGTTCATTTATTTCAGTAATTCAATTCAAATTGTAAAACTCGTGTATTAAATAAATTCAGTGCAAACAGACTGAAGTAGTTTAAGTCTTTGATTCTTTTAATTGTGATGATTTTGGCTCACATTTAACAAAAACCCACCAATCTCAACAAATTAGAAAACTTCATAAGACCAAAAAAAGAATATATATATATATATATATAGTATATATATATATATATATATATATATATATATATATATATATATATATATATAAATAAAAGGCTGTGGTTCTCTCATACTTTTTCCTTCCACTCAACTTTCTGTTAGCATGCTTGGATACAGCACTCTGCAAACAGCCAGCTTCTGAAGGCCCTTGATATACTGTTTAGGAACCCAAAGAGTTTCCCTTGTTTTATCCTGAATCTTTTAGGCAATTTTGGTTTGATTAAAACACATTGTGGTGTGATTGCTATATTAGTGTGCTTGATTTGAATAAGTGTGAACGCTGACTTTCGAACTATAGTGCATACCAAACAAGTGGACCAAGACCCCCTGAAAATTTGTGGTTCACACTCGGGTGCGGTTTGAGCAATATATGGACGGCACATGCACCAAAGACATCTAATGAACCAAAAACAGTACCTGATGTCACAAGAGGTGACCATAAAAAGGACAGAATGCTCAAGCATACCTGGTTCTTTTCATCATAGGAGCTATGTTGTCCAGTACAGTTTGGTACAGTTGTCGGAACCATTGTCTTCTTGCAGCAGATTTCCATTGTTTTCGATGTTTGGTAAACTGGCAAAATATACATCATAAAAGTTGTCCAATCAGGTTGTGACTGTATCCTTATGACTTTTTTTTTTTTTTTTTTTTTTTGTATCTTTAGGTATGGCATTATTAAAATGACAGTGTGAACACAAAGCAAACCAGGATTAAATGTGTATATATATATATATATATATATATATATATATATATTTTTTTTTTTTTTTTGGTCCAGACCAAACGAACCAAGATAAATTGAAGTACAAGTTTAAACACACTCTTATTTCTCTCCATTGGACAACTGAATAGACAACAGAAGAACAGTGACACTCATTTGGGGTCAAGAGATCAGAGGATGAAGCACAGCTGCTGAATGCCAAGAGATGTGGAGATGGCTGAATTGGTCCAAGGATTTTAAAAGTGTGAATTAAAACCTTTCAGTTAATTTCTGGGCTCTAACTGAGTAAAATAACATCTTCTGGCCCTGTGCCAAGGTCTGGCAAGCATTTGGGAGCTCTGCCTCATTGCTCATGAAATGCTGACGCATCAGGTCAATCAAAAACAGAGCGTGATCTCTGCTGAAGACCTGATGAGAAGGCAGATTAGTGGCACTAAGGAACAGATGATTGACAGCTATAAGAGAACCAGGCTGGTCACCTGGGATGTGGGGTGGCTGTAAATCAAAATAAATTCATGACTGTTTTCATGTGAAATGAATATTGTGTGTTCACTTGGATAGGCATGTTCTCATCGTATATGGCTGAATCTATTTTAGATTGATATAACAATGGTGTCTCTAGCCTGCTCAGATATGGGCAATGAAATAGCTGCACTGAATCATCTATGAATACTAAATGAAAAAATAAAATAAAAAACATTGAAAAGAATAACTTTATGCTATCAATTCATGTTTTAATATATAAAATACATTGTCAGTCCTCTTCCTACAGTAATCTATGGAAATCTTGGTAATTTCTTGCTGACCTTACAAGACAATTGATCTGTGTTAAATACAGAATTTGTACTAAATTCCAGTAATAATAAACCCCTGCTTGCTTCTGAACTGAAAATGAAAACATTCATAGCACTTATTTATGCATGATATCTAATAAATACATACACACAAAAAATAAACACAAAGGTAACCAGAGTGACAGCAAACTGGTCCATAATAAGAATATAAGAATGCTTATCATCCAAAATCTTACAGTCCTCCTCAAAAATATATTAAAATGATGTGCTCTAGAGATATGCTCTCATTCTGCCTGCTGTTTGCATGCCACTTATATAGTAGTAATTTTGCTTTATATATTGTTGGCCATTGATGTGCATGATCTAAATGGATTTTTACCTTTCAATTAAAAGCTGCGTAGTTCATGGAAACACTCAAGGTGCCACTTCTCTAATACTTTTTAGGCAGAAAACTTTCACCTTAATAATGAAATATTGCCTATTTCCCAAACATCCACATTATTTTGTCCAACCCCTATATTTTTTATCTATATATTTGTTTACTTCATTTGGCAGGAATAAGGCAGAATAACATTGTTATGTAATGCAGAAGATGCTGTGTGCATTGGATTCTAGCAGATAGCTCATTTGCAGCCTCTGTCCCTGGCTAGGCTTATTTAAAATATAGTTACAAATATAGTTATAGTTAAAAATACAGTTTTAATTTTACATTTAATATGGATTGATGTGGATGTGAGGTGGAAGTGGATATTGTTTTTTTTTTTTTTTTTCATGGGTCTGCTGCCACAGGGCTAATTTGACAGAGAGACTTTGTAAAACAGACATAATCCCATTTTAAACTCTACACAGCTTTGTCTCATTAGTCTGCACTTCCAGCTGCAGTGTGCTGACTTCATTAGCTAATATTGGACAGTAAAATTGGCTGTTGAAAAAGGTAAAGACATCCGGCGCTGCCAAGGAGGAGTCCAATATTAGCTAATGAAATTGAGCTAAAATGAGCTTACAACCACACAAAATTGCTACCAATTCAAGCTAACATCCGTGCAGTGCCATAACTTTTGTTAGCCCCTTAGAGTGAGGAAATTGACGGTTAATATTAGGCCTATATCTCCTAAGGGAATTGGCGATTTGTCATTCAGTTATAGCTTTATCAGTGTTTTGCTAGACCACATTTACATTTCCTGCGCATTACTCACATCGACACCAGAGAGATACACTTTCATTAAGGCTTTGCAAGGTAACAACTGTATGGAGATCAGATTAAAAGAGCAATTGAGCTTTGCTTGTGTATGTTTTTTTACACATGTACCTTGATTCTTTGATCAAGGTCGCTTTCTCCTTCATCAGCATAGCAAATGCATGCCTTGTGTATTCAATAAGCTAGTGTTTAACTGTCATTTTGCATTATTGACACACTGTTTTCCTAATTAATGTTGTTCAGTTGCTTTGACAGAATCTGTTTTGTTTAAAGCGCTATATAAATAAAGGTGACTTGACTTAACTTGACTTGTATCGCTCACGCAACTCCAAAGTGTGCAGTGTGCAAGTCGTGCTAACATTGACTTAGCTTCGGAACGGCTCGGTCTCCAGGGGGATTTGTGTATGTAAAGGGAGGGAGAATGTGAAAATGTCTGAAACATTAATATTGCTGTAATCTGATATAGTTTTCACTTGGGGCAAAGACATTCATCACGCAGGGAGGGAATGACTAATGAAGGATTTATGATATGTGGCGTATCTCAGTAGACACTTATTACAAGTTTAGAGGTTGATATGTGCCAGTGTTTGCGTGTGCACATCTGAGCATGTCTCTGTGTGTTAGTACATCTGTGAAGTTTGTTATGATTGCCTAAAAGTTTATGTTTGGATAGGGATATTAAAGGGTCTGCAGTGTCTTTAGAAGCTTGTGCAATTTTTCAAAGAGTAAACAGACCTGTCAAACTATGTGGGAAACTAAAATATTGAAAATATATTAATAGAGGCTTTTTGTTTTAAGCATAATATAGCTCAAGCATGCAACTGTGTCTGCAAATTATGGCCTGACATAATGTCATGAAAGACACTCAGTAGTACTACATATGTGCAAAACTACAGTCTACTTTTAAGTGTTGACAGGTTCTCTTTGCAAGGTTTTAAGTTCATGGCTTTTTACTTGTGAGGCCACAGTAATTTCAGTCTAATAAGACTGAATCAAATGTCATCATTTGACTTAGTGAACATAACTATGATTTTATGCTCGCATGTACAGCACTGTGACAATTTATTATTGATTCAACACAATGGAGGACTTGTAGTTATGTTTGCACTAACTGACACAGAATGAAAAAAGAACAAAAGGAGATAAAAAGACACAAGTTATTTATAAGAAATCAGTGTTGTTTATTTTTTGGTTCATTGCTGCTCTTTGCTAAGAAGGACAATGTGCACAATTGATTAGCCAGATATTTTAAAACTGTTTGAAATCTGCCATAACATCTGCAAACCGGTCAGTTTGGTTACCTGGGACTTAGTTATTTCACCTAAAATGTTAGTTCATCTTAAAGTCCATAAAACCAAAACTCTGATGCTTCAAAAAGTAATCCATATTAAATGAGCAGTTAAATGCAAGTCTTCTGAAAAGACACAACTGATTTATATGATGAACAGATTAAATGTATGCTTTTATTCACATTTAAACATTGATTAATGCACATACTTAGAGTACATCAGATATGGTAAACTAGCCCAAATGTGCTTGATTGATGCAAATCTGTTCATTACGTAAAGGATTGTGTCTCTTCAAAAAACTTGGATTAAACCATGCAATTCATACAGCTTGCTTTAATAGTGTCTTCATGAACTTTTTGAAGCATCAAAATTTTGGTTTTGTGGACTTTCAATGAAAAACTTGATGAACGAACTTGGTGAACTAACTTTTCAAGTCCCAGATTGTAACCAAAGTGACTAGTCACAGACGTTATGGAAAATTTCAAAGCAGCTTTACAGATAATCATGTCTTAATGTCTTAAAGCTCCAACTTGAAAAAATAAAAAAATAAAATAAGAAATAAATTGTCCATAAGATGTTTAGGTGGAGATGAATCAGACCCAGCTTGGATTTCTCCTCTGGCATTGCAGTGAATATGTATATGCTAAATATGATCTAGTTTCATAGTATGTGTAATACACCAAAAGGCAATCATCATCTGTCTTGTAATGTGCATTTGGCTTAAATTTCTCATTTTGTTTTCTTCACTTGCTTATTTGCTTATTCTGCCGAATACGCCACTGATAGGCCTGTGATAATTCTTTATGCTGCTCTTTATATGTATGTTACAGAGGTGTTAATTTGTAACAGCTGGTTTAACAGAGATCTTCCACGAGTCACAAAGTGTTATGAGGCAAATTGGTGTCTGCATGTGAGTGTTTGTAGATTCATTTGCATGCTTTGTGTCAGGTTGAATTAGAAACATGTGCTTTAAATGGGATTAGGTTTGACTATGACTGCCACACAAATCCAGGTAAACAAGGTATTTCAAGGTCTCTGTGTGTGTCTGACTGTATGTGTGTGTGTGCGTTTCTGAGAAAGAGAGAGAAGCAATCTCTTGCAGCCAGCAGACAGGACAAGGCTTGACATGATGCAAATTTCCAGCTGCCTCACTTGCTTCTGGCTGATGTAGTGTGTGTGTGGCATAACACAGTCTCTTTAAATGACCCTGAATATGTTTGTTGACACATGCCAGAGGAGACCTTTAATTCTTTCCAGTAATTCACAGCAGTAAGCCAAACTATGAAAATCAGCCCAAGCGAGTGCAATCATTTTCTAATAAATAAACAGACATGCGACAGAATAATAATTTGAAAATGTAAATCAAAACGTCCAATCTGGAAGATGCTGTAATGTATTGGACGACAAATAATAAACCCATTTCTAGATTTTATTTTCATGGGAATGTTTAGGGTGGTTGCCAGAGTGTTGCTAGGTGGTTGCTAGGGTGTCCTGGTTGATTTTATTTGAATGACAAAGACTGTCTAAGGCAAAGAAAAGCAAAAATCTTTTAAAAATCCAATTTAAAACTCAAGTTATAAATGTACTTTTTGTGTTAATATTGACATTTGTTTTGAAACTTTTGTACAAATTTTCAACAAAATAATTTAATCATTAAAATAATTTTGTCAGACAAACGTTTTCAAATATGAATATTATTTTGGCAATAATGCTTTTTTTTTTCCTCTAAGAAATAATAGGTAAAAGATCATGCCAAACCACGTAAAGGTGAAGCGACTCCACAGCTTTGAGGTAGGGTGACCACCATCAAACAAACCAAATGTGGGACAATTACTAAGTTTGTGAGGGACAATATGGGACATGTTACCAACACTAAAACATAAACTGAAGATGTGATATAATGTCTTCCTTAATAAAACGTTTGCATTCTGTCTTTCAACTCGTAAAAATACTTTAGTCCCTTCCAGAAAACACCATTACACCACAATGCAACATAACATGACTTTATTTTATGTCATCTAAATTCAACATCACTCAGTCCAATCAAAGGCAGCAGGCATCATGCAGACAACTATTTTTAGAACAGTTCTGACCAAATCCAACAAAATAAATAATGAACGAATAAAATATAAAACATGAAATTGTTTCATTGGCAGTCTTTACATTCATTAAACCAAAAATATTCACAGAAATATTTTTAGAAAGGATGAAGCCTTGTAAAATAGCTTTTACTTTACCAAATAATCCGGAACATGGACAAGTTTTTTTTCTGACAGGGAACACAGGGAATCACCCGCTCCACATTTTGCCTCTTTGTGACCGTGTTTACTCTTTTCTTTTCAACCATTGGATTTAAAAATAAAATAAATGGTTGTTGTATTTGTGTGATGCAGGTTGCTACTTCTAACAATACGCTGTTAAATATAGAGCAGCCGCAAAAATAATAAATAAAAAGCTTTCTTAAAAAGGCAAAAGAACGCATTCACGTTTTCTTAATATGACAATTAAAAACCAACAGACTGAAGAAAATGCGGGACATTTTCTCAATATGCGACATGCAGGACAAGGGGTGAAAATGCTGTGGGATATAATGCAAAGCGGGACGGGTGCTCACCCTATTTTTAGGGTTCCATTTACTTGCATCATATAGACCAGATATGTCCAATCCTGGTCCTGTAGGGCCAACATACTGCAGAGTTTAGCTGAGTTTACCTGTTCCTGCAGATGATTCTAGTAATTCTGGAGACCTTGATTAATATGATTCATATTCGTTTAACTGTGGCTGAAGCAAAATTCTGTAGGACAGTGGCCCTGATTGAACACTCCTGATTTAGACTGACAGAGATGGATTATATTTCCAAAAAACTTTGTTGGTGTTTCACAGAAGAAATCTAATCATATACAACTAGGATAGCATGAGGGTGAGTAAATGTTGAGAGGATTACTAGTTAATTATTTTAATTTATTGAGTATCACTCTAACAATGGTTATTTGCAAGAATTTTATGCTGTTAATGAGTTTATTTATTTTTTTACAATTTCAGCATATTTGTATTTCCCTGATAGTTTTGTCTTAATTGACCCACTATATATATATATTTTGCTGGGTTGCAGGTTTGTTCAAATCCTTAACCTGAAGTATGAGCAGTGGTATTAAAAAAATTTGCATTAGCAAATAACAATATACTAGTATCTGTGAAAATGCTTGTATAAAATACTGTAAAACTGGATGAAATCGGATGCTGTTAAGTTGTAGCTAATGAAGCCTTCTGTTTTGCTTGTCTCTTGTTTCTCACTTTTGGTTCACTTCTATGTGACCCTCTTCTTCTTAGTCTGCACATTGGGTCAAAAGAGCAAAAACAAACATACTGAAATGTATACTTACGGTTGGAAAGCAATTAGTGAAGTACAATACCGTTCATATTAATGATAACAAGCAGTGGTGTTGAAGAATGTAGTCTCGGCCAACTTATCTGGTCAATAACCCGAGAGGATATATAGACTTTAGTTTCTGTGTGTGTGTGTATGTGTGCAGAAGTTACTGGACCCATTCAAACACAGTAATTGAATCTCTTTCCACTAACTTTGTCAACCTTGGCCTACCTAAATAAGATTTGCCATGCAAACTTTGATAAATGAAGTGAGTCTGAAAAGGAACAATATATGTCTGGGAAAAAGTCAAAGGTAGGATAGTAATGACAAAGAAAAGTTCGCACGAAGGTCACACGTCCGATGTAGAGAAAACAGTCTTGTGCACGCTTGTCAGGGTGCATTTAACTGGCGTGAAAAATTGCATCGCCAATAGGCGGCTCTATATTTAGAGTCTGGCTTTCTCTTGGACCTTTACTCTTGATATTCACGTTGTTTTTGATGTTCATCGGCCTGAATGATTGATGGTCTGTGCCACGCCTCCGAGGCTACCTGACAGTCTCATTGTCTGTGTTCCTTCATCAGTCTACCCTCTCTTTTTCTCTCTCTCTCTCTCTCTCTCTCTCTCTCTCTCTCCTCAAGACCTGTTTGCATTCAGCCTCAAGGGCACAAAACCCCCATTCAGCATCTGAATACACCACAAAGTAGCTAAACCACAAGTGACACATTTACTTTAAAGGGAAAATGAATCAAGCAGGTCCTGGCGGAAGAGACGGAGCCCCAGCGGTAAAGCCAACCATCATGCAAATGTGAGTCTCCTGTACCGGAGCCAGACACGGAGCAAAGGTCAGACTCGTTTGAATGAATCACAAATAAATTACAATAATCACAATGTCTTAGCCAGAATCCCAGATCTTTATGTACAGGCTTCTACGTTCTCAAAACAACTTTTGTAGAGACGCTGCAAGGCCCTGCATTATCAGTGATGTGGGGAGAAAGGCCATTGTGTTCACTGTGTAAGTGATATAGCAATGTTTCTCTAGACATTAAAGGCTCAGTTATCTCTCTCAGTTCAAATCTATCTGTCCTGGCATGATCCTGCAATAGCAAAGTTAAAATAACCTTGAAAAGAATAGTGTACTGAAAGAGGACAAACATTCAGAGCAGACAGAAGACTAGCTCAGTCGACTCTGAGTTTTTCCTTTCAGGGCTGAAGGTGGAACATTCTATCCTACAATGACACAAATCCTCAATTTCTGCAGAGTCTAGTCTGGTTAAAGTGCACATTTAAATTAAAAATTAAATTAGACATTTGGTGAATAAGCCACACTACAGGTTACAGCACGGTGAATAATTATGAACTAAAATGCGTGTATGTGTATAAACTTGGTAAATCAAAGTGCACATTTAAATTAAAAATTAAATTAGACATTTGGTGAATAATTATGAACTAAAATGCGTGTATGTGTATAAACTTGGTAGGGCTGAATGATAAAAAAAAAAAAACTGCATACGCCATTTTTTCTTTCTTTTTTTTTTTTTAAAGTTTTGCTAGGCTTGTTTTTTTTTTTTTTTTTTAGGGCTGGACAATTTGGACCAAATTTCAAATTTTGTGATTTTACTATTATTATTATTATTATTATTATTATTATTAAAACATTAAACAGAGTAAGAATTATTACTATTGTAATAATTAACAGCGAAAAAAATCAAAGTTTTTTTTTAAAATATTATAACAAAAAGATAAATAATGACAGTACATTTCTTAATTTCTTCATTTTCAAATGTTAAACCATTAAACCTTATTATTTTTTTTTTCAATGAGAAGCTTAATGACAGCCAAAACCTTCAAATTGGCTGTCAAATCTCTCATAAAAAAAACAAAACAAAAAAACAAACACAATTTGATCCTAGAGAATTTGTTAATTACAGACCGATTTGAAACAAATTTCTCAAAAGATCGTCAAAAATACTAGAAAAGGCAGTGTCCTCTCAGCTATGTTCCTTCTTAGAGAGAAATGGTTTCTGTGAGGATTTCGAGTCAGGATTTAGGCTGTATCGTAGTACTTAGACTGCTTTCATCAGAGTTACAAATTACTTGCTCTTATAATCCAATATGTGGTTCTATTTCTCTGTTAGTGCTACTGGATCTTAGTGCTGTGCTTGACACTATCAACCACAACATTCTTTTGAGTAGACTACAAAATTTTGTTGGCATTAGTGGAATTGCATTGTCATGGTTCAGATGTTACTGTCTGACTGTCATCAGTTCGTAGCAGTGAATGACGAGGTATCATACTGATCACAAGTACAGTATGGAGTACCATAAGGCTCAGACCATTTCTTATCACTGCTAAATTTGCAAAAAAAAAAAAAAAAAAAAAAAAAAAAAAAAAAAAAAAAAACAAAACAAAACAAAAAAAAATGTTTTAATTACTGGAACAAAAACCTCCTCATGTAATAACCTAGAACACTTGATGGCTGCTCTGTTAATTCTTTGTCATCAGTTAGGAACCTACAGTAGGTGTGCTATTTGATAGCGATCTTTCATTTGGAAACCATGTTTCTATAGCATTTGTAAAACCACATTTTTCCCTATTAAAACATATCTAAATTACGACCTATGCTCTCAATGTCTGTCACGGTTGGTAAACCGTGATCTCTGGGTTTTGCACTTTGTGGTGAAGTCTGTGTGTTTCGCGTCTGCACTGATTAGCTTGTGGGCGTCTCCGTTAATTGTCATCAGCAGCATCTGTCACTCATTACCCTCTCCCTATATATATGGCTTGTCTCACGTCTTGTGTTTGTGAGAGCGTTGTTGCATGTTGGTAATGTTCTTTACTTCTGTGTTGTTCTGCGTTGGATGTCCGTGTCTTCCCCCCGGAACCTCATCCACTCTTCGCACCTGCACAAGCATCACTACCTTACCTTCGGCTCGATTCCCCGCAGTTCCTGTGCCATCCTCTCCTGCTGCCCACTCACCATCTCCATCTGGATTACTCACCGTCACCATCTTGGATTGTCGTCTTCCCTGCATTGTTTGTACTCTTGTTTGTTTTGTTTGGTTTTTTATAAATTGTTAATACTCGCACTTGTTTCCAGCTCCTCCTTCACCCAGTCGTCACAGAACGCTCTCACCATAAAAATGGAAGCAGCGAGCACCACCTCTTTAACGGACTTTATTCACCACAGCGTCAACCGTATGGATCAGCAACAGGAGAGCATCACGAACACCGGACACGCTATCCAAGCGCTGGCGGCACAGGTGACCGACCACACCCAACACATCAACCAGCTCACCTCACCCAATCATCCCAAAACAACACCCTCTCCTCCCATCCCCCGGGAAATTCCCCAGGATCACTTCCGGCCAGAGCCGCGACTTCCGGCGCCAGAGAACTACTCCGGTGAGCCAACTTTCTGCAGAAATTTCCTTAAGTGTTCCATGCACTTTGCCTTACAGCCCTGCACCTTCGCCACCGAGGAATCGAAGGTTGCGTTCACTCTAAATCTACTTTCCGGCAAGGCCGCCTTATGGGGGACGGCGGTGTGGGAGAACCAACATCCGTGTTGCGCCTCATTCCACACCCTCTCGGAGGAGATGAGTAGGGTCTTCGATCGAGCCGCGGTCGGCAGGGAAGCCGGCCACCATCTCTCAGACCTACATCAAGGGACCTCCTCTGTCACGGATTACTCCATCCAGTTCCGCACCCTGGCAGCCGCGTGCCAGTGGAACGAGGCAGCGCAGTGGGATCGATTCCTGCATGGGCTGGCCGACCGTGTTCAAAAGGAGATCTACCTCCTTGAGCTGCCCCCCACACGGTCTCATCGACCTAGCCCTACGAGTTGATGCCCGGATTAATCGTCTGGGTCGACAGACCAGTTCTACACGCCATTCCATCTCTCCGGAGAGGGGCCGCTCGAGTCGAGAGAACGCGGCCGGTTCTGTCGACGACCACAAACCCATGCAGGTGGGTAGAGCTCGGCTGTCCCGGAGGGAGAGAGAGCGGTGGAAGTCCCAAGGACTGTGCTTGTACTGTGGAGGCTCAGGACATACCATCTATTCCTGCCCGGTAAAAGAGCCAGCCCAGCAGTAAGGATAAGGCTACTATCGGGTGGGATCTCTGCTGGGAAGTCCTCAACAACACTTTGAATACTTGGTGATGCCGTTCGGGCTCTCCAACTCGCCCAGGGTTTTCCAAGAACTCGTTAATGACGTGTTGAGAGATATGGTAGATCAGTTTAAATATGTTTACCCTGGATGACATACTGATTTTTTTCTTCATCTCTCCAGGAACACGTTCAAACACGTCAGACGAGTGCTCCAGAGGTTACTTGAGAATGGTCTTTTTGTCAAGGCGGAGAAATGCGTATTCTATGCACAGTCTGTTCCCTTCCTAGGGTATATCGTCTCGTCCGAGGGAATATGTATGGACCCTGACAAGGTTAAGGCTGTGATAGATTGGCCATCTCCAGATTCCCGTAAGGCCCTACAGCGGTTTCTGGGGTTCGCCAATTTCTATCGGCGTTTTATTCGCAATTTCAGCCAACTAGCCTCACCTCTGACGGCCTTGACCTCTCCCAGTACTCCGTTCAGGTGGTCGGACACAGCTGAGGCTGCGTTCACTAACCTCAAAAGCCGCTTCGTTTCTGCTCCCATCCTTGTGGCCCCTGACCCGACACGGCAGTTCGTGGTGGAGGTCGACGCATCAGAGGTGGGGGTAGGAGCAGTGTTGTCCCAACGTGCTGCCTCGGACGATAAGGTACATCCTTGTGCATTTTTTTTCTCATCGTTTATCTCCTGCAGAACGCAATTATGACATTGGTAACAGAGAGTTGTTGGCGTCAATGGCTGGAAGGCTCAGGGGTACCTTTCATGGTTTGGACCGATCATAAGAACTTAGAATACATTAGAACTGCCAAAAGACTCAATTCCAGGCAGGCTCGGTGGGCACTTTTTTTCGGTTGCTTTGATTTTACCTTATCGTACCGCCCGGGTTCCAAAAATGTCAAACCCGATTCTTTATCACGTCTTTTTGATCCCTCCGCCCGCCCGGTGACTCCCGAGTGTATTTTACCTGAGAAAGTAGTGGTCTCAGCACTCGCATGGGAGGTCGAGTCAAAGGTCAAGACGGCCTTAGAAGGGCTAACGCTTCCGCCCGGTTGTCCACCAAACCGTTTATTTGTGCCGGAGGAGTTAAGGTCCGAAGTCATTCAGTGGGGTCACTGCTCTAACGTTGCTTGTCATCCAGGGATAAGTCGAACTAATGGGTTGGTTAAACAACGATTCTGGTGGCCACGTATGGCTCGTGACATCCGCGATTTTGTTTTGGCTTGCTCAGTTTGCGCCAGTGGTAAGTCATCTAACCGACCTCCTGATGGGCTCCTTCAACCGCTGTCTGTCCCTTCGAGACCCTGGTCCCACATCGCTCTAGATTTAGTTACCGCCCTCCCGCCTTCTAATGGCATGACGGTCGTTTTGACCGTAGTGGACCGGTTCTCGAAGGCGGCACATTTCATTCCCTTGCCCAAATTACAGACAGCCAAGGAGACAGCGGTCACTGTCCTAGATCACGTCTTTCGGCTTCATGGCCTCCCGGTAGACGTGGTTTCTGACAGGGGATCTCAATTTATATCCAAATTTTGGAAAGAGTTTTGTAAATTTCTAGGAGCGTCAGTTAGCTTGTCTTCGGGTTATCATCCCCAAAGTAACGGACAGTCTGAGCAAGCCAACCAAGATTTAGAGAGGACGTTGCGATGTTTGGTCTCCAAGAATCCTTCTTCCTGGAGTCAACAACTCTCTATGGTGGAGTACGCTCACAATTCGTTACCAGTGTCAGCCACGGGCCTTTCTCCATTCCAATGCAGTTTAGGTTACCAGCCACCAGTTTTTCCCAGTCTGGAATCTGAAGTCGCGGTCCCCTCCGCTCACGCGTTTGTCCAGAGGTGCCACCGCACCTGGACCAGAGCCCGCGAGACTCTGCTCCGGATGAGGGAGCGCACTAAGGCCAAGGCCGATCGCCACCGGTCAAAGCCTCCCGTTTACGTTGTGGGTCAAAAAGTGTGGGTTTCTACCAATAACATTCCTCTGCGATCCGTATCTAACAAGTTAGCTCCCAAATTTATTGGCCCGTTTACTATCACCTAGATCATTAGTCCGGTGACAGTCCGCCTCAAACTACCTCCAGCGTACAGGAGGATACACCCCGCCTTTCATGTGTCCAAAATTAAACCCGTGTTTTATGCACGTATTAATCCGCCTACTCCGGTTCCCCCACCGCCGCGTCTCGTAGATGGGGAACCGACCTATTCGGTTAATCGTATTCTGGACTCGAGACGGAGGGGGGCGAGGATTCCAGTACTTGGTGGACTGGGAAGGTTACGGTCCGGAGGAGAGGAGTTGGGTACCTGCTAGGGACATATTGGATCACTCCCTAATTGATGATTACAATCAGCAGGTAGGACCTTCTGGGAACTCCAGGAGGCGTTCTTAGAGGGGGGTGGGGGTAGTGTCACGGTTGGTAAACCGTGATCTCTGGGTTTTGCACTTTGTGGTGAAGTCTGTGTGTTTCGCGTCTGCACTGATTAGCTTGTGGGCGTCTCCATTAATTGTCATCAGCAGCAGCTGTCACTCATTACCCTCTCCCTATATATATGGCTTGTCTCACGTCTTGTGTTTGTGAGAGCGTTGTTGCATGTTGGTAATGTTCTTTGCTTCTGTGTTGTTCTGTGTTGGATGTCCGTGTCTTCCCCCCGGAACCTCATCCACTCTTTGCACCTGCACAAGCATCACTACCTTACCTTCGGCTCGATTCCCCGCAGTTCTTGTGCCATCCTTTCCTGCTGCCCACTCACCATCTCCATCTGGATTACTCACCGTCACCATCTTGGATTGTCGTCTTCCCTGCATTTTTTGTACTCTTGTTTGTTTTGTTTGGTTTTTTATAAATTGTTAATACTCGCACTTGTTTCCAGCTCCTCCTTCACCCAGTCTTCACAATGTCAAATGCAGAAACATTAATTGATATGTTTATGACCTCAAGATTAGATTATTGTAATGCTTTATTGGGTGGTTGCACTGTGCACTTAATAAACAAACTCCAGCTGGTCCAAAACGCAGTAGCTAGAGTTCTTATTAGAACCAGGAAGTGCGACCATATTAGCCCGGTTCTGTCAACTCTGCACTGGCTCCGTATTGGACATCAAATACATTTTAAAATCTAGCTAATTGCATATAAAGCCCTGGATGGTTAAGCTATATATATATATATATTTGGTAAGAGCCACTTTTTAAATGCTTGTCATTACAGGGAATATGGTTGGCGCATGTTCGGTTCCCTAATAAATTGAATTCAATCTGAACCTTTGCAGTATGATAATCGCACTTAACGATATTGCAATTTTTGTTTTATTTTGGATAACCATGCAGCCCTAAAGCTTGTTTACCATATGCTTTGTTGTATTGAAAATAGCAAGCATAAAGTTGAAACAGCTCTTTTTTGTGACTCTAGAAAAACCCAGAAGTGTCGCCACCGAATGTTTGTTTGATAACAGTAATTTCATCAATTCAGTCCTATATGACCTTGTAGGCTGTGGTTCAGATGACAGGAGCGGAGCTGGAATATTGTGGTGTGTTTTCTGTGGAGTGTGTTTGAGTTAGTCCAGCGAGTAGTTAAGAGCCCAGGCCTCATCCATCAGGCACTGACGGGAGTGCTGAAGTGTGTTAGAGCACAGCACCGTTGTCATTATCTCTTATGATTCCCTCCTGACACTCAACCTATCATGTAAGCTGTCTTCTATCTCCTTTTCTTTGTTCTTATTTTCTCTCTCTCGCTCTCTGTTTCTATACTCTCTATATATTATCTCTATATATTTCAATTTGAGATGAAATGCTTTATATTTCTCACTTTCTTCTTGTTACCCTTCCTATTACAGTTTCACATTCCTTCACACGCTAACACACACACACACACACACACTCAAAACCTAAAATAAATCCATCTTTGTAACTCCACAGGACACTTTTGCCTCATGCTGAAGTTACACTGTCTGTTGGATGTTTTAGCACAGTCCCCACAGAGCAGTATATTTATATCATATGGTTTGAGGTCTCGGAACTCACTCCTGTCACTCAGTCATTCAGTGTGGTCCATAGCAGTTTTGGAGAAGCTTCTGTATAAAATTAGTTAAACTGAAGTTACTCTTTTGAGAAAGCAGTCAGTTACATTATAAGATAGATAAAGAAGTGGTATATTATATTAAACAAAATTATGCACTGAAAAAGGGTGTAGAAACCATTTTCAATCAGATATTGCTAGTACATTTAACAAACAAAGAAACAGCAAGTAACAAACGGAATTAAACATTACATTTTTGAAGTAGAAATTCTGAAATGGCTACCATACAAACCTGTTAAATTGTTACATTTAGCATCCTTTTAAAAATTCTTACACAGACCAGAAGACATCGAAGTGGAACAAGCCACAAATTAATATTCTTCTTGAATGTCTAAAAAAACTTAGCATAATTTTAGTACACCTCTGAACCCAAACGGTGGCACGACAATCATAAATTTGACTGTAAAATAAGTTGTTTTCTTGGTACCTGGGTAGAAAATAAATAAATATGTAAATAAATAAATAAATGAATAAAAACAAATTGATATTTGTTATGCACATGGGTCCGTGTCTAATTTCCCTCCTGTTTGTCAAATTAAATTTGCAACTTTTATCTAGGCACAATAAATGTTAATGAGGCTCTGGATGTTTGGTACAGGCTTTATTTATGATCGGAAGGGATCGAGGGAGATGCTTTATTTAATGAACTGCTTTCAAAGAATAATGTTTTTCAATGTGCTGCCCATTTTATAATTTCTTACAAAAGACAAACAGCTGTGCACAGTAAGAAATTTTAAGCATTATTTTAGGTCACATATGTTTTCTTTACTCTTCACCCTTTGCTGTGTCCCCGTCTCTCCTTTAACACCTGAACACAAGCGGCTGCTATTATGAGTATGGTCCATCTTGTGCTTTGTTTCATCACTCTTCTTGTCTTGGTGATTGAGAATTATGGGCAAATGATGAGATTTGATGAATGAAGATCTTTTCTCCTTTCCTTTCAGACAACACTGATGGATTGACAAAAGTATAAGACTTTCTTTTTTTTGCATTGCCCTTTTTATGCCACTTTCATTTTACATGTCATTACAGGTGAAATGAGCTCATGCTCAGTGGGATACCGACCCAGACACTCGCTGCTATTCAAATAAAAGAGTCAGTGAATACACCTCTTTTTTTTTTAATCATTTAACCCTGTTTTATTTGGACATAATACAACAGCATCATAATTGGTGAGATGCTCTGCAGCCTTTTGCTTTAAACAGAGCAGAAAATTGCTTCCTTTATTCTACAAATTTAGCATTTAAGCAAATTTGCTTTGTATGTGGGCTGGAAGAACAGAATTCATTTTTTTAGCAAGCACTGTGTTTGCTGCTTTTTCATATAATTTGAATTATTTTAATAGCTGAATGAGGCATACTCTCTCAGGGAATGGGTTAAGGTTTTTATTTAATATCAATTAATTTAAATTTATTCCACTTCCATTTATATTTACAAATATTCAGGTTAAAATCATATAATCTACTTTACACCTAAACCAGTGCAATTTTTTCTATTCTTTTATATAAAATTATAAAAAGATAGTTTGAAAAAGAACAAATATTTTATGTTCCACAAAAGCAAGTCAGTCATACATATTTCAGCAGCCACATTATTCTGAATTGTTATGCATTGCACACTTGTACACTGTAATTATCACAAAATAAACCACTTAAGGGCCGTACACACCGGGACGAATATCGGCGCGCGTTATTCGCCAGCGTTTTTCAACGCGTTTTTTGTGTTCACACCCAAGCGATTTTCGCTGACGATGAGCCGAGTGAACATGCAAATTCATTCCCTGACATTAGATGGCGCTTAATGTAAAACAGAAATACTAGAAATACTAGTTCTCTTTTATCAAGATTTTTGTAATCGCTGTCGCTTTTTGTCATATAGTTCTTTGTGTTCCGACACCAACGAGACCAGCAACTCTACATTCATCTTGCCTTGCATCTTCTTCGTCTTATTTCTTCCCGGCAGTGTAGACGCTACTTGGCATATCTTCTTCGCCGTTACGTATGTGTGCTCAGCAAGACAGTTTTGTGTTTGAGCGCCCCCAAGTTGTGTTTTACTGTAACTTCAGAAGCTCCAGACACGTGTGCAAAAGCGCCATTCTCATTGGTTGTATAGTTTTTGACGCGGCGCGTCAAACCAAAAAAACGAACCCGAGGCGTTTTTTAAAAAATGACGCTTTTACGCGTGGCGTTTTTCGCGTCGGTGTGCACACTCACATTGGCGCCCTTTGTTTAGTCACGAGGCGTTAAACGTCGGCGAATATCGCGCGCGAAATTCGTCCCGGTGTGAACAGGCCCTTAGAATGCACATAATGCATGTTTTTGCATTGCACTTTGCTGCTTTTCTGTTGTTTTTCTCATGTAAATGTAATAGACAAATGTGATTGACCATTGTGTTGCATCTTGCATTGTTTTTAACGTCTTGGCATGACACTGCATTCTGAAGTTAAAAGTATAAACTTTTGAAAAGTGCACCTTCTGTGTGTTAATTTTAATGTATTTTGTGAATATAATGCAGAGCCATCAGCCAGTCACAGTGACATGGAGGCACTGCCTCCTCTTACATGACTTTTCACTTGTATTTCTCAATGAGAATGCAATAAGCTCAGATGAATCTTACTTCTGAAATTTTATGCTGGTGTCACAATTGGCCATTGTTCCTTAAGAAAAATATTTTTGCAACATATGGTTTGATTTATTTTTGTACTGTCGATTATTCTTTTGAGGAGGCACTGCCTCCATCGTCTCCTCAGAGCTACGTACTGGGGCTGTTTTCTCTGTGTTAATATTTGGAATGTAAGCTGGCAGAGGAAATGAGCAGCCAGTAGCCCCCTCACACACACACGCATGAGTGCCAGGGAGGAAGCAGGTGGTGTCATTAACAGTACAGTGGAGTGTTATGATTGCATTTAGTGTGGTTGATGTAGGTGGAGGGTAATACAAGTCATTTTGCCCTTAGCCAGTCACCCTCTCCTACGGAGCCCACCATCATTACCCCGAAACCAGCCTCACTGATGGATGCATGCACTGCATTTACTGGTTATTATAGAGCTCGGATGACTTTGCTCTGACCCGATCCCACTTTCACTCTCTGTCTGTGCTCTAATGCAAGGTTGTTTTATTGTGTGCTGATAATGCTGTCCATCATTACATTGTCATGAAACAATTTTTATTTTGGTTTTAGTCACATCCTTGTTAACCCCTGCTAAAATACCCTGTAACTGAATTGATCTGCAACTTTAGCATGTGGGTCAATGACAAATATGAGTATCCATAATACAGAAACCAGAAAAAAAGAAGTCATTTTAAAATATAGTTTAACACATGTCCCAAAATCTTTGAAATGTACTCTTTGTATTGTCATGTGTAAAAATATAAAAAGTAGCAACATAGTTTCCGAACAACTTGAATACATGTGAGTGTATACATTTTGCATACCATTATTAAAAAATAATAATAATAAAATAAAAATTATAATATATAATATATATATATATATATATGTATATATGTGTATGTGTATGTGTGTGTGTGTGTGTGTGTGTTTCCAAGTTATTTTATCAGTGTGTGTGTGTGTGTGTGTGTATACAGTATCTCACAGAAGTGAGTATACCCCTCACAATTTTGTAAATATTTTATTATATCTTTTCATGTGACAACACTGAAGAAATGACACTTTGCTACAATGTAAAGTAGTGAGTGTACAGCTTGTATAACAGTGTAAATTTACTGTCCCCTCAAAATAACTCAACACATAGCCATTAATGTCTAAAACACTGGCCACAAAAGTGAGCACACCCCAAAGTGAAAATGTCCAAATTGGGCCCAATTAGCCATTTTCTCTCCCCGGTATCATGTGACTCGTTAGTGTTACAAGGTCTCAGGTGTGAATGGGGAGCAGGTGTGTTAAATTTGGTGTTATCGCTCTCACTCTCTCATACTGGTCACTGGAAATTCAACATGGAACCTCATGGCAAAGAAGTTGAGTGCACATGCTCGAACATACAGAGGTTGTGTTTGGGAAATAGAAGTATATCAGGTTGAAGGGGTGGGGGTCAGCCTGTCAGTGCTCAGACCACCCGCCGCACACTGCATCAAATAGGTCTGCATGGCTGTCGTCCCAGAAGGAAGCCTATTCTAAAGATGATGCACAAGAAAGCATGCAAACAGTTTGCTGAAAACAAGCAGACTAAGGACATGGATTTCTGGAACCATGTCCTGTGGTCTGATAAGACCAAGATAAACTTTAACTGGTTCAGATGGTGTCAATCGTGTGTGGCGGCAACCAGGTGAGGAGTACAAAGACAAGTGTGTCTTGCCAACAGTGAAGCATGGTGGTGGGAGAGTCATGGTCTGGGGCTGCATGAGTGCTGCCGGCACTGGGGAGCTACAGTTCATTGAGGGAAACATGAATGCCAACATGTACTGTGACATACTAAAGCAGAGCACGATCCCCTCCCTTTGGAGACTGGGCCGCAGGGCAGTATTCCAACATGATAACGAGCCCATACACACCTCCAAGTTGGCCACTGCCTTGCTAAAGAAGCTGAGGGTAAAAGTGATGGACTGGCCAAGCATGTCTCCAGATCTAAACCCTATTGAGCATCTTTGGGGCATCCTTAAATGGAAGGTGGAGGAGCGCAAGGTCTCTAACATCCACCAGCTCCATGATGTCATCATGGAGGAGTGGAAGCAGACTGCGGGTTAAGGCATTGATAGAAAATAATGATGGCCACACAAAATATTGACACTTTGGGCCCAATTTGGATCTTTTTCACTTGGGGTGTACTCACTTTTGTGGCCAGCGGTTTAGACATTTTTATTTTGAGGGGACAGCAAATTTACACTTTTATACAAGCTGTACACTTACTACTTTACATTGTAGCAAAGTGTCATTTCTTTAGTGTTGTCACATGAAAAGATATAATAAAATATTTACAAAAATGTGAGGGCTGAACTCACTTCTGTAAGACACTGTGTGTATATATGTGTGTGTGTGTGGGTTTATTTTGGATATTATGTTTTTATTTTGACATAAAGCAACACAGAACAGTACAAAAAGACAACAATCAATGTTCTTCATATTCTTCTTCGTCATCTTTTTCTTCATCTTCTTTATCTTGATATCATTTATTTATGTTTCATATGCATGCTGGTTGAACCACGTGACTCTTAGAAATAATCAAAAATGAGCATGTGAAACTACATAAAAAGGTTTTCTTTAAATAATTTAACCTAACCCCATTGGGAAAACGTGCTGGTGGCAACATTTGGCAGCCTACCACCTATATTAAACCCTAAACCTACAGTAACTGACAGTTTTAACAAAAGCATGGGATAAAAATACATTCACTTTAGCAATTATGAAATTTAAGCTTGTTTGTACAAGTCTTTGAGCTCTTTAAGGAGAACAACCTGTGACCTGTGTTTCATGGTACTCATCTGAGCGCATTACATTACAAGTGTGGCGCTGTACCAGGTGAGCTACAGAGCAAGTTTACTATGTCAGAAAAGCCATACTGTACATGTGGAGCTGATCAATGCAAAGGTCAGCGTGTATTAGTTTATAAATCCTGCACTATAAGAGTATTTTGAGGTTAAACATAGTAACCAAATAAAAAGAAGTCCTTAATAATCAATAATCTTCTCATGTAATCATAATTTGTGTCAAAATTGTTGGTCTTTTGCTGCCACTAGTGTTCATTTCGGCTGGAAACTGTAGTGAATTGTATGTAGGGCACACTTTTCTAATGAGCGTATGTTAAAATATTTATTTAGTTAATATTAAAATTTAATAGATTTGGATGGGAAAAATTTGAGTTATTGACCCATAAGCTGTAAACAGTGAAATGATCTGCATCTTTAACATTTGCAAATCAGGGGCCTCTCCTCTGAATTCTGAACTAAAACCTAAACATATGAGTCTGATTAATTAATACGAAAAGTTTCTTGCCTCTAACTGATTTGCATAGTCAAATATACAGCACAACTCTTTCTTAATCAGTGCTTGTACAAAGTGTCTCTCTGTAAGGTGTTATTAACTGCAAGCTCACATAAACTGCACGCAACACCTCGAGTTGTCTAGAAAGCATGCAGCTAAATACATTGAGACAAAATAAGGCTTTGCCAGTTTGACGATAGTGCAAAGAAATATGCAAATAGGAGCTCTATGGGCAGTGATGTTCAGCCAATTATAAATGATGTGTCACAGTTGCTTGTGATTACAGAGTTTTTCGGAGAGTTATCCAGGGGTGAGATTAAGATAAGCTCTGGAAGGGATAAAAATATCTGTCTATACTCCTAGTTCGAAATGTCTGTATTTCACCTTTAACCAATAGCTTCTGGTGACCTGCATATGAACTTTGTGGTGTTTAGGAAAGAGTGAAGGGCACAAGGGAATAGTGTGATTGAGTTCTCTGGTGTTTATTCTAACACACTCATGCAGAGAGACTGTAGCTTCGGAATATTCCCAGGAGGCAAAAAACTGTTCCTCTTTCCCTTCGGCCATATACTGAATGACAGGTTGGAAATAATGATCTGTAAAAAGTATGGTAGACAAACAGGGTGCGCGCACACACACACACACACACACACACACACACACACACACACACACACACAAACACACACAATTTCTCGTGCATTCACATACACACACTATTTGCATACAGCCAGGCTCCTGTCACTTTCAGACGACCATTATATCGCACCTTTCTCTGCTGCTAAATTTACTCTTTTCTATGCATCTGTTGCAGGTGGGAGTTTGGAGACCATCAAAACAAGAGTCACCTTCAGCAAGCTGTCACCAAAAGACACGTTCATCTCTTTCCTCTCCTTCTCTGTCACAGCAGAATAAGTGTTAGCTGCGTATCTGTATTAGTCTTAAAGAAGTTGTTTGGAAATGTATTTATTTTATTGCATAGCCAGGCCTTTAACAGTCTGGTCTACAATGTGGCATATATAGCATATACTGTAGTTGGATAGGACAAGATCGTCTGACTGACATGTAAAGAAACAAATAACAGTACATTTTTGTTTTACGTTTTGTTAGACTCTTTAACTGAATAAAACCCAGCTTTCTTCATTAACAGCCACTAATAAATTAGCTGTGTATTGAGACTGTTCATTTATTTATTTATTTTTATTTTATTTGAAAGCAGCATGTATATTGGTAGTTTTAAGCTGTAAGGGTACACTTATTCTATTAAAATGTGTACTTATTGAAATAATATGCTTAAAACATTACTTGAGTGTGAACTGAATGTAATTTTTCAGACACTTCAATAAAAATGTATTAGTTTAAATGGTAGCACTTTAGATTATGGAACACAAATTCTCTATTAATTAAGAGTTTTCCCTCAACAAATTCCTAATTTTTTGCTTATTAATAGTTAGTAAGGTAGTTGTTTAGTTTAGACAGTGGTGTATAAAGAACCTGAAAGTCATACTCAAGTAAAAGTACAGATATCTTACCAGAAAATGACTTTGGTAGAAGTTGAAGTCACCGTTTAGAAAATTACTTAAGTAAAAGTCTTAAAGTATATGATATTTATTGTACTGAAAGGAATAAGAAGCTTGAGTAGTGTTCTTCATCCCATTTTGTACTTTTGTCTTTACTTGTCTTTCTTTCCAACATAAGAAATATTTCTGGAATCTGCATATGAAATAGCATTTAGCCAACAGTTTAATGTATTTCAGCGGGGATATAAATTAATTTAACCTGCAGTTACAGATGCATACATAGGCTTAATATTTTGTTTTTAACATAAAACCTTGAATACTGATATTTGAAATAATTTAAAACATGAAAAAAAGAAAAGAAAAAAAATAGTCGAAATATGAAATTAAAACCGCCAGTAGGTGACAGCACGTTAAGGTTAATGAGTGTGTCATTGAGATTCAACCGATTCATTCAAACGGCTGATTCATTCAGAAACAAATCAATCAACCAATCAAATAATCAAACCACTCAACCGAATCGTTCAAAAAGCTGATTCATTCAATAAGTAAACACCGTCTATTGCTCAGAGACGCAAAACAGTGCTGTGATCTTTGTTTGGAACTATTTTTAGCAAAATTGAGCAAAAACAAACAATATTATGTCTAAAATGTAAGTCACTTATTGCTTTACTGAACTTGTATAAAATGATTATTACATGTGTTTATGTACATCTGCAGAAAACTGTACTCTATTAAGTTGACTAGGCCTAGATTAAATTATCTAAATGAAGACTTTGGTTCCAAAACGCAATAAATCTATTTTGGTTAATTTGAGTAAAAATGTGTTTTCTTTACCAAGAAAGTAGCAAGATGAAAACTACTATTTTCTGTTTCAAACTTTCACATAGGAACTTTAGGTTATAATAACATTAAAAATTAAAATCCAGGTTTTGATTTTCAAAGATTGATAATAAAATTGTATATTTTTTACCCCCCAAAATGCAATAAATCCATGATACTTTTTTTTTTCTCAAAATGCAATAAATCCACTGAATCAATATGAAAGTTATTTTTTTATGTTGAAACTGATGAAAATACACAACATAGTAAGTTGATCCACATATGATCTGAACTTGGTCAATACTAATTATATTATATCATAATCAATACTTATACACAGGCATTGGACTAAAAATACATCCATCAGTCATCGCTTCCAAAATGAATTCAACGGGTCATCTTATAGGCTCTGCTGCCAAAAAAAATACTTAAATACTGTAATGAAGTATTTTTACTTTCTTACATTACATCACTGAGTTTAGATATGGAGTAGGATTAAGAAAACTAAAAGCATAACAAGCAAAAAAAATCATTAAAAAATTACTAAAAAAAAAAAAAAAAACAGCCAAAATGCTAGTAATATGCATGTTAATAAGCAGCTAATTAATAGTGAGAAATGATAATTGGTCCTTAAAATAAAGTGTTACATGTTTACATTTATTTTAAATGAATTAGTTAAAAATTTAAAGCTTTTTAAACTAATAAAAAACAGTGATTTTGGACCCATTTAAGTAGGACTTACGTACAACTTTGTATGTAATTTTATAAATATTTATACTGTCTTATGAAATATGGTTATATAAGTGTAAATATAAGTGTACTGTCAGATATGCTGACAAGCATTTATGGTAAACTGCAGTATAATTCAATGTAATTTCTACTGAAATGTCATGTATTTAAATATATTTGTAATTACACATTTGTAATGATAATATTACAATTTAGTACTTTTAAAATATACAAAATGTAAATGTAATATTGAATAACACATTGCAATTACAGTATATAAAAAAATAATAATTATAGTCAACGCATCAAAATAAGCATACTTCTTTAAAGCATGACAAAATATTATTAAAACACAATTATTTAAACTTTTATTTTGACATTGTTACAAAGTACACTTATACTTTTAAGATTTGAAGTATACTACAAGGACACAATCAATACACACTTTTTCCACAAGGAGTATGAGAGATTAATTTGATATAATCCACTGATTATACCACACTGAAATGCAATAATGGCACAACAGTTTTCACAAATGGTTGTACAGAAAACCAAAAATGTGACAAATATGTATAGAGTTTGTAGTTAAAATAGTTTATAACTGCAGTATAGGGAAATACAGTTCTATATACTCCAGACTAATCTCTGAACATCTTTATGCAAAAGTTTTACAAATTAATTAGATTAAAACTTCTCACCCTTATAAATTCAATACCCATAATCTTGTCAAATATTCATAATCTGGCAAGTACGTCTAACTCTTAGAATAACTATTTATTTATTTATTTAACCAATTCTCCCAATTCTCCTGTGATAATAATATTGATTACCTTCTTTTGTTCCCCTATTACTAAAACCTATAACTCAGTCATCATTCAAAAAGTTAATTCTAATTTAATAAAAAAGCAGTCAGCTAACAAATTCACTCCCTAAAAACAAATCCACTCTTAAGTGTTCCATGCTAGTTTCTAAAAATAACTCATGCATTCGTGAGGTACAAAGCGACTCTTAAGTGGTGCATGCTGCTATGAGGGCATGAAATGACATCTACTGTATATAAAGGAAAATATGAGAAAAGATGCTCTAAAAGAACAATCTGCATTTATATTACAGTGTAACAGATGACTTTAGCATATCCAGAAGGATGAGCATGAACTTTACATTTTTCATGCATTTTTTTCATCATTAAAAATAATTTTTGCTGTAAGATAAATGACAGCTTCTATATCTTCTAACAATTTATTTGTAAAAATGTGTCATTAAGTTCAAATATTTTATAATATATATAAATGTACATTTATGCATTTTGGCAGTTTGTAATGAGGAGATAGTGGCGTTGGGATCCATGTGCAGCTTTATTAAATAACAAGGCAGGATAGACAGGCAGAGATCGGTTATTGGCGTAAGATGTAACACAGGCTGGGCAGAATCGTAAACAGAGTTCGTTAGCAGGGTCAGGGAAGGTGGCAGACAGACAATAATACAATACCACAAGGCAGGGTCAGAGCAGGTAAAGGATCTTATCCTTGGGGGCATTTTATCTCATTTACCCTACCTATATGTTTTTTATATATTATATAGTTTATTTGCTCTAAAGCAATTAACTTGTTTGTTTATCATGGCCCAATGTTTGTGCACTACTGTTTCATGTAGTATCTGCAACACATCTTATATTATCACCTGTGTAACTGTCTAAATGTAAACAGTATTTATTGTCTGTATTTAACACTGTAAAACTTGACATTGTAACGGGATACCAGACTTAGTGACAAAGATTTTGGAAATGCAGATAAACAAAGTTTCCTTAACAAAATAAGGAAACAATAAAAAATAAGGAAATGCAGATAATGAGACTTTTGCAAAATATGGTACGTGAAAAACATAATAATTTTCTCTTTACCAGGTTTCCTGAAGGAGAACAAGAGATGATACTGATGTCTGAGCACACACTTTGAGGTATGGAGATCGATGGATTCCAGGAGCTGGAGAGAGTTAGGTGGTGCAGGTGAGTATGGCGAGGAGTAGATAGAGACACTGGAGAACATAAGGGAGTCACAGGAGATCATGGAGGGAAACATTTGCTGCTGGAGAACAGGTAGGAGCTATCCAAGCTTTGAATCAACGTCCAGACAAGGAGGAAGTGAGAAATGTGTGCTCTTATAGTGATGGTTGCAGTGATTAAAAGTAGGTGGGGCTGATGAAAGGTCAGGAGATAGTGAATGTTGAGTGACAGTGGAGCCTGGTAAAACCATAACAGACATATCTAATAATAGCTGGAATATTATTTTTTAATGGAACAGCTGATTGAACCTTTAGTCAAATTATAAAAACAAATCCAAAAGACGTTTGCATTTTTTTTTTTTTTTTTTTTTGCATATCTTGTTTTTTGTTGATCATTTGATACATCAGGCATTTATGGCTCATATAGTATGATATAGTGAAAATATAGAGCTCATACTTAAGGAAACAAAACAAAAACAAAAACAAAAAAAAACTTTCCTTTTCACCTTCATAAAACAGGCTTCATAAAACTTCATAAAACGACATGTCAAATTGCAAACACAAATGTCAGTGCAGCACAAAGGTTCAAATAGCAAAACAACTCATAAACAACTCTGACAAACAATAAAATGCTTAATAAAATTTTAAAAACTGTACTTTTTTTCCCCTCTGTTTTTCGTCAGGTATAATGACAGTATAAACATTATGCAAATTACTGTTTGGGATTTTTTGAACTATAAATACTGAAAAAAAAAAGATTATATATATATATATATATATATATATATATATATATATATATATATATATATATATATATATATATATAATATATATATATATATGGTGTGTGTGTGTGTGTGTGTGTGTGTGTGTGGTGTGTGTGTGTGTGTGTGTAGTTTGTTTTTACATGTCCTCCTACAATATTAATCTGGTTAGCACTTTATATTAGTTATGCACAATACTTTTAAAGCACGAAAATAAGGTATTTTTTAATCAACTAATGTTAACAAAGATTAATCTTCTAATAAATGTACTGCTTATTGCTAATGTTAGTTCATGCATTAACTAATGGAAGTTTATAAAGACAACAGGGCTTCAGGTTAAAGATGCAGATGATCTCATAATCAAATCTCTGTCAGTAAGCATTGAGGACAATAGACATGTTTTTTTTTATATATATTTTTTTATGCAGTTTGTTGTGGAGAACATTATAGCACAACGTTTATATGATTCAGCTTTTCACAAAAGACAAATCTATTTAGGTGATCAAGCACATTAGATTAGGGAACACATGTTTACTGTTAACTAAGAGTTTTCCCTCAATAAACTCCTAATTAATGCTTTTCGATAGTAGTTTACGGTAGTTATGTTTAGGTATTGGGTAGGGTTAAAGGATCTATATGGTCAGGAAGATTAAGGCATTAATATTTACTTTATAAGTATTAATAAACAGCCAATAAGCAAGTAATATGTATGCTAATAAGCAGCTAGTAAATAGTGAATATGTGCTCCCTGAACTAATCTAAAGTGTTACCTCAAACACTACACTTAATATGAGGCTTCAAAAATACACTTGAGAAGTTTCCAATCTATACATCCATCACCCGCAGATTGTCTGGTTTCAAGATGGTCCGGATTCATCACTAAGTCTCGATCAGTTTATACTTTTAAAGAACTGACTGATTATTTGTTTCACTATATTCAAATTCAACTCCACAAATGCCCAAATATTAAAATGATCTTACACTGTAAAGATAACACTGTGCATGGGACTAACAGAAACTGATGAATCATCATTTTGACAAGTGTATGGTGTGACGCAGTCAATATGACTATTCTGTGGTCTCTAAGAGTATTTTGGACATCTTTGGAGACTTAAGTCATCACACTTTAATGATGTATGATTTGCATTGTATTATATAAAATATATAAAACAAATGTATCTACGAATAAATGATACTAGAGCTAAGATATATTTCATGACATGTTGCACAAAAGTTCACAATAAGAACATCTCCAAATAGTTTTTATCTTCATTTTAAACAACAAATCAATTGTCAAAATAGGAAAAGAGAAAGCTATGAAACTGCCTGCATTTGCAATACAATGAAAACTTGTATTTATTTAAAAAAATAAATATTTTAAACTAAACTAAGTGTGTGTTATTAATGTTGACTTTTCTATCTCTCTTCCATACAGGCAAGAAATGGCAATAATGTGCTTGGCTTGACTTAGCAAAATCATTCTTTGTTCAGTTAGATTTTAAAGTGTGATAAGGACAAATGACCATTGTAGGTTATATACTGTATGTTAGCTTGATAAGCCATTGGTGGTCATTGAAATAAGTGTCAGACTAAACCTCCTCTCAGCTGTGATGAAAAGAGATTTGTCCAGCGGCTCTCAAAGGATTGATCTAACTCCAACGGCATGTGTGATATTTAAAGCTGCAGCAACACCTCAAGTTGTCAACAACTCAGGCTGCTAAATATGTTGAGGCACAGAAAACTCAGCAACTTTGACAAAATTGCTGGGAAATATGCAAATAGCAGCTCTATGAGAAGTGATGTTCAGGCAATTATAAATCATGTGTCAGTTGCTTATGCTTCCTGTAAATGTCGAGGGTTGTCCAGGGTGAGTTTAAATAAGCTCAGCAGCTATAAAAATATCCCATGATATTTAATGTGATGGCCAAAGATTTGACCGAAGACCCAGAAAGAACTGATTTCTCTCCTAATGACCATCTAATTGTCTGTCCCGACTATAATGGTAGTAATTCCCTTGATATATTTTTTCTCATTTCATTTTAATGTTTTGTCTTGGCACACATGTCTTTTTCATAGGATTAGTGCTTGACTCATACTCGTCGTGGATATGATTCAACATTTCGGTGAATAGCAGGACACTTCAACAATTCCTACTTATCAGATTAGGAGGTGGAAAGGAACTGAAACAGACTGTAGCCATAATAATCATAACATTTAAGCTAATTTAATACAAGCCTTCATTTAGATTACACCCTTCATATTTGATGGACTGTAACGGCTTGTAAAAATGACAGTCTTAGACAGAGGGTCTTGGTGTTAAAGCAGTCTTTTAGATTGGCTTATACTGTATGTTAGCTTGATAAGCCATTGGTGGGTCATTGAAATAAGTGTCAGACTAAACCTCCTCGTCAGCTGTGATGAAAAGAGATTTGTCCCAGCGGCTCCGTCAAAGTGGATTGATCTAACTCCAACGGCATGTGTGATTTTAAAGCTGCAGCAACACCTCAAAGTTGTCAACAAACTCAGGCTGCTAAATATGTTGAGGCACAGAAAACTCAGCAACTTTGAACAAAATTGCTGGGAAATATGCAAATAGCAGCTCTATGAGAAGTGATGTTCAGGGGCAATTATAATCATGTGTCAGTTGCTTATGCTTCCTGTAAATGTCGAGGGTTGTCCAGGGTGAGTTTAAATAAGCTCAGCAGCTATAAAAAATAGCCCATGATATTTAATGTGATGGCCAAAGATTTTGACCGAAGACCCAGAAAGAACTGATTTCTCTCCTAATTCTTGGCTAATTGTCTGTCCCGACTATAATGGTAGTAATTCCCTTGATATATTTTTTCTCATTTCATTTTAATGTTTTGTCTTGGCACACATGTCTTTTTCTTGGATTAGTGCTTGACTCATACTCGTCGTGGATATGATTCAACATTTCGGTGAATAGCAGGACACTTCAACAATTCCTACTTATCAGATTAGGAGGTGGAAAGGAACTGAAACAGACTGTAGCCATAATAATCATAACATTTAAGCTAATTTAATACAAGCCTTCTTTAGATTACACCCTTTCATATTTGATGGACTGTAACGGCTTGTAAAAATGACAGTCTTAGACAGAGGGTCTTGGTGTTAAAGCAGTCTTTTAGATTGGCTGTCGTTTGTTTCTGTGAACTGAATGATGTGTGAAGAAGGGCTCATTCTTCATCCTACCCCTTTGTCCACTGAAAGAAACACTAGCTTCAGGCAAGACATTCATTATGGTGCTGTAAGAAGACAAAACACTCATTCTGGCTCACAGTTTGATGGACACAGTCAATATGACTATACCGTGGTCTCTAAGAGTATTTGGACATCTTTGGAGACTTAAGTCATCACACCTTAATCAATCTATCTATCTATCTATCTATCTATCTATCTATCTATCTATCTATCTATCTATCTATCTATCTATCTATCTATCTATCTATCATCTATCTATCTATCTATCTATCTATCTATCTATCTATCTATCTATCTATCTATTTATTGGTGTTGTAGTCAAGACCACCTAAATAGAGACCAAGACTAAGGCAGGGTGAGACCGATTTAAGACCAAGACCAAACCAGCACTCCTGAAATTCATCTGAAAGATCCACATTTACTGGTTGAAAAAAGAAAAAAAAAGAAAAGAAAAAAATATATATATTTACAATAATAATACACTGTTACCAATCAAATGAGATCACTAACTCTGCATCTGAATTGGTACAACAAAAACAGCAAAAAAACTGCATCTGAATTGGTACAATTGCAACTGCATAAATAATATTGAGAATAATGCTTTGAAAATAAAGTTTTCAGTGGAGAAATAAGATGGGAAAAATAAATTAATATGAATATAAAATTAAAACTGCCAGTATAGGCTAGGTGGCTGCAAATCAATTAATGATTTATTCAACCGATGCATTCAAAGCAGCTGATTATTCAGTAATGAATCACCACTGTGTGTTTTTAGGAAACCTATGCCCAGAAATGCACAACAGTTGTGCTACGGATTTGTTTGGAACTATTTTCATCGCCGAAATAGCAAAAATAGTTGTGTCTACAATTTAACTTAATATTAAGTTGTTTCTTGAACATTTGTATCAAATCAATATCATGTTTTACAACCGTGCTCATATTCATGAAAATAGCTCTCTTGCTCTTGTGAAATTGATAAAGTTTATATGTTATAATATGAAAAAAAAACCAACAAATAACATAAAAGTACTATTTTGCAAACATATCTTGAATTTTTTGGGGCATTTGTATTAATTTTGGTTAAATTTTTGACACAATTCCCCATTAAATTCTGACCATGCACAGCAATATCAAAAGAAATAAAATTAGAAATAAGATATTGATTGCATTTGAAGCAGGAAGTTTTACATCTTCACATTAATGATGTTAACAAATAAATCAGACAATGCACCGCAAATTTAGTGATATCATCACAGTTGTGGTCTTGACTGGTCTTGAAATAAAATCCTGAGTCCTTTTAGTCTAAGACAAGACCGAGTGCAAATGCAGTCAAGACCGAGACAAGACCAAGACCTTCAAAAAAAGTCTCAAGATCAAGACCGGCCTCAAGTACTACATAACACACACACACACACACACACACACACACACACACACACACACACACACACACACACACACACACACACACACACACACACTAAAAGCATATAGTATATATATAGATCAAAATAAAAGGAAAAATTGTCGGATGTAGGTTGGGGACTTTAATAATTTTTTATTCATTGATTGTTGATTGGATGGAAGCAGATCTGAATCTGTTTTTGTAGGTCGCTTTAAACAACAAAAAGGAACAGGAAGGTCTTTTGAATACTCAAACTGAGCTCGGTGTAGTTCAAGATTATTTAATAAAACAAACAAGATCCCTTTGTATAGTTGATGAATGCATGAAAATCGCTTTTACAATCACATTTGAATTCCCCACATACAGTTTTAATCAACAAGACAGAACTTTACAATATAAAAGTGTTTGGGGTTGCAGGTGTTACGGCTGAATATTCAGGAAAAAGGGAATGAAGGATAGAAAGACATGTCTCTGTTTTATAAAAATTCTGGAGTTTTACTATTGAACTGCTTTTCTGATGAATGGCTAGAAAAGTGAAGGGGAAAAACAGCAATAGAAATATATTTTATCATCACTGGAGTGGTTATCTTAGGTCATATCAACCTTTGTGGAGGTGACACAATCTCTGTGGAGTATGGAGCGGCGAAAGCACTGCAGATATTGAAAAATAAATAAATAAAATGACTTTATTGTTTTTTTTTTTTTTTTGGACTTTATTCTATCTGTGGCAAGTCTATTTGGGGAATAAGAGTTCTGTGAATGATATGTGGCTTGAGGTAGATGATCTGATGAAAAATGAGTTACAGTGATGGTCAACTCAAGTGCAATCTGAGCTTGGCCTACCTTTGGCTTTATGATCCCAGGCCATTTCTCTATTTCATCAAAGGCTACACTCTCCCTCTGATCCATCACTGTCAAAGATGACATGCACTGGACAGCCTAATCATTCCTTCATCTCCAAGAATATGGAGAGCCATCGCTGATCGACTGAAAGATAATATCAGCTCTCCCGTCGACACAGTATCTGGCTTTGACCAGTCAGAGGGAATCAATTTGGGAATCAATTTTGAGGTGACTGGCTTGAAAGTTGAAAACTTCCTCACTAGCAACTCATACAGGCTACTTGTTAACCTGGAATTGGCTTATAATTACTAGCCTTGAAAAGATCAATCATTTGGTCATATATTTTAGACAGTTTGTTATTTTGAAGGGCTCTTTTTGTTGTTAAATTACTGTAATTAACAGTGGAGTTGTGGACTACAAGATGTGCAACACAAGCTATATGACAAACTAATAAGCATATAGTGTATTTCAATTTTATTATTCTTTTATTTATTTATTTATTTTTTGTGCGGCTGGGTTAGATCCATTTATTTACTCATTATTACATAAAAAATGCTAATCGCATGCAGTGACTTGAATGTACCCCTTCTATAATGAATTATATAATGATATTTTTAGAGAGGCATAAAGTAAAATATCAGGATCAAAAGTTCTGATATTATAATGAAAAAAGCTTGATTACATTTTTTGAAAAGAGAGCTTTATTCAGAAGTCTGACTTAAAAAAAAAGTCTTAACAAAACTGCTTCACTGCTTATTAACTAAACAAGCAAATTCAATAAATATGAAAAAATGCACTTTTTTTCAAAACGATATTACACCAGCATTAATACTAAACATACATTAGGCAAATGTATCTAAAACTTGATTTTTTTGGAAAAAACTTATTCTTTGTATTTATGATGGGCACATTTAAACAATGAGAAACTGACTTCTTAACCTTTAAAACTGTTCATTGTTCTTCAGTCAGTACTTTTTTCCAGATTTTCTAGCTGTAATGATACTGTATGTCTAAAGGGCAAGAAGAGCACAGCATCTCCAGTTGAGTTGCAATGAAGCTAGTGTAGATGGGGAGACAGGTCCTTGCTTTTTATTTTAGTTTTACAACATTCTGTGGTGTCAAACTCTCTGGCTTCAAAGCCTGTTAAAGTTAAAATGACACTTCTTGAGAGGGAAGAGAACATAAATATTCAATGAAATACCCATAGGGAAGGCAGAGAGTGAGAGAGAGACAGAAAAAGAGAAAAGAAGTTGGTAGGGTGAGGAGGGATGGAGGGAGGGTATGGTTGCACTGTTCTCTTGTGTTATAAAAGAAGAAAGTTCCATGACTGTGGCAAACAGGCCAGTATTTGTCCATTTTGAAACTTTGCATATTTTTGCCTTTACCCAAACTATCAAAGAACGTTTGGAGAAATGTAGTGCATCATTCTTTTAAGTCAGGTCTTTTCTTGAACTGATTCACAGAACAGGTTAGTTTAAACAGAATTGGTTCAAGTGGTTCATAAGTCACTAGCTTATTCATTTAACTGGACATTTCTGACTGAGTAAACAACTTTCCAGTTTGCTGAGTAGATGAAAACCTGTACAACACAAAAGAAGTAATTTTTATTTATTTATTTTATTTATTTTTTCTATTGGGGTTTGGAACCCAGTGACTTTGACTGAATGGACAAAAAAGTAAACATTGGTTCTTATGTTCCTGGGTGACAAAAAGAAAAGCCATACCAATTTGGAATGCCATGAGGGTGAGTATATGAAGACAACATTTTAATTTATGAGTAAACTATCCCTTTAAACAAAAAAAAACTATTTTTATGACATGCTACCCCCCCTCCCAAAAAAAAAAAAAAAAAAAAAAAAAAAAAAAAGGTGAGATGAGTGATGAGTGAGCTCATTAGTGGGTTTTAATGTGGGATGTGTGTTCGGAAGTTTATTTTTTAAGTGAGACCACACCTGATTTTTCATTATTGTCTAACATTACCATATATGCTTTTAGCTTAGAAAACAATTGCTGTTATTAAAGAGCATGAAAACAGACATTTTCAATATAAATGCCTCATCCATCTAGAGCAAATTCATTTTTAAAGGTTTATTATCTTAATTTAGGATTAGCCCCTATCTCTGCATTAAAGAAGCTGTTTTTTTCGGCTTATTTTCCTCATGAAGCCCAATCAAAAGCTCATCCAACTTCAAATGAAGTTGTGTTTTAATCAGAACTATGCCATATTGGTAGGGTCTCCATGGGAGGAAGCTGCTGGTTCACACAAAGGTCACTATTTTGGAGGATCAAAGGCTTCTAGCTCAAGCTCTTTCACTTTTATTATCTCTCTCCCTCTCGTTTGCTCCGATCTCTCACTCCTCTTCTCTTCCTCTCTCTTTGATCTCTCCTCTCATTCTCAGAGAGCAGAGACAGTGGTCCCTCCCGGCTGTTCCTCTTCCTTTTAAAGCATTCACAGTAGCTATACTTGATATCCTCATAAAACACGACACCACACATCCACACTCACAGGCGCACAAACTCGATGTCGGCCTCTCAGGGGTTAGTTGTGTGGCTGTGTGGGTGTTGAGCTGGTGGTTTGAAATGGCAGAGCTGGTGGAGGAACGGGAATGTTGCAGGAGAGAGCTAATTGTGGCTGTAATGTGGGCTGGTATGCAGAATGGGTGCCAAAGATAAACACTGCCACTTCACTGAGGAATATATATAGATTTGGGTATAATATAACCATCGGGGTATAATATAGCCATTACATACTAAGCTATGAGTACCCTGGTTTGTGGAAAAAAAAAAAAAAAAAAAAAAAAAGTTCTTGATTTAATGATTACAATCACTAGTGGTGAGTTTTTATTGAAAAAGGCTTTTTATGCCATTTATGGATGGTAGTGCATGGAGAGAAAAAAGATAAAGTGGACTCAAGTCCTCCATAAGTAAATAAAAATGAAATTCACACATACAATGTCTTGAATACACTTCAAAATATTTTTATTTATTTATTTATTTTAAATAAATAAAACAAACAACTGTCCTCATATCATAAGGGGGAAAAAAGAATTAAAAGAATGACATTATTATAAAAAGGAGACATTACATTTCCCTGTTGCTTTCTCTTCCAATATATACAGTATATACAGTGGGGAAAATATTTATTTGATCCCTTGCTGATTGAAGTTTGCCCACTTACAAAGAAATGAAGGGTCTGTAATTTTTATGGTAGGTTTATTTTAATGGATAGAGACAGAATATCAACCAAAAAATCCAGATAAAAAAAAATATACTTTATTATAAAGGTTAGAAATTGATTTGCATTTCAGTGAGTGAAATAAGTATTTTATCCCCTACCAACCAGCAAGAATTCTGGCTCTGACAGATTGTTTATGTGCCCATATGGAACACAGATTAGTCCTGTCACTTTAAGAAGTTACTCCTAATGTCAGCTCGTCACCTGTCAACACAGTCTGTATCTTCCATTCCAGAGACAAGATTGTAGATTTGCACAAGATTTGCAATGGGCTACAAGACCATCAGCGAGAAGCTTGGTGAAAAGAAAACAACTGTTGGTGCGATTATTCGAAAATGGAAGAAAAACACAATGGACTGGAATCCTGCTCAAGAAGGCACATGTACAGGCCCATTTTAAGTTTGCCAAAGAACATCTAAATGATTCAGTGAAGTCTTGGGCGAGGTCATATAAGACCCAAATTTGAGCTCTTTGGCATTAACTTGACTCGCCGTGTTTGGAGGGAGAGAAATGCTGACTATGACCCCAAGAACACAATCCCTAGAGTCAACCACGGAGGTGGAAACATTATACTTTGGGGCTGTTTTTCTGCTAAGGCTACAGGATGAGTTCACTACATTGAGGGGCAAATGGATGCGGTCATGTACTCTAAAATCTTGGACAAGAACCTCCTCCTCTCAGCCAGAACACTGAAGATGGGTCTTCCAGCAGGACAATGACCCGAAACATACCACCAAGACAACAAAGGAGTGGCTCAAGAAGAAGCACATTAAGGTCATGGAGTGGCCTAGCCAGTCTCCAGACCTCAATCCCATAGAAAATCTGTGAAGGTCACTGAAACTTAGAGTTGCCAAACAACAGCCAAGAAACCTTAAGGATTTAGAAGGATCTTTAAGCAGTGGATCAAAATCCATCCTGAGATGTGTGCAAACCTGGTGACCAACTACAAAAAACATCTTACCTCTGCACTTGCCAACAAGGGTTTCTGCACCAAGTACTAAGTCATGTTTTGCTAGGGGATCAAATACTTATTTCACTCACTGAAATGCAAATCAATTTATATCCTTGATAAAATGTGTTTTAAAAATTTTTTCGTTGGTATTCTGTCTCTATACGTTAAAATAAACCTACCGTAAAAATTACAGACCCTTCATTTCGTTGTGAGTGGGCAAACTTACAAAATCAGCAGGGGATCAAATAAATATTTTCCCACTGTACAGAGAGAGAGGAAGATGTTATATTGTCACAAAGTGAATGCAGAGAACACATGCAGATTTAATAAAATCAACCAAAGTAAAGGAACAATGTAAACCAGGACACAGAACTCAATCCAACAACATCCATAAAAGAACAAAACCAGGGGCCCGTTCTTCGTAAGTAGCTAACTCAGTTAGCTGGATTTGATTATTGCTGATTTGGCATGATCTTGGATTATTTGGTTCTGCGAAACTCATCCTGGACTTGCTGTCATAGCAACATGTCCTTAAATTTAAACCTGCTCAGGATCAGGATTATTTCATGTAAACAGGATTAGATTGCATCTTTTTAAGTGGAATTGATATTTAAAATCTGTCCCAGTCACTGCTACTCTATAACAAGAGTACCCTACTAATCCGGGGACAATAATTTAAAATAATAATAATTTATAATACTATATACATGGACAGTTTTACCCATTGAAAGATTTATTTGTGATAAAATTATTACTTTATAATTGTATAAGAGTCTTACACACGTTATACAATTAATCTGAGTCGTGCATTAATTTGAGTGGTGACAGCTATTAGGGAGTGGCTTGATGGAGTGCAGGAGATGCAGATAACATGATCTTGACCCTTAAGAAACCTTAATGAATGCTGTCACATAACAAATCTGCTTTAAAGATAAAATTACATGAATTCTAATTACAACATTGAAATAAGTAAAGCCTGTACAAATACTACAAATCGTGAATATAAATATTGGGAATCATGTAAAAAAAAAAAGTTTTAAAATAGTTTTGTTCACTTGGCTGTTTCCTTATAAAGGTCCAGAAATTTGTCAAGTTTTTCATCAGGTGTCTTTTTTTAATTATATGATGTCATTACGTTGCTGTCTTGCCGCCAGCCAATCGCTAATTGCTGATCGAGGTTTCGAGTGTCGATAGATCTGCCCGGGGAACACAAGAACATGCAGTAATCTTAGCCACTTAATCCAGATATTTTAATCAGATCCGTCAATTTGTTTGAAGTACCAAATAGCCAGATGATAGTTGTCATGATTAGAAGATCTAGCATCTTTCAAATAATCTCAGATGTATTAAGCGAAGTACAAAGAAAGGGCCCTAGACAATCAATACAATCAAGTCAATATGAGTTCCTAAAGGGATAGTTCACCCAAAAATGAAAATTTGATGGTTATCTGCTTACAGGGCATCCAAGATGTAGGTGACTTTGTTTCTTCAGTAGAACACAAATGAAGATTTTTAGCTTCAGCCGTTGCAGTCTCTCAGTCATACAATGCTTGGCAATGAAAACAGAATCTATGAGAGAAAAAAATATATACACAAAAAAATCCAAATTAAACCTTGCGGCTTGTGACGATACATTGATGTGTAAAGACACAAAACGATCGGTCTGTGCAAGAAACTGAACAGTATTTATATTGTTTGTTTTTTTTTTTACTTTGATTCACGCAATGTCCGAACTGTTAGAACTTTTGTGAACGTGCTAACATTTTGGACATTGCGTGAATCAGAAGTAAAAAAAAACGACTGAGAGACTGCAGCGCCTGAAGCTAAAAATCATAATTTGTGTTCTACTGAAGAAACAAATTCACCTACATCTTGGATGCCCTTGGGGTAAGCAGATAAACATAAAATTGTTATTTTTGGGTGAACTATCACTTATGCGATTTTGCATTATGTAAAAAATATGTAAAAGAGTAATTGCAACCATTTGATCCAGGGGGTAGAGATGGGTAAGTTTAGGAGTGGAAATGAGATCCAGAAGGTGGAGATGGGTAGGTTTAGGGATAAGTAAAGTGGGAGGAGTTGGATCTCGAGTTGGAGTTGGTGCACCATTGTAATACCAGTGTACTTACATGGTAACTACTCAGGAACTGTCCAATTAATATAAAGTATAACATTCTGGACACTAACCACAATTTATATGTAAAGACTAACTTACTGGCCGCTGCTGGGTAACTTCAGAGTAATTACATGATAAATCTAATATAAAGTTTAACCCAAAAAGTGCTGTTAGTCCTGTTACACATTTGTACTTTCATTACCAAAAAGTGTTGTTACCAATGTCTTGTTACACATTTTTATTTACACATACCATTCAGTGTGTTGTTACATATGTGTAGTTACACAAACATTACAGCTGTAGATACTATGTACCAGTGTGTACTTACACTGTGGTTACATACTACCTAAACATTTAGTTACTATGTAAGTACACAGGTATTAGGGACATTTAATATAAAGTGGGACCAAATTAAATAAAATAAAATAAACAAATAAATAAATAAAAGGTCCAGGAAGGTGGTGCAGAGAAAGCGGACAATGGGGGCGGATGGAAATTGGGCCTGGAGACCATAGCGAAGCAAGGTAGAGTCAGTGGAATTGGAGAGTCCCAGGGTGAAGCAGGGAGCCAGGGTGGAGCTGGCGGAGCAGGAGACCGAGGTGACGTCGACAGAGCACGGGATGACAACAACACAACATCCATACAGGCAGACCACCATGGTGGAGAAGACCAGTACAACAGATTGGAAGACCACCAGTGGAGCAGGGAGAGGGAAACAAACTCCATGGCCATAACAGAACAGGCATAGATGGCCTCCGTGGTTGTGACAAAGCAGACAGAGATGGGTACTGTGGCTGAAACAGAACAATCCAGAGGAGCTGCAGTGGACGCTGTCATCTCAGATGAGGAAGTGTGTGCAGCCTAAACACACAAGATTGTAGTTGCCATAGCCACTATGTTGTGTCTTAAGAACTAATGTGACCAACTACCCAAGGTGTAATCAGTCTTAATTTTCTGGCTTCAAATCTTCTTTTTTATGTAACTGACTTTAAAAAATGATAACCGGTATTAAAAAAAAAAAAAAGTCTAAGACTAGTCTAAGCAGTATATGCAACTGGTCACATTTAATTAAGGCTAAAACTCTGCAGGGCTGAGGATCTTCAGGAACTGAGTTTGGCACCCCTAGCCCAAAGATTTAATGAAAAGCCAAGATGTCTGAAAACTAATTCAGGGAATTATTTACTAATAAACCCATGAACCTTTTTGAATATAATGATTAAGATGGTTATACCACATGATATTTTTAACGTAATTATTTTTCAACTTTTCTTGAAAATGATTGAAAAGGTTTTAAAAACCCTATGAAACCAATACAAAGAGCTTATTTTTAAAAACTGGCATCAAAGAAAGTACAGAAGAAGGACCTTGGGGACCTTTGGGTTGAGATCACTGTGCTAAGGAGTAGGGTTGGGTATCGATTGTTTTGTTTTTTTCTGATACCGGTGCCATTTCCATACTTTTAAAATGGTACCGGTGCCTAAACAGTGCCTGAACTGATACTTAAAAAAAAAAAAAAAAAAAAAAAAAGAAGCCATAAAAAACTATGGATAACATAAAAGAACATTCAAAATATTTAAAATAAATCCATAGCATTCACACACTCATTGGATGCTCTCATTTCCCAAGTTGTGCTTCCCTTACTCTAAGGCTAATAAATGTTTGTGATCTGGGTCATTATTTAATACAAAACCACACATAATGTTTCCACTGTATCTCTGTCAATCACTCGGATATTTAGTTAAAATGAGTGCTGTCTGTCACTGTCTTTAATCAGTTCTGTGAATGACTGTATGACTGTCATTCTTTATAAAGTAGCAACAATCTCATTTGTAAAGTACAGTACTGTGCAAAAGTACAGTAAAGCCCCAAAAAAGGGTTTTAAGCCAGTTATTTATATCTTTTGCTGTAGTGTGTCAGTAGGAAATATTAGTTTACATTTCCAAACATTAATTTTGCCATTAATTTTAATAATAATCTAGTGAGATTTTTGATCTGATCTCACCATCATCGAATCTGTCTGTGATTACATGAAGAAACAGATGAAACTGAGACAAACTAAATGTCTCTAAAGCAAACAGACACACTACAACAAAAGATATAAATAACTGGACGAACACACTTTTTCTGGTGGAAATACTAACGTGCCTAAGACTTTTGCACAGTAGTGTATGTATAAAGTAAGTATAATTAAATTAAGTATATTTAAATAAGTAAAATTATAGTATGCTTTCAAATGTGTTAAGGGCTACATTTTCGCTGGAGGAAACAGCTGTGGTGGGATGAACGGTGAACGGAGCGAAAATTTACAGTAGATGGGAAACCGATTGCTCCGTCGTGACCTTCTGTAAACTGTATTTATGACAAACAACTGGACAGATATTATAACAATCTATTGAGAGTGAGGAGTTGTCGTCATGGTACAGAGCCCCTCCCCTCGATATCTCTCCGCCATGTTGGCAGGATTCCAGCGGCAAAGCATGATTGTTTACATGTGTTGTTAACTCGTTAGTAGAGGAGGTTCTCGCAGTTCCACACTGTTTTACCATGCCTGGAAGTCACTGCTGCGTTAAAAACTGCTCCAGTACCTCACACGATACATATGGAAAACATAGGAACAATGGAATACAGTTTTTTAGGTTACCGAAATGGACACAGCATCAGGGAGAGCAAGTCTCTGACGTGGCAAAGAGACGCCGGATTGCTTGGTTGGCTGCAATAAGAAGAAAGGTACTTACTTTCGATCTCACCCCCCAGTCGATGAGAGTGTGTTCTCTGCATTTTCACTCGGGTACGTTCTCTAAAAAATGTCTTTATGTTGTTGTCTCTTAAAGCTACGAAGTGTAGGTTACTTAATATTGCTGCAAACCCTGAAGTGCATCTGAAGTTGCTGCCTAGCTAACTATCTAACAAACTGTTGCCTCTTTGAAAATGCTCAATGGCCAACCATTATTGTTAACCAAAAAGTAGTTGAGATTCTGCTCATGACATTATGCTACCTTGTTGGTGGAATATTGTTGGAAACCGATAGCGTCTCCTACCATCATGGCCAACCGGCTCAGACCCCGCCCAAATCAACCCAAATCGGCACGTGACTCCTCACTCTCAATCGATAAACACACCTTGTGTCCTCTGTTTCTGTTCGAGTCCGCTCGCTCTGCTCCACCGCGGACTGAACAGCGCACCGAAAGACGGGGAGGATACCGGTCTGCCGCCATTTTCATATGAAATTTAAGGGCTATGTCTCTGAGGCTATCGCAAATTTTTATGGAGCTATAGCCCCACTAAAAAAGCCAGTGACGCCAATGCTTCTTGCGTACATTTCGGAGAACCAGGACAAATATTTCAATCGATCGCTCAGGCATTTAAGAGGCACCAAAATGAGGCACCGAAATCTGCGTTCTGATTCGGTTCGGTTCATACCAGTTACATAGGTAACCGGTATGAAGAGTGGTTTCGGTACCCAACCCTACTTAGGAGTGCCAAGACCACCAGCCTTGGGACCACTGGGTTTGGGAGCACTGAGACCACAGGGCTTGGGACGTGATATGTGACCATGTGACATTCTTAGAGTTGATTGAAACTTTCCTTAAAAATTCTTACATTTTTCAAAGTTTTTCAAAAACCTATGAAACCAACAAAGAACTTATTTCTAAGAATTGGCCACATTTAAACCAGATTTTCTTCATGGTGTATACTCAAATTTGTCAATGACCCATTTATAAGTGGAACACATTGATGGATCACACATTTAACTGCAAAAGATTTATTAACATGGCTTGTATAGCAAGTGGCTACAGTGAAAGAGACTTATAGTGAAAATCATCACCTTTTGTTTTGACATACAGAGTCTTGTGAAATTCCAGTGTGTGTGAGGGAGCATTTATTGAATTACTAGCATCTCAATAAGACCAATGTCTCACCAGATTTCTAAGTAAAAAAAGCCACAGTCTGTAAGTAGGAGGCTGAAGAGCAGGAGAAAAAAAGATGAATACAAAAGCCATTGAGGGGGCTTGGTTTTTAACTTTCCATGACACTAATGCTTTGTACATAAAGAAAGCATTATTAAAATGAGCTGAGACCTCTGGGGAGAAAAAAAGCATGGTCTCAGGAGCTAAGGGCCTAAGCGCTAACATAAAAACACTCCAATATCTCTTCTTACTTCTTTTGTTCCTTTTCTCTACCTCTCTCTCACACACACTCTCTCACTCTTGGTCTTGCTCTAAGTCTTACAGAGAATTATGGCTCAATTTCTAATCTTTGAGTTAGGGAGGGAGTATTACTCAAAACATGTCAATTTCATAAAAAAATAAAATAAAAAAAAAACAACTACCAGACATACTTTCTCATTTGCCTCAGGAGCCTATCTTGGCTGCTGAGAGCTTACGAAATGTAAATCCGTCAGCTAAATGGTTTTATCAGTCTTAAGAAAGGATACAGTGCACTGTATGCTGCTACTGCATTTCACTTTTAAACGGACACATGGCTCATGGCTGCTAGTTTCTTTAATTTTATTCTTACAATAGAAGTCATACTGTTATTTCTAATTAAATTTCAACTGTATATTTTGAGTTCATAGTAATGAAGAAGTTTTGCATTTGATTGATCAGTGAATAAAAGTAATGTGGAATTGTTTTAACTCCAATTGTGAATACTTCTCTTATGATCTCTTATAAACACTCTTTGGAGAGCCTGGTAGATGTCAAGATTATTTAGTGAATTAATTGCTATTATTTATATTGCATCAAAAGTTGATACTTTAATGGTAAATGTGCATTTTTTTTAACCATGACATCCCCAGTCACCTTTTATTGACAAAGCATGGAAAATACTTTTTTTTCCTATTGTGTCCTGCAGCAGGGAGAAGGTCATATGAGTCAACCTCTTAACTTATTTGCTCCATGTAACACAGTGCAATCACTTGAGACATGTAACACTGTTTCGCCAGCTGGGAGAAAGTCATCAAAAGAAGTTTCCAGGGAACACTAATCACAAGAATTGTGACTTCAAACAAAACAACTATTTTCAATTTTAAACTACAAACAGCACAATAAAGTTGTTTATTATTTATGGTGTTACGACAGAAAATGTCCAACCTGTACTGATTTCACAGTAAAATTCCAAATACACTTTTTTTTTTTTTTTTTTTTTTTTTTTTTTTTGTAAGAAATTGCTGTTAATTTAAAGGGGTTATATGATGTTGCTAAACATATTATTATTATCTATTAAAAGTTTCCTGCAATTATATTCCCTGTGTATAAACATGCATATCAGCTCTGTGCATTAAATGTTTTTTGAAACAAGGACGTACAATTTAACTGGGACACTATGGACATGTCATTACACTCTAAAAAAATGCTGGGTTAAAGCCAACCATTTCTGGGTTATTTGGTAACCCAGCACTGGGCAAATATTGGACAGAACACATGCTGGGTTATTTTGACCCAGTTTGTTGGGTTTTATACATTAACAAATTTGCTGGGTTGATGGGTCGCAGTGCTGGGTCAGTCAACCTACTGATTTTTTTATTTTATTTTAGTTTTTTTATGTTAAAAAAAATAAAATGCATTCTAAAATTTGTTAAAATCTATAAAATATTAATTTAATAGGTCTTTTATTTATTCTTGCATTTGCTTCTAAGAGCCTAAAGCCAAAAGTTCTCTATAGTATATGGCTCTGCCTTGCTCATTTCACCTCAAACAGAAGTGAAGAAATGAATAAATAAAGTGACCTTTGCATAGTAAAGTGCAATCATATGCTCTTAAAATGGCAGTATAGGTTATCTGAGTCTTCTCAGGTTGTATAAAGCCTTCACCATAGTCCAACAGGGAAGTGCTGTCAAAATTTACAGAGGACTTAAAAAAAAAAAAAAAAAAGCTTGAGTTTTGCTGCGCCAAACGGCTTCCAGTATATTATAAACCCATGGGCAAGTTATATAAGAACTACATTAATCCCTTTCTTTCTATCTAGCCATCTAGCTATCTTGCAACTTCATGCTCAATGTTTTTTTTTTTTTTTTTTTTCTTGGCTCTGTCCTTGCAAAGTTCACTGGCTCAGATTCTGTGAGAACATTTTATTTCAGGTGAGCATTGTGAAAATAACCAGCACAAAGTAGCATTCTCATTTTATTAAATTTGGCTACCCACTGCTTTCTTTGACAGCAGCTTGTCATGTTTCCCAACTGTTCAGCTTCAACCCCTTTGATAAATTGCCATCATCTTTTTGCTAATTAGCAAACTTCCCTGTCATTCACCTGAGTGGAAAACATATCTATCACAAAGCTAAAAAAAAAAAAAAACACTTCAAGATAGACTCTGGAACCACTTTATCCTAAACAGCCAAGATCCAGCCTTAGCGATAATTGAATCTGTGGCTTGGAGGGTAGTCAAGGTCAAATGGGTGAACTGAAAGGTTATCGCAGGAATGTCAGTCGCAGTGTGTAAGGTATCATGGCTGGCTATAGTGTCAGATGGTTGCTTCTTTTAGAGCTCATAACTTTTTCAGAGATAATTTCTTGTCAGTGACTCCCATGAGATATGCCTTGTCAAATACCCACACTTGCGGTCTTTGCACTTGATCACTTGACTACTATGATGTATTTCCTGTATTTGGTCCAAGTGTTCAAGTGAGGATGAAGACCAAATGCGTGTACAACTTTTCATTCCCTGATGGGACACACTTATACTGTTTTTTAAAAATGCAAGTGTTTACATTTTAGTGAGACACCACATAAACATAATATTTCATAACATTACAACTCTGTACACCTGTACAAAATGCATGCAAATGCACACGTTCACTTGAAGTGACATGCTAGTCAGAATGTGTAAGTTATGTTGTATTTGATTTATTTTTTTATATTTTCATGAACTAAAATTAGATGCCGTTTCAGTCATTAGAGTAAACTAAACTAAATAAAAAATAAAAAAAAAAGTGTGAAAGGACAACATTTTTAATGCATTACATAGTTATTGAGATTAACTCAATCTTTTTATGTAGTCAGAAGGCTGCCATCAAATATTCAAAGCATATGAATGCAGGAAGATGTGAGTCATCTGGTTTTCTCTCCTCTCTGTCATTCTCTCCTCTCTGTAATTCTCTATCTCTTCTCCAGCTGTACTCTGAGGACTCAGTGCTCAGCCAGTCAATTGTGTTTTGATGTTCCTGTGAAGCTTACAGCTGCACTTAGCACTCAGGAGCCAAAACATACATTAGCCTTCCCTATATCCCTCCCCCCTCCATCCTCCTGTGATCTCGACTGCTTCTCGCCAAGTGTGCAAGTCACGAATGTGCACCCATGGCCGTCAACTCCCGAGGTCAGCCGCCAGTGAGCGCGTCACGCGTAATTACCGTTATTTATGGACCTCTCAAGCCCCGCCACGCTCTTCTGTCACCACGTTTGTTTTCAGAGCCACCGCTTCAGTGTCGGGAGCCTACCTGCATGTGATGAGCCACAAAAAGAGTGGGTGTGTGTCCATCATGTCCCTCTTGTGCCATATTTTCCCCTTTCATAGTATGAATTATGAGACTGGGCATGTATAGTCAGCTTCTCAGGAGTCCTTGCTGTTTGCAGCTGATGACAAATGCTAAATCTCTAACTTTTAAATGTCCTATCAAGCATGACACAGGTTTATGTGATGCTCAACAACCATACAGGCCAAGGGTAAAGGCTCTGAGACAATTACCCTGTCAACCACTCATCTGATTATGACACCTGAATTTTGATGCCTCCATCTTTCATCTTTCTGGGTGTGTTTGAAATTGCATACCTGAATAAGTGCTTCTGTTGAATAAGTAATTCCTTCATGTCAATTTAAAAAAGTATTTTCTGTTTAGTATGGATATGTCTAGTATGAATGTAATCCGGATGTACTATGTTTGTCATGTTGTTTTTGTCATGCAACCTACCAGCATCAGTTGTGTTGCTTCAGGGCCATTTACAAATTCCCTTTTAACCAGAATCCATTGGATGTAGTGCCTTCTGTTTTATGAATACTGTGAATTCAGACAAAGTAGTCTTTTCACATACTGTTTTAAGCATACTACATAGTAGGGAACTTTTGCCTACTATGCCTACTTTTCACTTCACTTTCTATAACTTCATTTGTTTGAGTTTGACTTTAAGCATGTTACCTTTTTTCACCAGTAGGTAACATTTCTGTCACACGCTTGAGGTATTCGCCCAATCACAACGCACTGGATAGCTGCCCAATCACTTTTATTGATTTCACCTCACTTTTCAGAATGATGAGGTTTGTAAAAATCAACACATTTCAGAAAGGTGAGGCCTAGAGGAGCAGCAATAATGTACATTATGTGGAATTTTTTTTTTTTTTTTAACCTTAAACCGCATAAACACATTGCATTACACAAAATATTGTTCCAAAGATATTCGTTCTACAACGCTTATTTATTTAAGTACAGAGATGCTTGGAGATTCACAACCATTGATTGTGCTTTGACTATGTTTGGAATGATTTTCAGTATAGTGTCTATTCTGGCAGCCATTATGCATTTGCACCATTGGAATTACCATATTATAAGTATTTCCGACTTGTAAAAGGTGCTTATATTTACGACTTGTAAACTCATTTTTTTTTAAGAGCTTAGACTTGTACCATCTGACCACTCCAATGTCATGTGGAAATACTGAAAATGCCTGCAGCTTCAACAGTAAAATTTAGTCAAATAGCTAAATAGTCATAATAATTCTGTTTAATAATTCCTATAATTTACTTTTGTTAATGCAAGATTAAATTAAAATAAATGACAAACAAAAGGCACACAGTAAGTTTAATGTTGCTAGCAGAGAATATAACTATTTTATGTCTAATGTCCCACTAAATAAACAAAAGTTTATGAATAAGCCATTTGCATAGTTGCTGTTATTTGTATTGTGCTTTTGTCTATTGATTATACAAATGGCTCAGATTAATTTTGGCGTTAAGAGTGTTAAAACGCATAATTCCAAGAACAGCTCAAAATAGAACATTGAGATTTCCATCAAGTAATTTCATAAATTACGAAATGGTGTGAACACACCATAAAATTTAAATTACTCAATATTTTTCAATATTGACTGCTGAACAAAATCAATATCACACTCACAATTGTGCTGTTGGTCTGAAAAAGCCAATTAAAAGAACGTCCTGCCCTGTAAGATGCAAACATGCAGCATGACAAATTAAAACATTTTCCCCACTGCAGATAAAAACAGAATACTTTGAATATAACCCACTATAACAAATGAGCATGAATGTTTTTAGCATAATTTCTTTTTAATTACTGTTCCTCAAAGGATCTCACTGGCCAGGTCAAACCCTTCCATGTGCTGTGTGTTTTGACACTCCTGCAACATACTGTACAATGCAGGCTTGATATTCAATGACAGCTAATTCATGTGTTTTCTCTCTGCACACCTCATTGGTTATTATACTCTCAAATTACAATATTAATAAACCTTGATCAAAAAGCAAACAGTCATTATCTCCAATGTAAATGACTGTCAGACAGTTCCTAGCTTTCCCTGTTATTAAGATACGATTAGAATAACATCAGAGGAAATGAAATGAAAGGTTTATGATATTAAACAATAACTGATTCTGCAAGGGAGTCCTCAGCTTCATTCTTAAACTGCGTCATGCTCGAGATAAAAGCATATGTGAATCCAGCATCTATTTACTGCTTAGCATTTTGACAGAAATGCAAACAGCTTGGGGGGTGCTGTCAGTGTTCATTAGTTTGCCAGTCCTTCCTTTTAAAGTGTTATCCCTGATTTGAGTGTGTGTGTGTGTGTGTGTGTGTGTGTGTGTGTGTGTGTGTGTGTGTGTGTGTGTGTGTGTGTGTGTTGATGGGAGGCTTCCAATAACATGACGACTGAATTCTAGTCACCACTCTTAGAGTTCCACATTATACAGCTTGACAAATCTGTAATGTCAGAACGTTCCTTATTTCAGTGCTGGGAAGAGAAGTGCATTCTAGAAGATTCTGGTAATTGGTTTGTTGGGGAGGCTGGCTGTTACTTGTGTCTGGCTAAGCAACAAAGTCAAAATCACAAGTGTATGTGAAGAAACAACGTTCCCACAGTGAGGGGGATTGGGTGTATAAGTGTGACTATATTTATGAAAGTGTGAACATTTCTTTCTTTTTTTTCATAGGAATGTTAACTGTAAAGAAAACTTGTTTGTTGGAGTAAACTTATTTGTTATGTTATATATATATCATAGAAGATTAGGATTCTCTTCTGCCAGTCTGACCGGTAGTTGAGATTTCTGCTTGCAGAATTTCACTGGACCACCAACAGGGAAATAAATTAATTAATTAATTAAAACAAAATGATATGTGTGTGTGTGTGTGTGTGTGTGTGTGTGTGTGTGTGTGTGTGTGTGTGTGTGTGTGTGTGTGTGTATACTGTAATGCCTCTTTACTGTAATGCCAAAATCACAGTGGGTTCTACTGACCCACTGACTACATCTAGAGAGGCCACAGGCCATCCATTAACCTCAATTGCTAAATCAAGCAGTGGTTGCATAATCACATATAATACACTGAACAAAATTATGAATGCAACACTTTTGTTTTTGCCCCCATTTTTCATGAGCTGAACTCAAAGATCTAAGACTTTTTCTATGTACACAAAAGGCCTATATTTCTCAAATATTGTTCACAAATCTGTTTAAATCTGTGTTAGGGAGCACTTCTCCTTTGCCGAGATAATTCATCCACCTCACAGGTGTGGCATATCAATATACTGATTAGACAGCATGATTATTGCACAGGTGTGCCTTAGGCTGGCCACAATAAAAGGCATTATTGTGAACAATATTTGAGAGAAATAGGCCTTTTGTGTACATAGAAAAAGTCTTAGATCTCAGCTCATGAAAAATGGGGTCAAAAACAAAAGTGTTGCGTTTATAATTTTGTTCAGTGCACTAAACACAATGATCAGTTCCTGACATGGGTAATACCATGTGCCATTATACAGTACATTTGTTCTCATTATTTATTCAATAGGTAGGCAATTCTTAGCCCAAGATTAGAACTCTTACAAAAACATGGAATATGCCATATTTGACATATAGGTTTATTTCACTGTAAAACTGAATAGTTTAAATTAATTTACTAAAATGAGTATCACTGAAAGTTCATTGCACTTAATGCAAAAAACATGAAGTTACATGAACTCAAAATCTGATCCCTGATTCCTTATGCATTTAAGTATGGTTTAATTTAATCACAAAATAAACCCAGACAGTGTGATCAGAATATCAGACTAATATCACAGAAGAAAGAAAATTATATGAATTTGGAAAAACATGACGGTGAGTAAATGACAGAGTTTCCGTTTTTGGGTAACCTATTTCTTTAATGTTGCTCTTTACAAGTTTGCATTTCTGAGACACTTACAATGAGTGGGAACTTCAAATAATAAATAAATTATTATTTGGCAGAATTTGTTATTATTTTCATTATACATTCATTTTCAAATTCAGTTTTTGGCTTCAGGCACATCCCTGGTCTTCTCAGGATTCAGTTTGGATTCGACCAACAAAATCTGAGCAGTGGCTGGTGAGGCCTATAAAAGATAATGCCATTTATTTTCTGGCAGACTAAAGGCCAACCATATGGGTCCTTCAGCTTTAGTGTTTCCACACCATTTCTATTAAGAGCTATTAACCTGCTTAAAAGGAGACTATATCAGCCACCTTATATTTCCAGATAGCGCTCTGAGATCACTTCATATCAATGTTCCTTCATTTTAAGAACCTTATTTCACTGGCAAAAGGCCATGGAGTCAGGTGGCTGTATCATGAATAATTGGAATAAATTTGCTTCCTTCATTTCATATTTCATGCACCATACTCCTTCGAATAACTCAGGCTGTAATTGTAATTGCAAAGTCTAATAAGGAGTAACATGGTTTAAATTAAGAAAGCCACTGACCGTGAACCTTGCAGTAATTCTTAATTCTCTTATTTAATTTCTAATAAAGCACCCTCTTGGAATTATAAAGTGCTTTCTGCTTTGATCCGATTCGCATGCCTCTCATTCTCTCTTGTAATCCCTCAGGTAAATGGGGATTTAAGCTTGTAATAACACACACACCCTCACAAAACCCACCATAGGTCTCCAGTCATCGGCAGTGACTGATGGAGATCAGAAAAGCAAAACTATTCAAGAGAAAGATATTTGTTTCCATCTCTTTTTTTAGAGCTTATATGGTTTGTTTCTTGTACATTCAGGAAAAAGGAACCTTAAACCAGATACACTGTTTACAGTGACACGTGTTAGAAATCTAACCTTGCCTCTGTTTTTAATGAAGCGTTACTCAGAAGCACAAAGTATGAAATCAGTTTTCCTGGCAGTTTCAACCTTCCTCAAACAACAGCTACACTCCCTGGTGTTCTAATAATGCTGTTTTATTAGTTTTACATTGCATCTTTAATGAAATTCATACAATCGCAGGGCCACTGTTGGGTTAGGACTTAAAAGCATGCATATTGTCTGATCTTATAGTCCCTGAACACACACAGACACCTTTGCATCTATAGAAAGTTCTCTCGATGTACTGTAAGCTTTGTAGATTTTTATACTTTTGATTGAAGTTGCCGCAGCTTGTTACCTAAATTCGGAGATAAACATCTGTTGTAAAAGAACATTAATGTGAAACTTCACATATCTATGTGTTAACAGGGCGTTCTACTGTTACCAAGGTGAAAAAGTGGAGGCTCTGTTACTTTTAATGGTAGGTTAATCTCTCAATGGCTCTAAATATGAATACACTGCGGTTTGTCTGTTGAGTGCTATTCATTATGCAATGACTGGGTGAGATGAATTATGTAGGGGATGGAAATGTTTTACAAAACTTGTTAAATCATCAGCATGTATTATTTATGATGCTGAAAAGATGGCCAGAAATCAAAGTCATGCGAAGAAACTAAATTTATACACTTCAGGGCGCACCAAAAAGGAGGGCCTGATGGCCTGGGGACATTATCTCGATTTTCTGTGATATATTCCACATTGTTATCACAAATTATTCTGATTTGTTACCAAGATAATGTCATATAGCTGACTACAACAAACAAGGTTTTGTCTAACTGCAAAAATTACTTGTGAAAGTCTTGGCAGCATCAAAAATAATATATTGAAAACTACAAACCCGTCTGTAATGTTTGGCATCATACACCATCCTTTTCCAGACTTTATGAATTTATGCAGTGACATATATATGATATATATATATATATATATATATATATATATATATATATATATATATATATATATATATATATATATATATATATATATGATAAAGTGTATATTTCATATGAAAATGAAAACATTTAAGACTGCACTGATGCTGCATTTCATTTGCACAACACAATACAGCACTTGCGTGGCTCTGATGTTAGAGCATAAGGTCAGAGCAACCATATTTTAGAATGGATTTATGAGGCATTCATCTTCACACAAAATTTGAACTGACACAGAGCCTCCTCAGAACAGCCTTAAAGTTGGCATGGCATGTCATTTTAAACACGCTAGCCAGACAAATCTTACTGCTGTGCTTGAGTCTCATGTTTTTTGTAGCGTCTTGCACACGACATCTAAAAACACAGAGCTTAAGTTAAAATACGCTTACCTTCAAAAAAAATAAATAAATAAAAAAAATCCCCATGCTTTTTTTTTCTCAATTTCACTGCCTACGTTTCACATTTTTGAAAGCAGAACTGCATTCTGTATGATGGCTCCTCTTTTGCCAAACTTTACTGCTGCCTTTCCAGTGTTCTGGTGGCACCAGGGACAAAATACGTTTTTAAAAGGGTAGTTCACCCAAAAATAAAAATTCTTAGAACCCTGTATGCTGTATGCCTTTCAATGGTCACCAAAATTAATTGGTTACCAACATTCTTCAAAGTGTCTTCTGTTGTTATACAGCCATACAGGTTTGGAATGAAATGAGGGTGAATTAATAATGACAGAATTTTCATTTTTTGGGGTCAACTATTACTTTAACTATCATGCTAGAAAGGGCACAGAGTGATGCCATTTACAGTATCAGCATCTCTGCCAAAATAGTTTCACTGGGAGTTTGGCAATGCAGCTTTAAATCGACAGAAACACGTTAGTTATTTTCACAATTAAGTGCTTAGGAAAGCAGAAATGTTGAGTGAAATCTCAGATCTTGTGAAGCTTAAATTAAATTTTGTTCAAATAACAATTCCCTTGACTTTACACTAAAGTTGAAATATGGCCTCAGTTTTGGCCTAGCAATGAGCAATCTTAAACACCACAGGGTTGTCATGCCCCAAAAAAGCATCTTTTATTTTACTCCAGAGCCAATATCTTGGTAATTGAAAAAATCTAATTACCATATCTTATACAATCTTGTTTTGATCCCCTTATCAGTCTAATGTCTTGTGGCACCAATAAATGCAATGGCGCTGCAATAAAGATGATGTTGTAGAGATCCACTGGAGAGAAAGTGACCGTATGAAGCCGAGGCATTAGAGGTGGAAACTTGGCAAGATGATAATTGCTGTTAAAGTGGGGTCAACCACCAAAGGGACTAGACGGCTCAATTACAATCTATTATGTCCTCTGAAGCAAGCTCAGTAGATAAGCAGCTCTTGTCTGTGAGGATAGAAAAAGGCTTGAAATTGGAAATTGTGGTAAACATGACACGGCTACGCTGTGGCTGACAGAGAGAGGGCTGTTACATGGTTCCTTTCGTGTTGATGTCATGAAGAACATACCCCTGTCATGCAGACATTTATTCCAGTTTCAGTACATATGGACTGATGCATGTGATAATGTCTTTTGTGTTTACATGTGCATGTTTGTTTGTGTGAGCAAACATTTTGTCACAAGCCCTCTTCACTTAATACCACTAGCGCTGAACACAAAAGGGAGGTGAGTGTAAATTAGTCTGGGTAGAGTTTTCATCTTCAGGCACTTTGATCTGACATTTTCTTGGGCGGTGACTTCCTACACATCTCAATAATATGCTAATTACACAGCACAAAATTTGTTTGTTAGGAATATTAATCTGCTGGAGCATGTTTTCCCAAGTTTTAATAAAACCTGTGTTCGAAATGTAGATGTCCTTGAATTCCCTGCACGCTCATGCACTGGTGCTTCTGCAGTTGTAATATTGTAATATCACAAAACATCAGTGGCACAAAATTATGCACATATCACGTGCTCCTCATGTAATATGTGTACAGTGAGAACTGATCCAAAATTCTGAAACCACCAACACAATCTCATGAGAAAGCATAACTACTTATGAAGTTCTTTCAACTTTCAATGAATTTTGATGTGACTCTAAAAAAGGAATTGTTAACATGATGAAATCGATATTTTAGGTTACCTATCAACTATCAAAAAATGTGCTTAGTAAATATGTTTCATCAGTTTGAACAATTTCTTATAATATTAAACACATAAAGGTGCAATGCATATTGAGAACCCATAAACCCTTAGCATTTCAGCAAAATTGTTCAATATGAAATTCTTTTTAGGTTTGGACAACATTTAAATGATGAAACATGGGTTTTTAAGTAGTTTTTAAATAATTGACATTTATTAGTATTTGTGATTCAAATGGTCCCTTAAACTCTAAAGTAAATCATATTTAAGTTCCTTTTTTTTCTTCTTCTTCTTCTTTTCTGTGTACAGAAATGTATGATTTTTAGAAAAAAAACATAAGCTTGAAAGTTAAAAACCTAACCGACAGTGAGGCATAAGAAAATTGAAAGAAAACATATAAATCAAATTTTGTAAACTAATATAAAATAGCCAACAATTTGCCAATTTATGAAATAAATTGGAAACCATCATTTAAAATCTGAGATTCAAAATCTAAATTAAACCTTGAATTAAAATAAAGGTTTTAGTTTAGGTTTTATAAAATTATTTTATGACTAAATGAATGAGATTAAATGAGTGAAAAATATTTAAGAAACTGAACAAATTATTAGAGACTTAACTTATAAAATATTTCACTTCCTTGTATAATTATTAGATTTTTTTATAATATAATTAATACAATTTGAAATTTAAAATATTAAACTAGGAAAAAGAAAAAAAAAAAGTGTAATAGGAGCATTTCTGTCAGACTCTTGAACACCATTATAAATTCTTTGTAAATAGTGAATGAGATTTTCAGTATATGATCTGGGTCTCTATTGTTTGTTTTTATCAGCCTCAAGGCCTTGTTTCTGCATCTGTCCTCTCAGTTCATCTCCGGATTAGAGCATGTGATACACACTTGTATTCATACACCATTGCAACCCACTACTGAAAGTCAAATCCAAACCCTAGTTTGAAACAAAAGGGAGAAGAGAGAGAGAGAGAGAGAGAGAGAGAGAGAGAGAGAGAGAGAGAGAGACAGTGTTCTATGATAAAATACAGCAGATCCATCAGACATTTAAAACTCTTTCGAACCAGGAGAAACTGCGGTATCTGTTAGGAGAACACAAGAAGTTCTGTGTGTTTGCTGCTCAATATGTCTCTGCCTGTCACGAGAGAAGAGAAACACTCTGCCCTGATCTGATGTTTCCAGCACATGTAGATTATGTTATGCCATATTACTCTATTATATTACTTAGACGTATATTTTGCCTCTGTAAATCTAATACTTTTTATTTTAATACTATTATCTAATACTATTATTTTATTTTATTTCTAACTTACATACAGTAATTCATTTTGCACTACATGCTTAATGCTTTTTATATATTTTTATTATTACTATTATTCTTTTTCTTTCTGTTAATACATATGTGCACTATTTGTAAGTAGCCCAGCTGCAACTGCTTTGGCAATACAAATGTACAGTTTTTGTCAGGTCAATAAAGCTCACCTAAATTGAAATTGGAAAACTGAATTGAGAGAGAGAGAGAGAGAGAGAGAGAGAGAGAAATAAGCAGAAGATGAGCAATGATGGATGGAAAGATGAAATCTGTGATGTTTGGAAGGACGGAGATAGGCTAAGAATCAGTAAGAGATGGCAATATGGAGAAAAAGAATGGAGTGATGGAAGATGCAGGGCGTCCTCTTTCCTCTCGTCACGCTTGTGTGCACTAAGTGGTGAGTGAGCTGTAGGCAGCAGGCAGAGGGTCTGGAGGGAACACTTGGCATGCTAGTGGCCTCAACTCCCCTCCACTCAGCTAGGTAACACTCTCTCTCCATCTCTCCATCTCTCTCTTTCTCCATCCTCCATTCTGTCCCTGCAGGGAACACACAGCGATCAAAACAGCAGCAAACAAAGTCTACACTCAGAGCCCAGTCAGCCACAACAGGGCAAAACAAACACTGGTTCGACTCAGTCACGCACACACACACACACACACACACACAGATATACTGTATGCACACAGCACTCAAGCAGACATGCACATGAAGAGAAATGCAAACATTTTACAAGCATTATGTAAGGACACTTGCGCAGCAAAAAACACATTAAGCCACTGTGGATAAAGGCACCTGCTAAATGAAAAAAAAAAAAAATAAAAAAAATAAAACTACTTTACACTCTTAAGACTGGAATACACTACACAACTTTGAAAATCTGAAAAGATTTAAAAATGAGAGGCATCATACACTTACAGACTTTGTAAACAATCACAGAGGAAAAACTGGGCATCATAGACTAAATGACTGAGGATCATACACTACCAGATTTGAGTTTGTATGCCTTGTTGCTATAGGAGATACGTGACAAAATGGAAACAATATGTGTTTGATATCCTCTGACTGGATGGAATCATAATCTGAAGCTAAATGGTCTGTGACCATCATACACTACACAATTTTCTATGGAATCTGCCAACTCAGATCCGCAGACTGGCTCTGAATTTCGGCAACTAGCATAAACTTCTCCAGACTGTGAATAAGGTGGAAATCACCAGCCTTCAAAAATGTTCTTAAAGTTGCTCTTGTAGGTTCAGTCCCTTTCGATAAGCTCATGAATCTTTCTAAAAATATTTAGTTATTTATGCAAAAGTTTTCTTTTAGGATCTGAGGTATTGTGTGTGTGTGTGTGTGTGTGTGTGTGTGTGTGTGTGTGTGTGTGTGTGTGTGTGTGTGTGTGTGTGTGTGTGTGTGTGTGTGTGTGTGTGGTTCTGGTATCCTCATTGTAAAACCAGTAAATGTTGACCATATATTTTTTTGGTTTATAAGTCATAAAGAATGATCTTTTTGAAAATCTAAAATGGCAGAAAGTTTTGTGTCAGGGCTAGGTTTAGGGCAGGGGTAGGCAAGTTCGGTCCTGGAGAGCCGCAGTCCTGCAGAGTTCAGCTCTAACCCTGAAAAAATCCTCACTTGCCTGTAGCCTTAGTGATCCTGAAGACATTGATGAGCTTGTTCAGGTGTGTTTGATTAGGGTTGAAGCTAAACTCTGCAGGACTGTGGCTCTCTAGGACCGAACCTGCCTACCCCTGGTTTAGGGGTAGGGTAAGGGGGTAGAAAATACAATTTGTACAGTATATAAAAACCATTATGTCTATGGAATGTCCCCATAAATCAGGTAACCCAACGTGTGTGTGTGTGTGTGTGTATTCATGTTAACGTCTGTTGTGTACATCTTGTGAATCTGTGGGTTATTCTGTGGATTTAACTGCTGTCCTTGACCCTAGAACATTTGAGAAAAACACTTCAGTACAGCGTTTTCTAAGGAAATTGCAAATTCAAATATGACATTTAGTTTTTGGTTCTAATGGGAACCTTTATATTTTATAGAGATATGATATATTTTATATTTGTAATGTCAGGCTCCATCAGACTCCATGAGGTTAATAGCATTAGCATTAGTATGCTGCTTCTAATTAATTCTCATAAATCCTCATTGATGTTCTTTACAGTCATTGACCAAAAGAACTCCACAGCACTGCACCCTGCCTGAAAGAGCTCAAACACAATCAAAACTCATGTGAAGATGAAATGTTTAAGGCTTCTTTCATTTCATGTATATTTCACAAGGTGAACGTAATTTCACCAAGCACAACATGTTCCTGGATCACCATCCTTGTTGATCCTGGAACAACATTCTAATCAACCAATCAGAATTGAGGGATAAGTTTTCAAGAAATGTCAGTTTTAGGCTTACAGTCAGGGTTAGATTCTTCTATACCCTTCTTATTCAACTATCATTTCCCTCTGATTTCAGGAATAAATTATGGGTAGGGTTAGGTTTAGGGGTAGGGATAGGGTTAGGTCGATATTTTTGGACAGTAATGTTGATCCAGGATCAACAAAAGATGTTGATCCAGGAACATGTCTTACTTGGCAAAATCACTGTGACCATTTTATAAACATTAAACATTAAACATTACAGCCCAAAATCAACACAAATTTAATTACAAGTTGAGCTGAACATGGGGGACAAATTTAAATGTTACATTTGACACAGTTTTTTTTCTGTTTGATTTCATTTAATTTGATTTGGGCTCACTTATACCATCTGCTGTGTCAGGTCTTTCTGCACTGCCTGCAACATCACTTCAGCATTCTCCTCTTTAATGGCTTTCATAAATTGTGCTCTGGCTGTTTAGTTATTACTATCACTGTGACATTTACAGTACATGGAGATTACTTTCAACATAGTATAGCAGATGAACAACTCTGTGATTTTAATGGCTGAACACAATATTTGATTCCGCATTAGATAGCTTTATCATCCGTTCATGGCAGTGCTTGAATGTCATAATGTAACCCTGAGGCGAACCAGTGGTGCATTTTGAAACAGAATAACATTCAGTAAATGCCTTGCAAATATATCTCAGATTCCATCTTTTAAGTGGCATATATATACATCTATAAATATGTCAGACATGTTGCGTTGTAAGTGTAATGTGTTGCACAAAAGAATATCTCCTTTAATTATCTCTTTTTATAACATATTAAATGTTACCTTGAAATAATACAAGGGTTAATTTAAACAGATACTTACTGTGTGCATACATTGTACTATTATTTTTAAAGTACATATACATACAATATAAAGTGGGACTTTTTTATTTTCCTGCTCTAAGTAGGTTGCTGTTCTGCTTATTAAAGTTACTCTATTCTTGTTTGTTGAATTCTATCTTCAGTATTTGCAGTCTTTCGTTTTAAAGTGTGATACACATCTTCATTTGCAGAGTTTCACTTTTCGAGTTAAGGACGACTTTGATGAAACAGCTCTAATTAAATATGAACTGTTAAATTGTAATTAAAACACAAGACTAAACAACACTTAAAATACTGCTAATATGCAAATTCTGCAGCAACTTTTCTCTAGAAAGCAGAGAACGAGCATACTAACTACTCTTAAGCAGAACAGCTGCAGTGTTTTGAAAGTGTTCTCATTCACAAGGGCACTTATAGAAAATGTGAAGTTCAAAGTGAAAGTTGCGATATTTGGTACCCACTGAAATAACTTTGCTACATTCTCATGTTTGTTGTCTTCAGTATGTTACATTAACATATATACAGTGTGGTACAAAAGTCTAGAAATGTCTAGCATATGGGATTCAGAATCTAATTTTAACTTGAAAATAAACAGAACATTTTAGGATTTTGAAAAAATTTTTACATTAACATAGAATTAAAAAGTGATATGACATGATATTTAAGATGTTAGAGATATTTATATTATTGCCGACAATGTAATTAGCAATAATTACATTTTTAAATGTAGAAAAATGCAAAAATAGAAGAATTAATGGTATTAGAAAAATTTGTTGATTTTAATAGTAAAATATTTTATTATAACGGAAAAATATATTTTAATGTTATGTGGATTAGTTTTAATATATCAGTTTTATAGCCTGAATATTGGTTTTCTTTTTGAAAAAAATACCAAATTGTCTTGTTAATTCACCTGCATCAGTGTTCATTGGCTGTATTATTGAACTAAAAAAAGGGAAAGAAAAGAAAATAAATTCTCTCTCTCTCACGTGTGTGTGTGTGTGTGTGTGTGTGTGTGTGTGTGTGTGTCTTGCCACATCCTCAGTGAGACAGATGGGATTGTAGGAGGGGGTGTTGCCAATGTGAGGGACAGGAATAATAATTATAATAATAAAAACTTAATCAGGATTAGAAAACTTCTAAAAAAAATCTGTAGTCAGGACTAGTCTGATGCGAACAAGCAGCATCTTTCAGCTATAGGTGACATGTCTTTGAATTGAACCTCAGTGGTAACCCTGGCAAGACTTCAGTGACCCATATAAATACAGAGAGGAGAAAGGTTCCTTCTTATGTTAATGAGCATTTCAGTATGAGATGTGGAGAGGGTTACAATCAGCATGCAAAAGGTGCTCAGGAGGGGACGCACACACATGCACCCGTTCTCTCTCCTAACTAACGCACATATAAAGACGTGTTATAGCCACTTTTAGCACTTTTAGCTCTAAACTTAAAATACTTCAGATTTACTTTTTAAACATTCTGGAATAAAATGTCCAACTCTTTTGTCTCACTGAGCCTAATTTAAATTTTATTTGTTCTAAATGGACAATTGCACAATATTTTCACGCTTTTTGCATAATTTGACAAAATCACAGTTTGATTGGAAATATGGTTTTTACTCTCTCTCTCTATATCTCTTTTCAGCTCAAGTTTGTACCTTACCAACATCTGTTTTCCCCTCGTAACCAGGTACACAAATTTTTAAACTTTATTTGGGGCAAAAATCTGATATAAAAAATACCACACAAGAGAACAAAAATGTAAAAAATATATATATATATTTGTTTTATAATGTTTTTTCTTTGTCTGGCAATAAGTGAAGTGAAAAACATTGTGAAAAGTGGCTAAAAATGAATGATAATGGCAAACGGAAAAACATTTTGAGATATTATATATTATATATATATATTATAAATATATTTTCATATATTAAAATAATTTATTCTTTTTTTGTATAAAGTATAACACCTGGGACATGAAAGCCTTGAAGAAATATACATCTACACTGAGGGGATTTTTTTTTAATATCTCATTTATTCAAAATTTATTATTAATTAAAATGTATTTATTACTAATTTATTCTGGCTTTATTCAAAGAAAAAATATTATTTAACATCACTGAATCAGCCTAAATACATTAGTTTATTTAAAAAAGAAATAAATAATGAATAATTGTGATGGGTTAAATCAGGTAGAAATAGCTCTTTAAGGTAACAATTGCAGGTCACTCTCCCAATATAGTCTCTTCACAGCCATAAATCTGGGAAACACACATCCATGCTCCTCTCAGAGACTCAAGCTTGTAAATCGGATTTCCACTGTGTGTCAAGTGACATTGATCTGTGAGTCATTTCGGTTTATAAATTATTATAATACTGAGGATTGGAGTCTGAATTGATTGTAAGCTTTTAACGCCATATTGTTCTGTCTCTGGTAGGGAGAAGAAACACATTGTCAAAATCCACTTTCACACTCTCAAACTATAAGTGTGTGTTTATGTAATCTCCTGCTAAAACATTTATCCATCTATTTTACTGATAGAATAATAGATTGCGCTTTACAGTTTGTTCATTACAGCAAAAAACCTTTTTGCCGTCCACCAAAACTGTGCTATGGAGCTTGAAACAAGGAAATGATGTACAGTAATGTAATATACTTTTAAATGAGAGAGAATAATAAAGTCTCCTCCCATGTCTTTTGGACATAACGCCACACTGACTATAATAAGACCTTTTCTGAAAAGAAAAAAAAAGAGACTTTGGGCCCAATGCAGCTGCTGGTTAAAGTGATGACAGCTTTTACAGGAAGTTGTAGACATCTTGCCGCGGTCACCTTCAGCATTGCCCAACAGACTCAGCGGTAGCTGTCTCGCCCTCAAACACGGCAATATAGGGTAAATACTGAGCCTCAGTGATCCGTAAACTCATTAAGGACCTTTTAATTAAACGTCAGGTCATCAGCATGCAAGACACTTAGATCAAGTCTGCAGAAAGCTTTGCATGTCTCACACAAAGGAGACCTTTGAAGTATATAATGAAGGTGTTAATCAGAAGGGATGGATCTAATTGTAAGCCCTACCCTTCTCACACTGTAAGAGATGTTCTTGGTTCATCCTTGGGCTTTTGATACATACTTCAGTCATCATCAGAATCTAATGGTCAGGCTAAAGCTGTAGTTTTGTCTGAGATCAAAAGAAAAATTAAGAATTGCTGAAAACATAAATGGAATATTCTGGTTTCAGTACAAATTAAGCTGAGAACAAAAATAAATAAATAAATAAATAAATACCTGATTGCACTAAATGAATGATTGAACGAACAAATGAATGAAATAATCTGAGATGCAGTGAAACACTTATAAAAGAAGTGATTGGGGCCAAACCATAAACATTAGAACGTTCACTGTTTCAAAAGTATAGAAACAATACACTAACTAACCTTCTCGGGGTAAATGCATCAAGGCTGCATTTATTTGGTCAAAATACAGTAAAACAGTAATAATGTGAAATATTGTTTTCTATTAATTAGTTAATATGCTTTAAAAAGTAATTTATTTTTGCAATGCAGTGATTACTCAAATCTTCAGTAACACATGATCCTCCAGAAATTATTTTTGTGTATAAACTGATGCTTTTTTCAGTGTTCTTTGATGAATAGAAAGTTCAAAAGAACAACATTTATTTGAAATAGAAATGTTGTAAAGATATTTGTCATTATAAATTGCACTTGTGATGATTTAATGCATTAAATTGGTTAATTTTAATGAACTTGTTTCCGAATGAGGTTAACTTGCATTGAACTCAGAATATTTCTTTAAAGTTTAGCAATTTCTTTTAACATCAAATTAAATTTTCTTCCATATTAAAAATGACTGACAGAAAAGAAATGGTGCTTATGTGTGTGAAATCTGTGAAAAGCTCCTTCAATATAAAAAAAAAAATATATATATATATATATATATATATATATATATATATATATATATATATATATATATATATATATATATATACAGGTCCTTCTCAAAAAATTAGCATATTGTGAAAAGGTTCTCTAAACGAGCTATTAACCTAATCATCTGAATCAACTAATTAACTCTAAACACCTGCAAAAGATTCCTGAGGCTTTTAAAAACTCCCAGCCTGGTTCATTACTCAAAACCGCAATCATGGGTAAGACTGCCGACCTGACTGCTGTCCAGAAGGCCATCATTGACACCCTCAAGCGAGAGGGTAAGACACAGAAAGAAATTTCTGAACGAATAGGCTGTTCCCAGAGTGCTGTATCAAGGCACCTCAGTGGGAAGTCTGTGGGAAGGAAAAAGTGTGGCAAAAAACGCTGCACAACAAGAAGAGGTGACCGGACCCTGAGGAAGATTGTGGAGAAGGACCGATTCCAGACCTTGGGGGACCTTTGGAAGCAGTGGACTGAGTCTGGAGTAGAAACATCCAGAGCCACCATGCACAGGCATGTGATTTTGAACCAGAAACAGCGGCAGAAGCGCCTGACCTGGGCTACAGAGAAGCAGCACTGGACTGTTGCTCAGTGGTCTAAAGTACTTTTTTTTTTTTTTCGGATGAAAGCAAATTTTGCATGTCAATCGGAAATCAAGGTGCCAGAGTCTGGAGGAAGACTGGGGAGAAGGAAATGCCAAAATGCCTGAAGTCCAGTGTCAAGTACCCACAGTCAGTGATGGTCTGAGGTGCCATGTCAGCTGCTGGTGTTGGTCCACTGTGTTTTTATCAAGGGCAGGGTCAATGCAGCTAGCTATCAGGAGATTTTGGAGCACTTCATGCTTCCATCTGCTGAAAAGCTTTATGGAGATGAAGATTTCGTTTTTCAGCACGACCTGGCACCTGCTCACAGTGCCAAAACCACTGGTAAATGGTTTACTGACCATGGTATTACTGTGCTCAATTGGCCTGCCAACTCTCCTGACCTGAACCCCATAGAGAATCTGTGGGATATTGTGAAGAGAAAGTTGAGAGACGCAAGACCCAACACTCTGGATGAGCTTAAGGCCGCTATCGAAGCATCCTGGGCCTCCATAACACCTCAGCAGTGCCACAGGCTGATTGCCTCCATGCCACGCCGCATTGAAGCAGTCATTTCTGCAAAAGGATTCCCGACCAAGTATTGATTGCATAACTGAACATAATTATTTGAAGGTTGACTTTTTTTGTATTAAAAACACTTTTCTTTTATTGGTCGGATGAAATATGCTAATTTTTTGGAGATAGGAATTTTGGGTTTTCATGAGCTGTATTAACGGCTGGGTGAAGGAAGGACTGGAAACAATAGCGAGTTATGGTTTTTAATGAACAATGAATCTAAAATATATGAAAGTTTAATTTTTATCATTACATTATGGAAAATAATGACTTTTATCACAATATGCTAATTTTTTGAGAAGGACCTGTATATATATATATATATATATATATATATATATATATATATATATATATATATATATATTTCAATAATTAGAGAGAAGATTAATGAATCAAAACCCTACCTATATCATAGAAGCTGAGTCAGTGCAATAGAAGCAGCTTAATGAGTTTGTGCCTCCAAAGTCAATGGGCCACTAGAAAATGAGAGAGGGGGTTAAAGACGGAGAGAAGGGCAGCCAGGCAAACTTTGCACTCTGTGTAATTTTCAAAGGCTGTAAGACCATCATACACATTATTCTGGAGTCTCTTGCTGGAGTTCTGTCATTTGATTGCATGATAACAATTTCAAGTTTTAGTTTTATTTGAAATAATCAAACGAGAACTTTGTGTGCTTTCAGATGGGCATCCTTACTTAAGGTCCATGTGGCATTTATATTTATTTGTAAATATATTCTTTCATTTATTCAAACTACAACCTAAAATACTTGGTGACTTAGGCTTTGTAAACTAAAACATAATACTCTCAAATAATTTCACATCTGCTCTAAAACAAGATATATATATATTTCTTCAATAGACAATCATGTTTTAATTAATGTCTGTGTTGTATTTCAGTTGTTTATTGGGCTGCAGGTGTAAACATTAAGGTAAAAATGAATATAATAATATGTTTTGTTCCTCCCTGGTCATTTGAGAAAGGTCAGAGCAAAGGAGGTTTCTAATTAGGATGCTCCATTAAACCCGGAGCCATTTTGTCTTTCATTGAATTTTACATGACACTGAGGAATAATGGTGACAGATTGTTGTAAATACTGTTTGTTTTGTTCATTGTAAAACACCTCAGACATATTTTACAAGGTTTAAACAGTCTGCAGCTGTGAGAAGCAACTGAGAGACATAAACCTGCTATATAGGGAATTTTAGAAAGTTTTTTTCTGAAGAACTTACCCAAACTTAAATTCAGCCACAATAAGTCTGTTAATTGAATTTCTCCAAATCTGTTTTTTTTTTTTTTTTTTTTTTTTAAGCAGTTGTCACATGAGGAAATCAGCTCACAAGGGCTAGTTGGTGTAGCTGGGTCAATGATATGAAACTTTTTTTATTAATATTAAAAATTCTGTTAATTTATTAAAATTTATCATAAAAAAAGCACAGCTGGTTCTTCTTCAGTGTCCTAGGGAAGAAGATGCGCTGGTGAGCCTTCTTGACCAGGCTGGAGGTGTTTGTGGTCCAGGACAGGTCCTCCCAGATGGTGGTTCCCAGGAACCTGAAGCTGGAGACATGTTCAACAACCATCCCGTTAATGTGGATGGGGTCATGCATGCTTACTTTCTTCTTCCTGAAGTCCACAATGAGCTCCTTTGTCTTACTGGTGTTAAGGAGCAAGTTGTTGTCAGTACACCATGCGGCCAGGTGCTGTACCTCCTACCTGTAGGCAGTCTCATCGTTGTCTCTGATGAGGCCAATCACTGTGGAGTTGGACCCATGCACAGGCTTGCAGTCGTGGGTGTAGAGGGAGTAGAAGAATGGGCTCAGCACACAACCCTGTGGTACGCCAGTGTTGAGTGTGATGGTGGTGGAGCAGGTGTGGCCTGTCCTTACATGCTGAGGTCTGTTGGTCAGAAAGTCCATAATCCAGTTGCAGAGGTCTCCAAGTTTTGTGCTCAGCTTGGAGGGAATGACAGTGTTAAATGCTGAGCTGAAGTCAACAAACAACATCCGTACATATGTGTTGTTATTGTCCAAGTGTGTGAGTACCAAGTGCAGCACTGTGCATAGTGCATCTTCTGTGCTCCTATCGCTACGCTAGGCAAATTGGTGTGGGTCCAGTGTGGGTGGGAGGCAATCCATGAGGTGTGCTAGGATAAGTCGCTCAAAGCACTTCATAACAATAGGTGTGAGTGCTATGGGGCGGTAGTCATTCAGGCACATCGGGGAGGAGTGTTTCGGCACTGGCACAATGGATGTGGACTTAAAGCATGTTGGCACAGTTGCTTGGGTGAGGGACAGGTTGAAAATATCTGTGAAGACCCCTGCAAGCTGCTCTGCACATGCTATAAGCACACATCCAGAAATGCCGTCCGGGCCAACAGCCTTGCGTGCATTGATCCGCCTCAGTGCAGTGTAGACATCTGTGGAGGTGAGTTTGAGGGGTTAGTGGTCTGCTGAGAGTGTGATCTTGGTGGTCGTCTCCTTGCTGTCACTGTTGAAGCAGGCATAAAAGTCATTTAGCTCGTTAAGGAAGGAGACGTCTGTGATCGTTGGAGTGGAGTTGCTTGGCTTGTAGTCACTGATGACCTGGATGCCCTGCCACATGCGTTGGGGGTCAAAGTTGGAAAAGTGTTCCTCTACCTTTAGCTTGTAGTAATACTTGGCCTTTTCTGATGCCCCTCCTCAGGTTAGCCCTGGATTTGCTGTAGGCCTGAGCGTCATCTGATCTGAAGGCAGTGTTGCAGGCTTTCAGCAGGAGTCGCACCTCCTAATACAATAAATGAATAATAAAATAATGTATGTGATACTTTTTTATTTATTTATTTATTTATTTATTTATTTATTTTACCTTCAAAAGTATATTTATAAACCTTTTGCCCTAAGAGATATACAGGAGTAAAAATGTGAGTACAACTAGCCCCATTCTCATAATTAAATGTCAGAAAGGATTTTTTTTATTTTTATTTATTTTTTATTTTTTATTTTTTTATGTTCAGTCACCTTGCATTACATACCCTTCACCCAAATAAGCTAAGCGAGAATTTAGAGAATTTGGTTCTGGGCACAGGTGTGTGGAAGCTGTCATATTCCTGCATTTTGGTGCCTGTCAAATATGACCCTGTTTGTGCTTTCATAAGACTAAATGTGGCCTCGGAGAATAAGATAAGATAAAAATGCATGTTTGTTTAACACTGCTCTCACTGTCACACAAAAACACACAGACTCAAAGTGAAATTGGAGTATGAGTGTGAGCAGCAGCAGAGTGGAGTTTATGATTTCTGGAATCTTCTGTGTCCTTGGGGAAGAGGCAGATTAGCCCTTGACTCAAACAGGATCATGAGTTATGAGAAAGGGACCGTGACAAAGCTGGAAAATGGGAAGGGGGGCTCTGCTGTCCCTCGGCTGTCCTTTCTGTGACCTCTCTTTTTTCCTCCACCAATAGGAGAAAACCCATTATATCCCACAAACCATGATGGGTGTTGGCTAGATGCTGCCCTTGTGCACTGATCTGAGACCTGCTCCTCAGCTTTTCTTATAATGGTAATGGATTTGGCCAGGATCATGATTTGGCTGATCTTAGATCATGTAAAATGAGCCTTGTGATCTGTTGTCGGTGTCAGGCAAAACAGCACACATGGCAGAATGTGCAGATGGAATCGATAAGCATCTACTTTTAAACTCCTGAGAGGGAATTTATTTGATGATTGGAACACTTGTCAAATTAGAGAGCACTGTAATTATTGTATTCTGTGGGCTTACAGCTTGTCTAAAAGCGTGCGTGAAATATTATTTTGTGAGGGTGTCATCCATTGACTCTATGCTCTTTTTAAAGATTCCCATTTTTATATTTGAACCCTTCTTCCACTTCAATACTTCAGCAGTGCTTAATGCCACTTCTGATTTAGGACTATACTGTATCGAGCTGGTATACACTTAAATATGCTGATCATTCTGTCATTCACTCACCTTTGTGTTATTCCAAACTCATTTCATTCTACAAAAAGAGAGTTTCTGAACCATTACCTGGCCACTCTTTTTAATATAATGAAAGTGAATATGTGATATAGTGAAAGAGGCATGTCAAGCTCCAGAAAGACATAAATGTGTCTTAAAGTAGTTCATTTGATATATCCACTAGAAAAGCCCCAACATTTTATTTTTTTTTTTCGTTTGTTGCTTCAAGTTCAAAACACCTTTGCAGTGGTATACTGTTAGCAAACATCCCAATGCTGCCCACGCTGCTGGAAGCAGCATCTGTATAAATATGTAAAATGAATATGTGCTTCATGCTTGAAATGAACCAGAGAATTATGTACTATGTAATAGTATCAATGGTAGTGGTGTTTACTGGCCAGAGCAAACTTTTCCAGAAAATTTGCATTGACAAGCGGTTTCAAACTCCTGAAATGAATTTCAAACGTAACTCATTTTCGCCAGATTTTGTTTGGAATGATATCACAGCAGTTTATTTTTTGATTTATCTTGTTTCAAATGTTTATTTTGTCATCATTTGCTACATCCAGCAAAGTAAACCAAAAGATTAAAGGTTGATTCTCAAAATTCTGTATTTTCTGAAAGCTTTTTTTCAAGATAAATTTAGATGTCTTTCCAAAAAAAGAACATTTAAAAATTCCAAAAGGGCCACAAAGGAGCCCATATACTGTAAGCACATATGAAAGAAAAAAAAGTGAATTTTATAGTATGTGTACAGTGCAACAGCAAAGAGCCTTTTTACATTTCAGAGAAGCCAAGTTGTGATACCGAACACGACCACATGGAGATGCCAAAAAAAAAAAACCTAAACCAACCGCCAGCTGACTGCATATATCTACTACTGTAGACAGATCCATTCATTATCGTGAATGTGTGTGGAAACAAACTGAATGTACGGAAATGTATTATGAAATGGACTCACACGTGCGTACTGTATGACTCCTGTAAGCCACCGCAATTGCCTTAACCTTGATTGCAGTCTTCATCAATCAAAACTTTACTAGCGAGACTGGTTATCCAGTCGAGAAAATGTAGTCTCATCTGGCCATACAGTGGTGGGATGTGTTGACAATCCATTCAGTCTGTACTTCACACAGCGCAACATGTGAGGTCTCGCGCTCTTCAGAGACAATCACTATGACAGAGCTCTGCAATCTCTGATGTAATCAGCCTGGTTTCCTTTATATTAGTACTGTTTTGGATGGATTGTTTGAACTTCCTGGATCATTGGACTGAAAACTTTCCCGGAGTTTAGCAGCTTAAAATGATCTGATCGCAAGCATAGAAGCAAAATAGGGTTAAAGGGTTAGAATAGAAATTGTGCTTCAGTAATTTTACGTTAACTGAATTAAATTATTTTAATGTGTTAAGGATTGTAAAAAGAATCGCATGTGTTAACGATGACAGCCCTAATATATATACACACATACACACATTTTTGCATCACAATAGAAAAGACGATCACAATGCTGACTTTATTTATTTATTTTAATCCAAACCTTTATTTTGCTTGGAAAGTTCATATTTTTTTTTACTACAGCACTTTTATATGCCTTGTTGGCCTTGTGTTGTTGTGTTGTGCCAGCTACTGTCATGCAGTCCTCCTTTAAAAGCTTTCAAAGAAAACCCAGCTTTCCACAGTCTTAATCTTGCATACACTTTTTGGAGGTTAAACCCAATGACAACCTAACTCTTGCTTTTCCTTATCTCTCGCCGTCATTTCTGACACCCACAGTGCCTTTCTGCAGCTCCCTGTGGCCCCGTATCTAATATTTCTGAAGAGCGCAAGAGGCCTTTCAATACTCTCTTCACCTGCCTCCTTTAAAATCCGATAGCAAAATCCGTCCGCACAGCCCCCCCTCGCGTTCTGGATCAATAATGTCAACAGGAGCCCAAGTGTGTGCCAAGACACTTTTATCAATGTGCTTTCCCAGCTTAAGCACCAGAGGAAATCACGGTAGCAGGGGGTTCTTGAGTTTGAAGCACCCCAGGACAGAGAGGGTTTCTCTGGGTCAGGGAGGTGCAGCTCAGCTCCTGTAAGCGAGAGTGATTGAATCCATAACAGAGGTCCAGAGCACTGGGTGATTGTGATTAAGCACTGGATTCATGTTGAGGGACATTTCTTGTCGTTTTCCCAGCAGCGGATGTTGATTTGGTCTTTGATGATGAACCAGCATGGAGTTGAAGCCAGATATTAGTTTTGAGTAAAAGTGATTTTAGACTTAGAGTGGATTCAACTTAAGGCTCACTGCTCTGGACATACCTTGTTGTAACAATTGTGTAAACTGGGTAATGAGCAGCAAAAGGATTTTGAGATATAGACAGATAGTTAGTGCAAGAACATTCTGACTTCTGACATATAAATTAGAGTCAGTGATGTGATGCTCATTTTGCTATCTCTTAGTTTGTTAAATACATAAAAAAATGCAGTTCATAAATACTACCTACTACATAAATACTAACAGAAAATATTTATCATAGAAATGACCATTGCAGACCCACATGCCTAGGTGTCAACGTCATTAAGCCTCTTAAAATGTTAAGCAGGTAATAAGAACTTTTATGACAAGGTAAGGTTAGTTCAGCTTGTAAAATGATGGATACAATCCCCCCGAAATGTACTGACATTTGAGTTAATGATTCACTTTTTTTTTTTTTTTTTTTTTTTTTTTTACAAATACATTTATTATGAATTATACGTTCAAATATCTTGCACAATGACTTGTAGGAATTTTAGCCCATTTTTCAGTACAGAACCACTTCAGTAAAGCCAACCTGGTTAAAACCAGGTTCACTAGGCTCACAAAACTCGACATAAATCAAGAGTTTGAACCAGAGTTTTTTGATTAACTCTGGAGAGTGCGCACCTGAACGTGTGACACATACAGCAAACAGCCAATCACACGGAACGTGTGGAGAGCATCAGCAAAGAGTCATTTAGATTTACTTCTCGCGAGAGTCAGCGCAATTCACTTTTCAGCTGAAGATTAAGAGATGTCGTTATTAAATATGTAATACATTTACTGTAAATGCATTTAGAAGGCAGGAATAAACACTTCTGCTGCAATAAAAGTTTGCAGCAGAAAGAAAGTATATTTCTATGCATTTTAAAAGTTGCATATATTAAAGCTTATATATACTGTATATGTTATATACAAAGCTTAAAATTGCCACTTCATATAATAATTTTATGAATATATTATATGAATTATAAACAATTACAATTAATATAATATAAATATAATAAATAAGTAGCTGAAAAAGTCTGGCAATTTTTTCTCTAAAATTCTTTGACTGTAAACTGTTTTAATTTGGAGTGAGAGATACAGGGGAGTGGCTTCATTGCATCAGATATGTCACTTTGCTCACAGCTGATTGGTCAGGTTTGGGTTTGCGATCTCTAACCCAGAACAAAGCCTGCTTCAGAGCAGGTTAGCTTTGTAGTTACCATGGTGATGAAAAACTCAGAGTTTGATCAAACTGAACATGAACTTACCTGGGTAAAAACTGAAACCGGCTTTGTGCTGCAGGTCACAGGTCCTTCCACAACATTTCAAATGGATTAAGGTCCAGACTTTGACCTGGCCATTCCAAAACATTAACTTTGTTCTTCTTTAACCATTGGGATAAACTCGGGAACTGGAACCCTCTCTAGGCTAAACTCGGGGACAGGATCTCTCCGTGGTCTAAACTCAGAAACAGGAACCCTCTGTGGGCTTAAATCAGGAACAGGAGCCCTCTGTGGGCTTAACTCGGGAACATGAGCCCTCCATGGGCTAAACTCGGTAACAGGAGCCCTCCGTGGGCTAAACACGGGGGCTGGAGCCAACACTGGAGCGAGCTCAGGGGTTGGAGCCAACACTGGAGCAAGCTCAGGGGTTGAGCCGACACTGGAGTGAGCTCAGGGGCTGAGCCGACACTGGAGTGAGCTCAGGGGTTGAGCCGACACTGGAGTGAGCTCAGGGGCTGAGCCGACACTGGAGTGAGCTCAGGGGCTGAGCCGACACTGGAGTGAGCTCAGGGGCTGAGCCGACACTGGAGTGAGCTCAGGGGCTGAGCCGACACTGGAGTGAGCTCAGGGGCTGAGCCGACACTGGAGTGAGCTCAGGGGTTGAGCCGACACAGGAGCGAGCTCTGGGGCTGAGCCGACACTGGAGTGAGCTCAGGGGCTGAGCCGACACTGGAGGGAGCTCAGGGCTGAGCCGACACTGGAGGGAGCTCAGGGGCTGAGCCGACACTGGAGTGAGCTCAGGGGCTTAGCCGACACAGGAGCGAGCTCTGGGGCTGGAGCCCACAGTCTCTTCCTCTGCAATCTTCTCTTTTGGGCTGAGGAGAGGGAGATGACCAGCGGGCTTGACAGCAGAGAGACTGGCGAACTTGAGTGCTGAATGGCCGGCGGGCTTGTGTGAGCCGCAGTAGGCAGGCTTGACATCGTTGAAGCCAGCAGGCTTGAGTGCTGAATGGCAGGTGGGCTTGTGTGAGCCACAGCCACCGGGCTTGACATTGGAGCAGCCAGCATTTCTGGGCTGAGGACGATTGTGGAGCTTCAGAGGATTCCTTTATTTCTTCCACTTCAAAATCTGATATCTTAAATAGTCTTTAATAAATGAAAACACAGGGGATATTCCAACACAAAAGCTTGAGCATGAACATAAAGAAACACAGAGAACATAACGAGTTGACCAGACGAAGGATAACTTAACAGGCAGGAACTAATATACACAGGATGATTACAAAACACAGGTGCCGGGGATTAATCAATGAAACTAAACAAGGACAGGAAGGTGACCAAATAAGGAAAGACAGGAAACACAAAGAAAACCATAACAAAACAAACTGAACATATGACAATATAAAAGTAGTCAAATTTAAGGAAGTTGTGTCAATACTTTACATGATGGTTACCACATCATTAAATTTAATATTTTCTTGAAAATGTTATAAATATTTTTTGTAATAAACATGTTGGTACAACCATATTCTCCAACGTGAATATAAAGAGTCGATTTCTAATAACTATTCAAAACTAGCGTTTCAAATATTTTTCTATTTCTTTATGATAGACAATCTCATTTGTCACTGAACTGTTAATTGTTGAGATGAAAGAAGTAATGCAAACATTTCAGTATAACTTACTATTCCAGTATTACTTTTGTTCTGTATGTGGAGACTTTAAGGTGATTATATATACATTGATTTTTTTTTTTCTTAGAAATTGTCTTTAAATCCTACTCTTTTAAAGCCCACACACATGAATATCCCCTGCTCTCAGGAATGGGAGATGTGGAGGAGTTGGCTGACATTACGTATATGTGTGTTTTTACTGAAGTGCTTTTCATGTTCAAGTCAACAAATCCACTTAACCTTGTCTTTTTTTCTTGCTAGTTATTTATTTATTTATTTTATTCAGAGGTTAACTTTTTTCCTGAGTCTGTAGAGTCCAGGAAAGTGAGCAAATGTTTTTGAAAAAGTTTTGATTGTCTTTTGAGTATACAAAGCTTCCGTGGCATGTCTTTGTGTGTTTTTTTGTGTATATCTGTCTGTCTTTGAGCACTGTTTCAGGGAACTGACAGCACTGAGACAAAATAAGCAGATGAACTGATGAACTCTGCCAGAATACAAAAGGCAAACAAAACAAGCTGTGTTATTTTACCAATTGCATAAGAACAATTTACACTAAGCAATTTATAGAGCTTCAAGTCTGGAACTCATTTTCAGGAATACATTTACAACGGGTTGTGCTTGTGAATAAGTAAATTCTTAATATTCCCTCTCTGAATGGTAGGGTTTGATTAGTTTGACATGTCTTTTGATTAATAGACACCCATTTCCAACTCTGTTTCTTTCTCAGACATTAGAGATATATGTTTTATATTAAGAGAAAGCTTTAAGCTGTGTAGTTTTTCAGAGGTGTCTGTGAAGCTTCTTTCTGGACCATCCTTTGATTTAACACTTTTGTTTTATTCATGCTAATATGTGTGTTACTTCCTTTTCAATGGTACAGAGCTGGGTTTATTTTGGTACCGCTGTAAACATGTCAGTGATGTTGACAGTAATGTGCCTCTCCCAGCTGATAAAACAGAGGAGTCACCAGCTTTGGGACTCTCACAGTATTTATTCAGCAAATGGCCAAAGGAGAGCAGGCCATTTGGCCAAGGAGAGCTTACCATTCAAAGAGAGAACAGAGGTAAGCTCCATAAATATAACATAGACACACACACACACACACACACACGGTATCCTCTTTTAAATCACACTGGCTTAGAGTGTGAGCCTAAGGCAGGGCTTGCTCTCCTTATTGTAAAATGTGGTTGTATTAAACATACTCAGAATGCTGTCAGGACCTCTGGGAGAGTGGAGAAGCCACAGTTAGAAAGACCTCTCATAAAATCTTGTTCCAGATCCTGCATTCACCAGGGTAAATTTCTGTACTTGCTCAGGCCGGTTGAGTGAAAACAAAGAAAACATTTTTTTTTTTTTTTTTAAGTATTTTTTTCTTGTTTTCCAAGACAAAAAAATAAATAAAATAAAATAAATATATAAATAAATAATATATATATATATATATATATATATATATATATATATATATATATATATATATATATATATATATATATATATATATATATATTGTGACGCGTGTCCTGAGTTTTCTCATCAGCGTCGCCCTGGAAACTGAGCAGGCACACCTGCACCTGCTCATCACGGGCTGAGCGGCCACACCTGCGCCTCATCAAACGCTGCTCTCATAAACCCGGCAAGCGAACACAGAGGTGAGAGATGTCTCTGCAAGACTCGGCTAACCCTTTCTTTCATTGTGCCCGCAGAGAGCAGCGTGTGACTGCCAGCCCCAACACCCACGGGAAAGCACGGACCCACACTGCACCAGCGCACCCCTTTTATGAGGAAGCCGAGCACCGAGCACCAAGCCACCTCACGCCAACGCCATTTCACTACCCGGACCTCTAATAAAAATCCACCCTTCGGGGAACTTACCCTTCATCCTCGAGTCGTGTCCTCCTACACACCTCCACACTGGTGGAGAATGCGGGCAGGACAGTGAAGAGGACACCGACGACCCCTCCTCACACGGCGTTCGACGACTGGACTGGTTTGGATTGTTGTTTTGTTTTTTTTTCCCCACGCTCCTTGCCTCACGTATTTTCTCTGGTTCCCCAGGTGGCGCTCCTCCCCCAACGATGGAAGAGCTGTTGAAGCACCTCACCGAGGTGAGCATCCGCCAGCAGCAAATCATGGAGCACATGGCCTCCCGGCAGGGGGAAAACCGAACGTGAGCTGGCCGCGCTCCGCCTCGCCACAGCCCCGCGAACTCCGCTACCTGACCCCCGTGTCCAGGCAACGCAGCTACTACCCAGGATGACAGCACACGATGACGTAACGATGTATCTCCAGATGTTCGAGACCGTGGCCACGCGGGAGGTGTGGCCCGAGGAGGAATGGGCACGCATCGTGGCCCCACTGCTCACGGGAGAGGCTCAGCGAGCGTACTTCGCGCTTCCCCCGGAACAAAGCACCTCCTACGAGGTCTTAACGGAAGGAGATCCTGGGCCGAATGGGGCCTGTCTCCGATCAGCGCTGCCCAGCTATTCAACGAGTGGACCTTCGACCCGCGGCAGCCGGCCCGGGCTCAAGCCGCTAGCCTCTCCCGTCTGGCCCAGCACTGGTTGCTGGCCGGGGGTCCCACCGTACACCAGGTAGCGGAGCGCGTTGTGGTCGACCGACTCCTGCGGGCCCTTCCCCGCCCAATGCGAAAGGCAGCCGGTATGCGGAACCCGACCAACGTGGACGAACTGGTCGAGGCCCCATAGAGCTGGCGGAGGCCACCCAACACCGGGAGGTAGGGGAGAGAGCGCCGCCGTTTCCCCGAAGGGTGGTCCAGGAGCAGCGCGCACCGGAGGGCACCCAGCGACCGGTGAGCAGGCCGGCGGTTCCCGGCCCACAGGATGAGCCCATGCCCACGGAAGCACCCCGCTCCCCAGGACGACCTTGGCTGGCAGGCTGCGCCGTGCACACAGAGAACGCGCCGCGGGCGGAGGTGAAAATAAACGGCCGCCCGTTCCTCGCTCTTCTGGACTCTGGCAGTGCGGTCAGCCTGGTCAAGACGTCGATCCTACCCCCGCGGGCCGAAGCCAAGACTAGACTCCCCATTACCTGTGTGCACGGCGACACCCGAGAAATGCCAGCGCGGCGGGTTACCATCGCTGCGCCAACCGGTGCCTGGCCAGTAGACGTCGGGCTAGTCAGGGATCTGCCAGTGCCGGTCCTCCTTGGAAGGGACTGGCCAGGGTTCGACCGCCTACTCGCCGCCGTCACTCAGCCTGCCAGCCTTGCCGGGAACCGCCCAACCCGGAAGCCCGGCAGGAAAGCCCGACGACGTCCCGGTGCTGCTGGCCTCCGACAGCCCCAGGGGTGGTGAGTCACCCCGTCCCTCTCATAACCTCTACTTTGATTTGTTCCAACAGGTGACTGGGGCCGGGGGTTTCTCCAAGGAGCAGCATGAGGACGATCGCTTCAAGCACTGTTGGGCTCGGGTGAGGGTTGCGGAGGGAAAGGAACTTCAGCCGGCACCCCACCCAACGCCCCACTTTATCGTGGACATTGGCCTGCTTTACTGTGTCGCCCAGCGGAAGGGGGAGGAAAAAACCCTGCTGGTGGTCCCGCACAGCAAAACGGAGGCAGTAATCGAGATCGCCCACGGCCATCCGATGGCAGGCCACCTGGGGGCCCAAAATACGATCCAGCGCCTCCGCGACCGGTTCCACTGGCCGGGCCTAGAGGCCAAAGTCCGACGATTCTGCCAGGCCTGCCCAACGTGCCAACAGACGTCGCCTCGGACCCCTCCCCCCAGCCCACTGATACCGCTGCCCATCATAGAGGTGCCCTTCGAGTGGATTGGGATGGATTTGGTGGGGCCGAAGTCCGCCCGGGGGCATGAACACATCCTCGTCATCGTGGATTATGCCACCCGCTACCCTGAGGCCATTCCCCTCCGTAAAGCCACCACGAAGGCCATAGCCCAGGAGCTGTTCCTCCTCTTCAGCCGGGTTGGCATCCCCTCCCAAATACTGACTGACCAGGGCACCCCGTTCATGTCCCGGATGATGGCCGAAGTCTGTAACCTCCTGAAGATCCGACAGCTCCGCACTACGGTGTACCACCCCCAGACCGACGGGCTCGTCGAGCGCTTTAACCAGACCCTCAAACAGATGTTGCGCCGAGTGGCGGCCGAAGATAAGTGGGACTGGGACCAGATGCTCCCCTACGTGCTCTTCGGGATTCGGGAGATCCCTCAGGCCTCCACTGGCTTTACCCCGTTCGAGCTGCTCTTCGGCTGACAACCCCGCGGTCTGCTCGATGTGGCCCGAGAGGCCTGGGAACAACAACCGGCGGTACACCGGACCACCATCGAACATGTGCGTGAGATGAGGGAGCGGATCGACAGAGTCATGCCCATCATCCGGGAACACCTCGTCAAGGCACAACAGGCGCAGCAACAGCATTACAACCGGGCGGCCCAACCACGGGAGTTCCAGCGAGGAGACCATGTCCTGGTGCTGGTTCCCCACGGCCGCCTGTAAGTTCCTGGCCACCTGGCAAGGGCCCTACACAGTCACGGAGAAGGTCGGTCCCGTCACGTACCGTGTACGGCAACCAGGGAAAAGGAAGGAGGATCAGCTTTACCATGTCAATCTGCTGAAGCGCTGGGTCGGGACCGGGCCCCAGCTCTCGGCCTACACCAGCTCGACTCCCGTGGTTTTTGATATGGATCCTCAACTCTCCGCCGCCCAGAAGTCGGAGCTGCAGCACCTGGTCAGTCAGTTTCCGGATGTGTTCTCCCCCCATCCTGGGCGGACCCACGTCGTAGAACACGACGTCCGCACACCACCGGGGACCATCGTCCGGCAGCGGCCCTACCGTGTCCCGAAGGCTCGGCGACACGCCATCGAGAACGAGGTACAGGAGATGCTGAGGTTAGGGGTATTGAACCATCGCGCAGCCCATGGTCCAGCCCCATCGTCATGGTTCCGAAGCCCGACGGCACCCTCCGCTTCTGTAACGACTTCCGCCGCCTAAACGAAGTCTCCGAATTTGACGGGTACCCAATGCCCCGTGTGGACGAGTTGTTGGACCGTTTGGGAAGGGCTCGGTTCATCTCCACTCTCGACCTTACCAAGGGCTACTGGCAGGTCCCCTTAATGGAGCAGACCAAACCCAAGACGGCCTTCTCTTCCCCAAGTGGCCACTGGCAGTACCGGGTCCTTCCCTTCGGCCTCCCCCTCTGGCCGCATCAGGCGTATGCGGTGGCCTACCTCCTCCTACATCATCATCAATCATAAGACTCGGCAAAACCATATGATGTCGTCATTCATTCGGAGACTTGGGAGGACCATCTAGAGCGGCTGCGGAGGGTGCTAACGGAACTACGCAGGGCTGGCCTGACCGCCAACCCCCAGAAGTGTCATCTGGCCCTCGCCGAGGCGAAGTACTTGGGGTACCAGGTGGGCCCGGCCCTCATTAAACCCCAAGAGAAGAAGGTGGCAGCTATCCTCTCTGCGCGCCGCGGCCCACCTCCAAGACACAGGTACGGGCCTTTTTGGGGTTGGCGGGGTACTACCGCTGCTTTATCCCTAACTTCTCCTCCTTAGCTGCTCCCCTGACAGACCTGACCAGGAAGGGGCAGCCGGAGAAGGTCCCGTGGACCCCCGAGACGGAAGCGGCGTTCCACCAGATAAAGGCGGCCCTCACGACGGAACCAGTCCTCCGAGCCCCCCGACTTCAACCGCCCCTTCCTGCTGCAGACGGATGCATCCGACACCGGGTTGGGAGCCATCCTATCACAGGGCCACGACGGTGAGGAACATCCGGTGATGTTCATAAGCCGAAAGCTGACCCCTGCATAACAACGGTACGCCACGGTAGAGAGGGAAGCGTTGGCCGTCAAGTGGGCAGTCCTGGAGCTCAGGTATTACCTCCTCGGCCGCCACTTCACCATGGTAACAGATCACGCTCCCCTACAGTGGATGGCCCGAGCCAAGGAGACGAATGCCAGGGTGACACGGTGGTTCCTCGCGCTCCAGGACTTCAACTTCACCGTACAACACCGAGCGGGGACGGCCAACGCCAACGCTGACGGACTCTCCCGGCTATGGTCAGCTTTCGCAGGTCTGTCAGGTTCCACTCCCCACCCTCCCCAGATCTCCCCGCTTCTCCATAGGAACAGGACGACGCTTGGGGGGGGGAGTGTGACGTGTGTCCCGAGCTCTCATCAGCGTCGCCTTGGAAACAGAGCAATCACACCTGCACCTGCTCATCACGGGCTGAGCGGCCACACCTGCGCCCCATCATGCTCTGGCTACATAACCCCAGCAACCGAACGCAGAGGTGAGAGATGTCTCCACAAGACTCGGCTAACCCCATCTCTTCATTGTGCCCGCAGAGAGCAGCGTGTGACTGCCAGCCCCAACACCCACGGGAAAGCACGGACCCACACTGCACCAGCGCACCCCTTTTACGAGGAAGCCGAGCACCGAGCACCAAGCCACCTCACGCCAACGCCATTTCACTACCCGGACCTCTAATAAAATCCACCCTTCGGGGAACTTACCCTTCATCCTCGAGTCGTGTCCTCCTTCACCCCGCCACTATATATATATGTTTTCATATATATATATATATATATATATATATATATATATATACAAAGTCTTATTTTCAGAGAACATATATTTTGAATGTTACTATTTGAATCTGCAGATTTCAATTACAATACATGTGTTTAAAGTTTGTTTTCTGAAAATACATTTTTTTCCCTCATTCACTGAGCCAGGAATCTCCACTTCAGCAGCACTTACTTTATTCTACATTATGCTACGGGGCCGTTGAATGCTTGAATCTGATTGGCTGATGAACGTTCTGAGGTGTGCAATTATTTTCTGGGAAACGCACGGTGAACGTAGTTCCAGGCAGCTCTCCTGACCGCATTTACAGTTCCATTATTATCACTTTGCATAGTTAACAGTAATAACGGTCACACAGTTTGCCCAAAAGGTGATGTCAGCGCTGCCCTGACGATTTTATCAATTAGCCTATATATTGCAGCAACTTAAAGGCTACACATGACATTTCTCACTAGCGAGGAGACACACTGTTTAGAGACGCAAAGAGGTAAGTTAGCCTAATTCAGACAAGCTCACTCTCTATTTCTCTCTTTGTGTGTCTCTGTCTCTTTCGCTCTCTTTCTAATAACTTCATTAATAACTGCATTAGAATCCTAACAACCACCCAAAAAACCATTCTCATCAAAAAATATGTTTTGGAACTAGCAAAAGAGGCATTGGATGAGACACAGAAGAAATAGTCCTACTTACAATAGAGATTTAAGTACAAAAACTGGTTTGAATCCCTTTAAATATATCATCTGATCAATGTCTTGAGGTGTGGTAACCGTAGTATAAGCGGAATACTTGACTGTCGGGTGTGCACCTGTGTTGTACCAAATACCTTCCACTTCTTAAATACTTCACTGTGCTTCTAGGCATTGATAAAGCCTTTGAATTATTTTTATTTTTATTTTTTATTTTTTTTAATTTTGTATCTCCTGACTTGTGCCTGTCCACAACTTTATCCCGGAGATCTTTTGACAGTGCCTTGCCACTCATGATTGTTTGCATCAGCTGCAATACCAAGAACTGAAATGCTCCAGTAAAAGCTCTTTTCATGTTGAGTCAATCAAAATGACCACAGCTGATCACAGTTGAAAGTCATATGGATTTGTGTGCCATTGAGAAGGTGATTAGCTACACCTGATTGAGTTTATAAGTCATTTTTAGGAGAGGCGATCCTTTTTCCATTTCAGTTATTCTGTTTATTTATTAATTTTATTTGTTTTGTTTTGGGGTTTTTTTGGTATTTTTTCTTCTAACAAGTTGGTGTTAAACCTTTTACTTGGATGTTATGTTGCACTGAGTAAATACAGCTGGATAAAACAAAAAACTGTGTACGTCTTAATTTCAGGCTGCAAGGTACAAAATATGACTACTTTAAAGAGGGGAGATTCTTTTCTATACCCTTCTGCGTCATCATCACGTGCCTACACGGAGGTGCCGTCATCATGCAAAGAATCTGCCCAAAGGATCAAGGGAGGCCAAAGTGTCCATCAAGAGACATGTTTTACCATTCTATTTATTGCAATGATTTTATGTATAATAGAGTTTTAACTGGTTTACATGTTTTCTTGAGTCAATTTTATTCCCCGTAACACTTTAGTGTGTATGTCTTTAAGAAATGTATGGTTGGCCTGTCATGTGACCAGTCACATGACAGGAAGCAGGGACTGTATGAAGGGTTTAGGGCAGTGGTTCCCAATCCTGGTCCTGGAGAGCTCCCAACACTGCATGTTTTTGGTGTCTCTCTTATTTGACACACACACACATTTGAGGTCCTTGAGTCTTCACTAATGAGCTGATGAGTTGAATCAGGTGTGTTTGAATAGGAAGACATCTAAAATGTGCAGTGTTGGGGTTCTCCAGGACCAGGATTGGGAACCACTAGTGTAGGGGACCAAACAAGTGTTTCTTGAAGTGCCCTTCTGCGTCATCATCACGTGCCTACACGGAGGTGCCGTCATCATGCAAAGAATCTGCCCAAAGGATCAAGGGAGGCCAAAGTGTCCATCAATTGTACCCATCAAAATCCTTTATTCTGAAGGACCCTTTAAAGTGGACAATTTTGAGCACTTCGGTTTGGAACGACCCTTCAGTTGGATTATCACTTTTCATGGACTGTAATACATTGGTGGAGACTCACATTGGGATTCTTGGACTGTTTTATGGTATGGACAAACAAACTAAGTTTACCTGGTTTTATCATGTTTTAAAGTCGTTTATGTGAACATTGTAAATACACCGTTCTTACTAAACGTATTTCTGTTTTATGTCATTCTTTTAACAAATATAGACCTCTCACACAGTAAAATCCGACCCCATTTTAAACTTTGTAACCCAGTGTGTTAGGCTGATAGTTACAACCCACTGTATGCAAATGAATGCATATTTAATTAGACAATGCTCTTTTGTATATTTAAATGTGACATTTCAGAAAACTTGTGGTACAAAACAATTGTTATAATGTACTGTAATTAATCAGCTGGGAAAAGTATGGTCTATTTGTTAACGTTTTGTTGTGCCTTTTTTTTTTCTCCTTTACCATCGAGTAAAGGTGTGAATAAGAAAGAAAGCATCAAACATCACAGTTACACTCAATACGTGTCAGCCATGCCATGTCGGTGTTTTAACAAGTTCACATGAAGCAAATGAGGTATAAAGCTGAATAAACACACAACAACTTACTGCTCCAGCATTCATTCTGCTTGCCAGCAAACAAACACAGCAGAAACTTTGCACAGAAATCCAGGACATTAAACAAAGTGGAAGCTTCATTCAGAATGAAGATTCTAAACAAAGCTGTAAATAACACAGAATGGTGTATCAGGGCTTGTTCTGGTGAAACAACTGTGTGATCAGACCGTCTGGCCTTGATTTAGTGCCTGCACCAAACTCCCTAGCAATTCCAATTCAGAAACATGCACAATAGATCAAATGTAATTTATTTTCACGGCAGCGTGTGTGTCATGAACATGGAATATCACTCAAGTATATATGTGTCATACAGGAAATCATGTTTTTTTTTTTGTTTGTTTAGTGTGAGGATGTTGAATTGAAGAGAGGTGGAGAAAACTGATAAATCTATGACTGCACTGAATGATGTTCTGTCTATATGTTAGAGATATGTACATCTGTGTCGGTGCACACTGAATGATATGGGTGCCTTAAGATTGGTTTGACTGTTCAGTGGTAAATAATTAATAGGTATCAATGTAAACAGTGCAGCTGCACGAATCTTGGCTTATCTGTTCATGGTTTGGATGAAAACAGAACCTGTCAAACTCAGTCTAGAAGAGCTTCCTGTCTTCCCAGCCACCCCAACAATACAGCACAACATCACCATTCAGCTCAATGGTTGCACATTAAACCTGTCTTCACATCACTGGCTTCCAGTTGTTGCTCAAATCAGGTTCGAGACACTGATACATACAGAACAACTCCTGCCTCTGCAACTTCCTACCTACAGTACCCTTAATAGCAAAATCTGCATTCCCTCCAAATGCCTGTGGTTCACTGTCCTGAACTTTCACTGTTCCTCACTGGTGGAATGATAATTTAAACCCATCCTGAACAGCTGAGTCCCTTGCAGTTTTTTAAAGAAATGTCTAAGGACTCAGCCCATCTGGGAGCCTGTGATTTAGTGCTTTTAATAACAAATCAAATCAAATTAAATTAACAATAAAGTAAAAGAAAAAAGTAAAAGCAAATAGTTCTGTTAATTTCAAAAATTTAAAAATTAAATTTGTTGTTGCAATATGTAGTTTAGTTCCCAAGTTTAAAGCGTTACTCCACCGCAAAATGAAAATTTTGTCATTATTCACTTACCCCGATGTCGTTCCAAACCCGTAAAAGCTTCATTCGTCTTCGGAACACAATTTAATATATTTTAGATGAAAATTGGGAGGCTTGAGACTGTCCCATAGACTGCCAAATAAAAAACAGTGTCAAGGTCCAGAAAAGTATGAAAAACATCGTCAGAATAGTCCATCTGCCATCAGTGATTCAACCGTAACGTTATGAAGCCACTAGAATGTTTTTTGTACACAAAGAAAACAAAAATAATGAATTTATTCAAGAATTCCTCTCCTCGGTCTCTCCAAATCAGCGTAGCGCCATTTTGGCAATTCTGTGTCAGACGAGCTGTGCCGATGCGCTGTTTGCTTTCAAACCAAAGCGTAAATACAAGTAAAAAACGTATCCTTGTGGTGCAGCTGACACAGAAGAGCGTAAGCCACTTGCGTACTAGTCAGATTTGTCAAAATGGTGCCACGCTGATTTGGAGACACACAGAGGAGAGAAATTGTTGAATAAAGTCATTATTTTTGTTTTCTTCATGTACAAAAAGTATTCTCGTCGCATCATAACGTTACGGTTGAATCACTGATGGCAGATGGACTATTCTGACAATGCTTTTCATACCTTCCTGGACCTTGACACTTATTTATTTGGCAGTCGATGGGACAGTCTCAAGCGTCCCTGTTTTCATTTCAAAATATCTTAAATTGTGTTGCGAAGATGGACAAAGCTTTTACGGGTTTGGAACGACATGGGGGTAAGTGAATAATGACAAAATTTTCATTTTGGGATGGAGTATCCCTTTAAATTTAACAGATAAAATCTGATGAAATATTTTGGCAACAATTGCTTTTTTAAATAAATAAATAAATAAATAAATGACTTTGCTTTGCTGTAGCCAGAACTTGTATTGCAGCACTTGTCAGAGTTTTCTTAGAATGTAGTAATAATAATGTAAAATACACAATAACAAAAATAAATGAGAAACACAATGACAAATAATCTGATGAAATGATCAAGAACTCACCTCCCTTCTACTTGCCCTTGATTCAGTATTGTTAAAAAAAATAAAATAAATAAATAATTCTAAAATTCAAATTTAGTTTGTTTTATTGGCCTGGCATACTTCAGTACACACTTTTGTTTAGCAGAGCAAATTAAATTAAATTAGATTAAATTAATTTAAATTACATTTAACTAAATGAACAGATTTAATCTGATGATTTATTTCCTGAAACAGTCGCTTGTATTAAATAACTTTATTGAAAAACTAAAAACTTTTAGTTCTCTCATTATCATCTCTCTCTTTCATTTTTCTCTTTAGCTTCTACTTCTCTAAGCAATTTTAGAATTTCTATTGCAGCGCTTTACAGAGTTTTCTTAGAATGGAATGCTTGTGTTATATTACTTATTGAAGTCTATCTGAATAAAAGCCTCTGCAGTATGAATGAATATAAAATGAAACATAAAAAACACCAAGACACTCAGAATGCATTAAAGCACTTGACCAGCAACACAATGTTCTGCTCAGTTTGGTCTAAGTGGACTTCAAGGGCCAAACCAGTTAATTCAAGGTCGAATATAATTCAGAGTCTGAAACTTATTTAAAGTTCCATACACAGGAGAGAACAGTATCAAACTTAATTAGGGTTCAATCCCCCTGAACTCTTTAGATGAAAGAAGGTAATTTAACTTGTCTGGGACAGAACGAGAACAAAATGTTGGACGCCTACACACCTGTGAGAGAAAACCTGTCTCTCCGTCTCTCCATCTTTCCCTCTCTATCCTTTAATCCTTAGTCCTAAATGATGACGACAGCTCAAAACAGATTGAATGAAATTCATAAGATGAGAAGAAGAAAATAAAGGGAGACAAATTTGGAGCTTTTGTTGTTGCAGACATGTCACAGAACAGCACCGTCTATTTTGCATATTATTACAGATAAAAGCTAGGATTCTCATCGAGCGCAGCATTTCCAATAATCCTTCGGTGAGGGTTGATAAACTGCGGTAGGGTGTTTCTAGAATACGTGGATGTAGTTTCTAGAATACTTGAGTGGAGAGCGGAGGAATCAGGGGTGCTATATAGTCTCTTCAGGGCAGTTCAGCTTGTCATAACAACTCACATCTTCATGCTCTTATTCTTTCTATCTCTCCATCTCTCCCTCTCTTTTCCTCTGTCTCTTGCTTCATGTCAGCCGTTAATTGTGTTTTGATGTTCTTGCAGACTTGTGATGGTGCTTCTACCCTTTCAAGCCCAAACACAGCAGAGAGTTGTCCATTCACATGAACACGCACACACAAAATGCAGTTGTCTCTTCAAATAAACTTCAAACTGCTGTCACCTCACAGACACGCAAGTATGCATGCTCTTTTGCATACATCCATATTCTGTTTCACTATTGTCCTTTATTATTTGTCCCACCAATTTCCGATCAGTTTCATCCTTCTCTGTTTTTTCCGCAACCCCTGATCTCATAGACTCACCTACTGCCACACACGCGCACACAGCGACATGCAGTCATCCAGTGTTTATGTCAGATGCAATGATGTCAGATGAGTTCTTTGCATGTGAAGTGTGTGCATGTCTTTAGCAATTCCCGAGCTCCTCTGCCCCTGACCCCACCTCACAGTGCTGTGGAAGTAAATATTTGCACGCAATCATGAACTGTTGAGGGTTGCCTGTGACCCACAAGCCCTTGCTGCATTAAATATTAAACACCTTAGATACAAGTAGGGATGGAGAGGGAAAAGTGTGGCAGGAAGGATGAAGATGTAAACACTTCGTTTAAAGGGGATAGACAAGATGCATGAATTTAAGCATGTAAAAGTAAGTAATGAATTTAAGTATGCGCATATATATATATATATATATATATATATATATATATATATATATATATATATATATATATATAAATTCAAATGTGCTTTATTAGCATGACTTTAACATAACAACGAAAATAATAGAAGAAAACATTATAATAATTTAAACATAAATAAACAGTGTAACAAATTAGAACATGTTGTTTACATTTGATACCACAGTGTTTAACATATAAATACACACATGCTGAGGATTACTGTGGTAGATAGTAAGGGAACACATTGAGGTCAGCTACACTACACACATTCAACTTCTGTCTCTGCAGGCTGTGGCACATCCACACATAGCTCAAAGCCAGTGCTACTGTCTATCCCTCACCTAATACTATCTTTAATTGTTCCTCTTTAGTCATGTAAAGTTTTATATGATGTCTGTGAATTTGTTCATGTCTCTTATTGAGATAAATTTGTAACAGTGAAGGAGAAGGTGCACCTCTGTTTAGTCTCTCCTGTTTTACAGTGAGCACACACTCTTTGCTCTCTGGGTAACCAGCTCTTGTTGTGTCTGCCACTCTTAATGGCTAGACTGTGCTCTCTGAGCCTGTACTTGGTCAAGATCTGTCTGTCTTTTGTGTCTCTGATACTCTGGAGATATTCTTCTAATATTTAGATTTTATAGTTCGATAGAATTGTAATTTACTTTGTGATTTAGTTTCTTGATCCCAATGTTCCAGATATAAATTTTTAGATTGTTTGATCATTTGATTTATTTTGATGTTTGGGTGAAAAGCAGTGCTGGTCTGAGATTGATTAGTGTTAGTAGAGATAGTCAGTTTAGTAAGTCTCAGAACCATATGACTTAAGGGACTTTTTTCGGGGGTTCAGTTCTTGGGTTTGTAGTGCTTTAAAATGTAGCGATTCTGTAGGACTTGATTTTAGATGCATTCAGAATTGTAGGGATCTTTTTTAATACTAATAATTAATAAAAGTAAATAAATAATAATAAAAATAATCAATAAAAATAATCATTAAAAAACCTGAACTAAGTACAAGGTTGAATAATTTGAGCACAGCTGTCTAAAGCTCAGGTGTGCTGTGTTTCAGCATTTCACTGTAACGCCACGCCAGCAGAGGGAGCTCTCACCTGAGTATTGACTGTTCACCGCTCCCTCTGCTTCTACAGTCATTTCCTGTTTGGGACTATCTAACATGAGTCAGCATGTTACTTCACTGCGAAGTATTGCCAGTTTACCTGCCTTACCGAGCGGTTTCCTTGTGATTATTCTGACTGCCTGTTTGTTTTACGATTCAACACTGATCTTCAAGCAGAACTGGTATGTAAAGGAGAAAATTCCTCGTTTACCGACTTCGTTATGCTTGCGATCAAGATGGATAATTTAATGAGACAGACTCCGCGAGGAAGGTATGTGAGGGAGATACCGCCTGTTATCCCAACTGTGATTCAGGCTATACCTACCGATATCGCCAAGTTCAGGGGAGAACCCATGCAAGTAATCTTTACCAAACTCTCTGAAAGTGAACAAGCAAGGCGACGCCATCTCCATCTCTGTTTCTACTGCGGTGAACCAGGCCATCGTTGCCAGAGATGCCCACACAAGGCCCAGAACCCCATTATGGTAAATATGGAACACTTGTCATTACCTAATAATCAATCCTTCAAACTTCCCCTTACCTTGAAAACTGAAGAACTGTCCATATCATTAACAGCAATGATCGACTCCGGAGCTGCATTAAATCTCATTCATGAGGATATCGTCAGGAAGTATAACTTACCCGTCCAACCATGTAACCCACCCATTAAGATCAAAGCCATCAACGACACAGCAATCGGAACTGGAATAATTCAGGAAACCAAGACCCTTACATTGCAAGTAGGATTATTTCACCAGCAGTCCATATCCCTCTACGTCATTAACTCCCCTAAGCATGAAGTCATCCTAGGATTCCCATGGCTGTCCGTTCACGACCCCGTCCTGTCCTGGCATCAGGGTGAGTTGACCAAGTGGTCAGCCTTTTGTGAAAGTCACTGTTTCTCGTCAGTTCAACAGCCTTGCTATATCACTAGTATTGAAAGTCCCACGAGTACCAAGACTGTCAATATTCCCCCCTGTTATGATGACCTAGCAGAGGTCTTTAGCAAAACTAAGGGAACACAACTACCACCTCATCATCCCTGGGACTGTAGTATTGATTTACTCCCCAATGCCATGCCTCCCAAGAGTCGTGTTTACCCATTGTCTCGAACCGAATCCCAAGCCATGGAGGATTATGTTGAGGAAGCCCTGAGTTCCGGACTCATCCGACCGTCCACTTCCCCAGCTGCAGCAGGGTTCTTCTTTGTGGAAAAGAAGGACGGAGGACTCAGGCCCTGTATTGATTATCGAGGATTAAACAATGTCACAATAAAATTCTGCTACCCTTTGCCATTGGTTCCTTCAGCTCTGGAACAGCTCCGTGAAGCAAGGATATACACCAAACTAGACCTATGAAGTGCATACAACCTCATTCGAATCAAAGAGGGCGGCGAATGGAAGACTGCCTTCCTCACCACTAGAGGGCACTATGAGTATCAGGTCATGCCGTATGGACTTGCCAACGCACCCGCTGTTTTCCAGTCCTTCATAAATGAAATCTTCCGTGACTTGCTGAACCAGTACGTAATTGCCTACATTGATGACATTCTCATCTACTCCAAGTCTGAAGCAGAACACGTTAACCATGTCAATACTGTCCTCACTCGGCTCCTGAAGAATCACCTGTATGTCAAGACAGAGAAATGTGAGTTTCACATCAAGCAGACATTGTTCCTGGGTTATCACATTAGTCATCAGGGTGTCAAGATGGACGAAGCCAAGGTCAAGGCAGTAACGGAATGGCCCCAACCTTCCACCGTCAAGAAACTTCAGAGATTCCTGGGATTTGCTAACTTTTACAGAAGGTTCATTAGAAACTACAGCATGGTTGCATCACCGCTGACATCACTCCTCAAGGGAAAACCTTCCAAACTCAGGTGGAGTGAGGAGGCCATTCAAGCGTTCAACATCTTAAAAGTTAAGTTTACCACGGCTCCTATCCTCAAGCACCCTGACCCCAACTTACCCTTCATCGTGGAAGTAGATGCCTCGGACTCAGGAATTGGAGCCATGCTCTCCCAGCGCCTTGGTCAACCGGGTAAACTGTACCCTTGTGCATTCTTTTCCAGGAAGTTAACGGCAGCTGAGCAAAACTATGATGTGGGGAATAAGGAACTCCTGTCAATGAAAGGAGCGATAGAGCAATGGAGGCACTGGCTCGAGGGAGCAGTCCACCTGTTCCAGGTGATTACCGATCACAAAAACCTGGAGTACATTAAAAGTGCAAAACGACTCAACCCACGCCAAGCTCGATGGCCCCTCTTCTTCACACGCTTCCAATTCACAGTGACTTATCGCCCAGGAAGTAAGAACAATAAGGCAGATGCTCTGTCCAGGCAGTATGATATTCTCATGGACAACAATACCCCAGAATACATTCTTCCTCCATCTGTAATCATTGCCCCAATTACTTGAGATATCATGGAGGAGATCCAACGGGAACAGATCCAAGATCCAGCTCCTACCAACTGCCCCCCCAACCTCCATTACGTTCCACAAGGTCTGCGTCCCAGGGTCATTCAGTGGGTCCACACCTCAGTCAGCTCTGGCCACCCAGGTATCTCCCTACACCTATTACGTAACTCGTTCTGGTGGCCTTCAATGTCCAAGGACGTCACTAATTATGTCAAAGCCTGTAATTAGCCGCAATCAAGTTGCGGCTACCAAGCAGGAAGCTCAGCCCAAGGTATGTTGGTCCTTTCAAAATTCTACGAAGAATCAATGAAGTCACGTACCAATTAGAGCTTCATGCAATCATGAGGCTCAAGAGCCACCGCCGCCACTGGACATTGATGGAGCGCTGGCCTACAAAGTCAAGGAGTTACTGGACTCTAGAAGGAGAGGGGGTCAGCTCCAATATTTGGTGGACTGGGAGGGCTATGGACCTGAGGAGAAGTCATGGGTAGCCGCCAGCGGCATTCTGGATCCGTCTCTCACGGAGGACTTCCATCGAGCTAGACCCGATCGACCAGTGCCACGACCACGGGGACGTCCGCGCCGAGTGCCAGGAGGCACTCATAGGGAGGGGGATTCTGTAACGCTACGCCAGCAGAGGGAGCTCTCACCTGAGTATTGACTGTTCACCGCTCCCTCTGCTTCTACAGTCATTTCCTGTTTGGGACTATTTAACATGAGTCAGCATGTTACTTCACTGCGAAGTATTGCCAGTTTACCTGCCTTAACGAGCATTTTCCTTGTGATTATTCTGACTGCCTGTTTGTTTTACGATTCTGCCTGTTTCCTCGTTCACGTCTCTTGGATTGCCCCATTGGATTTACTGCATGATTGGACTGATGTTTGTGTTTGACCCGACCACACTTTGAAGTGTAACCAGTCCAATGGATGGGCACAACGTCACAGGCGAGGTGACGTAGTTACCAAGAAGCTATAAATGCACAAGGTATGGAAACAGCGGCAGTTTTTGGTAGGGCTGCACAATTAATCAAAATTAAATCGCAAAGGCAATAAATCGCGATTAGGCAGAAGCAGTGATTGTTGTGCATATCTTTCAGTGAAGCACAGTTCTGTGATTAGCAGTAAATCTCCATCCAAAGGTCAGAGGGCGCTCTCTTGCTGAAAATCCAAATATGCCCTGAAGAAGAAATCCAGGAAATGCCTATCGCTGCAGCTGAATAAACAGAAGATTTAACTGCTTTCATTGATTCAACGTGACTAATAAACACACGAATATGGCAATATATGGTTTATCTGAGTTCTTATTATTACAATTTTCATCATAATAAAGTACATCTATAATGAAATGCTAATTGACATAGCCATTATCACTGCTTAAAATACAATGGAATATTATGTGCCATAATTATTCTGTTTAAGAAGCCACATCATCTCACAGACGGATTTATTTCAAACACTTGACTGACGTTATGAAGTGAGTTTGGAGTAAAAACATGTTATTAAATGTGGTATTTTCACGTGCTCTCAGATGGAGCAGCATTTACTACACAGAGCTGTAGTTCACTGAGAAGATACGCAAACAGCTGTCATTATCGTGAACAATTTTGTGTATTTAATAATCCTATGATTATATCGTCTGTGATTATGAATGTGTTTTTGCATAGCTTGTCAGAGAACTACGTCTCTGTGTAGTAAATGCTGCTCCACCTAAAAGCAGGTGATGGAGATTTACTGGTAATATTTACTGACAAAATGTGCATGACAATTGCAATTAATTGTGTTCGATTAATCGTGCAGCCCTAGTTTCTGGTAGAATGAGGGAAGCGCTCACAGGGATGCCGGAAGTATGGCAGGAGACGCAGCATCTCATTCCTTCGGGGAACTAGGTTTACACACATAATCTTGAGGCATTCCCTTTCAGAAACTCGAGCTGCGTTGAGACGCTTTGGGAACGAGAATGCCCACGCTGCCAGAATTTCAAATCCCTGTGTAGTGTTTATGAATTCAGCAAAACTACGGCAAAAGGACGGAGGAACCAGGAGCGGTAGGAACATCAAGGTCATAGAAATTGAGAAAGGTGAACAGCATAGACCAACCCAAAGCGTTACAATTATCCTGCATAGCCAAACACGACAGGAAGGCCTTAGAGGCCATAAAAGGACAATAACAGACAAATAATTGGTCAGACTTCCTCCACATGGCAGCTCTGTGGATGTATGCATCCAGTGCTCGCACTGGGCACAAACAATTAAGCCTCTGCTGGTCAGGCTCCCAAAAGGGAAGAGGACAGAAGGCCTGTAGTATGATGGGCCATGGTATTGAGGAGGGCACTTTAGGGACACACCCTGGATTCGGGTACAGAAAAGCTTTGCCCAAGCCAGGAGCAAAGTCAAGAAAGGAGGGGGCCACTAAAAGGGCCTGCAAATCTCTGACTCTCTTCAGAGATGTGATGGCTAACAGGAAGACAGTCTTAAGTGTCAGAACTCAATCTGAAACCTCCTCTAATTGTTCAAACGGAGGCTTTAAGAGAGTCTCCAGGACCACAGCCAGGTCCCATGGGGAAATACAAGATCGTACAGGAGGCCTCAGCCTCAGCGCACTGTGGAGGAAATGTGTAACCAGGGGTGTCTTCCCAGAGACTGACCACCGAGAGGGGCGTGGTAAGCAGCTATGGCCACCACGTACACCTTCAGGGTGGAGTCGGTCAACCCTGCGGAGAAACGAGCCTGCAAGAACTTCAGCACTGGACCAACTGGGAGGTTAACTGGGTCAAGCTGGTGATCTCATACCAGGAAGTGAAAAGAAAGGCTTGTGCAGAAAGAAAGATCGTGCCCTACACCTTTAAGAGGAGATCCCTCCTGACAGGAATGTCCCATGGAAAGCCGTCAAGAAGGGAAATCAGGTCCGAGAGCCATACTCGGCCCAGCCAGAACAGGGCTACTAGCAGCAGACGGACTCCATCCCGGTACCCTCTCTCCAGAACACCCGGGAGTAGAGTGATTGGGGTAAAAGCTTACAGACACAGACACAGACTCGGACAAATCTGTACCATAGTGTCCAGTCTGAGAGGAGCTGGATGAGTCAGAGAGAACCAGAGTGGACAGTGCTATGTCTCCCGAGTTGCAAACAGATCCACCTGGCCAAACATTATCCAGGTATGACACACCACATCTGGGTGGAGTCTCCATTCCCCGAACCTCGGCCCCTGCCTCAAAAGGATGTCTGCTCCCTGACTGATATGCCCAGAGATGTGAACTGTTCTTAGTGAAAGGAGTTCCCCCTGGGCCCACACAATCTGGTACATCAACTTGTACAAGAGGGAATGATGTATGTCATAATATGTATGTCATAGCTCACTAAACAAAAAGTGACAGCTTTTTCATGGTTATGAGCACTCTTTGCAAGCTTTCTAGTCTTTAAGAACTTTGTTTTTCGGCCGCACACACGTTGCAAAGTTTTGGGAATGATGTCTGCATATTTATGCAGGATTCATTCTCGAAGTAGCAATGTTTGACATAGTGATAACCATAGCAATAGACAGGACAAAATATGTGAAAATGTGCATTAAGACTAGAGTACCCTCACTAATTTAAGAAGCGTGAATTTCAGAGTGATTATTTCTGGAACCTGGTTCATATGCTTTTATTACAAAACTATATACAAAAACAACAAAATACAAATGCACTAAATAAAATAATTGAATAAATGCATATTTACAACTTAAGAACTCAAAGGGTTAGTTCACCCAAAAATGAAAATTCTGTCATAAATTACCAACCCTCATGTCGTCCCAAACCTGTAAGACCTTCGTTCATCTTCGGAATACAAACTAATATATTTTTGATGGAATCTGAGAGCTTTCTGACCCTGCAGACAGCAACGCAACTGTAATGTTCCCAGGTCCAGAAACATAGTAAGGACATCGGTAAAACAGTCCATGTGACATCAGTGACTCAACTTCAGTTTTGCCAAGCTATGAGATTACTTTTTGAGTGCAAAGAAAACAAAAATAACGTAATTTATTCAACAATTCTCCTCCCCGAGTTACGTCTTCCGCCATTTTAGAGAGTATCACAAGGCATACGCATGCTTTCCCCTAAGCATAAACAACGCTGATTACGCAGATTACCCCAAACCAAAAAAACACCCACAAACGCAAAAAACAATTAGGTTGTTGATTACATTCTTGGGTACTCTCCAAAATGGCAGAAAACATAACTCAGGGGAGGAGAATTGTTGAATAAATTATGCTATTTTTGTTTTCTGCCGCTCAACTTCTGTACCTCCCGGTATGAGAAGTGAACAGGCCGAACAGGCCAGAAGGCACAAGCGGGGCGTTGAGAAGGAATACCCTGCCTTCTTTTTAATATCACACAGGGTCAACCATAGATGCCTCTCCACAGCCACTAAGGCTGTTATAGACCACCCGATAGCTTTGGCAGTCTCTTTCGTGGCGTGGAGAGACAAGCTAGCGGTTCGCAAGAGTTTGCTAATATCATCGGCTTTTACTTCCTTGCCCTCATCTAACTCTTTAAGCAAGTCAAGTCAAGTCACCTTTATTTATATAGTGCTTTTAACAATACAGATTGCGTCAAAGCACTTATCAGTATTAAAAAGGAAAATAGTGTGTCAATAATGCAAAATGACAATAGTAAATATTAAATTTTCAGTTGAAGGCAGATCATCTTTGAGTTTAGTGATGTCATCATCCAGTTCAGTTCAGTTTAAATAGTATCTGTGCAATCAAGTTGACAATATCGCTGGATATTAAGTGTCACCAACTAAGCAAGCCAGAGGCAGGGCAAGGAACCAAAACTCCATTGGTGACAGAATGGAGAAAAAACCTTGGGAGAAAGCAGGTTCAGTCGGGGGGCCAGTTCTCCTCTGGCCAAATGAAATCAGCAGTTCCATTCCAGGCTGCAGCAAAGTCACATTGTGGTTGTTCCTGTGGTCTTGTCCTTGGTGGCTGTCTAGGAGACAAGCTTTTCACTGGGGATCTGTCTCTGGGGCTCATTTAGTTATCCTGGTCTCCGCTGACATTCAGGGATGTCTCTAGATGCTGATCCACCATCTGGGCTGGATACATACTGGATCATGCTGTTTGCTTTTGTCATTATATCTCATTATCATCTCGACGCAGCCTCACGCTGAAGGGGTACTGATTATGATTTAATGAATGTTATATTTCTTGTAAACCTTTGATAAGATGCTGTTTCTTTTTTTGCTCTGATTGTGTCTTTGTATTGTTTTAATTTTGAACAGTATTCAGTTCTTATGTCAGCATTTTTTGGTCCTTTATGCTCCCTGTCGATACTTTACCCATACTGCATTGCTCAGATGCTTATGGGGAAAACTCATTTTTCTCCAATGACTGAAGCCTTTTTCAACCACGCAGTGTAACTGCATGGCCATTGGTTCGTGCAATGATATAAAAATCGAACCAATGTCTCAGCAGCGGAGCTGCACAAGCCTGTGGCGATGAAGTCCACCAGAGCCCACCAGAATGGGCAGGGCCATCTGGCTATATAAGCAGGCCTGTTGCCATAAGATCCTCAGATTTCTTCCCCTTCTTAAGCGATAAAGACGATCTTCGCTGACACTATGAGACTTGAAGCTTGAAGCTGCTTGAAGCTACTGGCCTCCACATCTTCGGTACTACAGCTCGGCCTGCTTCATTTGCAGCCCCTTCAGTACTGGCTGAAACCCGAGGTCCGCCCAATGCCTGGCATCCCAGACACCTGCATGTCAAGGTGGACCAGACCTGCATGATAGCTCTAGCATCTACATTGGATTTGTCCACATTGCTGAGGGCTCTAAATAGCCCTCCCTTTGAGCCGCTACAATCCACTGACAATCCAATACAATCCATTCATTCCCTAATGCTGAAAACCGCTCTGCTTCTGGCGTTAGCATTGGTAAAGCGGATGGGTGATCTGCAGGTGCTCTCTGTGAGTCCCTCCTACCTTGAGTTCGGGCCCAACGACTCTAAGGTAGTCCTGAAACCAAGGCATGGTTGCATACCTAAAGTGTTTTCCACTCCTTTTAGAGCACAGGTTATAACTCTTTCAGTGCTACCTCCTTCTGAGGACGACCTTCTGAGGGTGACCATCACAGACACATTTGCAGCAGCTGGCTGGGCCTCGCCATCCACATTCTCCAGGTTCTATAGTCTGGAAGTTCCAGCCTTACAGGCCAGGGTCCTTTCTGCGTAATGGGCTCATTCTCGCCTTAGGGCAATTACCAGTACTGAGGCTTTGCCTCCCTTCTTACGCTCTTGGCCCTCGCCGAGGTTGTAAGGATAATCTTGGAGTGACTACACAGGGCCAGGCTGATCTCCGCAAGTTTATCCCTTTTTTATCCTGGTCCCTCTAGGCCCATTGTGGTGCTTAAGACTTATTAAGTTTAGTAAGAGTCGTTCCTCTAGCATAACATGGCGGGATTATACTGTTCCCCCATAAGTGTCTTAGCAACGCAGTACGAGTGAAGTATCGTCAGGGAACATACTCGGTTACTAACATAACCTCGGTCCCATGAGATATGGGAACAAGTACTGCGTAACTAGCCAAAGAACAAAGAACCAATTTGAAACTAGGCTATGGCTCGGAACCAGCACTCGAACTGTCTTGGTGGAAAAGGAGTATCCTTGTTTTTTTGTGCCTGCATACTTCTCTGTGTAACACACTTCCCTGCACTCTGTTTGTGCCATGGTTGCCATAGTGATCAGAACTGCAGTTAACTTTAGCTTTTAGCTTTAAATGATATTTTACTTAAATGAAATTAAATGTACAGTTTTTGTGAATGTCTTGTTATTGTTTGTCTGTCTGTCTGTCTATATGTAAGTTTTCAATCTATATGTAAGTCTTCTGTATATCAGTGTAAGTCTTGACTATTACTTTTTATCAATTTAACACATCTTTGCTGAATAAAAAATAAATATCTTAAAAAACAAAACTAAACAAACAAGCAAATAAAAATGTGACACTGAAGACTGGAATAATTGCTGATGAAAATTCAACTTTGCATCACCAGAATAAATTCTATTTTAAAATATATTAAAATTGAAAACTTTATTTGTATACTGTTTTTTTTTTTTTTTTTTTTTTTTTTTTGATCAAATAAATGCATCTTTGATGAGCATATGGAACTTCTTTAGAATAAAATTTAAATAAAATTTACTGTTCCCAAACTTTTGAACGTCAGTTTATATATAAAATTGTAAAAATGCAGAACGTTTTCAGTGAGGGTGGTTTGGGGTGGGGTTAGAAAAAAAATCATTAGCTTAGTATAAAAACCATTAGGCTTGCTCCTGGGAAGTCCTTAAAATAACAGGTGCAACAACACATGTGCATGTATATACTGTATGTATATACATAAAATAAATTATATACAGCAATGAATCCATTGAACCTCTTCACGCCATATTCTGAATGCAGGCAAATACTGTAATTTCCCAGACCTGCTACAGAACCTCTCCAGAGGCAAACTACACAGTTTCTCAGTGCTAGATGAAGCCACTTGTTACTAGGATCTTTAGAACAAAAAAGAAAACCATCAGAATGTTCTCCTCCATGAGATGAACAAGAAAACTGTGTGGATGTACTGCATCAAATGTTTCCAAGATTCTTTTAAAGCTGAGATATGTACTTGAGTTCAACAAAAATAGCTCTCCTCGTGTTCATTGGAGAAGTAAATGCTTATAGCCTCTTATTTCATCCACAGTGGGCTGAGTTCAAGTCCCACAGTTTGGGTTTTAGTGCTGCATTATCACCAACCACCTACACGAAGACACATATGCATACGCACACACACTGTTATGCACATGAACATTCAGTATAGGCTCTCACGGGAAGCTGAAGAGATGGAGAGCACACTAGGGATGGAGGCAGGTGTATTTTTAGCTGTGTAGTGCATAAGAGTTAGCAAAGAGCTCTTGTCAATGCTAAGCAGGACATTTAATCCATCTGGTGTTATGTATTGGTGTGTGGTTGTGTATGTGTGTAGCTGAGTGCTTTCAAGTATAATTATCTCACATTACCTGTCCGGTTGTGTGAGGATGATTGTGGAGGAGGAAGAATCAATGGGGAGAGGCTCTGTTCCAAAACCGAGTGTGCTGCCTCACTTCCTACTGCCTACATTGGCAGTATGCTAACTGAAATGGAATCTCATTATGGGGCATTCACACTGACAACGATAAATCACTGAGGTCGCTGAACCGTTGTGCTGTTGGTTTGAAGTAGGCGTTCCTATTTTGCTGCATTATGTGGTGGATCCCTGTCTGCACTTCCATTGATAGTTTATGCACTTCCATTGATAGTTTATGCACTCCGTCGCTGCTTATTTGCATGAACTTTGCATCAACTCTCATTGAAATTGAATGATGTGCCAATTATGTTGCTGCTTAAATGTGAACACCCCTTTAGTGCACATTACTGTATGTATATAGTTATTTCATAAACATTTCAAACTGCATGTTATACACATGTGCTCTACAGTCATTACTCACAATTGGTTTCAACACAGATGTCCTGAGAGGAACGACAGAATACTTAAAGTATAAATATATGTAGCACACACTAATTGCATGATAAATATTCAGTTTTATATGTATATATTAATATATCATGTATAAAAGTATTGTAGTTGCTAAACTTGTATGTTTTTTGAAGGTTTCTAATGCTCACCAAGACTGCATTTAATTTGATCAAAAATACAGTAAATACAGTAATATTGTGGAATATTATTACAATTTAAAATAACTGTTTTCTAACTGAATATATTTTAAAATGTAATTTATTCCTATAATGGAAAGCTGAATTTTCAGCAGCCATTACTCCAGTCTTTGGTTTCACATGATTTTTAAGAAATCATTCTAATATCAATTAGAATTATTAGAATTTCTTAGTATTATCAGTGTTGAAAACAGATGTGCTCCTTAATTTTTGTGAAAACTTTAATTTTTTTAAAGGAGTTTTTTTGATGAATAGAAAGTTTAATATTGAAATAAAAATATTTTTGTAACCATGACTTTACAGCAATTTAATGCATTCTTTCTGAATATATATATGATTCATTGCTCATTACCATGCATTCTGGAAAGCTGCCTTCAGTGGGGGGGGATATAAATAAATAAATAATTGCCTGATTTTTGGAACAGAGTGAACAGATTTTGGATAAATACACACACTGAAACAGCAGCAGGTATATGAGTGCACACCTGCTCTTCCTTTGCTGTGCTTAGACATATTTGCACATTCCTGTTAGCTCAACATTCTGTGCCGGTTCACAGCTGTCATGATCAAGTCACCTTTTCTGCCAAATCAATCTCTCCACAATCCTTTATTCCCAACACTTCCTCACTTCTGAAGCATTTACACACCCATTTAATGCTCTGTGCATGCGGACACAATAGATCTGGCATTGACATCAACAGTAAGCGGCACAATTCACTGTTGCAAATGTTTCCCAGTTGATGAATGTGTTAATTGCTTTTCCACATTCCACTGCCAATGCTGGACAAAGTTCAATTGGGTGTATATGTGTGAGTGGGGGAGAAAATGTGTGTGTGTTTATCTTCCGGTGAGGCCTGGCCCAGAAGCTTGTGACATGCCCAAACCGTCCCAATTCAACACTTGCCAGAATATCTATATGGCATGAATGTACAATCAGACCCCTGGTTCCTCTCCAGAAACCTCTTACAGAAATCAATAGTCATTCCCAGGGCTGATTATACAAAAGATCCCTACAGTCCTCTTTGCAATTCCAGTGCTTTCAGTCTGCTAGGGCTCAGTGCATGAATTTGTCCTTCCCACCTGACAGGGACGTAAGTGATGACAGAACAGTTGACATCTTCTTCATCTGCGTGCAGTGTATGAAAAGACAGATCTTTGCATCATATTCTGTTTTATTAGATGAGCCTAAATGACCTTGCTTTGGTGTTGAAAATAAAGAAGTCACCACAGATGTAGAGAAATGCGCTTGTACTCGTCTCTGTAGACTAAGTGGGTTTGCATTGATTGAGAGGGAGGCATAATCTATAGTCATGTGTCAGTGGCTGGCAAAGACAGAGAGGAGAACACACACAGGTGTGTGTGTGGATGATGGATAGACGCAGTGCAGTTTTAGTCTCTGTAAAACTCACTAATGTTCAGTTTCATCAGTGCCACAGAGGTGACAGGAGTTTGTAAGTACTTTAAAGGAATAGCACTCTTATCATTAACTCTAGTTCTAAACTAGTTTTCTTTGTTCTGCGGAACACAAAAAAATATATAAATTGTTTCAGCAGTTTTAATCTAGATCATGTCAATGAACGGCGTCCAAAAGTTGTAAGCTCCAGAAGTGATGTGGCTTGGCTTGACTTGACTTGAAAAGACATAAAAGTAGTACAAAATTAATCCATATGACTAGTAGTACATTTTCTGACACAAAGTTTTTTTCACTCTCAAATCAAATCAAAACATTGATAATGTTAAAAATAAAATGTTTCTTTGGTTCTCATATTTCACGTGTCCACACGTCATGATGTTTTCTTTGCTCTCCTGTAAGATTAATCATGTTTGATAACTGAATTAAATTAACAGTTCAAAGTTACTGTACAAAGTTAAAAAAAAAATGCAATTAACTTTAATTTCATTAAAAAGGTCTCAAGCTTTACTCTAAAAAAAAAAATTAGTGACAGAAATGTATTTGTGCTAGGAGTTAATAAAAATAATAAATAAAAACTGAGTCTGTACCTTTAATATGAAATATTAGCCTCAGATTCATCCATTGTGGAAAAAAAAAAAAAAAAAAAAACCCTGTTGTCATAAAAGTGCTTCACTAAACAATGTCCCTCAGGGCTTTTAGTCCACCATTTACCTTAACACAACTGACCTTAACCTAATCAGTGGTGAGCATTTGATGCTAGACAAATAGAAGAGTGCTGAGTGTTGGATATCGTGAATCCTATTTTTTTTTTTTTTTTACTAGCATTATTTATAGTATCTGTATAGTACTAGCATTAATTTTGAAAATTTAAATGGATATTCAAAAAGGAATGACACTCCAGTATTTTATCTGCCAAATGTAAAAATTGGCAAACTCCTCACATGTGCAGGGCTCTGAGAACAGGTCACAGGTCTCTTCCACTGGATGCTGATGATGACTTCTGGAAGTAAGGAGATATTTTCTAAAAATATGGCATAAATAAATGTTATTTAGGCCAGTTAATTTATCTGCTTCTTTCTCTCCCCTGCTCTCTCACACTCTTTTCTGTGTCATTGGGCATTCATTATAATCAGCATTCCATTGCTGTTAGTTATGGCCATTCAATTTTATATTAAATATTTTGAGGATTATTTCTATGACCCGTGGTTATCTGTTGGCAGGGAGAGTTGATGAGGTGTAATAGCAGTTCATAGTTAATGCTGGCAGTCATAAAATTAGTCCCCAATTCACTTAGTGTTGCTGAGCAGAAGTCACTGACCCTGTATCAGTTATGCACTTTAGCACAGACCGCCTAGGTTTAACACCCAAAAAAAAAAAAAAAAAAACTTGACCTGTGTGTAGGTCAGCACTTAAAACACTCAGTGATAGGCCAAGTGCTGAATTTGAGTTCTGAGGAATGAGCAATGTGAGCTTTATTTACCTTATGGCATGAAATTCACAAGGGACCGTTCTTGAGATCAAAAATGATTATTTATTCTTATGATATGTTCATAGCTAGTTTAGCTTGTTTCTAATTATATCTAATGGTTTCTACGCATTGTTATCTTGGGATTTAAATAGCTCTTTATTTATTTAGTTGCTCCAGATGGTAGAATTTTGAACAAATATGTCTGTCTACATGGTTGCTCAGCATGGTAGGAAGAGGAAAGATGCAAAAGTTTAGTTATTTTCTTTCATTATAATAATAATAATAATAATAATAATAATAGTAAAGTTTGACAAGTTCATACAAAAGTGTGATCCCACCTGTGAACAGATGAAGCTAAAAATGAAGAATCATGGGAAGTGTTTACAAGAGGGACAATATAAATCTATTGTTTTATTCAAAAATACTTTCAAATGCAATTCATGCATGCAGTAATTTAAGTACACCTCTTCATGATTAGCATGCTTTAATTATTGTGTTAAAATTAATTTAAGTGTTTTCTGGGGGCATAAAGTCAAAAATATCTGAATGATACAACCATCTTGAAAAAGTAGCTTGACATATGTATTATTATTATTATTATTATTATTATTATTATTATTATTATTATTATTATTATTAATTTTTTATGTTTAAAAAAATACCTAAAAATTTTTTTTGAAAACTATTATAGAAAATTTAGGTTTACTCAACTGTATTCAAAGTGTAAGGAAATACATATATTTTTTACTTGATGGCTGCACCACATGACCTTTTTTATTTTATTATTTTATTATTATTATTATTATTATTATTATTATTATTATTATTATTATTATTATTATTATTATTTAGCATTATTGAATTTAAAAGAGTACACTAAAAACTTGGCACAATTTAAACTAGATTTTTTTTTTTTTTTGTAGACACTATTGTACAGTATGTCATTGACCTGAGATACAGATGATGAAAGAAAGGTGGCAGAGAGGCACTGGAGAGGTATAGAAGGTCATTAAAACCTCTTCTCATCCGGAACAGGTGTTGTTTTAAGGATCCCTCTGAATGTTGAGTGGCCGTATCCTCCCCACCAGGCTGGCTGCTTGTAATTAAAACTGACCATAAAAAATCTTCCGTTCACCTCGACTCCCTTTTCCTCCTCTGCTTTCTCTCCTCCCCTCATTTATACCCTTTTACATGTGCTTGAGCTGTCAGGGCTGAAGCAGCAGATTGGAGCTTAGTGTCGTGCTGTGTGGGGGAAACTGAGGCGAAGTGTACGGCCTGCTGGGGGACACAGGGTGGGAGACCCAGGGGTCCAGCAGGATCATAACCCATATGGGGGGAAAGGCTGCTGCCGCCTCCATCTCTGTGGCCGTGTCTGGAAGTAAGACGACAACATCAGTGCACTGCTGGGTTGTATGTCTTTGGCTCTGTCTGTCTGTGTGTTTGTGTCTCAGTTTCCGATCAATATTATTGACTGTACACCCTTGCAAGGACACTAATGATGCTTTTATTGTCATTTCTAAAAGGGAAGCATTTCTCGGTTATCAAAGATTGGTCTTTTTCTGCAACTTGTTTACAGTTTGTCCTTTGTAAACCCCCTCAGGCCTTAAGTAGATTAAACTAAAACTTTGGACCAATTAACTTTCAGCAAGCTATATGATCTTTCAATTTGCACTTTATCATGAATGCATTGATTTGTTCTTGTGCATTTTTTTTTTTTTTTCTGCTAACATGTCATTTGTAAGCCGTGTCCCCTGTCTGGTAGTGAGAGATGGAACAGTGATGTTAAGCATATACAGCTTCACTGCGGTAACAGTGGCACAGATGCAGAACGTGCATCATGTTTCTAATGGGACAATTAGAGGAACATTTGGAGCCAGATGCCGTGAGTATAGACATGAACCTGATACAGACTCTATAATAATAGATTGAAGAGAGAGCGAAATGAATCTTGCATCTACTCACCACACTGTTTAGTTCGTTGATGTATTGCACGCTTTGACATTGAGCCTCTATGACACGACACGGCTAGACTCAAGGTCTTTGCCTTTGTTTGGTGCAGGTTTGTATGAACAAATATTAACAAATGGCACAGATTTTGTAGCGAATGCATGAAATAGATCTTAAGTAACACACACAAAATAGCCTGATTCATTCCATATCAGCCATTTATTCAAGTGTGTCTGAAGTCATTCAGGGAAGAGGCCTGTTCACTGACCGTCTGAGATTTATTCCATACAAAAATGGCTTTAAAAAGTTTCCAAGGCTAGTGGTATCAATGTTTTGAGCCATAGAACCACTAGCAGCAAATAAAGTAGCTATATTCCATCTAGTAGCAGAACTTTACATCCAGCTTTGTTTTGAGTTACAACTGTGAAAGAATAATCACTACCAATAATTACTATTGCTGTTACTAATGATAATAATATTAAGCAGTGTTGTTATTGTGAACGAAAACTGAATCTAAAACGATTAAAATTGTTTTCAGTAATTCAAATATACATTTCAGATGAAAAACTTAAACAATCTAGAAATGTTTCAAAAACTGATATAAATAAGCTAATTTGGTAACACTTTATTTTAGGGTCTCTTAACTAGTTGCTTATTACTAGCATGCATATTACTAGAAAATTAGCCATTTATTAGTAGTAATTAAGCACATATTAATGCCTTATTCTACATGACCTTATTCTAACCAATACCTAAACTTAACAACTACCTAACTAACTATTTAATAAGCAGCAAATTAGAAATTTATTGAGGGAAAAGTCATAGTTAATAGTGAATAAGTGTTCCCTATTCTAAAGTGTTACCGAAACTTAAGCTAAAAGTAAAAATCAAATAAAATAGCTAATTTAAAATATTAATAAATACTATAATATTATATAAATAATACTAAAATAAAACTTACTTTTGTGGGTTTCTCAAAAGCAGAAGTCATCATAGGTGGGAATGGAAGTCTACATCAAATATATTTTTTGTGTTCCCATTTGCTCAAACAGCAAAAGTAAAACTTCATTAAACTGTTTTCATGACTTTCAAAGAAAGAAAGAAAACAGTGAGAGATTGGTAAATGTAAAATTATGTCAAATTTACTGTCACTCCCAGAACCGCTGTATTAGAAACACCCTCACTGCAGCATTTTTTATTTTTTATTTTTGGTTTGTTTTTGTCATTTGAAGCAAAAGTAATATAATATAGTGTATAGTGTTAGAAATGTAAATACATTTTTAATTAAAATATAAAAAACGAACAACTGCAGATCAAATAAAACAAAATGAATCATGGTTGGTCACTTTAGATATTAGTCAGGCCTCTTTTCCTGTAGTGGGCAGTTCTAAACCAGAAAGAGCATGTCAAAAGTCTGGATACGCAAGTTTAACCATGGCATTAAATCCATACATTCCAGGCCCCTCTGGATTTGAGTCTATAGTCTTGATATGTTTCATCCGTATGCATTTTGATCATCACTGTATAGATTTTTGTCCTCCATCAATAAGCTTGACCAAGAAGTCAGCTATAGACAATATTGGGGCTTTTGGACAGTTCTCCAATATACATTTATTTCCAAAACATTCTAACAGTCTTTATGTGTCTAAATCTTTCCCTGGATGACAACATTTGCTAGACAGTGATGTCTGTAGCATTATGTCTAGTTTCAGTAAGGCTTCTGCTAGATTAGGTATTTACAAGGGGTTTAAGGCTAATGTATTTGTCAGGTATTGAATACAGGGCAACACAAACATGAATATAATGAACACAACATGAGAGACACCCAAAACATACTTAAATATATACCATTCAAAAGTTTTTTTTTTTTTTTTTTAGGTATTAAATTGATAAATTGATAAAAAAGTAACATTATAAATTTATAATATTATAAAAGATTTAATCACAGGAAAAGATTACATTTTAAAATATAGTAAATTGCTATTTTATATTATTAAAAATATTATTATTATTATTATTTTAAAAAGTAATAAAATTTTACAATATTAATCCTTTTGTATTTTTTTTATTATTAAATAAATGCAGCCCTGGTGAGCATAAGAGACTACTTTCATAAACACACTTATTCTCAGCACGCATGTCACAGAGTTACCAGCCACGCCAGATCCTTCAGCTCCACCCACTCATTCACAATCACCAGAGTTCTGATTCGCCACACCTAATCAACCCCTGTATAAAGACACTTTCCCGTCACCACACCAGTGTCTGGTCTTGTTCTAACGTGCATTAACTTACCCGACTACTTACCTGCTCTAATTACCTGCTATATGATCATATCCTTCGTCAGTCATCTGCTCAGCATTCAGGCCATTCAGCAACCTGCAAACATCAAGGACTGTGTTACTGTTCAGCTAAGTCACAAGCTCAAGTTACTGAACTTTTATCTCTTACCTTTAATCATTACTTATTCAACTCAAGCTTCAATAAAACGCTTTTATGTGGATTTTACCTGTGTTGTCTCCTTCTGTGTGCTGACAACACACATGTGCCATCACTCGACCTTGAGATATATGTCTTCATTAAACACTTTTTTGTTTGTTTTAATTTATAATCCATCTTCTCAATTCAATTCAATTCAACCACCTTGAAATACCAGTGCATTACAGATCACACATCTTGAATGATGCATGCTGATTTAATATATAAATGAATGAATGAATGAATGAATGAATATAGAGAAACAGCATCCTGTGCAGTAGTGTCTCCATTAATCAGCTGCTCTTCCACGATACTTGTGCATCATGGGAGAATATATCCAACTGAATCAGGCATTCCTCTTGGTGGTGATGTTGTGGCTAGTCCTTTCCGCAGCTGTGGGTCCAGCTGTTATGGCCACAACACCATATTGGGAGTTGCATCATGCAAATAAATAGCAGCCAAGCATGTGGACATGTAGCATGACAAAGTGATCATGCATATGTGTTGATTTAACTGATAAGGTGAATGAGGATCTATCAATGTGCATGTTTGAAAATGTGCAAACTGAATGTTCTAAATATGTGTAAACATGCATTAGAGTGTGCATTAATAAATTGTTTTGTAATTACAAAGGTTTGTGGAAGCATATTGCATGGTAGTCCTTGGGGACAGTGAGAGGGAAGCAATTTCAGTCTGTTGCCATAAGTTCATTATGTTGTGGAGTGTTTGTTTTATGATAGGATGAGAGTGTGCACACTCAGATGAGAGTGGGTTTCAAGAGCTAGTCATTTCAAATCTACACCATGTTTAAAGTGGTAAGTACCATAATGGACAAAGGAACATGTGCAAATAATCTGTTTTTAATGAGAAGTGAGTGGGTGGACCGACAGGTGTAGGATATAAATTCTATCAGGGAAACTAGCTTAAAAAACAGCTATGATGGTTTAAAGGAAAAGCTCACCCAAAAAAAGTGAAAAACTGACTCAAGATTCTACCCTCAGGCCATCAAGGATATAGATGAGTTTGGAAAAATGTAACATTTTATGACCTGCTCACCAGTAGATCCTCTGCAGTGAACTGGTGCCATCAGAATGAGAGACCATACAGCTGATAAAAACATCACAATAATCTACAAGTAATCGACATGGCTACTGTCCATAAATGAACATCTTGTCAAGTGAAAGTAGTATTTCTGTTATATATATATACTTGTGTATATTTCTCATCTGCTTCACATGTGTCAACTTCTTAAATGGAGAAAGCAATATTATGTATGGAGGAACCATATTTTAGCTGGAAGCAAACAGATTGAATCTGTTCCCATGAAGAAACAAACTCATCTAAATCTTGGATGGCCTGAGGGTGAGTAATTTTTTGGCAAATTTTCATTTTTGGGTGAATTATTATTTTAATGATGATGTAAAGAACTGGTTCAGATGGTGTGAGATTAGGGAATTTACACTAAGGAAGAATTTTGCAAGACATTTTACATGGTGCTATGCTCACTCCTTTACTTGCTGTTCTCACGGTATGTTACAATGCCCCTTTGGTAGCCTTGTGAAACTCAGCACAAATAACACGCTGGTCAGACCATTCAGCTCCACTATGTTAAACAGCAGGTCAAGTTGAGAAAATCACATGCTGCTACTTTGACTTCCTTAAATCTAAGAACTCCCACATATAATCAATACTCAAATTGAATGAAGTAGTTAAAGTGCTGTGTGTAATTGGTATCAAAACACTGTTGAGCTCATTAGGCAATTGTTTCTTAACAGAGGTTGAGGGTTTATCTGAGGCAAGGCTGTTTTTGTCGGATATCCAACTGGTTTATTGACCTCATCAGCCACTACACACTGACAGGACTCCTTTCAGCTGAAATCCTTTGGTTTCAGGTATGCCCTTTTTGTTGTTACATGTCAGTCTTCCTCTTGGAACTCTATTCTTGGTCTTTAAATCAATACACTCACAAGGCTATAAATGCCCCGCCAGTGTCTGTTTCATTAAGTGCTTCTGATTCTCAGAACAGTGTATCACCTCTTCTAGTGAATCTCCCCCCAAGCCACACTTCAGCAGGCCACAAAATCAATCAATAGAGTAATTAATGCAAACACGCCAGGTGTTCTGTCTAGAGCTGAGAACCATGATGGGAAGTTAAAGGTTTTGTTTTATCTCCATGTAACATTGTGTGAAAATTTGTGACTCAGAAAATAGATTATTCTTGTTCACTTGACAACTGTTGTATGTTGGATTGATAAGATATGGGCATGAGTGGGATGTCTGTATTTAAAAAAATAAAAACATTCAGGCAAAAATTCACTAATTAATAGCAAGTCAGAATCCTTTTGTCTCCATCTGTCGATTTTTGCAAATCTTCTATGAGAATATAGTGCCGCTGTCCATGGTGCTGATGGGATAACCGGATACAGGGGAAAGGGGTCAGTGAGCAACTCAAAAGTTAGAATCACATTCAGATCGCTGCTTATCGACCAGTTGTAATGATCTAAATGAGCATTGATTGTGTAGGGGTGCTAATAGCTGACTGATAGACTCTTTTATCAACATCGTCACGCTGTCCTCTTGGGCTGATTTTGGTCCAATGATGGCAAGCGCACACGCTCTCTGTTTGTTTGCACTTCCTCTCTTCTCGTTCTTTTGCTGCAGCAGATTAGAGTTCACACGCCATTAGTCACAGTGGGGTGTTTCGCGGATCCTGCGCCGAGAAATCTTCTTTGTGTCAGGATCGCTTTGTCCCACCGCGGCGGCTTATCTCCGAGACGAACGCACAATTACTTTTTAACGATTTCATGCCGGTTCATTACGAGAGCAGGGGCTCGCGCACAGGGACTTATAAAAGGTAATCAGACATAATTAAGCTCGCGCTGGTGCCTATCGTATAGAAGAATGTGGTCAAACTTCAGTGCCATGACCCATGCTATTATAGACCTAAATACCAAGAGATCATTTCCACATTAGAATCAGAATCAGAATCAGAATTGGCTTTATTCGCCAGGTGTGTGCAAACCCACGAGGATTTTTTTTTTTTTTTTTTTTTTTTTTTGAAGGTGCTCCTGGTACATACATATATACATGCTTACATGCACATGTGACATGAGAACAGAATAAAAAACAAAAAAAAAATTGTAAGACTTAGCAAGAAATAATGTGTATGAATCTGGAACAGTAGATTGATTTATGTACAGATTTGTGCAATTTTATTCTATATAGAACTGTATAAATAAAGAGATATGCATATGTATTTACATAATACTTGAGAAAGGCAATCATTTAAGATTTAGAATGATTTACTGAAATGAATTATAGAACACAGGTAATGATTTATATGTTAGCTGTTTAAGCTGGAGATGGCAAGGGGGGAAAACTGTTTTTATGATGTTGTTGATGGTGTTACCTGCCCGTTTCTTCACTCTGGAGTTGTACAAGTCCTGAAGACTGGGCAGGTGCTCACCACTGATCCTTTCTGCTGCCCTAACAGTCCAACTTTAACTTCTTAAAATAGATTAGCATCTCCCTATCTTCCCCTTTGTATATGAAAGTAGGTATGTTTTAAGATAATTCACAAAAATACCTTTGAAGACAATATACAGCACCAAAATCCACATTTGGTCCAAACTTTGTGTGATATATGCATTTTGAACTTGATTCAGTATTGACCCCCCACAACAAATGAGAATAACTCTTTTAAATCACCGCATGGTTAAAAGCTTAATGGTGCTCTTATGGCGGCCTGTGGAAAGACACAGTGTGGAGGCTTTCATCTTTTTGTAAAAGAATGAAAACTCTGGCAGGTTTAAAGAGACTGCTAGTGCAAGTATATTATCAATCTTGCAAGTGACAGCTTCATAGATGATGGTCCGGGAATCTAGTGGTGTGGAGAAAACCAAACAGCTGTGCTTCTTTTAACCATCATTTGATGTTTTCTTTTCCTAGCCAATCATCCATTTTTCATCTAGGAGATGAATCTTGTCATCTTCTCAGTGTTAGGTATGATGTTCTTGAAATCAAAAGCACAAACTGGTTTTTTTTCGTACACACGCATACGCACACATGCACACACCCTTTAAATGGTGCAGACTATTGCAATGCTTTTACTGTAAATGTCCATTTGTTTTCTACTGAGGAGATTTAGAAATATAGATCTGTAATAGCTCTGTTATTTTTCAGACAATAAATGAAAACAGATAGCAAAATAATTTAACACTGCCTTGGTGATAGCTCAGCTCAAGTATTGTAAGTAAAATAATTATGTTTAAATATAAAATCTGGCCTTCAGTAAATAAAATGAAAAGATTTAATTAACAAACATTTGATCATAAAAGACTCTTTGTGTTGTTTATCTTGAAGTGATCATGCCTATTACAGTATGTCAGATCTCTCAACATATTTACTGATAAACTCTGACAGCATACTAAATGAGATTTCAACACATACTGACAATCTGTCATGAGCTTCCTTGAATGGACACTTAATATTCTTTCTTGCAAAAGCAGATCAAAAATAACAAAATAGTATAATTAATAGGCAGTGTTTATACCTCTTAAGAAAATAATCTTAATAATAATCACAGCAAATTCTTTGTGTCCGAAGATCAGTGAGAAGGGTTTTATCTGGGGCAGCAGGCTCTCAAGTAGCTATAGAGGCCAATCCTGGACTTGCATGCTTTAGAGCAAATGGGGGAGGCAAAGATCGGGTCACTGCTGTTGGATACTTGGCCAGACCTATTCTACACTTGTCATTCTCCAGAGCAGTTATTCGAACTCCCTAGCAGCTTTCTTTGTGATAGTCTTCAAAGTGGATCTGTGTGTCTCCCAGTTTTGGGGGTCAATGTCAGCCTGCAACAACTGTCATTTCAGCTCGTCCTTGTAACGCTTACATGGGGCTCCTCGATCGCGCTTGCCCTGGCAAAGTTCCCCATATAGCACTGCTTTTGGCAATCTTGCGTCATCCATGTGTAACACGTGACCTGCCCAGTGAAGCTGTCACAGCAAGACCAGTATATTCCTACATACTAAATGCTGTACTTGCATTTTGATATTAATTTATTAATATTTTTTTTACTTATTTATTTATTTATTTTTTACTTTTAAACTGCTAGTTTTATATGGATCAATTTCATGATGTCTTTGTGTACTTTTCAGTGCATTAAAGTTTTGATTGCATGGTATTTCAATGGATGAAAAAAAAAAAAACTTTATTTCTGACCCTGAATATGAATGAAAATCTTATGGAACAAGGGTATGGTGACAGTTTATAAATATATATATATATATATATATATATATATATATATATATATATATATATATATATATATATATATATATATATATATATATATATATATAGTGCAAACAACAGAGGCTTTTATTTAACAGAAAATACAACTAAATAACAGTATATACTAACTAATACTAGTTAGTCAGTATGGGGAAAATGGGGAATAAAATTATCCAAAGGGGAAGGACTGTCCAAAATAAACAGGGGGAACGTGTCCTCGTTGTGCTGGGGAATCGTGAAGGAAGGGTAGAGTTCGCAAGGGAGGAGTCCCTCCACGCTCCCTTCCTGGACCCACGAGGAAAGAGACCGGTCTTTTCGAGGAGAGGCACGCTCGGCATTTAACAACGGCGGTGAAAAGGCTCCATTCACTTCAGGTGTGCCTCATCACACACCCACTCCTGTCGGGAACCTGTTGAAGGCAGGCAATTAAAAGAACGGTGTGTCGATGATAATTAAGGAGAGGCAGCCATTCTGTCATATATATACTTAAGAGCAGAAAATGTTGTATCTTACAATGATTTCACAGTGAAATTGAGAAATACAGCATTTTATTGTAAATAACTGTTAAATCTTGTAAATTTAAGTGTAGAAGTGAACTTCTTCAGAGTTAATGACTTCTATAATTTATATTGTCAACATCTGTTTACTTGCCTACATATCAGATGTTCACACAGTGTATGCATTACTACTGCTTAGCCAGCAAAACCTACTGTAATTCAAGCAAGCTCCTATATTAAAAACCTGTTTTCCTCAAAACCTCAAGTCTCCAGTTAATCAATAAATTACACTCAGCATATTGTGTATGCATGAGGGCATTGGATGACCTTTAAATGGCTGTGCAAAAATAACCATCCTGAATTGATTGTATGTAGGGGATATGAGGGTGAAGGAGGGAGTTATTTTCACATCTGAGACCATTAGACGCCAGTTAGATGTCTGAATTACGCAGGAGTGACAAGCAAATATACTGTAGACTCTCAGAAGCAGGACATCAGTAAGCAACAGGATCCAGATAAATCAGGTCATGCATTTGCACAGTTGCCCTAAGTGTGAATTATAACCATTTTTTTTTTCACTGTACATCGTGACTTTCCAGTGAACAAGAGCAGGATTGTAGCAGTAATCTAATGGAATGCTACTATTTTTGCAGATTAAGTGTAGATGCTACAACAATTTGCTAGTGCTTAGATTCCAATCATGCACTGCAGCATGAATATATTATGTGGTTGCAATTTTGTATAATGTTGCATTCTATTTTGCTGTTACTGTTGTTGTCAATTTTCACTGTTGTTATCACTAATTACCTTACCTTTTATTTACTTGTCTATTTATTTTTAACCTAATCTGTTTCTTGATTTTCATCATTGCTATGTATGTTATGCTGAGTGTTGGAATTTGTGCATGCTGGGTTGAAAACTACAGTAGAACAATATAATCAGAAACAATAACTGTCTTACCACAATAGTATTTTAGTATTATATATTTTCTGTTCTCATATGTACAGTATTGCAAGTTGCAGGTACAAATTGCCAGTCAACCTCAGAGGGGTCATATGATGCGATTTCAAGTTTTTCTTTCTCTTTGGAGTGTTACAAGCTCTTGGTGCATGAAGAAGATCTGTAAAGTTGAGACCCCAAAGAAATATTCTTTATAAAAGTTAAGAGTCAACCACACACCCCTAAAACGGCTCATTCTAACACACCCTGACATGTCTACATCACTGTGTGGGAAGATTTGCAGAACACTGCCCAAATGTTCACGCAAAGAAAGAAGGCTTCTTGCTGTTCCCGCCAGCGCCATGTCGTGGAGACACTGTTTCCTTGTGAAAGCAGAAATAGCCTATTTTGTTTGGCCTTGCAAAAGACGACACAACTAAAATCAGTGGTTAAGTTGTATTTACAACACTGTTCCAGAACAGTTCAACCCACATATTTAGTGTGCAGCACATTTTATGGAGGACAGTTTCCTGATCCTGGGAGAAAAGACTACAATGCCAGCTGTTCTACATTTAAATATGTAAAGGATTTGCCACTGATGATTCAAACACAGTTTTGAGTAGTGTAGAGCAGTGGTTCTCAATTCCAGTCCTCGCGCCCCCCTGCTCTGCACATTTTGTATGTTTCTCTTATGCTTCAGATGTTTGTTCTATTTGAATGTAAGTGCCCTGCGAAGTGGACATCACAGGATATTCTGCCATGATTCCAGTTCTAAGCGAACGTATATGTTCCATTCAAAGTGCATTGAAGTGTGCAACACATGGATTTAAATTGTATTTATTTACAGAGGTATATGATGTCACACTTGTCCTCGTGTGAAGACATTGCACAGTGCAAATCCGTGAATGAATGTTTCTAAGTGAGGTAAACTTCAACAGATTTCCCCTGTTCAGGGAGTAGGGAACAATGAACACTTTGTAGGGACCATGTCAATGGGAACACAGTTCATGCACGGAGCTCACTTCTAATGAACTGATTATCTGAATCAGGTGTGTTAACAAAGAGAGATGTGCGAAATATGCAGAACTGGGGGGTTCGAGGACTGGAATTGAGAACCGCTGGGGTAGAGTAGAGGTTGTTGTTTGTCTTTTCTCTCGATCACAAATGCAGACATGGTTTTATGTTTACGCGGTGCAATGCAACACAACGCAATGTGTAAAAACACAGTATAAGTCATTATAATCTGTAATTATGTCCCCACTGGATGCAACAAATGGCTCATTTGTAATGGGCTTTATATTTTTTGTCTTGTCTCTCCAGTGTTCTGACCAGGACATGCATCAAAGTATATGACAAGGGGCATAACATTTCCATCACATGCTTGAGGCATTCGGCCAATCACAAAGCACTGGATAGCTGGCCAATCAGAGCACCCCTCGCTTTTCAGACTGATGAGCTTTGTAAAAAACAACGTTTACGAGAAAGGCAGGGCATAGAGGAGACATAATAATGTACAGTATGTGGAAAATAATGTGATTTTTGAACCTTAAACCACAAACACATTTAATTACACCAAATACACAAAATAATGTTCTTTTTAGCAACATCATATGACCCCTTTAAGAGTCAATAATTTAATTTAGTCTTTGTGTAACAAAGTGAAACCACACTGTGTTCTGAAGCACTATTACATCAGCTGCATATGAAAAAAAATAATTAAAATAAATAAGGTCCAAGTTTCCAGACAAAAGGGAACACTTATCCCCAAAAAAACTGTTTACAGTAGTATCCAACATACATTACAATTTTGTTATGACTGAAAATGACCTATTCTGAATATATTTCATAATCAAATTTTGAATTTAGTTAATAAATTACTGTAAATTCCTACAAAATATTGCCAACATATTACAGTGCATTAATAATAATATTGCATTAATATAGTTCAGGGTGATAAGCTAAAATTGCTATAATTGCAACAGTATAAAAGGGCTTAAGAATGTTTCAAAATATTAAAAGTAGAATTAAGTCTACAAAGTCTTGACGAAAACGCACCAAAGAGCATTAATGCATACATAACTAATGCAGCTTGGGTCTGTTCCGGTCCTTACAGAAGACGCAGACCAAATAAGACTTACTGTTTTTGTGCTTTGATTTAAATAAGCACGCCTGCCTTCCCTAGCCTTGACAGAAGCGCGGGACGCACGGCACAGTGTGGAAACGAACACCCTCTAGTGCTGATGAGCTGGTCTTCCTTCCAGATCCGCAAAACTCACTTTGGCTTTTCACCTCAAGAACGCGTCGTGGAAGCTCTCGTGCCAGGTCTGTGTGCGTGCGCGAGACTGATTCGGCTAATTTAAGCGCGTGATACAGGCTCCTGTCGACGGCATATAGTGCCAAGAAGAGAAGCGCGTGTTAACGCATAGAGAATGAGAAAGCCCGTTTATGGATACTGAGGACTGGAGAACACACTTAGTCTAGTTCGTTATTTCAGGTGTTGATAGCCTTACAGTATTAGGGATAACTTATCTCACAGTCTCTATCCTATTTATGGGGTAAACTCTGTAAGTTTTTCATGTGCCGCCGGTAGTTGTGCGTAATGGGCTGGCATTTCTGTCGCTCTGTATCCGCGTTTTCGCGGTGCGGGGAACGAGGCGGTTGACGCGCAAAATTGTTGACAATAGTTCCATGAATTTTGTGACTGGATATTTTGTCTCAGACTCTTTTCTTTAGTAACTGTCACCGACTTACGTGCACAACTGGATACAAAAATGACTTTTCAAAGATTTTTCTTCATGTTTGCTTTACCGGGATTGGTTTTGTCGGACCCCGGCCATTCAAACCAAGGTGAGTTATAAATAATGAATTGTGATTAATTGTTTGTTACTATATCATAACCTACTCATGTGCACAGTGTGTATGTATATTGTATGTATTGGTTGCAAATGAGACGCTAATCGCATTCAGTCTTTAATTTTGGTCAGAGATTTATACAAAATCTATACAGATTTATACAACTGGCTAATGACAGTTGTGCCAGCAATTCGGAATATTATAGTTTGTTTTGATTTATGCAGGAGAGATTATAAACGCTGTGTTAACTGTCATTCTGTAGTTCTGCAGCCAGTCTTATGCTCAGCATCATACAAACAGGGTACCCATAGGAAAGACCGGTTACACATTTATGTAACACATTTCAGCGTCTATAACTCAGAGTTTTTTGCTCTTATCTCTAAAGCACTGATATGATATGCCCATATTTGTCTGTTTCATATTCAAGTAGTTTATAAATATTCAGTTTGTCTCTACAACTGTAAATAAAGGTCAAGTACAAAGTGTTGTTGTTGGCACTGCTGGGGTGGGTGGTTACACCAACTGAAAACACGCTTCTGTGCATAATTTGTGGAAATCACATGCATTTCCTCAGAAATACACTCCTCAATCCAACCCAACCCGCTTTATTTTATTCAAAAACAAAGGCTGATGAGAAACATTTTCATTCAAATAAAATTGCAAACAAATGCAGAAATACATACAAAGCACATGTTAACAATTTTTAAAATGTGTGAGTGCATATTGGTCGCTCTCATAATTATGACGTTGTCCAATTTTGTGCCACCTTTGTGGATCAAGTAGAAATATATTGAAAAGTAGAGCTACCCTCCTTGCCAAAAGCTTGTGTGGATGTTAGAACAAGATGACCTGGTGGTTCTGATGATAAACTGATGATAAAAATGATAAAAAAAAACATATTAGTATCTTAAGATGTACTAAATAAAAGTGGGTGTACAGACATTTTCATTAACATTCATTGCTATGATCACTAACAAAGCTTAAAACAGATGCAAAATATAACTTCTTACCTTAAAATTGTGTTTTGTCCAGTAAATATTTTCGATTTTTACAGAGAAACTTTTATAATCACCACAGGAGAGAGCTGGGCATGTATGATTATGATTATGATTATGGTCACCCTAATTTACTCACCCTAACACACCCAGGTCTCACCTATATTTCTAAGAGACAGGATTGCAGTGATGGTGTCTCATTGCACCTGCCCCATTTCCCCACTGCGTGTGCCTGTAACTCCTCCCTTATATTTACACTCACAGTTCCCAGTGGTCATCCATGCAGGAAAATAGTTAAATGGCAGTATTTTGAATACGAACACTGCAAGAACAAGTGACTGTGTGCTGTGGAAAGAGAGAGGAAGGGAGCATGTTTGTGTGGGATGTGCAGAAGAGAGAACACTCAAACCATCTGAGTTGGCTTGCACGACATTTAAAACTTTTTATCCAGTTATGAGTCATCCTTATTTTTTTTCCTGAGCTAGGATGGAAAGCGGTTATTTAACAGGTCACTGTTTTCTCAGTTTTAACCATCACAAATTAGGCAATAGATCTGGAGACAGTTCTTTCCAATGTGAACCTATAAAAATGGAAATTGAGGGTTTGCAGTTCACTTGAACAAAAGTCCCGTCTTGTGATTAACACTGATGCTAATGTCCAATTAGTATGCATGCAGAGATGACCCTACATAACCTCGCAATATATTTATCTATTGCACTGCCATATAAGAACCGTCTGCTCTTTTATGCTATATACTGTAGCATTAGAATCAAACTTTAAATGCTTCGCTTTACCTCATTTTGAAGAAACACTTTGCAGGATATTTATTGCAGAACTCTTCAAAGCCCTTCAAAAATCCATTCAAAAGAAGACTGTACACTGAATAAGCTCAATCTTCTCTCCTCCTCATACTCGTAGCTGAATCTCAAATGCCTCTTTGACCCTCTTGTAAAACCAGTCACTATTTAAGCGCAGGTCTGTAATAAGCCCTGGTTAAAACCACCATTTTGTGCAGATACTTGACGGACTGCTCTTGCCAATCATGCTCAACTGTCATTTTGCACCAAGAGAAACTTCAAAATGGGTATCAGATCACTGTAAGATAGATATGTTCTCAAGCTCTCCTCTAATCAGTCCAGAGTAGTGCTTAAGTGTTCTACAAGGGCTCTTTAACTTCCTCTTCCTCAGACATCGGTTAGGTTTTCATATATGCCTGTCAGTGGTCAAAATGGGATATGATAAAGTGTGTGTTATCCGTTAGATGAATTGTACTTCTGGTAGAGAAGCAGAGAAACAATTGATGGAATTTATATTGCTGTTATACCAGGGTTAGTCAAAATTCAGAATTTAATACTTATATCTCTTTCAATTTGACTAAATTTGAATTTAATAAACTTCACAACTTCAAAACAAGCATTTTTAAGCCAATATTTTTAATATAAATATTATTAATATTTAATTAATACTTGTGGTATTAGCTAGCTCAAACAGTAGAGCATGATGATAGCAACAATAAGGTCAAGGGTTCGAATCACAAAATTAAAAAAAAAATGCTTCTATTTTTATATTTTCAATTTGTTGTAGTTGTTTTATGTGCTTTTTTAATTTTTATTAGCATTTTTCTATTCTTAATTTTAGTTTAGTACTTTAATTAAAATTTTTAGTTACACGTTTTCAGCTTGATGCAGTCAACATTTAGAATTTTTTAGAAAGTGTAAGTTCTTCATCTAATATTTATATTTTATTTTATTTCAGCTTTATTCTAACTACTAAAATTATTTTTAATAGTTTAGTTAACAAAATAACACTGCTTTACTTTGTTACTTTGTTTTTACTTTGTTTTTCTACTTTACAGTTATATGAGTTTGAATTCATTTTAATTCTGTTTCCTTACATTCAAATTCGAATTGCAATTCTGCATACTTTTGCTACCTAATTTTAAATTCAGGAATTTAACAGGAATATAAAAGTCATCTCAATTCACTTCTGAATGGCACACAACTCTGGTAGCTGCTGACTGATCTTTAGCTGTGTGTGTGTTTGTCTTCCATTCTGATGCAGTCATGTGGCTTAGTCAGAGTCAGAGTTTTGTGTTTTTTTTTTGTTCAGAACAAAGTTGCACTTTATTGGAAATATAAGCATATGCGTCTGTGTTTCTTTCTCCAGAGAGCCACAGTTTAAAGCATGTTACAGCAGCACTGAAGCTACATGGGTGTGTGTGTCAGGAAGTACTATGTAAACAGTAATTGTGTGCTGTAACAGAGGCCTGTTAATGCCCGCTGCCCTGTTTGTGCTGCTATCACTGCCGCGTGGAGTGCACTTATTGATTTTATAGACACTGTGGAGCCGAACCTCTGAGGTTTCTCTCTTTATACCTTCAACACTTCAACGGCTCTTCAAAGAGAGAGAAAGGAGCAGGATAAGGCTTTGTGCTGCCAGCAACGGTATTTAAATGTGCGTGTATATGTGTCTGTCTGTTTTCTTGTTCTCTTCGTCTGATCAAGGTCGTAGAAAAATCATCTTGTCATTTAATTTAGTCATTTTTGAATTGGTTGTATTGGTTCCACCTGCGTTGTATTGACACCCTGGACATGCACCGTCCCTCTTGCTAAGATATTACATTTATTAAAGCTGAATAAAACCGATTTTTTATAGTGTAAGTAACGGAAGAGATTAGCTCTTTTTGCGTACTGTGGTGCACAGACCTGCTTGTGCCTCTCCATTGACTTGACTTTTGTAAATTGCACCTTGACATTTCCAGGGCCTGTCTGTGCAATGTGATCTTAGCCTTAACCCCAGTGGCTCCTTTTCCTACTCCTCCACATCGTCTCAGACACACTAAATGCCCGGCTAAAGACCACTAATGCATGCAGCGCTGTCCTTATCAGATCAATTTATCTCAAGCGTTCGACAAAGGGCCATTTTTCACCAGTTGTGACATTCAAATTCCAAATGTCACCTTTCTCGTCTTCATCTCTCATCTCAGAGAAAAAAAAAGAGAGAGAGAACATGAGTTGCATGGATCAAGGCTTTCTTGTCACACTCACACACACATCTCTTTTTCTCTAACCAACCATTATTATCTCCTTGAGCCAAGATTCAAAAGAGTTTGTTTCGATCATTTAGCTACATGTCAGAGCTTAGTAAGCCAGTGCACATTGTTGGTTGTAGTTCAGAGTTTATGTAATGAATTTATTGTGGCTGATGTTTGGATTTTATACTGTAAAAAACATATTTTCATGCAATTAGGCAAACTTTTTTTGGAAGCTTATTTTTAATAAAGTTTAATAATAGTGAATAGTTGCACACCTGATTGATTTGCCACTGGAAGAGTCCAGAGCTTAATGTCATAATACAAACGTTTCAGGTTTTGAGTACTACCCATGAATTTACCCATGAATTGGAGAATTAGATCTGCAGAACTGACTTCCACTTTTGCCGTTTTTCCTTTGAGCAAAGCACTTAACCCCAGGCATTCAGTACTTGGCTTTGAATAAAATGTCAAAATAGCAATTACTTAACATTTTTGTTATGAAATTGTTCCATACATACTTTACATATTTTTTATTTTTTTTTTCAAATACACTACCATTCAAAAGTGTGGGGTCAGTTAAGGTTTTTTTTGTCTTTTTTTTTTTTTTTTTTGATAAAGAAATTTATCAAACATGACATTTTACATTTCCACCAAAATATAAAGCAGAACAACTGTTATCTAAATTGATAATAATAAGAAATTCTTCTTGAGCAGCATATTAGAATTATTTCTGAAAGATAATGTGACACTGTAAATTCAGCTTTGCCATCACAGGAATAACTAAAAAAAATAAATATATTAAAACAGAGGGAAAAAAATATTTTACACTGTAAATGATTTTTACAATATTATAATATTATATATATATTTTTTACTTACAAACCTTCTTTTTCTTCTTAATATATAAAACTATTTATGTTTTAATGTATTTTGTGCTTCCAAATTAAAGAAAATAATAATAATACTTTGACTGGTGTGACACCTTTTCATAATGTTTGTTCCATATTTACCCTTACAATGTGCATATTAGTACCTTAAAGATACATATTTGTACTCCCCAAAAATAAATAAATAAATAAAAATAACATAAACGTGAGTGGCTGTGAACTGAGAGAGGAACAGAGTAAATTTCATATTGACTTCCACAATGTATGTTTGATAATGGTATAGTTTAGCACCTTTTGAAAGGGCACGGCCTCAGCGACAGCTTTTTTTATATCATATTTGTAGGCTTTGGTTCAATGCTTGATTTTGTGTTTATTTCATTCTTAGAAACAGTTTTAGTTTCTATTAACCCTGTCAGTACTGGCTAGTACAGGATAGGAAAATGATTTGATTTATAGCTTGAATCGGTTCTTCACAGCGATGATTGTTTAAGGAAAAATGGCAGTAGCGACACCATGCTATTTAGATTCATTTTCTTTTGACTGAAGATCAATGACCAATCAATAGTACATTGTTGCTTCCAAAGCAGAAATTGACAAGCATTCCAATCTATTCATATCCCAGAATGCTTTTCTCATCAGTGCCACAGTAGGTTGAGTAAGCCATTGTCTCTATCAACATGAAAGCCATCCAGCTGAGACACACAACAGGAATGACATTTCAGCTAACATTGCTCACTCTGTTTGATGTTGCTACTTTTTTCCCTAAATTTCCTTTTGAGCATACTATATATATATATATATATATATATATATATATATATATATATATATATATATATATATATATATATATATATATAGTACTATATCACTCTGTTTGATGTTGCTACTTTTTTCCCTAAATTTCCTTTTGAGCATACTATATATATATATATATATATATATTTATTATTGTTGTATGATACTTATTCAGAATTGATTCTATCAAAAAAATAAAATAATAATAATAATAATAATAATAATAATAATAATAATAATAATAATACCAGGACCAAATGGCAAGAGAAACAAACTAGCATACATACATACATACATACATCTCAATAAATTAGAATGTCATGGAAAAGTTCATTTATTTCAGTAATTCAACTCAAATTGTGAAATTCGTGTCGTGTATTAAATAAATTCAGTGCACACAGAATGAAGTAGTTTAAGTTGGTTCTTTTAATTGTGATAAATTCACTATCTCAACAAATTAGAATACTTCATAAGACCAATTTAAAAAAAAAAAAGTGAATTGTTGGCGTTCTGGAAAGGAAAGTATGTTCATTTACTGTACATGTACTCAATACATGGTAGGGGCTCCTTTTGCTTTAATTACTGCCTCTCACTATGGGGTTCAGGTCTGGTGAGTTTGCTGGCCAGTCAAGCACACCAACAAAATGGTCATTTAACCAACTTTTGGTGCTTTTGGCAGTGTGGGCAGCTGCCAAATCCTGCTGGAAAATGAAATCAGGATCTTCAAAAAGCTGGTCAGCAGAAGGAAGCATGAAGTGCTCCAAAATCTCTTGGTAAACAGATGCAGTGACTTTGGTTTTCAAAAAACACCAGCAGATGACATTGCACCCCAAATCATCACAGACTGTGGAAACTTAACACTGGACTTCAACTTGGGCTATGAGCTTCTCAACCCTTCCTCCAGACTCTAGGGCCTTGGTTTCCAAATGAAATACAAAACTTGCTCTCATCTGAAAAAAGGATTTTGGACAACTGGGCAATAGCCAGTTCTTCTTCTCCTTACCCCAGGTAAGACGCCTCTGACGTTGTCTGTGGTTCAGGAGTGGCTTAACAAAAGGAATACAACAACTGTAGCCAAATTCCTTGACACGTCTGTGTGTGGTGGCCCATGATGCCTTGTCCCCAGCCTCAGTCCATTCCTTGTGAAGTTCACTCAAATTCTTGAATCGATTTTGCTTGACAGTCCTCATAAGGCTACGGTTCTCTTGTATGGTTGTGCATCTTTTTCTTCCACACTTTTTCCTTCCAATCAACATTCTGTTAACATGCTTGGATACAGCACTCTGTGAACAGCCAGCTTATGTGGCAATGAATGTTTGTGGCTTACCCTCCTTGTGAAGGGGTTAAAGTGTTTTATGTTGATTAGCTGATTGGCATGTCACCATATTCTTTTTTGTTGAGATGGATTTTGTGAATTGGTGGGTTTTTGTTAAATGTGAGCCAGAATGGTCACAATTAAAAGAACCAAAGACTACTTCAGTCTATGTGCATTGAATTTATTTAATACACAATTTGAGTTACTGAAATAACTTTTCCATGACATTCTAATTCATTGAGATGCACCTGTACATACAAACATAAATAAATAAATACATACATACAGTACATAAATTTCTCTTATTGTTAAGAGGATTTACGATTTTTCTTTACGATTCACTTCACTACTTGTTCCTAATTGTTAATAATACAATTCTTTACATCGGTGTTGCGTACATTTGATAATTTGCAATGATTGTCCCTTCCACTGATGCTTTGATAAATAGAGAAGCCTCACTTATAATCCAATAATAAAGCTTAGATGTCTTTGATGCCTTTCTTTCATAATCCTGAAGCTCCTGGAAGAAATCTTAACTATAGGTATATCTTAAAGCTGTGTTCATGCTGAATGGATTTAGATTTGGATTTAATCTTTAAATGTGTCACTTAATGGGATGTTCTATACTGGGATCCAGTAATCAACATCTTAAAAACACATGGTAAAAACAAGATCCAGATCTTCTGATATGACACATCAAAGAAACATCTAAGCAATAGAGGCAGCCCAGATACTCAAGGTTTTTCTCCATCTGCCTTTTCTTTTCTTTTTTTAATCCTTTCCTTCTTTCCATGTGGCCTACTTTAGGGACTCCAGATTTTTACAGACAGACATAGGCGCTAGCTGCCACTTCTGATGTGTCTCTGTTGATGTCTCACTCTCCACGCTGAGGCAGAGGGAGAGAGACAACAAACATTCAGCAGCTGATTTGGTTTGAAATGAAGCTTGCGGATCTTGTCAACACTGGTTACAAAGATTAGGCTGCAGCAAGACAACCCGCTCTGCTTTTTCTAATAAGACCATTAATAAAAGTGCCATCTGGAAAGCATCTTGCCATTGGCAGCATTACCCTTGCCAGCCATATTATCTACTTCTAAGGGCTGGTAATTTGAATTTGCCATACTGTCTTAATTTCAGGTTGTTGAGGTTTTTACCCTTTTTTTCAATTGTCAAATGAGTTATTTAATTCACGCTGTTCACTGACCTTTTTTTGGTTTAGGCAAAGAATTCACTATAAAAACCATGTATGTTTTTGGTATAGTGGCCAGAACTTTTTTTTTTTCTTTTTTTTTTTCTTTTTTGTCTAATGATCAGGATTAAATGAGTTTATACATAAAGCAAGAAAAAAATATGCCGATGGGCTTAGAAAAATAAACATAATTTAAAGGGAAAACAGATTTATCTTTCTTCAATGGCAGATTTTTTTTTTCTTGTCATAAACATAAAGTCAGTTCAGTTTGATTAATTAATTAATTAATAAATAATTGTTTTATAGTTAAACCCCATAGAGAGACCAATATGCTCAATGAAGACCAGGAATCAATTTGAAGTTCAGTCAGGTAACAGAGAGTTTACTGAAGACAGAGTTCTCCACAATTCCAAAGGCAATAGAAAATGAGTAAAAGGAGCCAGCCTCAAATTAACTTACAATGCAGAAACACTATTACTTATAGTCATATTGATGTCATTTCTACAAGTTCTGAGAGGTTAACAGTACAAATAATTCTAGCAACATTCATTAACTTGTGACAGTCTAACCTACCTCATCCTCATGCACTAAAGGTTGCATAGATGCATTTCTTTGTTATGCATTAAATATTTGTATATATTTGTTGTTAATGAGTAGTTAACTGCAAATAAACCATAGTTCTGTCATAGTTCTTTTAAACCATTTCTGTTATTAAGTATCGTGGAGGTTAACTGTGGTGAGTGGGGTGGGGCGGAGAGCCGTGGGAACGGAGCGAGGCCGGTGGAGTGAACGATAATGAGCGACACCTGCGCCACTCACCGGTCTCGAGTCCCACAGTGGAGCTCCGGAATAATAAAAGGAGGAGTAACCACAGTAAAGGACGAGAGAGGACCAGGCCTGGACTGTTTATGTTGTTTTGGTTCTGTTTGTGCTCGGCGATCGTCCGTGAGGAGCTGTCGTGCTATTTTCACTTTTGTGTTTACTTTGTTATTAAATTATGTTTTAATGTTCACCGGTTCCTGCCTCCTTCTTCCCGTGACTATAAACGTTTGTTACATTGGTGCTGAAACCCGGGAGGAAGGAGGGACACGCTGTCAGAGAGCCCTCACCACTGTTTGGAATCTGCAGTGCCATCGAGGAGTCTGCCGCCATGGACGCTCGAAGCGGTGGGCTGGAGTGAGTTGCCGGGGGGACGGACAAACTCACTGTTGGCCGCCTGGGTTGTGGAGGAAAGGCTGCCGTCCATGAGGGAGCGGAGGAGTCACCACCGTTTGCCTGAGTGCAAGCCTGTTGCCGTCTGCCATGATGGGGAGGAGCAGGGAATGGGGGACTCCTGCTGGCTGCCCCGAATTCAGAGGAGCCATCGCCATCCACTGTGCGGCAGAGGAGTGTTGAGCCGCCCACCGAGGGCTATCCAGCGCCGCCACCAGGCATCACAGAAGAGTTTCCCCTTCTGGTGGAGGGCAGAGCGGCAGTGTGTACTGAGTCTAGAAGGGTTAGCCTTAGGGATGATGGTACATTAACACTCCCTTTTGTACCTCCTGGAGGAACAGGTTCAGAGCGAGTGGCTTCTGTGATCTTGTCATCAAGAGACCACTGGATGGGACTCGCAATAATGGCTAGAGGAAGTATGGGTTCAGGGGGAGAGTTACTGTCTTCAGAGAGATGGAGACGGGAGAGTGCATCTGCTTTTTGGTTCTTTGTGCCAGGCAGGTAAGTGACTGTGAAGTTGAAGCATATGAAGAAAAAAGCCCAGTGGGCTTGTCGGGGGTTGAGTCGTTTAGCATCTCTGTGAGATATTCTAGATAATGATGATCAGTTATGAATTCAAAAGGGTGGTTGGCCAATGTCGCCACTCCTCTAGGGCAAGCTTAATAGCTAGGAGCTCCCGGTTACTGGTGTCATAGTTTTGCTCCACTGGAGATGGCTTCTTGGAGTAGAAAGCATATGGATGGAGAATGGGAGACTCTACGTGATGCTGGGGTAGGACTGCTCTTACCCCAACTATAGATGCTTCTACTTCAGTTACGAAAGAGAGTTGTGGATCTGGGTGTGCCAGAGTAGGAGCGGTGCAAAAGGCTTCCTTGAGCTGGTGGAAAGCATTTGATGGCGTCAGGATTCCAGGACAGACTCTTGGGCTTATTTCTGAGGAGTGAGGTGAGGGGTGTACAGATTTGGCTGAAGATTGAGATGAATTGGTGAAACCTAGGAAATGTTGAAGTTCTTGATGGTGGTAGGTTGAGGCCAATCTCTGATGGCTTGCACATTCCTCTGGTTCATGTGAATGCCATGGTGGTCGAAGATGTAACCGAGGAACTGGATGGTATCTTGGTGGAACTCACACTTCTCCAGTTTGAAATACAGGTGGTGCTCTCAATTTCTGAAGGACCTGTTTCATGTGGTGGCGATGTTCGGCCAGGTTCTGGGAGTAGATGAGGAGGTTGTCGATGTACATGATCACAAAGTGGTGGAGGTACTCCCGGAACACCTAATTCATGAATCCTTGGAAAACAGAGGGTAAGTTTGAGAGGCCATGCGGCATCACCTGGTATTCATAGTGGCCTGATGGTGTTACGAATGCAGTCTTTCATTCATCACTCTCACGGATCCGAATGAGGTTGAAAGTGCTATGCAGGTCCAGCTTAGAGAAGATGCTAGCCCCATGAAGCTGTTCCAGGGCAGCAGGGACCAGAGGAAGAGGATAATGGTACTTGACCATCTGGGAGTTCAGGAACTTGTAATCAGTGCAGGGTCTCAAGCCTCCGTCCTTCTTACCGACAAAGAAGGAGCTAGATGCAGCTGGTGAAGTCGAGGGGGTGGATGAATCCCTGTTTAAGAGCCTCCTCGATGTACTCCTCCATGGCCTTCTGTTCTGGGATGGACACCAGGTAAACGCCACCCTTTGGCAGCAATGCCCTAGACAGCAGGTAAATTGCACAGTCCCATGGCGGATGAGGTGATAATTCCGTGGTGACTTGCTTGCTAAAGACATCCTGGAATCTGAAGGAATTTCTGGAGTTTCCGAGGCCTCTGGACTCTCGATAGTAGTGGAACCGATAGCCACCTCTTTTGTCGTGGATGAAGATGGAGGTGCTAATGGCTTCTGAAATGAAGAAATCCAAGACAATCGTGTTGAAGACAATAATCAGTCCATTGTAGGATCTCACCAGTGTTCCACTTCACTTTTGGGGAAAGTAAGGTTAACCAAAGGAGTTCCAGGATGATATCGGCAGTTGAACCCTCCAGTACCAGAAAGGAGATTGGCTCCAGATGTAGACAACCGATGTGGGATGTGATGGTGGGAGAGCAGTACAGGACCTTGCCTTTGCTGAGCAGGTTTCCTGGGATAGTGTAAATATTTAATGGTTAAGGACAGGTTCCCTACTCGAGGTTGAGTTGTTGCGGGATAGTCGGTGAGGCGTGGTGGATGGACTGGACAGGCCCCTTTGCTCCACAGTATAAGAGACCATTGTTAATTCTCTGTTGACACTCCACGTGGGTGAGTTGGTATGAGTCAATTTGCATTGGTTCTGATGGTGGAGGTGTAGAAGATGGTGAGGAGGGTGGAGGAGATGCAGCAGGGAGGTCCATGGTGCAGGCTTTTTGAATGAAATTCTCCAGCACCACAAATTCATTGTAAATGGCCATTTGCTGGCGGATGTTAAAACTGAGCCTTTGTCTGAACATGCTGAGGAGTAACCACTTTATTCCAGCCGCTGGTGGGCACAAGAGTGCAGAACTGCAGAGCATAGTCACTCATAGTGGATTGGCCTTGCTGTAACCAGAAGAGCTGATTGTTGACGGACAGCTAACTGGTCATCTGGCCAAAAACCTATTAGAAGTGGGTGACAAAATTAGTCCCAGATGGATCACTCCCTTTGCAGAGTGTGTCCATACAAGAGCAAGTTTATCGGCCTCGGCCTGATCACTGGGGAATAATTGAGGCTGCATCTCAAAGAAGAGTGAGCATTGGAGTAGATATCTGCACATTGTGAGGAAGAGGTGGTGAGAGGTTGAAGAGACTGGCAAATGGCTTGTATGAGCTCAGAAAATGGGTCCGGGTTCCAATCACGGCTTGGCTCTGTATTGTTTTGCATGTTAGCGGTTTGGTCTTCTGTCAGCAGACAGAAGGAAACAACACAGGTAAATGACAGTCTCATAGAGCTTTATTTAAGGCTTCAGGTGAGGAGCAAGCGATTATCACAGGTGAGATAATGATCTGATAATCTTGAGCATAGGCTTAGTTGAGCAGTCATTGTGGCTTTCCTTAGCAGGATGTGGCTGATCCGGTGTGCTGACCTGAAGACAGAAGAAGATGGCTGATGACTGGAATGGGTCTAAGGAGGTAAGGAGATAGATAAGTTAAGGAGCCAGGTAAGTTGATACACGTATGTAAACAACAAGACCAGACATTGAGGTGGTGATGGGATGGTGGCTTTATACTGTGACTTGATTGGTGCTGACAGGTGAAGTGCATCAGAATTCTGGTGATTGTAAACGAATGGGTGGAGCTGAAGGATCTGGCATTGCTGGTGACTCTGTGACACCGACATGGTCATTGAAAGCAATTGATCATTAAAATGTGTTTAAAACACTAATTGCGTACTTAAACATATTTGTGATTTAGAATATCAGATATTTCACAAACTAGTTAACACGGTTGTGAATATTTTGAATAAAAAGAAAACATCAGGCAAAATGTTATGCTATGGGCTCCGAATTTCTCAAAGTTTGAACTTTTTATAGGCCAAATAAGTGGTTTAGACAAAGATTCCCCTTGTATTCAGTCATCGAGACCTAACTCAGTTCAGTGTGCATCATACACTGGGTTTAGGCCTAATCTGGTAAATATCTCTTAATAAAGTCATTACAATTTGATCACTTCGTCCCAATATGCTTGCAGACATGTTTAATCTCCCTTCATTGTCAGGGAGAAAGTGAGTGCGGAAATTTAGGGATAATATGTCTCGAGACAGAGACACTGGGTCTAGACAGAGGTGTAATGTGATTTAGGATGAGTGGCCAAAGTGCCTAACCCTCTAATTCACCTTTTTGTGTTTGGGTGTGTTAGTAGCACAGATCCATCACTTCCAGGCAGAATTATCAGGCATTGTCAAGCAAATTTGATCAGAGCGAACAGTAGTGCTCAGCCTGTCTACAGGCTTTCTACAGATAGGCACTCATCGAGGATCATTACGTTAACTCTTTGACAACACATATATGGATAAGCTGATTATTAGCTCAGTATTACAACACATATTCAGAAAGCTGTCTTACACACAGACCACTTTGCTGAGTGAGAATAATGATAACTCCCTCATAGGCCAAAATAAAAAGTCACACTTACTTTTGAAGTTTATTCAACCAGAAATATCCCCCCCATGCCACATTTTAAATATTGAATTATGGCTAAGTAGAAGAGAGAATGGCACATACCTAGACTTTGTGTCATGAGTATATTATGCTTTTATTGATAGACATTGTAATTAAGTCCTGGTGTAGAGACAAAGGAAATTGCACATTCATCATATCAAACTGGCATATATGTGTCAGCAAATGACTATTTTGGATTTTTACTGGATGATTTGTTGTTTTTGCTGAAAATTCTGTCATTTACTAATATGTTGCTCAGAATTTTTGTTTGTGTAAAATTAAAAGGGGAAATTCTGAAGAATTCTGGCCAGTTTTGTCCATGAATTTTCAATGAAAGACGACTGAAGATTTAAGCATAAAAAAAATAAAAAAAAAATAAAATAAATTAAAAAAAAAAAATAGATATCATAAATGTATCTTCAAGTTTTCTCAAGCTATACTATAGCTTTGTGTGATGAATCATTCAGATTGTTTTTTTTTTTTTTTTTTGGATCAACAGAATCCAATAAAAAGGTCTGACTTGAAAGAATTGTTTGTTCACAACTACTTTATTTTATTTTATTTTATTTTATTTTATTTTATTTTATTTTATTTTATTTTATTTTATTTTATTTTATTTTATTTATTATCTAAAAATAAATGTTATATATAAATGTTCTTCATTTTTCATGTGGTATTCATTGTGTATTGGAGACTTTTATAGGTGACTCTAATTGTCATCTTTTTTTTCTTTCTTTTTTTTGTCTTTTTCATAGTGGTTCTCTTGGACACTACAGCTGTGCTGGGAGAACTAAGCTGGAAGACCTACCCAATAAATGGGGTAAGTAATATTTCTATGTGACCTTTGTATCTTATACACAATTTCCCCTAAAGTATGCACATATGGTAAGAATGTACCACAGATACTAAAAAATAATTATTATAAAGCTCCTCTGAATGAATTCCAACCATGCCCAATATACTTTTTACATCAGGTTAATCCAAACTGCACAATTCGATGTGAAAAAAAAATAAAGTTTGTTATAATGAAATTTAATCAAAACAGGCCACTGAGACGGCATTAGTGATCCAGAATCTATTCAGAAAGTTTCTAAAAGGGTAATTATTGACACGGGTCCTTATAATTCAATTTTGACCAATTTAATTTTTGTGAACACTATAGAGAGAATTTCAAAGACATTAAAACCAGTTAAAGTGTTAGAACTGTGTATCTCTATGCGCACCTCGCGAGCCACCTAAGGCTCACCAAGCTTTAATTTGTGGCTCACATGGCAGTAAATATTATGATGATAAGTTCATGCAGTCAATACAGATATTTTATAAAAACATTCAAAAGCAGGGCTACAACATAACGCATTAAAAAACTCACACTGTGTCTACATTAGACACCAGTTCGTCATACAATATGTACAATATATAAAAAAAAAAGAAAAAAAAAAAACAATATGACAAAAGACAATATAGCCCATTTTAATCAGTGATGTTTTGTCTACACTGGATTTCTACACTCCATGTGGCACAGCGCGATGCATGCGACACGTAAACTGATGCTTTGTTCTATTTATGACGAACTGTACTGACACAATGTTCAAATGATTTGCAATGGTCTCATTGTTGTGTCCAGTGTAGACTTTTAACAGACTTTTAGCACAGCACAGCACGGCACATCAAGTGTTGCATCTGGTGTAGACACGGTCAGACAATGCCTGCTCTATAACAAATAATTAATATTTTTTAAAAATACCTAATACAGGGACATTACAAGATGGAAATATAGACTAGAAAAGATATTTAAACTTGCTTTGCCCTTACGTCCATGACAATGACTCATTGCGGAGTTGTGAGTTTTGACAATTTTTCCAGCTCTTAACGCCGATTTGTGCTCTTCATGGATGGTTAGATACATGATGGGCTAATGTAGAAAAAAATAACTTGAGGTCTTTCCAGCATTAAGGTAATCCTGCTTTTTTGCCATTAAGGGAAATCATCTTGTCTCAGTTACATGTTTGACTGGTAAATGATAAAGAATGCCCCCTCCCCCCTCCCACTTTGTATTGCATTGCATTGCATATTGTATGTTCAGGGATGACACACTGATAAGCAGACATGCTATTTAAAAATTGTCCTGGATTAAAATACTTTGGTAAAAGTGGCTTTCCGATTGACTTTGTCCTATCAGTGCAGCTCTCATGAAAAAAAAAGTGAAGACCACTGGGCTAGAAGCAATTTGAATGAAGCAATCAAGTGTGATCTGACAGTCCAGAAGAGCTTCTAATAGTAGAGCTACTATTATTAAATCAATTTCTTGATAAAGAGCAGTATGATGGATGCTTGATCACAGGCCAACTCAAAGACGGTCTGGCTGCAGGCTTGCGCTTGCACTCTCAGACTTGCACTCTCAGACACTTGCACTTCCGCTAGTGACATCACTTGCAGTCTTTATTTTTTATTTTGTTGAATTTTTTATTACTTTTTGTTTGAATTTCCCAACATATTATAACAGTAGCCAGGTGGCGAAGACAAGAAAAAAGAAACTAAATTACAATGTCACTTGCAATCGCTACTTGCACTCTCCGCTACCTGCGACACTTGCAATTGACACAAATCGTGTATGTTGCCAATGGAGACAAGAAGCTGTGGTGGTGATTAAACGATTAAAACTAATTTAGTACTTTAATGTCCTGCAAATGTCCTGCAAGAAAAAGACAAGACCGGCAAATCCCTGGCCAGAACACCAGAATATGAACGCTTGCGCAAAGTCTCTCGCTAAGCGTTTTCCTCCCGTAGAAAAACATAAACACTTAACATGGCTTAATGTATTAAGATGCTATTAAAATATCAAATTAAATATACAGTTCATTAATATAATGAATATGTATATAGTATTTTCCTCACATACTGCAAAATGTGGCATAATGGACTAAGATGATAAAGGCCAAACTCAATATGCTTCTCTACATTATTAAAACACATAACTAATATGTACAGGCAAGCAGGTGAGCCCAGAATAAACGCAACACGCAAAGTTTCACGTTAAGCATTTTTCCATATAGAATAAACTGTCTACAACTCGTTTATATCACTGTCTTTGTCCATTAAGCTACATTATGTGTTTTATTTATAATGATTTTCTATGATATAAGGAAAACGTTTAATGTACAATTTAACGCACTACGTTCTGTACTCATCTGCTTGCCTGTATGGAGTTGATCCTTTTAAAATCACTTAATGCATTTCATAATGCACGTTCATATTTGCTGGTCTATATAAACGTTGAGTCAACAACAAGACATATAGGCTAGGCCTACTGAATTGTCTTTATCATCTTAGTCTGTTATTAGGCCACATTAAGCGTTTTGCTGTATGGGAGGACAAAGTTTGCGCATTGTGTTCATAGCAATCTGCTTGCCTTGTAGTACATTAAATAATAACTATATATCGAATTATGCCATATTAAGTGTTTGTTTTTTCTACAGGAGGAAAATGCTTAACGAAAGACTTTGCATTGCGTTCATATTCTGCTGTTCTGTGGCCACGGATTTGCCGGTCTTGTCTTTCTCTTGCAGGACCCTGTACGTTATAGTAGTAGGCCTACTAATTTAGTTTTAATCGTTTAATCACCACCACAGCTTCTTGTCTCCACTGGAAACATCCACTATTTGTGTTGATTGCAAGTGACGTCACAAGTAGCGGAGAGTGCAAGTGGCAATTGCAAGTGACATTGTAATTTAGTTTCTTTTTTTCTTGTCTTCACCACCTGGCTACTGTTGTAAAATGTTGAGAGATTCCAAGTTCCAGTCTTAGTTTTGAGCCATACATTAATAACAGTTTTGTAGAGGAGGAACTAGAGTCAGCCTACAGAGTGTTTTTTTTTTTTTGATGATGTGTAAAATGACCTGTAGCACATAAAATGATTTCCCAGTGGAGTTGCAGTGCACATCTTCATATTAGTTCCGCTCTTACACAGGTGCCCATGATGTCAAAGAAAGCGAGTTCATCTTACCAGTAAACACCACTTGGGGTTTCTTTCTTTTTTTTTTCATGCAGTAAGAGGTTGATACATACCGCTGATCGAATTAATAATTCATGCTACAATATCCTGGGTCATATACCTCTCCTATTACTATTTACCACAATGTCTTCTTCTGGTTGTTTCTTTCAGGTCAGGGTATGTCATGTAATCAAAGCCTTTTTCATTCTTCTCCCAGAGCCAGATGGAACATACCTTTTCCAGTCTGGGGAGATTTTACCTGCCATTTAATTAGATTTCTAGCTATGGGAGACTAGCGTGTATGTTTTGTTTACTCTGGCACAGACATATCCTATGGGGGTTCTGTCTCACTACCTCTCTCTCTCTCTCTGCCACTCTCAACCCTTTACCTTCTTTGTTTGGAGAAACAGGTTTGTTTGTGCTGTTCCATTGTTTCGTTGACTATTCTCTTGGCTCCACTCTACTGTAAGCCCCTCAGTTTCTGTGCTGTGATTACCTAATGTGTCACAGAACCCCGGTATCCTCATGTAGTGTACACACTTCTCTACCTTGAGGAAACATTATATGCTTACTGTATGTTAACCCTGATAAATAGTTAAATGAACTGTAGATGTCATGACTGAAATGTTTATATGTAAATATTATATTATATTATATTATATTATATTATATTATATTATATTATATTATATTATATGCATGCACTTATATTCAGCAGCCATTACTCCAGTCTTCAGTGTCACATGATCCTTCAGAAATCATTAAAGTATGAGTTTTTTTTTTTTTTTCCTTATGAATGTTGAAAACCATGATACTTTTTCAGGATTCTTTGATGGATTCAAAAGAACAGTATTCATTTAATAGAAAGATTTTTATAAATTATACATTTCTGTACTGTAACTTTTAATTAATTTGTTTCATCCTTGATGAGTAAAAATATTAATTTCTTAAAAACAAAAACAAAAAAAATCTTATGATCCCAAACTTTTGATTGGTACTGTATGTAAGAGTCAAAGAAGAAAGGCTGCAAATGCAAATATCCTTTGGCAAAAAAAGAGTTAGGCTTAAAACGTTTTTAAAAACTGCTGATCATTGACCTCATTTAGCATGGCTCAGGTACTTTTGTCCTTTTCAAGATTAAAAAGCTGTGACAGTCATCAGAGATGTTCAATTTATATTAAATGAGCATAATTAAAAAACAGTCAGCATGGTCACATTGCTGTAGTTACGATACAAAGACTTCTGTGTCAATCAAAGAGTGATTAATGATCTCTTAACGCTCTCTCATTCCCTCTTGGCCATTTGAAAGGTTGACCTTTTCTAAAAGGGCCTGTCCGTCTCTTTTCAAAGGGAGTGTAGCACTGGGACGTGAATGATTAATACATGCTGTTTTAGGAGAAGTTGTGTCAAGATGAGACAGAAAGCCACACTTTTGAGTGTTAATTTCTTATCTGTAATGGGACTTTGAGTGACCTTCAGCAGGACAGATCTGGTATTTAGTGACAGATCACAACAAAATCTGGACCTCAACCACTGAAGCTCAGCTGGTTGTTTTTTTATGCAAGTAAACTCAACCAAGAAACCCAACAGAGTACAGGGTACCTTTAGCAGGTTCAAAGGCGTACTACGATTTTTCTTGTTAGACCTATAAAAAATAAATTAAACTTCTAAAAGATAAAAACCGCAACTCCTGGTGCCTCATTTATAAAGACATACATAGTATGATCCTAAATGTGAACATGCGTCAAATTCAAAATAACACCCTAACTAATTAAAAAATTCCCACAATCAAAAAAAAATTTATGGTAACACTTTAGTTTAGGGACCAATTCTCACTATTAACTAGTTGATTATTAGCATGCATATTACTGGCATATTGGCTGTTTATTAGAACTTATAAAGCACATATCAATGACTTATTCTGCATGACCATATTTTAGATCCCAATACTACCTCATACCTAAACTTAACAATACCTAAATTTGAGGCTAAAGTCATGGTTAATAGTTAGTCAATATAGTGAGAACCTGTCCCCAAACTAAAGTGTGACTATTTTAATTAATGCATCCCACATCATAGCTTATCTTAAATTCATTTGCAATGTAAGTGTATCAACTGCATCTACAGAATGCTCCCATATAAGCGCAAAAGTACACAAAAGTGATGGTACATACCCTGGTTTTGAAGTCATGGTTCTAAAAAACAATTTATTTTATTTATATTTATTTATTTATTTATTTATTTATTGCAAAAATTTTGGATTTGGCTTTAATTAATTTAATTACATTTAAATAATTAAATTTTATGATTATTCATGAGATGATACAAACACATTATACACCATTTTTATAAGCCACTATGTGTGCAGTATAATGCATTATGAATACCCTTATAATGCCTTATAAATACAGGTTTCATAGAAAGTATTACCAAAATATTCTTGAGGATTAAAAAAAATCTTAGCTTATGCTGTAAACAAGGGAGTCATATTACTTGTACATTAGCCTATTATAATATTACAAGATGCAATTAACGTCAGGGTCCAAACTATTTATTAATGCAATTATTGCAAAAATTCTGTTTCTACAATTACAAAAATTATGTTTTATTGTTGAAATATAGTCATTTACACAGTGGCTGTCATAACTTGTTTACATAACACATTTCTTTAATCATGAAAAGTCTGACCAAACACTGCAGGATAATTCTGCTCAATAAAGTTTTCAAAATGCCCATGCTTTTCGGTTGGCATATAAATAAGAACATTTTTCATGTCAGTTTTTGCCCTTATAAATCCTTATTTGTTAATCATTTTTGACATAGGATGTATTCTATTGAATTTAGGATCAAATTTGTCATTGTTTTATAAATGAGGTCTTTGATTATTCTCAGGATTTTCTGTAAAAAAAAGAAGTTTGTATGGATCACACTTCCACTAGTCTCCAGCTGGCCCAGACTGCACTCCCCTGATTCCAGTCCATATACAGTAACACATGTTAACACAATAGTACTAATCTAATAATCTAACACCAGCATGCGCTCTCTGATATCTGAGGCTGATTCGGTGGTAATTGATTGAGTTCAGAAAGTGTTACTTGTTCTCTGAGAAAACCAGAGCTCCCACTGATTTAGAACACCTTTTATTTCATCATTGCAACTGACACTAAACACCAAGCTCGATTTTAACTCTCACCCACATCCTGAGAAAATCTCTTAGAACACAAGTGAGTTCTCCTTCTGTCTTACTCAGCCTTTGCTGTTTGAAGCTGCAGCATTTTGCACTTGCAGTCCTGCTCTAAAAGTGACTGATGTGATCTATACAAATCTGTTTTCATGGTGTGATTCCCTAATATTATTAGGGATAATATTATTATTAAGGTTAATATTATTACCTTTACGTTTCTTATATGGACTCTTTAGGGGTAATAAGTAAGGTACAACATTGTACCTCTTGTAAGGTTATTGTCCCGTGACATCTTTTGTAACTTTTTTTGAAAGTCAGTACTTCCATTTCATTGCAACTTTAAAGGTAAAGGTAAATTTTGGTCGTTCAAGTAGACTGGTAAATTATATCACTTGATTAAATGCTATAAGGTTACAAGCAGCTTAATATTTTTTTATGGTGAATTTCTAAGAACCACAGCAGCCTTTTTTACTGTGAATATTTTTGGAAATTTATGTATTTACTGATAATCGTCATTGTCCTGAAAATACAACAACGTAAAACTGAGACACTTTACCAATATTCCTTTTGCTCTTTTCTATCGTTGTTCCTCCATTTCTTTTAATCTTCCTCTCTCTCTCTTTCTCCTTTTCTCTCTCTCTCTCAACTGTAACGCTTTGCCCTATATCTGTTTTCATGGTTGTGAGAGCCTTGTTTTCATAACTTGTCCAATTGGAGCATGAGAACCTGGTCTGAGTGCAATACATCACCATCACCCTCCGCTTTACAGGCAGTGACAAATTGCAGTTGCTTCTCATTTACAGTACTTGCCCAGTCAGCCTTGATGCATGTTGTATCCTGGGTTTTTGGTCAGGAACAGCAGAAAAGCTTTCCAGGTAATACAATAGATTGAACACTGAACAATCTGTTTGATTTGTGCTGAATACTAGTGACAAGAATGCACAAGCAACCAAACAGATGCACCACTTTTGAATGCAGTATTTCAGTACAAAAATCTGTGTCTTGTTCAGTGTTGGGCAGTAACGCATTACTTAGTACCGCATTACTGTAATTTGATTACTTTTTTAGTAACGGAGTAATCTAACGCGTTATAATTTTCAAAATAGTAATAAGAATATAGTTACAAGCCAAGGTCTATATATATTACTGCCGCATTACATTGCTGACAGAATGCAGTGTTTTATAATCTGTAGATTGTAAAGAGGATGTAGCTCATGCACTGTCGAGTCCAGTGCCAGTGGATTAGAGACTTGCTCCCGCGAGACCCGACGCAACAGATTGTAGCGCGGGACAAGACTTGATAGGCGAATGCAGAGAATAAAATGATTCACGGGACTCCTGTAAAATAGAAATATCTAAACATAAAATATCTAAAGAAAATAAATTGTTAGTCATCTATTGCACAAAAGCAATATGAGCTAATATAAAATATAAACGATTAACAGGCACAAGTGTATGCAGAGTTTCTATTTAGGCTATAGCATGTGTTTGCAGCGTTAAAGGGATACTCCATCCCAAAATGAAAATTTTGTCATTAATCACTTATCCCATGTTGTTCCAAACCTGTAAAAGTTTTGTTCATCTTCGGAACACAATTTAAGATATTTTGGATGAAAACAGGGAGGCTTGAGCCAAATAAATAACAGTGTCAAGGTCCAGGAAAGTATGAAAAACATTGTCAGAATACTCCATCTGCCATCAGTAATTCAACCGTAACGTTATGAAGCAACGAGAATACTTTTTATACACAAAGAAAACGAAAATAACGACAATTCCTCTTCTCTGTGTCTCTCCAAATTAGCGTAGCGCCATTTTGACAAATCTGACTAGTAAGCAAGTGCCGTACGCTCTTCTGTGTCACCCGCGCCACAAGGGTATGTTTTTTACGTGTATTTACTCTTTGGTTTGAAAGCAAACAGCGCAACAGCGCAGCTCGTCTGACACAGAAGAGCGTACGCCATCTGTGTACTGCTCAGAATTGCCAAAATGGCGCTACGCTGATTTGAAGAGACACTGAGGAGAAGAATTGTTGAATGAAGTCATTATTTTTGTTTTCTTCATGTACAAAAAGTATTCTCGTCACTTCATAACGTTACGGTTGAATCACTGATGGCAGATGGACTTTTCTGATGATGCTTTTTATACTTTCCTGGACCTTGACACTGTTTTTTATTTGGCAGACTAACCCACAGTCTCAAGCCTCCCGATTTTCATCCAAAATATCTTAAATTTTGTTCCAAAGACGAACAAAGCTTTTATGGGTTTGGAATGAAATGGGGGTAAGTGATTAATGACAAAATTTTCATCTTGCAGTGAAGTAACCCTTTAAGCAATGCAGTGCTGAAATTTGCGTCCTCACAAATCTTTTCATTATAATACACGAATTGTAGACATTATGAAATATTCATTATGCATATTTTTATTGTGTTATTACAGAGATTTGTGAGATTGCGATGAACTGAGATGTCTTTTAGAGATTATAAATGCAGTGCTCTTTGCTGGCATTCTGCCAAGCCAAACCATTGACTCAGCAGATGCTTGCTTTAGTTAAAAATAACAGTGTTCTGTGAATGTTGATGCTATAATAATAAAAAACAAATATTTATCGGGAGCGTGTATGCTGGGATTTCATAAATTTCATGGAGAAAAAACGTAATGTAACTAGTAATGTAACTAATTACTAATTACTTTTGAAATAAAGTAATCAGAACAGTAACGTGATTACTTTTAAAAGGAGTAATCTGTAATCAGTAATTTGATTACATTTGCCGAGTAACTTGTCCAACACTGGTCTTGTTCACTTAGCACTTCCAAGGAATAGTTCAAGGACTTTCAAGGAATAGTTCACTAAAAAAATTGATATTTGCTGAAAGTGTACCAACCCTCAGGCCATTCAAGATGTAGATGAGTTTGTTTCTTCTTTTGGAGAAAAAAAAAAATATCACTACATCATTAAATTACATTTGGAGCAGTCATGGCCTAATGTTTAGAGAGTCAGACTTGTAACTCGAAGGTTGTGGGTTCGAGTCTCAGGTCCGGCAGGAATTATCAGTGGGGGGAGTGAATATCCAGCACTCTCTTCTACCCTCAATACCACGACTGAGGTGAGACCCTTGAGCAAGTGCTCCCCGGGCGCCGGAGCAATATAGCTGCCCACTGCTCCAGATGTGTGTGCACTTGGATGGGTTAAATACAGAGCACAAATTCTTGAGTATGGGTCACCATACTTGGCCACACCTCACTTCACTCACTCACTTGCTCAACAGTGGATCCTCTGCAGTGAATGGTTGCCGTCAGAATGAGAGTCCAAACAGTTAATAAAAAAAATCACAATAATCCACAAGCAATCCAAATGACTCCATTCCATCAATTAACATCCTGTAAAGTAAAAAGCTGTGTTTGTAAAAAAACAAATTCATCAAGATGTTTTGAACTTCAAACGAGTCCTGCAATATCCATTATATTGCTTCCTCTAGTCATCTCATCTGAATCAGGAGTGAAATATGCACAGATCAAGCACCAGTTACAAGCAAAAACAGTCCTAAACAGTTTTAAACAAATATGTCATTAGGTTTTGATGTGAGAGGACAACAGGGGATAGACATTATCACTAGAGGAAGCATTATTATGGATTATGGATTATGTTTATTTATTTTAATTTTTTAATTTTTTTTTTAAACAAACATGCAACTTTTCACTTAACAAGACATTTTTTATGGATTGGAGTCATGTGGATTACTTGTGGATTATTGTGATGTTTTTATCAGCTATTTGGAAACTTATTCTGACCCATTCACTGAGGATCCACTGGTGCAAGTGATGTAATGCTAAACTTCGATGAAGAAACAAACTCTTGGATGGCCTGAGGGTGAGTACATTTTCAGCAAATTTCCATTTTTGGTTGAACTATTTCTTAAACCTGGTGCTAAATGACTATTTAATTCAAGTCAGTACACCTTCTTTCTATGTAAATTAGGCTTGCTTTTTCACAAAACTCAGTGAGATGAGGAATTGCACCATGCAAATTGCATTCAGCAAAGTTTTGGGTGTCTTTGTGCCGTTAACGCATTTGCATAATTTCTTTAGCGAATCAGTGCTAAAACAATGCAGACAGTATGTGCGAATATCACAGTAATTAGGGAATTCTGCTCATTATATTGTGCATCGGTGAAGGAAACTTTGGCTGTGTCCATTCCAGTTGTAATGGGGGGGCTGGGGTTTGTTCTTGATAACAGATAGAATGAAATGTCAAATGTTTCCCTTTGCTGTTTCCTTGTGATGGTTCTTGTACAGGATTCATAATGACAAAAGAATATAGAGATGTCTTGATGCAGAAAGATTTCGGGTGGAAGTAAGTCGTTGTTACTGACCGTCCAGAGTGTCCCTGATGTCACAGGTCCCATTGGCCTCTCCTTCTCTTGTTCCCTTTGACCATTGCTGGTGCATGATGGAAGGAAATGCTTTTTTGTTGTTTAAATGATAAAGCCCATAAATGCAGTCTTTCATCACTGTCTCCCTTTTGTGTCGCTGCTGTTAGATGTTAGATTTCAGCAACATCTCTTTCCATCTTTATCCACTATCCCTCTTATTTTCTTTGTTGAGGGTAGATGACATTTTCTTGTCTCTATCTCTGTCTCTCTCTTTCTCTCTATAATTCGCTTTCTCTTTCCTTTCCTTCTTGTTTTTCTTATGAGAAAAAAGGTTTTGATTTGCTTTTCCTTTTTTTTTTTCATTCGGAAATAAAGTCATATCAGAATAGAGATTGTATCTGAGTCTAGGCTGTAAAACAGTCTGGGATAATGAAAGCAAAATAAGACAAAGGATAGATTAGGCAGGAGACGACCTAAAGGCATACTGATCTATGTCTGACTTTACCCAGAGCTAAATTAAAAAATGTTCATGTCCTTTTTTGTAATCCAGACTGCATGTTCAAAATGAGATTTCCACACCTTGAGATATCTTGCACAAGAATCCATATTATTATTACTGAAACTAATTATAGTTGGCGAGGTTCTGAAATTACAATACACCATGGGATGTCAACTTTAGTGATATTTTTCAGTTCTTATTATAAGTATGTTTCAATTTCCCATGGCCTGTTTGTTTGTTTTTGATTCCATAAATATTTATTTGTGTTATCAAATAAACTGCTATAATTTTCACTTGAGTTTTTGTATTGGTTACACTTTAAAATTATTTTCAATAATAAATAATAAGCAATACAGTATACAGATTATATACAATGATTAGTAACTCAAGTGCATTCAAATATACATGATACACTTGAAAATATGTGAAAATACACAAACACACAAATAAATGAGTTGATAATCAAAAATAAATGATGAACTGGTTAACTGTGAATTTACATTGACATTTTTGCATAGTTTATGTTGTAATCAAATTACATGATATTGTAAATTAATTAATTATTTAATTAAATCAGAAATGTTATTGTGGTAGAATTTGAATAGACATTAAAAAGTGGCTTTGCATGTCAGTAAATTGTTAATTTCCAAAAATATATCAGTTGATTGTTGAATTTTTATCAAAGCATTTTTTTTATTAATTAATCACTAGTTCTAAATTAATATGTTAAACTGACAGCCCAAGTAAGTTGTTATAATTATAATTGTTGCCTGTGTATTTTGTCTTCTTTTTTTATTTATGCTTAATTGTAACCTGAATATGTAACAAAACATCTAACAGAAACATGCATTTTTTGTTAAATTTATAGGCTTTGAAACAATATGAAATGTGTAAAGTGCTATACAATTAAAAATTAATTGAGGCATTGAATGGATTAATATTTGATTTAATTAAAGGGAAAAATGAAAAATACAGTACCATACATTGTGCTCTGAAAAACAAACAAACATATAAATAAAGAAAGTAAATAAATAAAGAGTTTGAGCCACAGGCATCGCACAAAGTTGAAGAGATCCATGACACAGAAATTCATCTTTGTTATTCATCCAATGTTTTTATTGATGCCATTTGAAGTGGAAATCAGTTAATCAATTATTGAGTCAAAGGTAGTGCAGGTATCTCTCTCACAAAGCACTTCCATTACTCAAGGTTAATATGTATTTAATAATTAAAAGATAATTAAATTCACACTCAAGTTTAATTGTATTTCCATTTGCCCAGGGCTCATTTGCAATTGATAGACCCTCCCCAACTCCCCTGATAGCAGACCTTTATTTGGGTTGTGTAAATTCTGTTATGGAGTCTCGACTTGTGTACTTTCAATGCAGGATGTGCAGAAAAATCAAAGCTTTAAAGATCAATCCTAAGCTGGATCTGACAAACAGAAATCAATGGTGATAATAGATGCTTTTAAGCTATTGAGCGTACATATTGACATGCTAGTCAAATCAGAGGCGCTTGCTGAAAAGGTTCATTTACAGCCAGAGAGGCTAAATACAGTCAGAAATAAAGCTGGATTCCAAATAGTGGTCCACCACTGACAGATTCAAATGTAGTGTTGTTATAAGCGTATTGATTTCCATATGCATTACAGTGTACCGGCATTATCTAAAATATCCTATGTCCTGTCGTGTGCGTGTGGCTCTTGCAGCGACTGCACTAGCGATATGCCTTTTTCACAGTTTCCAAGTGGAGAAATAATGACAGATATCAAACAAGAGTCAGGCATCTTAGACGTCTGCTGATAGAAACCATTTTTAAACCATTTTCAAAAGCAATGAATCCCCCCTCATCCCCAAGATGCATTTCCTCCATGTTGTCTCTATCACACCGATCTGTGGCGTTTTTGAATCCTTCTCTGTGGACCCCTGCCAACTTAATGTGATGTGTAGCCAGCGATTTTAGCTTCATCCATCTCAGCCACTTTTATCAGCACATGTAGCATCTTAAGCCACGTGCTGATATCTCATCCCCGCCGCAGTGTTCCTAGATATATCCGGCCACTTTCTAGCAGGAGATTGAAAGCACGCTGCTGCCTCCCCGTTCTTCTAAATGCCTCATTTTACCACCAACAAAAAGGCTGATGAGAAAAAAAAAAAGGCTGGAAGGCAGTGGCAGGGTGAGAGGAGATTATAGGATCAGGGCATGTATCAAACTACCCAGAGTCGGTGTGCTGTTCTGAGGTCAATTTATTTATTTCTTGACTTTATGAATGACATTATTTGACCTGTCTGGAGATAGTGAAACGTTTTCTAAACATTATCATCAGCATAAGAGAATCTCCACAGGCTCCAGGGTGTTTTATAAACCTACGACTGCATAGGACAATGACAATAAACACTTTAATGACCAATTCACACTATTAATTAGTTGCTTATTAGCACGCATATTACAAGCATATTGGCTGTTAATTAGTACTTACAAAGCACATACTATTGCCTTATCTTGCATGGCCATATTTTAGATCCCTTAAAGGAATAGTTCACCTACACTTGCTGGTCCCCATTGACTTGCATCGTGTTTTTTTTTTTTTTTCTCCCATACTATGGAAGTCAGTGGGGACCAGCAACTGAAGGTAAACTATCCCTTTAATCCTATCTCATACATAAACTTAACAACTACCTTATTATCTATTAATAATAAGCAGCAAATTAGGAGTTTAAGTTTTTGAGGGAAAAGTTGTAGTTAATTGTCAGTTAATATCAGAATTGGTCCCCATACCAAAGTGTGACCCAATAAACAAATATTCTTAAATACATTTACGGCCAGACATTACTAATAACCTTGTCACACATTCATTCAAGTGTAAAAGTTACATCTAATCTAATCAATCAATCAATCGATCAACCGATCAACCGATCAATCAATCAATCAATCAATCAATCAATCAATCAATCAATCAATATTTGTTTGTTTGCTTTATATATATATAAATACATATATATTTTACACACACACACACACACACACATATAAATATATATATATATATATATATATATATTAGAATCTAATATAATAATTTCATAATTTACTGAAAAATAAAGGCACACGGTCCAAAAATAATTACAAACAGGGTCCTAAATTAACATGTTAACAACTGTCAAATGTGAGTAGAAACTGGCTGTAGTGAGTAAATAAAACAGTTATTGGCAGTTGGCTAGTAGCTGTGAATGGAATATTTTGCTTGCATTAAAAAGTAATATAAAGTACAAAGTCACACTGGGTCACATATGAATGAATATCTGACAGCTGCAGTTCCTGGCTCATCTCACATGACACATGATGTTGCTAATGTTTGGAAAAACTTTGGAAATACTTAAAGGGGCATAAATATATTAATATTGCAAATAAAAGTTGCAAAATATCATTCAGTGTCTGATACGATATATTTATACATTTTCTCAATTCCTCCGACAACTTCCATGAGTGACAGCTTGCCCCAGTCTCCCCTATTTATTCATTTATTTATTTTTCAGGTATGTTTACATTTCTTGTGTCCATGTGTCTCTATGTAGTTGTTCTGCAGGACTGATGACCTGGGCCTTGTCACAAGCATTTTAAATCCAGTTTAAGCTGCAAATTACATACAGTATAAACTGAACATTAGCTGACTTGACCTGTTTGGAAATGTAACTCTTTAGACGCTCTTTCAATCAAACTTTTTGGTTGCAAACAGCAGACTATTGTGAGGAGCTATCGGCACACATCAGGGCTATGATACAGCAAGTTTCTGATTGAGAGGCTATTAGGGAAGACTTAGCTTATCACTACAATAATGAAAGTGAATAAGTGGAGGCTTTAGTGCTAATGAAGTGCATCCTTCTTAATTAATTATCAGAGAGAGAGAGATTAGGGAGATAAGAAATAAAAGAAAAAGAAGAGGAAACATGATTGAAGAAAGAGATTTATGCTGAAGATACAGAAAGAAGAGGAGAAATAGTGAAGAAAACAGTTAAGTGTAAAAAAAAAAAAAGGTGTGAGTACAAAAGAACTATGTATGAGAAAGAAACTGAATGTGTGGAAAATGAGAATGCCGGAACAAAGTGAGAGTTTGTGAAAAAGAAAGTGAGAATGTGGAAGAAATAGTGAGAGTGTTATAACCAGATATGGGAAAGTGTTTGGAAAAGCAAATGTGTGCAATACAACGTGTTTGGAAAGAGAAAAAGGATGTGTAAAAGAGAGAACAATGCAGAAAGTCATTCAAAGCAGAGCAGCAGTGTGATGGCCAGATGTCCTGTCATTACTGTTTGATTCAGCTGTAGCTTGTGGCTTTAGTAAATCTATTAGGCTCTTATGGCTTGTGTTCACAGCCTCAGCCTAACCAAGCATATGTGTAGTGCATCACAGTCTAGAGATACTACTTAAAAAATGATGTAAGTCTATTGAAAATGGCAGTAAGGAGTCTCACATTGCCTGGATATGACAGTGAAATGACTAGGTAGTGATATTTTGCTATCAGAAGGGGCAAATATTGGGTCTAATTTAGTAATTGTAAGCACAGACAGAGCTGGGTAGATTACTTACAAACTGTAATCCGTTACTGATTTCATGGCAAAAATTGAAGAGTTCATTTGCAAAAAATGATAAACGTCAGGTTAAAAAAAAAAAAAAAAAAGTGAACTGGCTGCCATGCGTTATTCACTTATTACACGGCTCTGTGGAATACTTGATTCTGATTGGTCAGTCGCGACATTCCGAGGTATGTTATCCCTGGATAACAACCTGTAAAAGCTAATAACCCAGGCTCATCCGGGTAACAGCAGTTGGCGCTGTACTCTTGCTTGAACTATTTTTGTTCTTGGTGGAAGCTTTGTGTTTGTTTACCTAATAAAATATTAAAACTCGATTCAAAATGGTGTACAATTGTTTAATTATGTCATCCTGGTATCGTGGACTCGCTCTCGTTTCATACAAACCCAGCTGCTGCCATTTTGCTACGATTGTTTTGTACGCTGTAATGGATTCTAAGAGAACTAACAAACTGGTATGGTTTTAAAACATTTACATCTTAATTATTTTATTACCTTAATTATTTTGTGGTGAAATGTTGTGTAATACGTGGTTTGACTGCACAGTTTCCCTTAAATGTCCGTTTAGTTTGAATTTGCCGCTTACTCGCAACTGCTGTCTTCACGGAAGCTTTGCGTTCAAATATTTCAACTCAAATCAATAGTTGTTGTGAGAACAACTGACTGGATGTACATTATCCCTTACAAATAGCACGTTCTGAACCCTCAGCATGTTTTGTCACAAAAGGCGGTATTGTCCACTGTCAAGACATCGTGTGTTCACGTTTAATGGCAGAAACCGACAAGCACCCTTGTTGTTTGTGTACGCAACCCGATAAGTCAGTTTTAGAAAATCTGCCAGCAGTATTCAGGTCAGGTGATAAGGCTGCTAGTCACTTAGTAAAGACGTGCTAGCCGAGAGGAGTTTCGTCTAAAGGAGTTATGTCAAAGCTGACTAAAAGTGATCAAGAATGGATAATTTCAACGAACTTGATGAACCCGTGATATATTCTTTGGGATGTAAAAGGAAAATACAAGCAGCATGTTACAGTGGTGAAGGAAAAGCTCCCTGTATTGTGTGTAATCACAATGTTTTTCAGGTGTCTACAATGTCAGTTGAGGAAATTACAAAGATTAACCGAGTGTTATCTGCTTTTACCAGAAAATGATAGTTGGAGTTATCTAATTTTGCTAAAAAAAACTAACTTTTAATATATAAAAAACATACTTTCAATAAACTTTAATTTTGTAAGTTACTTTTTTTTTTTTTTTTTTTTTTGGTTATTGTTACTTTATCAAAACAATCCAACTACAGTTTGATTGATATTACTTGGAATGCAAAAAAAAAAAACTCTTCAATTGTAGTTAGTATTAGTAACATAATATAATCAGACTACTTTTTGATTACTTTTAGATTACTTTTGACTTAAAGGTACAATATGTAATTTTTCGCCACTAGAGGGCGCATATTCAAAACAAAACAAAAAGAATCAAAGAAAAAAAATAATCAAAGGCGTAGTTTGATGACACCGTGACTGAGTGTGGAATCATGGGAGTTGTTGTCTTCATCCCCACAGCCGTTGCAATCCAACGAGACTCCGTCAGAAATCATGTTCATGGATGAGCTAATGATTTATTAACATAGCAGAATGAAGCAGGGTGAGGCTGAAAGCCGTCGATGCGAAACGATGCCGCTGAACGAGCGTGACACACGACTCGAAAGCAGCTGAGCTTTTATTATGCCACAGTCGACCGCTTCCGCTCCTTCCGGTCATGCATATGTGGGAGAAAAAAAAAACTATTTTATAATACTAATCTAATTATAATACTATAATTATAATCTGTTATAATGCTACTCTGTGCAGTCGTCACTGGTCTATTAAAACACACTACATATTAAAGCGTCTTTGGTGTTTCCATGTTTTCTACAAAACAAAACCGGAAATCGAGGGGTTATGACGTCATTGGCATGCAACACAATGACACTATGGACACGGTCCGTGTCAGTAGTTACAATTGCTTATTTCTCTGGATTTAAACATTCTTCGAAACATTTGGGATAATGTAAGTACACAAGTCAGCAAAATATATAACACTGTTCTAGTGGTTTTTGGATAGTTTAATAAAAAATCGTACATATTGTGTCTTTAATTCGTTTATCACGTTGATTTAAATAGGATAATATTGTACCATATTCATATAAAAATACAAGTGAGAAAAATATTTTTATTTGTTGTAATTAACAACATGCAGTGCATTAAGCATTACATTATGCCAAGGTTTCCCAACCGGCGGTTCATAAAGGAACTGCAGTTGAGTTTAATGAAAAGCTAATAATTGATTAATTCCTAAAATGTAAAAGTAAAATAAATAATTTTAAAATAACATAAATTCAAATAAATTATTAAATATCTAAAAATAATAATAATAATAATAACAATATTTTATTTGTTTACCTGCATGTTTTATTAATTAAATATTTAATATTCTAAATATTAAAATATTTATTTTAAAATCTCAGGGGTACTTCAAGTAAATATATTAGATGAAAGAGGTTCAGAAAACAAAAAAACCCTGGGAACCCCTGCATTAAGAAATAACATGAATTTGTGAATTTTTATGTATTTGGAAGACGAAAGCCTTTCAAAGACATAGTAATACATGGTTAAATAACCCACCATAATTCAAATAAAAATGTATGTGTTCATCAGTGATTGACACAATGTTGAAACACTTTCTTAAACCTGAAATGATTTTTGGAAATCCAGTGGTCAAATGCTGTGTGGCCACCTGACTTATGACTGTTTTTTGTGTGAATATCCACAAAACTGGAAGATTTTCTGAGAGTATATAGGCCTGTTTATACCTGGTCACTTTGTGTATTTTTTCTGATCGGATAGCTATTTGATCGTGAAATGACCAGGTGTAAATGCCCTCCGAAACGCATTCAAGACACATATAAATCTGATCGCTCAAGCCACTTCAGGAGGTGGTCTGGGATGCATTCCAGACTGGACAAGTGTAAATGCATCTGGTTGTTGAAACCACATATGCAAATTTTACTTCTCCCAAAACTTTAAAATAATAAACGTGTGAAGGCGTGTTATAGGCTATATGACATTATAGCCAGATATGACAGTCCTAATGCAACACGCATTGCCGCGGACGAGTAGCTAAGCTGACGCACAAACTGCCGCAAATGAAACTGAAAGTAAGACGCAGATGCTCAACACACAATCATCTTCATTTCGCCAGCATTTTTAATTTTTATTTTTTTGCCAGCAACCGCCAGCATTTTCAATCAAAAATTTCATAGCCTTCAAAATATTTCGTTGAATATCTGTACTTGCAATATTTCAAAAGAAAGATAACCATTTTTTTTTTAATCAACACTTGATTGTGGGCAAGTTTCATAAATATATGAGCAAGTTCTAAACAAAAAGCTGAAAAAAAATCATGTTTTTGTCAAAGACTACAGTACATTCAGATCAGAATAAATTATCAAAACATAGATAGAGTAGATTGCTTCCATCAACACCCCAAAGCTTACACAGTCCTGCACCACTTCATTGACATTTTATTCAGTAACATTAGGCAGTTTTGATTTATATCCTGTTTAATGTTTAATGATCATGTAATTTTACACACACATCTGCTTTACAGATGTGAATCCTTGTTTCTGTTTTTTTTTTTTTTGCCTGTGTTTTGATCCTGAGATTCTGTAGTCTGTCAGAAGAAGTATGGCCCCTTACCATATAATGTCGAAAACACAGAAATCCGGAAAATCCCTTTTAACCAACCCCAAACTTTTGAACGGTAGTGTGGTGTACTTTATAGTATTGTATATTAATGTGTATAAATAACCATTTAGTGTATATTATATGAATTTAAATAAATAAATAAATTTTTGTGTTCTCCAGTTATCCCACTATCTATCTTCTCATACCTCTGTCCTTTGCTCTCCACAGTGGGATGCCATCACGGAAATGGATGAGCATAACCGTCCCATCCACACCTTCCAGGTGTGCCATGTAATGGAACCCAACCAGAACAACTGGCTCCGTACAAACTGGATACCCCGTCAGGCTGCACAGAAGATCTATGTGGAGCTTCGCTTCACCCTTCGGGACTGCAACAGCATTCCCTGGGTCTCTGGCACTTGTAAGGAGACTTTTAACCTCCTCTACTTTGAGACGGATGAGCCGCAAGGTGCCAATGCTCATTTTCATCCCAACGACTACGCCAAAATCGATACTATTGCCGCCGATGAGAGTTTCACACAGACAGACCTGGGCGACCGTGTTCTGAGGCTGAATACCGAAGTGCGGGAAGTGGGTCCAATAGCTCGTAAGGGTTTTTACTTGGCCTTCCAGGATGTGGGCGCATGTATCGCCCTGGTGTCTGTGAGAGTTTATTACAAAAAGTGCCCATCTACCTTGAGAAACCTTGCCGCCTTTCCTGACACTGTACCGCGGGTGGATTCGTCTTCATTGGTGGAGGTCAGGGGAGCGTGTGTTGAGAACGCTGAGGAACGGGACACACCTAGGCTGTACTGTGGAGCTGATGGTGATTGGTTGGTGCCACTGGGCCGTTGTGTCTGCAGCATAGGCTATGAGGAGAATGACAATCTCTGTATTGGTGAGTTCTAACATTAAATCCTGCTTCATTTTCTGTCTGTGCTATAGGACGGTAGTATACATATACCTAGTTTGTATAATTATATAATTACAATATTTATATACAATATATATATATATATATATATATATATATATATATATATATATATATATATATATATATATATATATATATTATATATATATATATGTATATATATATATATATATATATATGTATATATATATATATATATATATGTGTGTGAGAGAGAGTGTGTGTGTGTGTGTGTGTTAAATTTGTACAATTTAAAATTACTGTCTCTTTGAATATATTTTAAAATTATATTTAATTCTGTGATTTCAGCAGCCAATACTCCAGTCTTCAGTGTCACATGATTCTTCAAAAATCACTTTAACATGCTGATTTGCTGCTCAGTAAACATTTATTATTATTATCAACTTTGAAAATATTTGAGCTGCTTAATATGTTTGAGAAAATATAGATTTTTTTTTTTTAGAATACTGAACAGCATCTATCTAATGAGATGAAAATCTTCGAATAGTAAAATAGTTAATTATGGATTATCCAAACATATATTTGTTATGGAACATACAGTATAAAAACTGGCTGTAGATTAAACATCTGACCTTCTGACCCTTAATTAGTCAAGTGTTGTTCCAAGGCCGCTCTACACGACTCAGCTTGAATATGTCGTCTGTGTTTGTGTATGTGAACAGTGATTTTGATTTTGCTTGGGATTATTATGCATTTATTTATATATTTTTGCAAGTTACAGTATCTTAATTTTCTCTGGCTTCAGATTTGCTTGGAAAGGTGGAACCCGGAGCGGAGGTAAAGTGTGATTACAGAATGATTTGAGCCGGGAAGGAAAATTACTCCATTCCACTCACATATTGTATTCCAGTCTGAATGTTGCTTGCCAATGTGCAAAGCTTGATACTTCACTTGCTTTTTTTGGAATTGTTTGTGTTGGTGGAGAACAGGCCAGCTTTTGTCTGAAATGTGCATCACTCGATATCTGCTCCTGTATCGTTGCATAAAAGTGATATCAAGGAGATATTAACTACAACAGCACTTGCTTGTGGGACATTTCTTAAATATAAAGTTAACAAGTTTATTAAAATTACTCATCCTTAAGATTTTGGTCATACCGCCCAACTCTTTTCCATTTGTGATTGACTGAAAAAAGCCCCATTCCTGACAGCAGGTAAAAAAAAATGAGAGAATTCTGCTGTGATCTCCTGTATGGAAAAAGCAAGGGACTGTCATGATAGAGACATCAGTGACTGACCCGGTTCACGCTGCGGCAGCCTGTAGGGAGGTTCTCTGTACATGTGAGAGAATAGAAGATGGCAGTGGGAGTCAAAGGCATCATTGCATTCTCCTCATTATCATACAATAGCTGAGCATTTCAACCATTCTTCAAAAGCTTTAAAGATTTTGCAGTGTGAGAGGCACTTGTTTTCAGTCTCTTTCTCAGGATTTAGGATCCACCAGATGAAGTATCTCTATTATGATAGCACACTGTCTGTGATATGATTTAGATTTGGTGAGTACATCAAAAGTAAAGCTCTGCAGTCACAAGGCTGTTCAGTGTATCTCTACTACCTGCCTCCCCCGTTTCCTGCCAGCTCTGTCTCTTTCTTCCTCTTTGCACATTATCTAAGCAGATCACTCCTCAGATTAAGGCTGCAATCGCACTGGCACCTGTCAAAGCCCTTATCAAATCCCCAGTGTCAGGGCGGATCCCGCAGCAAAGTGAATCCATAATCAGCTCTCCCCTGCCCATCAGAGACCAGTTGCTCAGCATGGTGTTTGTGTGTGTGTCAGGGACAGAAGCAGAGGTAGAGAGAGACATATGAATTGTCATATTTTCAGAGTATGTACTGAACTTACTTACAGCACTTCCTGATTGGTGAAGTTTGTTTGTTAGTGATGCAGATGTGTCACATATATTCTTGATATGAAGTACAAAAAAAAAAAAGAAAATGTTAAAATAAAGTGTTTTTAAACCATAGGAATACAGTTTTAAAATGCTGGCTAATACTGGTGTTTCCTGTTATTACTGCTAAAGGTGCAGCCACATTAGTGAAATATCACGGGTAAAAAATATCTGATTGTCCACTGTCGATAGTGGTGCAATGCAAGAAGCACTACTCACATAGAGGTCAACAAATTTCTGTTGGTCAATGTGACAAATTTAGTTGCAAAATCTACATTGGGAAAATTTTCACCTTCACTTGAAACTCCTGATTTGCAGATTCCTATGAAATGACTGCATTTTAAATGCAGAATCTTGCCAAGTAGTAGTAAATCTGAATAAAGAGTAGTAAATATTACATTTCCATTTTATTTTATTGAAATAGATAAAAAATAAAACCTTAAAAAATGAAATCAGATGTTTCAAAGGCAACAAGAATTTAATAATAGGGCAAAATGGTATGCAACGTTAAATATCCAGTATCAATAGATACATAATAAATGAAGAGAATCTCTACTATTGGCTGATAAGCAGCATGGTGACAATTTGATTAAACCTGATTAAAACCCTGATTTAAAAAAAAAAAAGTTTCTTTTAACCACAAGGAACAACATTCTTGGTAGCTCTTAAACACTTGAAAATTACTGCACAGCCCACAGTTCTCTGCCAACTTTCTGAATCTGTTTTTCCTCTGCTCCCTTGGCATTATGAGACAGCAGAAGGGTTCACTGTTTGCACACTTCAGAATCCCAGCAGATGCAGTATGTCATACTTGCATTGTTTGCCTAATGTATCATGAATGATTTTAACATTCTGTACGCTTGGAGAAACTGTCTGTACTGTTGCTGGACTAATGCTCTGGGGCACCTCCCACTGCTGTGACGCTTTAGAATCTCGCTGCCCACTGCTAGACTGTGTTTCACAGCTCTGCTAGGAGAGATTGTACCCTTGAGGGTTTAAAAAGCTTGTCACGCTCTTTTTGTGTGTTGCTCTTTTTTGCAGAGCAAGTTGTTCCACTTAGAAGTGCAGAGATAAGTCAATCGTGCCATTGTACATTGCTAATCTCTTAAAGATGAAGTGTGGCATTTTTGTTAAAACACTTTATCCTATCATGGTTTAATGTACAGAGACAACTAGAAGTAAGCTGTTTTAGGGCGTTTTCCTGAACAGCTGGAATACTGTGGTTTTGCAGCTCTTTCAAAACATTGTCCTTTCAATTTGAGCAATACATTTCAGCAGCTCAAACTTTGGAGTTTGGTGAATGGAATACAGGATGAAAAGGGTGATGGAGTCTTTCAGAAACCTTAAAAAAAAGGCTATGTTTGGAATGGGATACTAGCATAATACATAAACTCTAAACCGCTTACCCTGTTTTTAAAGGGGACTTTGGATGCCCATTTTCCACAAGTTGGTATGATTAGGGTCTTCATGAAATGTCTGCAACATACTTTGGTTAAAATTCCTCAATGGTTGTGTAAAACACCACCCTTTTTACATTGTCAAAAACAAACCCATACATATCATTCACCCTTTTTGTTCAATTCCCCTTAAAATCCTAATAATCTCTGGTCACTCCACCCCTCTCTTCCGTGGAAGAGGAAAGGTGATTTGCACATAATCATAAAAAATATAAAATGTCTTTTTTAGCAAAACCTGCCTTGAATTGTCCCTCGTTCAGAAAGCAGAAAATGATTTGCGTAGACATAAACAAATTTAGGTGTATTCGGTGGCGCATTACCATCAAAAACACTGCTTCCTCGGTATCTCTGATGTCGGGAAAAAATTAAGACTCATGTTCACTTTTACATCCAACTACAAAAACCCTGCATTGCTTACGAGACATTGTTGTCCCTACAACTGACTTTACAAATATGATGTATCCGGGGTCTCCTTAAAGACTATAAAAATGGTGGACAGAGCAGTTCAGTCATGGGGGGACTATGAATGATATCCGGGGTCTCCTTAAAGACAATTTTGCATTTTAATGGGAGTTTGTGTAAAAACAAAAAAAGAAGAAGAATAAGAAGTGTTTATTCTTGACAGTTTGATCAAATAATGTGTTGGTTTTTTCTACTCACGTTGTAAAATAAACAGACAAAACAGATCTTTCCATATTAATCTCTACTCAGGTTGTACAGTTAACCAAAATTGTGCACACGTATGTCTGGGAAATGTAATAAACAGCTCTTGGTTTTATATGTTTTGATATGGATGATGGAAAACACAAGCTGAGCTGATTCTTAAGCCTGCAAAAGGTGCTTTCTCTTCAAAGCCATTTGTTTACTTGGGCCTTGGAAGGAGCCTTCTTCAGTCTTGGTTCTAATCAGGTATGACTGCAACTGGAAAGCAAGGCAAATATTGTTTCATCTGTATTGCATTAATACAGCAGTGTTCTTTATATTTTCACACCTCTGATCATAAGCACAAGGTTCCATTGGCATGTCTCTATATGTTTTGTTTCTCCTGTCAGGTCTCACGTATATGCACCAGATTTCTATCCATTATACCTGTCTGCCATTTGCTCCCCTTCCCTGTCGTGTTCTGATTCTCTGCTGTGTTGTATCAATGCTCTATTCTGCCAGCTGTGAGGGATTGTGGGAGAGGTACATACTGAATGTGTGTGTTCTGACTTTAAGTTTACTTTGCCCCAGGACTGAAGGAGACAAGACAGAGACATTGAACCAATGAAGTAAATGCCAGATAGCTTATTTAAATTCTGCTGCAGAGTGCTGGACTCTCCAACCGTTACCACTGGCTGTTGTAAAATTAACCTAGTCTGAAATGTAGCTATTTTTTAACATCAAATCTGGATGTATGCATTTTTCTCATCTACCAGCCACTGTGGCTGCCGACACAAGGACACACGCTTGAACAAACACTTTTGATAATTTCTCGAACGGATGAAACAAGCCATCAGTGTGCTTGTCTGATTGGCTGTTTTTTTTTAGGATTTAGTGGTGCTCTGCTGCTCAAGCATGTCATGGTTTATGTAAATATATGAATGTAAGGACTTTTTTGTTTATGTCAGTGTCCAGTTTTTTTGTGAAACTTTTGTTAACACTCCAAATAAACAATCTCAGGAGATGCTCTGAGTTGAGTTTAGTTTACTTTAAATCCATAGTGTGGTTTGATTGTAATGTGCAAAGTTCTGGATATTTATTGTGACGTTGCCTAATTTCAGATTTTGTGGCTAATATTTGATGTGAAGAACCTAACTAAAGTGGACCAAACAGAGTTGCATTTCATAGGTTCACTTCAACTCTGCATAACTAGCCGATGCTATGGATGCTGCCCTGACCCTATTAAAGCTCCAAATTGTGAGAGTGTTGAATTCCCTCAATGACTGACCGATTTTAGCAAAATTGCAAGAGCTAGTGGCTTGTCATCAAGACATTCAGAAATTTTGCCTGTGTATGGCTCAATTAGAAGCAGGGCAGGGGTCCATGTAGGCCTGTATCGCAGTCTCATGGTGCCAGTGTCTCCAGTGTTACCTTTGAGCCTGCTGCATATGAGACCATTTCAGTCGTGAGTCAATGGCCAAAGACTTCACATTGGCCTGCTTATTATAGACTCTGAGTTACATACAGGTGCTCGGACTTGGAAAGATGATGGTTGGAAGGCTGCTCAAGTGGCACGTTAATTGGCTATAGTGGATGGCCATTGTCCTGGCCTTGAATACTTCCTCCCAGACTTGCAGGGCTTCCATGTTATGGAGTTTGAATCATGGAATAATTTTTTGAGTCACGGACAGAGGTCAAGGGAGTGGTGGTTGCACTCTCAGATTGTCAGCTTTATTTGACAAAAGTTTGGCAGAGAGTTGAATTGTTTGCGTCCAGGGAGACAACACTGTTCTCCCTAAGGTTCACTATCTGTCTATTCCAGCACCTCTGGGAATAGATGTTAACATCTATTCTGTGGAGTCTGGTCTCTGAAATCTGCTTAGAGAATGCTGGTCACAGCAGACCCTCTCTCTCAGGTTCTGGGCTTGCAATGGCACCCACATCCAGAGATTTGGAGACTTTGAGTTTGGCCTCTGAATGGGGCACTCTTGTGGATTCAGGCTTTTGTCTGATATTGCTGAGGCCATTCTGAATGCTCTATGAGACATCTCTGTGCTTTCAGAATACCATTTATTTAAATCCTGTGCAGACAACAGGGCAACCACTTCTGGAATTTCTGCAGGAGGATTTTACTGCTGGAGCAGCTATTTCTGCTGAACATTTTTCTGTTTATTATCTTTAGGAAGATACTTGTTTGTGTCTCGGTTCATGCATAGGACTGGACAGCTAAGGTATTTCTGTCCTGCACACATTCCATCTTGGGACTTGTGATGCTAGAGGCTTTGACAGGACTACCTTTTGAGCTACTAGAGTCAGATGCTTTTTTGATTTTCAAGACAGTTTTCTTACTTGCCATCACTTCTTTTAAGAGAATTGGGCACTTGTTCCTATTTGGATTTTGCTCCTGGTCCAGTTAAGGTCTTGGTGAGGCCATCCTTCCAGGGTGGTTTCTTCTTCTTTTTTTTTTCTTCTTTTTTTGCTGTCTTTCTCTCCTCCTCCCTTTTAGTCCCAATTTTAGGATTTAGGATTTACACTGACTAGTGGCATCAAGTTAGGTGGCCATAGCAAATGTTTTATGGCTGAGGAATGCTGTACCATAAGCTTATGGGTTGCATGACTTCGATTTGGCCTTTAAGCATTTGTATACACTCAATGTTGCTTCTGAGTTTAAACTGTTTTAGACAATGCAATAAAGGGCATAGACAATAAATGTTATAAACCAGCTCATATAATATTTAGTTGAATAAGAAAAAAACTGTTCCATTTAGTCAAGGCCTATGTTGTACTGTACTATATTCCTGGAACCTGCCAATGAGCAAAACAACAAAGACATCAGACTGTTTGGAAGGATTTCAATCAGTTTGTTTTCAGTATAGACTTCAGAATTGTTGTGTTCCAGTTAAGTTGCAGTTGTGATTGGCCCCATTTCTGCATCTCGGCATGCAGCTACCAGCTAATTACAGTCATTTGTTAGATTCACAGCTAATTTACTTCTTTCTTTCTTTTTTCCTCTCCCTCTAACTTTCTTCTTCTGCCAGTCTGTCTCTATCTCTCTTTCCCTCTCTCCCCCCATTGTGCATTTTAATTAAACCATCTGCTAAATACAGCCATTCCTGGTATTGAAGCACACAAGCTTGACCCGCAGCACTCTGAATCTTTTCTGTAGAACTGAGCCTGTCTGACACTTCTTTGCTTTTCTTCTAGTGTAGTTTTCACAGCATCAAACGCTCCGTTCCTTCCCCTGCGTGAGGTCACTGAGGCTAAAGACACAATGATGAATCATACAAAATGTGCTTAATTGAGTTTGCTACAGTCATCTGGGGCTGCTTTATATTTATAATTGTGTTTTTGTTTTCTTTTCACTGCATCACTCTCTTTTTCAGACCTTAGCCAGACCTCCTACTGAATTATGGACACTACTCCACATTATACAGTGGAACAGAAGCAAAGCAAAAACTTTAAACTCTCTGTCCCTTTGTTGTTTTACCCCAATTACAGAGACAATTCAAAATATTTCCAACTCCTGTCACTCAGAAAGAAGCTTAAGGGTAACAGACCTCCTTTATTTCTTCTTTTTGTCCCTCTCTGCTGTTTTTTCTCTTCTTCTCTGTTACTGAAACAGCAGATGTGTGGACACCTGCACAGCAGGAGATGCCACAAGAGTGTTTTTCTCGTTTCCTTCCACCTCCTTTCTTTTTGCTTAGTCATATACAGAAGAAACATGAAGCTTCAAACGCTGCTCTGAATCTGAAAGTGGGGACGCTTTCTTTTCAAATATACTTCTAAACTTTTTTCTTTGTTTAAGCAGTGAAGCCAAGGTGAAGGGGAATGAGGAAAACTTACTTTTTTAGTAAGTGGCATCACTCTAGAGATCTGCAGCAGACAATATTTCAAGTTAGAGAATACAAAAAAAAAAACCATCAATATCCTTTTATTGCATCTACATTGTGCCAGTGTACAGTTATTAAAGGGGTCATATGATGCTGCTAAAAAGAACATTATTTTGTGTATTTGGTGTAATGAAATGTGATTATGCGGTTTAAGGTTAAAAAAACACATTATTTTCCACATACTGTACATTATTGTTTCTCCTCTTCTCCACCTTCTGAAACGCATAGATTTTCACAAGTCTCATCTCTCTGAAAAGTGAGGTGTGCTGTGATTGGCCAGCTATTCAGTGTGTTGTGATTGGCCGAATGCCTCAAGCGTGAGAAGGAAATGTTACGCCTTTTAACATATTGTGATGCCTTGTCCGGCCAGAGCGACGAGACAAAAACATAAAACCCATTATAAACGTGATATAAACATGATTTCTAGTCATGTTTTCTTTTGGAAGGCAAAAAAAAAAGTAGTTTCGCTTTCTCAACGAAACAACATCACACACCGCAGTCTAGAGTGAGCCACAGCCAGCTTGAGTGAACAGAGGCGGGCAGCATGCGAATAGTGCGGCAGATGGATTCTACAGATTGTACCTTGGTCTTGCAGCAACCACATGTGACGAAGGTCCACGGTGAAAGCCGATTCGGCGATCCACAGTGCATAGCCATCTCAGGGGGGCATGGACGAGTCTCAACTTTTATGAAGAATATCTCTTTGGATTTGAGACTTTAGTCTTTGCAACTTCACAGATCTTCTTTATTCACCAAGAGCTTGTAACACTCCAAAGAGAAAGGAAAAATTGAAATCGCATCATATGACCCCTTTAAAGCAACCACAGAATTGATTTTGCCAAATGCAATGGAGACATCTGTCTTTAGCAGGATGAAGAGAGATTTATTAAAGCTGTCATCTACAAATCTAAAACTATAAAATATTGCAAGAGATGGCATAAAACTCCTCTTACAGTAGTGACAGTTATTCCATGGAGTGTCCATCAGTGTTGGGGAGGCTTGTGCAGTTTACCAAGCTAAATTACTTAAACTACAGTTAGGCTTGAAAACAAACAAACATAAAAAAGTAGTTATTTGCTACAAGCCAAAAAAGTAGCTAATTACACTGAAGCTTCTTAAAACCTTGTCCACATTGAAGGTAAGTAAATACACTGAAAGCCCGTCTCAATGTGCCTGTAGTTAGCACGTGCCTCATTTCTATTTCTGTATTTCCAACACACTGCAGAACTGCTTTAGCCACCTCTTTGTCTAAAATTAAATTATCTACTTGCATCTAAAGTCTATGATGTATTTATATATTTTTAATTTGTTAGACGTCTACATAACTTCAGTGAAGTCAACTTGTAATGTTTCTGGTCTGTTTGTCTACTTATTTAAATATTTTATTTCAATCATATGTTTATTAGGTTTTAGAAACAAAACCTTAATAATAATTATAGAGTGAGCCAATTTTTAAACCAATGGATTTCACCAATTCAAGCATTGTATTAAAGTCTGGTATTGAGCTCGATTGAGCTTGACTACAACTTGACATGATAACAAACAAAATGATGACAAACAACAACCGTGTAATTCATATGGCTCATAATGAGTTGAAAACAGCAATGAACAGCAACATTTAATCAAATATTCCCATAAAAAAAAAAAAAAAAAAAAAAAAAAAACAGTGCTGCATATGGACCATCCAAATGAAGTGATTAAATAATACAAGCTAATTTATTTTACACCGAGTCACAATTGATTTCAATTAGTTTCTTTATCATGGACTTTTAGTTTGTTCACAGTCAGTTTCCTGTTTCCTTTTTTCTAGCTTGCACCGCAGTCATTAGTTACCATGGACATTAATTACAAGAACACCTGTTTGTATTTAGTACATCACCATTGCGTATTTAAATTACTCACTTATTCTCCCTCATGTTCTGGTATTGTTCATGTTTATGTTTGGATGTTGTCCCGAGTTTGTTAAGCCTTTTGAGTTATAATAAATATTACTGTTATTTGGAAACCTGACCATTCTTTCTTTATCATCTTGGATGAAACGTAACAACATGGGCAGGTCATCCCATTGAGCTACCATTTTAAAATCACATGACCAGCTCGATGCAAATTGGTTTATCCTGGTAACTCCAATGTTACAGTAATTATGGCTAAAAGTCTGTATTAGTCTATATTTAGAAACTAAATTAAATCTGCTCATCATATAAAACGATCTTGTCATTTCAGAAGACTTGGATTAAACAGCTCAGTTCATATGGATTACTATTACATCACAGTCTATCACAGTCTTTATTAACTTTTTGAAGTGTCAAACAACTTTGAAGGGCTTTCATTGGAGGGGCAGAAATCTCTCAGGTTTCATTAGAAATATCTTTATTTGTGTTTTGAAGATAAATGTTTAGAACGACATGAGGTTGAATAAATGATGACAGAATTTAAGGTGAACTGCCCCTTTAAATTAGTTACATCCCTACTTTTTTTATGCAAAGTAGTTATTACTCAACACTGGTGTTCACAGAGATATCTGAAAATAAATCAGTGCTTTAGGTTGTAAGGAGAGCAGTTGCATATGGAAATGCAAATTGCATAAGCATTTATTTATTTTCAAAAGGCTGTCAACAAAATTCAACCGGCAGTCTACTCCCTAGCGGGGAGGAGAGGATATCTTGGCATGTTTGATAGGTGATAGTAAATGTTCCCCCTGGCCTGCTGTAAAAAAAACAAAAAACAAGTTGATCACCTTTAATGGAATATCATGGCCGTAGGTAGTGTGTCTGTTGTCTACACAGACTCTTTAATTCTCAGCAAGTGGAGTGATGCGTATGAAATGAAATGTGCATTCAGACATTGTTTACCCACAAGCATTTGTTTGAGTATGTGTGTGTATTTTATATTTAACCAGACACAGTAGCTACAGAATAACTTGTTTGTTTTTGTTCTTCTCATCTATCTAACACCTCCGTGGGAAACCAGACGTATACAGATGCCAACACGCATAAATACCCACAACTTGTGCACACACTCGACACATCCTCAACAAACCTGTTGAAGCCACACTCATAAATTCTGTATAAATCCATATAGTCATCTGACATAGAATGTGAAGCAGTTCTGCTTACTTTCAAAGCTGCTTGTGTTAATATTCAAAAGACCCAGTCAGGCCCCTCAGAGTGATAAACGGCTGGCCATAGGCCATCATAGCTCGCCCATCCATTATTCCCCTGTCAAACTTGCATCATTCATCATGCTGATCTGATGTGTAAATATTAGCAGCAGGTTTAGGGATGGAGCCGGTGTGCTGAATAGCATCAGGAAGCTGGGAGAGATAAACACAGATGGACAGACAGACAGAGAGAGAAAGAGAGTGAGCGAGAGAGGCTTAACAAACCTTTATTATATCCCAATTATTCCATCAAAAATTACACTATAATACAGAAACTATCACATTATAAACAATTAAAACTTTCTCTACATTAAAAATATAAAATCACCACTTCATCTACAATTTCACACCAAACTCTTCCCACAGTCCAAATTGTTGAAAATTCTAACATATTATTAACCATTTTAAAATATGAAAACTCAATTTTAATTTGAGCGGCAACCAACCCTTTCAAAACACACTCTGCATTGGCTGAACCAGTACCTAATAATTTGTTCTTCCTTGTTTTCCATATTGCTAACTTTGCTGATCCCAATAAATAATTTAATAAACACAATTTTCTTCATTCATGATAATTATATTTCAGACTGCTAATAAAATTTGTATAAGAAAATTCTACACCAAAGCCTTCAAACCATTTTTTTTTAAATACGAAAAAGAACTCCTTACCTCCTTCACTGAATAAATAAATGATCCACAGTTTCTTCTATTCCACAAAAAGGAAATTTTTTTCCCAACTGCTGAATTCAGGTGCGCCACGTGTCTGTTTGTAGCTATAATACCATGAATTACCTGCCACTGTAAATCTGCTGTACATTTCTCTATAGGAGATTTGTACAGAGATCTCCAGCAGCCACCAAAGTCTGGCCCAAACAATTCTGACCACCTCCACATCTTGACTTTTTTCAGAACGTGCCAGTGATACATTTTGACACACACACAATATAATGCTTTTTTGCTAATGTCCTGATACTTCCCCAATTCTGGTGTTTTAAAATACAAAATCATGCTGCTTTCGTCCTTAAACTCCTCCTGTGCCGCTGCAGACACAGAAATCAATGGAAACATACAGTTCCTCAAACTTTCTGAAGACAAACATTTGGTCTGAATAAATGAATTGTGAAACAAAGGTTCCTCCATAATCCATTCTTGTAAATGTTCAGATCCTCTGCTTACAGAAAAAGCCATATTCCACGCTTGTAGCATGGAGCAATAGAAAGAAGTCAGATTGCTCAAATCCAGTTCATTTATTCTAATTAAAAACAATTGCTTATCGTATCATAGACTTGATGTCCTTCTCAGCAAACCACACGCTACATTACTCCACTCGATGTCTTCTACATACAACAGTCCCTGGTAAGCCTTTTAGATGAAAAGTATTGATCCGACTTCTGATGTCCACAAGGCCTTGTCCTCCTTCTTGGGTTGACAAATAGAGAGCAGGCCCAGGAATCCAGTGCTGGCCTGACCAAAAGAAATCCACCAACTTTCTCTGTATATCCTTGATCAATTTATCAGGTGGCTCTAGCACATTCAGCTTGTGCCACAGCATAGAGGCAGCCAAATTGTTTATGACCAGGACCTTTCCCCTATAGGATAGTTCAGGTAATAGCCAATTCCATTTAGACAACTTAGCTAACACCTTATCCAACATCCCTTCCCAATTCTTTTTCCTATAATTTTCTGAACCCAAGAAGACTCCTAAGATTTTAATACCTTCTGTTCCCCACTTCAATCCTCCCGGAATGTGAGGTATCCCACCATTCCTCCATTCACCCATAATAAACCCCTTACTTTTTCCCCAGTTTACCTTTGCAGAAGAAGCCTTTTCAAATAGAGTTAGACTCTTACAAAGTGCTTGAATATCTTCTTGACCAGTTACAAATGCAGTTATATCATCTGCATATGCGGAGACAGAAACTTTAACATTTTCTGCAACATAAAAACCTTTCAAATTATTTCTTAAATTACATAACAGAGGTTCAGTTACTAAGCTATATAGCTGCCCTGAAAGAGGACACCCCTGCCTAATGCCTCTTTTAACAACTACTGGGCTACTCAATCCCCCACCTCCTGTCTTGATCAAAACAGATGCATTATTATACAACAACTTTATCCAAGCAATAATATTTTTCCCAAACCCAAAAGCTTCTGCAACCTCAAAAAGATATGCATGTCCCACACGATCAAAGGCTTTTTCTTAGATAAAAACCCGACATCACAATTATTATTAATCGAAACATCTATAACATCTCTCATTAAAAACAAATTATCCATAATTGTACGACCTGGAATGCAATATGTTTGTTCCTTCTTCACCACAATATGTAAATATTTCTTTAGCCTATTAGCTAAACATTTAGATATTTTATAATCTAAACACATTAAAGAAACTGGTCTCCAATTTTTTAACAAACCCAGATCTCCTTTTTTTTTGGAATTAGAGATAACACAGCCCTTTGACAGCTACTTGGAAGTATTCCTCTCACAAAACATTCACAAACTACTTCATGAAAGTCTCTGCCTAAAATGCTCTTGTAAAATTCTGCTGGTAGGCCGTCAATTCCTGGTGCTCGACTTGTAGAGAGTTGTTGAACTGCTTCAAAGGGTTCATTAAATGAAATGATTTTTTCAAGCTCTTCTTTGTCCATATCCTCCAGCTATGGGTAACCCTTGCAACAGTTGATCCAATGCTTCCAGAAACACAGTCAGTAGGTCCAAATAAATCAGTGTAAAAGTCCACAGCCATTTTTTCTAATTTCCAGTGGATTTGAAGTTAATGTCCCATTATCACGACGCAAACAATGCAATACTTTCTCTTGTGCAACTTTTCGTTCTTAAAAAAAAAAAAAAAAAAAAAAAGAAGTAGGAGCATCAGTTTCTTTAATAGACATTATCCTTGCTCTAATCAAAGCACCCTTTACTCTTTCCTCCAAAAAAAAACTTCAAATCCATGTTCTTATTCTTTAATTCCTTAATTAGTCCTTCATTATTAACATCAATCAAATTTTCCATATCATAAAGATCATTCTCCAGTTGCTTTATTTTCCTGTTTATATGTACCGTCGAATTATAAGAATACTGCTGACAAAACACCCTGATCTGTGTTTTCCCAACCTCCCACCAAGCTATTCTAATTCAATTTCCACGTTTCCCAAAAGAAGCTAAACTTCTCACAGAATGAATTATCCTGCAATAATTTTACATTAAAATGCCAATAATAAATTGGACACTGTACTATATTGATATCAAAATCAATGGTGATAATATGATGATCAGAAAAACCATTAGGAAAAATATTTGCATTCATAATTCTGTTATTTTCTTTTTTAGTAACATATAATCTGTCTAATCTTGCACCAGTAACAGAGGCATCTAACATCTTAAACCATGTATACTGTTTAACCATCTGATTCCTATCCCTCCACACATCCATTAGCTCAAAGTCTTTAGTTAAACTGAGAAGTGCATGACTTGACTGTGGATGAGTTTCTTCTCCATTTCTGTCTAATAAGAAATTAGTAGTGCAATTCCAATTTCCACCCAGTGTCACATAGAAATCATCATTTTGTTGTCTTAATGTATTTTGCAACTTTTTAAAAAGATCTACACGATCTGGTCCTTTATTAGAAGCATAAACATTAATGAATAAACATACAATTCCCTTAATTTCTGTTTTAACTTTTAAAACTTTACCCTTTTCTAATTCTATAGTTGACAAAATATTTAAATCCATATTTTTTTGAAAAAAGAATAGCCACACCCGCACTTATATTCAATCCATGACTAATGAAACACTTCCCATCCCACCATCTATGCCATTCTACCTCATTACCACAATCTGTATGTGTTTCTTGGAAAAATTTAATGTTTATATTTTTTAATTTAATTATTTCAGCAACCATTGCTCTCTTGCTCCTGTCTCTTCCTCCATTCATATTTAAGGAGCCCACTCTTATAATCTCCATAAGAAGACTAAGAAAAAAAAGAAAGAAGAAATAGACAAAAAAGGAAAAGAGTATTAAAGTCACCTTATGTGAAGTGCATCTCATTTGGGCCAAATAATCAAATTTACATTTTGCATGACTTTTCCCTCTTCTTAACTTTGAAAGTAGCTTTTTTAAATGGAATATTTTCCTCTGACACAAACCTTCTTCTCCAACCCTCTTCTGCCAATAAAAAAATGAAGTTTCAAACTTTTTCACATCAGAAAAAAAAAAATCCTTACATCAACAGGTTTTCCAAACGTCTCATCCATAAAATCATTTAACACTTCCAATACTTGCTCACTGGTGATTTGTGAGAAATCAGATACATCTGAACAATCAGATTGAACACTTTCATCATCGTCATCATCCTCATTACCCACTTCCTTATCAAATCCCAACACTATCTTTGGTAAAGGAAAATCACCACCACTTACAGTCTTCAATTCTAGTCCTCTTTTACTTTCAATTTCCATCTGGCCTACTACTGTTATCTCATCCACTGCTTCAGTTTGCTGTAGAAGTCCTCCATCAGTTACAACAGACTTACCATTTAAATTCTCAACATTTTCCTGAAATTGAACATTGCCAGAACTATTTCCACTCTGATTTTCACTACTGGACAATTTCTCATCAGTAAACTGTGCTTCTTGTATGGAACTTCCTCCAGTCTCAACTCCATTCTCAATACTTAGCTTCACCACTAATAGTTCCTTCCAACACTGGATTCTTTGTTCTCTCAACAGAAATACTACTCGGGCCAGCCTCACTATCTACTTCATTCTAAAAGGGCATGACAATTTCACGTGCCCAACTGAGCTGCATTCAATTTCTCCAGCACTAGCATACACCATATATGACTTACCATCAAAAACGCATGTTCCAGAGCCGCATTCTTGCATCCTAGTGGGACCATTTTAATTCCTCTTGCGAACTTCCCAAAACGTGAAAGTTCCCTTTCAATATCCGCATCGGGAATGAATGGCGGAACATTAGAAATTGTTACCCTTGTTGTTGGAAAGTTAACGTGCCTAGCGTTTTCAACTCGTACATTACACGTCACACCCTGATATCACATGTCTTCACGGGACCTTTACGGGTTGTGTGTGAACGCAAGCACATATTCCGGGAAATCACTGGCAGTGTGAAAGGGGCAAAATCTAGCGACCCGGGAACAATTGCCGGCACACATTACCCGTGTATTTTACGGAATCGCAGTGTGAAAGGGGCTTTAGATACAAACTAATTACAAATTATGTTTTAGGTGCAATTTAAAGAAAATTTAAACAAAGATGTCAAGAAAAGAAAACAATTTTTAAATTCTCACCACCACCTGACTCCCTTGCACTAACTCCCCACTTTCCCAGCATGCACCAAGAGAGAGAGAGAGAGAGATAGACAATAAACAAAAAAAACAAATATCTCATATTTGAGAAAACACTCAGATCTATAATATATACACATTTTTTGTATTTTTGATTCATAGAGAGAAAAAAAAAACTTTTTTGTTAAAATATTATAAATAAAAAAGGCCAAATCAATGTCATGAGGTGAAACCAGCGTGCAGAAAAAGAAACATAAAACAAAAAATTATATCATAGTGTCAGACTTTATGTTTTGTGTGTGTTTTGTTCCCCATGTGTTTCCATGCCCTTATTTGGTCTTCCGGTTCCTGCTCCCTGATTGTTTATTATTTGAATCCAGGTCTTCCCCGTTTATTTCTATTGATCCCAAGTGTGTCTCGTCATCCCCTCCTCCTGTCATGTCTTTAAATAGTGTTCCCTGTTTTGAGTTCATTTGTCCGGTATTTTTTTTTATGTCAACCTGTGCTACCTGTGTGTTCCTGTTACCCTTGGATGATACTAATAAGTCTCCTGTGTTGATGTACTCCTGGTCTCATCGTTCCTCGCTCCGTGCTCCCTCACAGTAGCACCGTGACAAAATACCAGACCCACACAAAGTAAAGCGGTGTCTTTTTTCCCCATCTTCGTTTTCCGTTTCTGATAGTATTTTGTTTTCCCATTTTTTCCCACGCCGATGGAGATGGCCGCTCAGTTCGCCGCCCTAGCTCACCTGGATTTAAAGGGTTTGGCCACCAAAAAAATGTTAAATTATGCCATCATTTGCATTATTTATTTACATCATTTACAGTATGTCATATACATGTACAGGTCCTTCTCAAAAAATTAGCATATTGTGAAAAAGTTCATTATTTTCCATAATGTAATGATAAAAATTAAACTTTCATATATTTTAGATTCATTGCACACCAACTGAAATAGTTCAGGTCTTTTATTGTTTTAATACTGATAATTTTGGCATACAGCTCATGAAAACCCAAAATTCCTATCTCAAAAAATTAGCATATTTCATCCAACCAATAAAAGAAAAGTGTTTTTAATACAAAAAAAGTCAACCTTCAAATAATTATGTTCAGTTATGCACTCAATACTTGGTCGAGAATCCTTTTTCAGAAATGACTGCTTCAATGCGGCGTGGCATGGAGGCAATCAGCCTGTGGCACTGCTGAGGTGTTATGGAGGCCCAGGATGCTTCGATAGCGGCCTTAAGCTCATCCAGAGTATTGGGTCTTGCGTCTCTCAACTTTCTCTTCACAATATCCCACAGATTCTCTATGGGGTTCAGGTCAGGAGAGTTGGCAGGCCAATTGAGCACAGTAATACCATGGTCAGTAAACCATTTACCAGTGGTTTTGGCACTGTGAGCAGGTGCCAGGTCGTGCTGAAAAATGAAATCTTCATCTCCATAAAGCTTTTCAGCAGATGGAAGCATGAAGTGCTCCAAAATCTCCTGATAGCTAGCTGCATTGACCCTGCCCTTGATAAAAACACAGTGGACCAACACCAGCAGCTGACATGGCACCCCAGACCATCACTGACTGTGGGTACTTGACACTGGACTTCAGGCATTTTGGCATTTCCTTCTCCCCAGTCTTCCTCCAGACTCTGGCACCTTGATTTCCGAATGACATGCAAAATTTGCTTTCATCCGAAAAAAGTACTTTGGACCACTGAGCAACAGTCCAGTGCTGCTTCTCTGTAGCCCAGGTCAGGCGCTTCTGCCGCTGTTTCTGGTTCAAAATCACACGCCTGTGCACGGTGGCTCTGGATGTTTCTACTCCAGACTCAGTCCACTGCTTCCGCAGGTCCCCCAAGGTCTGGAATCGGTCCTTCTCCACAATCTTCCTCAGGGTCCAGTCACCTCTTCTCGTTGTGCAGCGTTTTTTTTTGCCACACTTTTTCCTTCCCACAGACTTCCCACTGAGGTGCCTTGATACAGCACTCTGGGGACAGCCTATTCGTTCAGAAATTTCTTTCTGTGTCTTACCCTCTCGCTTGAGGGTGTCAATGATGGCCTTCTGGACAGCAGTCAGGTCGGCAGTCTTACCCATGATTGCGGTTTTGAGGAATGAACCAGGCTGGGAGTTTTTAAAAGCCTCAGGAATCTTTTGCAGGTGTTTAGAGTTAATTAGTTGATTCAGATGATTAGGTTAATAGCTCGTTTAGAGAACCTTTTCATGATATGCTAATTTTTTGAGATAGGAATTTTGGGTTTTCATGAGCTGTATGCCAAAATCATCAGTATTAAAACAATAAAAGACCTGAAATATTTCAGTTGGTGTGCAATGAATCTAAAATATATGAAAGTTTAATTTTTATCATTACATTATGGAAAATAATGAACTTTTTCACAATATGCTAATTTTTTGAGAAGGACCTGTATATTCATCCCAAAATACATAAATACATGTTGATATTATATAAGTAAATATAAAGGAAAGACAAGTATTAAAAAAGAGAAAGTATAATAAAAACATTACATATTTTTTTGTATATATGTTGTTTTAATAAAGTTACATATATAAATGAAATATATATTGTAGACATCATATGGTTGCTGTATATACAGTAATACCATATAAAAACCTCATCACTAGATATTAACATATACACACATAAACTTCCTCATCCTCATCTACCCAGAAAATGTATGTGAAAATAATAAATTGCCTTAGAGGTAACATATGACAATATCACTCTTGATATGGGGCAATATACATCATTTATTACATTTCCATATGGGGTGGAATTATTGATAGAATCTTTGGTAACACTTTATTTTTAAGGACCTATTCTCACTATTAACTAGTTGCTTATTAGCGTGCATATTAAATAGCATTTTGGCTGTTTATTAGTACTTATAAAGCACATATTAATAGCTTTTTCTGCATGACTTTATTCTAGATCCCTTAGTCCAACCCTATACCTAAACTTAACAAGTAATAAGCAGCAAATTAGGAGTTTATTGAGGGAAAAGTCATAGTTAAAGGTGAATTAGTGTTCCATATTCTACAGTGTTACCGGAACTTTAGTTGCCAGATAACTTTTCACAAACTTGTGATTTTCCATTCTTAGAAGCATGCTAAAAAGTGAATCCAGCTTTACTGTTTTATTACTAAAACCTGCAGTTAGCTTTGAGGCTAACTGTTCCACTAGATAACATGACTTTTTCTTTGAAAAATCCTCAAACTAAACTAGTAAGCCAAGTACCGGACCTTGTTTGGGTAGAAGGAGGGGGGATAGCCCAGATTTATCCCAACTCACAAAAGCAACACAGCTCAACATGTCTGGAGCACATGCGTTAACCTCCAATTGAGGTGATCCTGCATTTAATCAGTCCGGCTATGGAGAAACTTTGACTGAGAAACATAAGACTTTAGATCAGTTGAGTCTACATACTAAAATGTACTAGCATTAAATTAACTTCTTTAGAGTAGATTTTAACTGAATAAAAGTGTGTGGGAGTGAATTTAACCTTGTATGGATTGATTTAGCATCAGATATGTTTCCTGGGTAGATTTGCACTGTCTGGCTGTGTGTCTCTCCTTTGGTATAGTATTCAAAACGCTGCTCTCTCTCACCATTTGTACCTGTTCTGCACTCTCTGCTGTAGGGCCATCCATCAGAGGCAGCGCTGCATTGCACAAACAAGCTGGAGTACTGCTCCATTCTGCCCCTGCAGAGCTTTCATGCCTGTGAGTGGATCTGCACTTCCCACTCGACCCTTCAGCTTCCGCATAGTATTCAGACCACCATGCCAGCCCCGCAGCTCCTGATCCTCCCTCCGTCTGACAGAACCCAAACCCTTTTTAACTGAGTAATCTCTCAGTTTACAAGGCACCTGTTTCCTTGAGGCGGCGCGGGGGTGGAAGAATCCTCTCACTTCGGCTTACTCATTCGTTAAGCCCAGCCAGACTCTTCAGAGTTGCGGATAAAGATGCAGAGCTGGAGAACTTTCCAATGTGATAATTGCACACTGCAGGCATCCCTCCGCCGAGGAGATGACATTGACAGAGGTGAAGGGATAAATGGAGGAAGCTTTAGAGTGATTCATGCTTTCATGATTCATGCTTATGGGAACCATCAGAATGGGGAAAATGTGCAGAAAGACCCCTGGTTTTGTCATCAATGGAGTTAGAGAGCCAAATATTGAGAATGTTATGTTAAAGAATGCTGTATTCTGTCGTAGCTGTGCAGTAATTGGAGGTGTGGAATAATTCAGTAGCCAAGTTACCCGTTCACATGTCAGGCAGAGGAATGGGAGAACTCTACGGCTCTAATTGAGCTGGGTGAAATCTGGTTTTTAGCCTATAAAGTGGAGGAATTACTTAGCAAGTAGCTCAATTCCTGCAGAGCTATTCTCCAATTGATCTTAAAGTCTTTTGACAGGTGAATATACAAGGGAGAGGAAGAAATTGTTTTGTTTATTGCAAGTAACAAATGCTAAAACAAGACAAAATCCAGACATTTAGTGCCATTGAAGAACCCGCTCCTGATTGAAATGACAAACCGATGTATAATGTGTTTAATTTTAAGGTGTTTAATAAGAGCAAACTGTTTTTTTTTCCTCCTTCACCCAGGTGAACATATGCAAAAATATTCAGCTTATGCAGATCTGCAGTTTCCCAGCAGTTGCGTCGCACCAAGTTGAAGCCTGAACTTACGATGACTTCTGCTACCCCCTTTTTTTTTTTTTTTTTTTTTTTTTGAGCGCTGCTTCAAAGACCAGAGTGATCAAAGCAGTCTGAGTGAGAGAAAGGGAGGGGGGCAGAGGCAGGGGGAAAAAACGAATGAAAACTCCCAAACGAACAGAAGAATGTGCAAACAGGGCTGTCTACACAAACAAAAGCAGTGCACCACAAATTCGCTCCTTATTTTTTCTCTTCAGAGCAAGAAGAGAATTTTTCTCTTTCTGTCAGACAGACTCAACATCTCAATTGACGCTCTCTCTCCCTGTCGCTATTTCAATTTCAGACCCCCAAGCTTGAGTGCATAATATAGCAGCTCTATCATGACCCAAATAAGACATCATGTTGCCTGTGACATATTAGAGATCAACTTGAAATGGCGATGTTTTAAAATGAAGAAGAACAGTGCTTATAGATGGCAGGGAAGCTTTTGTTTCTTAATTATTGTAGGAGACCACACTCTGAAGTGCAGGTTTATGCACACAAATGTTGTGTTTTCTAGATTTTCTCTGCATGGGTTTCTGATAATAAATCTGATTACCTGAAATCCAACCAAACATCTAATAATAATAAAAAAAAAAAATAAAAAAAAAAACAAACAAAAAAAAAACCACAACTTCATGTTATTACTTCATTTTATTATTTAAAAAAAAAATCAACCATCCATCTTACACAGGCTTTAAATTACCTTAACAGAAATGAAAAACACAGCTCTTCTTCCACAACTTTTACAAAGAATCCCATTTTAACACCATATAATTTCAAACATTAAAAGATCATGCATTAATTTATGATAACAGAAATCAATTAAAATCCTGGATTTTACAAGTTTAAAGAAAACAGCTACAAGACTTTTATTATTATTCTTGTCAATTTTCTCTTTTCTCTTTTCTCTCAACTTCACTATATAAGGTTTTTAACATTGAAATAAAACCAGAATCAAAACCGAAGGCTTTCAAAATACTCCATAAATACAGATGCTCGACTCTATCAAAAGCCTTCTCTTGGTCAGTCGATATTAGCCCAAAGTCTAAATCAAAAAGTTTACCACCATCTAAAATGTCTCTAATAAAAGAAATATTATCTGAAATTCTCCTACCTGGCACACAATAAGATTGATCAGGATGAATCACATGTTCAATAGCCTTACCCAACCTAATTGCAAAGGCTTTAGAAAGCAACTTATAATCGTTGCACAACAGACTTACAGGCCTCCAGTGACCTATATCATTAAAGATCTCCTTTTTTTGGGTAACAACGTTATAACTGCCCTGCGGCAGCTACATGGAAAAAGTTCATTTTTCTGACTCTCACTGAAAACTGCTACTAATTCTTAGCCTACCTCTGACCAAAAGGCTTTATAAAATTCAACTATTAAACCATCTATTCCAGGTGTTTTACCACTTTCCATCTTTTTCAATGCATCTTCAATTTCTTATAAACTTAGAGTTTTACTAATTTCATTATTAACATCTTCGGTTATCTGTGGTAAATTCTTAATAAAACAAACATTACTTCTAAAATTTCACTTTTGTATAAATCCTTTTAGAACTGTACAGTTATTTTCGTAATATCTACAGGATAAGTCAATAAAACCCCATCTTAATTCAATTCAATTCAAGTTTATTTGTATAGCACTTTTTATGATACAAATCGATGCAAAGCAACTTTACAGAAAATTAAGTTTCTACAATATTAAGTAGTAGCTTATCATTGGTGACTGTCAGTTTATGTGCATATGGCAGAAATGTACAGAAAAATCAATTAAAGATGTAATCAAACAGACAATGAACATTATTAACAGCAATTATTATATGATGCAATCAAACTTATAGCAAAATTTGGTAATTCTGTATGTTGTTTCAGGGTTAGCATCATCTGAGGTCCTCTGAGGGGTTGGCATCATCTCTTCTCAGGTGTTCTGGATCCAGACTGAAGCTTGTGTAAATCCTAGTTACCACGGGATGTAAATCTGGACTTTGCTATCCTAGGTACTACCAAAAGTCCAGCGTTTTGTGACCTTAGGGAGCGTGATGGATTGTAGCGTGGTAGAAGACTAGTTAGGCATGCAGGAGCTAAACCATTAAGGGCCTTATAGTTGAGTAATAATATTTTGTAACTGATACGGAACATAATAGGTAGCCAGTGCAGAGACTGTAGAATTGGGGTAATATGATCATATTTTCTTGACCTGCTTAGGACTCTAGCTGCTGCATTTTGGACTACCTGTAGCTTGTTTACTGAAGAGGCAGGACAACCACCTAGCAGTGCATTACAATAGTCCTGTCTAGAGGTCATGAATGCATGAACTAGATTTTCTGCATCAGGAACAGGTAATATGTTTCGTAGCTTGGCAATGTTTCTAAGGTGGAAGAATGCTGTTTTTGTAACATGGGAAATATGGTTTTCAAAAGACAAGTTGCTGTCTAATATAACACCCAGATTTTTTAACTGTAGAGGAAGTAACAGTACAACCGTCTAGTTGCAAATTGTAATCTACAACATGTTTTTTGGTCCAATAAGTAATATTTCTGTCTTATCTGAATTTAATAGGAGAAAATTATTGGTCATCCAATCTTTTACATTTTTAACACACTCTGTTAGCTTAGATAATTTAGAAGTTTAATCTGGTTTTGTTGAGATATATAGTTGAGTATCATCAACATAACAGTGGAAACTAATGCAGTATGTTGAAAATAGCAGAAGACCTAGGACAGATCCTTGTGGCACTCCATATTTTACTGGTGATAAATGAGATGACTCCCCATTTAAATAAACAATGTGGTAGTGATTGGACAGGTAGGATCTAAACCATCTTAAAGCCAGCCCTTGAATACCTGTATAGTTTTGTAATTGATCTATGAGTATGTTGTGATCTATGGTGTCGAATGCAGCACTAAGATCAAGTGAAACTAGCAATGAGATGCAGCCTTGGTCTAACGCAAGAAGCTAGTCATTTGTAATTTTAACAAGTGCAGTTTCTGTGCTATGGTGGGGCCTAAAACCCGACTGAAATACTTCATAGAGATATTTTTTGCAGGAAGGAGCACAATTGAGCAGACACAACTTTTTCAAAAATTTTAGACATAAATGGAAGATTTGAAATGGGTCTGTAATTTGCCAGTTCACTAGCATCTAGTTGTGGTTTCTTAATAAGAGGCTTAATAACAGCCAGCTTGAATGGTTTTGGGACGTGACCTAAAGATAACGATGAGTTAATAATATTGAGAAGCAGTTCTTCTGCTACAGGTAACAACTCTTTCAGTAATTTAGTGGGTACAGGATCTAATAAACATGTTGTTGGTTTAGATGCAGTAATAAGTTAATTTAGCGCTTCCTGTCCTATAGTTGTAAAGCACTGCAGTTTATCTTCGGGTGCGATGGATGAAACTGAAGTATTAGACGCTGTAGAATCTACATTTGTTATTGTATTTCTAATGTTATCTATTTTATCAGTGAAGAAATTCATAAACTCATTACTATTTAACTGTGAGGGAATATTTAGATTGGGTGGCGTCTGGTTATTTGTTAATCTAGCCACTGTGCTAAATAAAAACCTTGGATTGTTTTGGTTATTTTCTATGAGTTTGTGAATATGCTCTGCCCCGGCAATTTTTAGAGCCCGTCTATAGCTGAACATATAGTTTTTCCACACAATTCTAAAAACTTCCAAGTTAGTTTTTCTCCATTTGCGCTCAAGTCTACGAGTTTCTTTCTTGAGAGAGTGGGTATTACTGTTATACAATGGCACAGAACATTTTTCTCTAACCTTTCTCAATTTGATGTGGGCAACAGCTTCTAATGTATTAGAGAAGATAGTGCCCATGTTGCCAGTCATTTCATCTAGTTCATGTGTATTTATGGCACCTTTACAAAATCCCACCACTGTTGCAATGACAAAAAAAGTGGATTTCAAAGTCTTAACATTCATCCAAAAAAAATTAGTTTTTTTTTATATATATAAAAAAAAAATACATACATATATATATATATATATATATATATATATATATATATATATATATATATATATATATATATATATATATATATATATATATATTTTTTTTTTTTTTTTTTTTTTTTTTTTTTATTAATTTTACTCTAAAAAAAAAGGAATCACACAACAAACTATTATTAAAATGCCAATATACAATTTTTGCCTTTATATAACTATTGTCATAACACACTTGATCAAACTGTGGTCAGAAAAACATACTGGAGTTATCATGCATTCTCTAAACATGCTGATGTTTAAAACCATACAATCTATCAAGCCTTGCCAAAGATACCTGATTATCATGAGCATGAGCCCAAGTATATTGTCTCAGTGTGCCATGAAAATTCCTCCAAACATCAATAATGCTGTTCGATTTTATAAGTTATGTGGTTCAACATGATTCCTATCTATACCACTTTCGGTGCAATTAAAGTCTCCTCCTAATATTAAAAAATCATCATCGTTACATTCACTCTAAACTTCATCCAAAGTATTAAAAAAAATCATTCTATCTACAGCATTTATTGGGGCATAAACACAAACAAATACAAGAGAGCTGTTTTAAAAAATATTGTGAAACTACATATAAAAATATCTGAAACATGAAAGCATGAAACAGCAGAAGAGCTGAACGAGACGCAGATTCACTCTCTGCCAGCAGGTGGTGCTTAAAGCGTTTTCTTGGTTTCCGCTGTAAACAAAGCAGCGCTGCACTTATGAACTTTCATATGCATTATACAGAGGCAAGATGAAAAGAAAAAATACCATCCAAACTTTTCTAAAGACAGTAAGTTCCCCTCAGACATACATTCATATACTGTAAACTTCTACCAATAAATGAATCACAATTTGTTTAGCATCTCAACCGTTTTGAATCGACACATTTTTTAATCGATTTTCAACCGGCTCGCGGTTAATCGTTACATCCCTACTTGCAGTAGTATCAACTTTTATTCCATGGCACCTTGTTAGAAAATCTAATCTCTCCATGCTTGTAGCTGCCATACTCCCAGTACACAGACTGGGAGTAAAATTCCTTAAGACAACAACTTCTTTCTAACTAATATTACCATATTATTACCAATAAAACACAACACAACTATTAACAGACTTAACAAGGATAGAAAAGGAGGAAAAAAGGTAATAAATGACTCATACCTTGCACTTCAGTCAAACACTCTCCATCCATCCTCCACACTCACCTGACACATGCGGACTACAGAGAGAGAGAGAGAGAGAGAAACAACAAAACTTACAAAAAAATGAACAAAACTTTATGGATGGATGATTGCATCATAATGCTCAAATTAATTTTCATTGTGATCTAATTTCAATTCTTGTGGTTATGCTCAATTTAAGTTATTCTTGCAGTTTCAATGAATTAAGCAATTTTTATGTTTTACATATTTAAATTGAACGAGTTGTGCCAAAATGTGTGACTAAAGAATAGAGTTGAATTAGCCGTTTTTAATCAGAAACTTAAGTAGCACCAAACAAAAAAAAAATAATGTTAAAATGAAAACAATATCAGACCATTTTAATCAAACACTGCTGTATTCCTTCAATTCCTTCTGTGTAGACTATAAAATCACATAGGGAAAAAAACAGAGCTTGCAAACAATATCACTTATTTTCAGTCCTCTTCAACACAGAGACAGTTGTGAAGAGTCATGATGTCTTTGATTTTCATTCTCAGAAGGCGAGAAAGACTGCGGGCAGCTTTGAATACTAATGTGTGACTATTGCTGTGCGAGATTATAGGAAGGAAATTACAGCCAATTAACATAGGATCCAAGACACTCTGTTGTGCTCTTAAAGGAGCACATCTGGCTCTGAGTTCTAGAGTGTTGTGATAATGAGGGGTTCGAGGTAAATAAAAAGATTTCTTGGGTAGCAAAGCCTGTGATTATTAACAAGCCTGCATGTGCACTGTCCTAACAGATTGCTCGAGTTATGACCTGAGTTATGACAATGTGCATATGTTTTAAAAGAAAAGGGTAAAGCATGCTTTCTGTGAAATGTTCTGTTGAATATACTAGGAATGTACTCTACTGGTCTTATAACATGGCTAGTGCAACTTTGCAAGTGCATTTACCATGATATCTACTGATCTACTATCTGTTACTAATAATAGAAACTCAAACGCTGTAATACTTTTTTCAAATACCATTTATTTGGTTTAAAGTTCTGTGTGATAATTTATGAGTCTGAAGTGTTAAACAGAGACAGTAAAATAATGAAGAAAGAGAATGGGAGCTGGCGTTATCAGTGCTGTGAAAATAAAAGTCCCACTTCCGATATATTGGCTAAACAGAAAGAAACACTGGCCAATGTCACTTATTAAAAAGTGCCAAATATTAGCTGATATATCAGCCATGGCAATATATTGGTCGACCACTACTTCTTAACTGTAAAATTTAGTTTTTTTTTTTTTTTGTATAATGTGCAAATGGACAAAACTAATGCAGAATTTCTTTTTTTTTTTAAGCCTAGGCAGGTCGTAGATTGCATCTGTGTCTAGTATTATTGCAGATGCCATCTATAGTAGCTCTTTTAGTACTCAACCATGAAGTATCACTTGTAATTTATATAATTCATAATTTAGGACTCTTTATGACTGGATCTATAACACTGTCTACTGAAACCTTGTTTTCCATAACCTGTATCCATGGCATAACGTTTGTCAGAACATGCTGGAACTGGCACTGCCAGAATTTTATCCAGCACCATTTTTTTTTTTTTTTTTTTTTTGGACCCCCCACCAAAGTCATTGGTACCATGCGTTTAACGAAAAAAAAAAAAAAAAAATACTTAAGTAAACAAATGTAGACAGACACATGCATTGTATACAAAATAATGAAATGTCATATGAAATGTGAAATATATTAAAAACAAGAACAAAAGTGGAACTACAGCCTACAGAAACCTAAAATGGAAGTGCCTACACAGCTTTTATTTTCCCTCTGGGTCATCGCCACAGAGAGATCTGTGTCTACAGGGCTCTTAAATAAGGCTCACGGGCCCCTGGAGACTAAAATGAGGCCTGGAAAGACTCACTAAACACAGGTCACTTGCACAAACCTGACCAATAAGTCTGTTGTGAACATGTGATTCTCATTTACTACAGTATTGATCGCTCAATGCAGTGTTAGGTCTCTCACTTTCTCTTTACTCTCTTTTGGAAAGTAAAAGGGACTACTTAAAGAGATAGTATAAGGCATAAGGGATAGAACAAAAATGCAGTCATTTGTTTGTTTTTTTTTTTTTTTTTTTAGTTTAAGGGTTAGAAAGTAAAGGAAAAAAAATGAGTGAGCGTTAAATATGGGGGAGTCAAAATAATTTCTCCGTTTTCCTATCCCCTCAAGGTTTTTTTTTTTTTTTTTTTTCATCACTATGACTAGATTACTTTAGAATGGGACTAGTAGATTAGTTTTTTTATCAATTTTCTATATCAGATACATATTTATGTGGATAAGTACAATAAATGCTATTGTAAAGTAGTGTTTTGGACAGCAGATCAATCAAGATGTATGAGTATAAACTGACTTAAGTCCTTACGTTTACAAGTAAAGTAAGAGATTTTGATTGAAAGAGAGAGATTTAGCGTGAATGAATTGGGATCGAGAGCAATTTCTTAATTTTCTACTCAGCTAGTTTCTCTCTGCCCTTGTGTCAGAGAGATAGAGTGAGGCACATGATATATAGACTGACATGGACAGGATAAAGAAAGATGTAATTGAAGAGAAAAAGAAAGTCACTATAAAGCAAAGATACATTGTGACACATTCTATGAGAATGTAATGGGACACTGACTTTATAATCAAGAAATACACTCAGTCCATAGCCAGGTGATCGCTGGCCCCTCCTGTATCTGTGTAGAGGTTATTTCATCCTTTTCAAGTTCAGGTCCTTTCAAACTCCTGTTCCATTAACACTAATGGCCAAATAATTCCACTAATGCCTCTTTACTCATATCTGAGGTTTAAACCCAATAAATCTGTATCATTCTCATAAAAATGCTGGAGACCATTTAACAGGAAGCCAATAGATTCCATTTCCCTTTTCCCCTCTCTCTCTTTCCCTCTCTGTCTCTATAACCAGTAATTGATATTTGGTGATTGTTTTTTTATTTTTTATTTTATTTTTTTTCTGCTCTCGTGCATCCTTAGCAGAATGAGCTTGTGAGTGATTGTGAATTAAAAACAGCTGAGGCTGGTAGAAAAAATACAATTGGCTCAATGCGTGCATATGATGATTTAGGATTAACTGCTACACACTGGAGGTGAAAAAAATAATAAAATAAAAATATATATAAACCCAATGTCCCAATCACTCCAACTTCTGATTACATAACATAAACTAGTATAAGTTAACTGTGGATTAAACTTAATGAGAAAAGATGTGGTAACACTTTATTTCAACAGTCAACTTTAGATAGTCTACTATATAGTCTACTGTCTAAATATCGAAATTAAGTGCAACCTCAAAGTTTAAAAAGTTTAGTGTGTGAAGTCAGTACTTCCTGCATCTGGGTTTGAGATGAGAAGTGAGGTGAAAGTGGAACATTGCTTACCATTATACAGATCCTGACAAGGTTTAAGGGGATTCTAGTTAAATGCTTGTTTGCCGAGCATTATTGAATATAAAGCATTATGAATATAAACATGCTGCTGAAAATGAAATCTCATGACAGCTGTGAAAAAAAAAAATAACAATTTTCTTCTTCTACAAAATAAGAAAAGAACAACATGACAAAATGACAACATATTCTAACACATCAAACCCAAAAATTATTGTAAAAATTATGTGAACATAAGACATAAAAACTCTAATAAAAGAATGAATGTATATATTTTATAATATTTATTTAAAACTATAAGCTGTATATTTCTGCTTTTAAATCCTCCAAAAATGTACTTCCAAGTGCCTTACAGTAACCGAATTAACACTATGCCAGAAATGCTGTTAAACTTTTAACAGACCCATAATATTTCTTCAACATAAATAAAGTGAAACACAGATTCACCAGGGTGTTCAAGGTTTCTATTTTGTAGTAGGAATAAATTGTCAAGTCACTTTGGCTACATGCAATACTATATGTACTGCATTTCCTCTCACTGCCTCTCACTTCAGGTCATAGAGAGGGTGTAGGTCTTATCACATCATCTTGGAAATTTCATATCTCCCCCTTCCTTCCTTACCATCCACTCCATGAATATAATGCTATAGACATACATTATAGATGAACTTGATACTCTTCTTACCCTCATCCCAGAAGATGCATCATTCTTGGTGTTCATCATATTCACTTGATGCTCCTACCTACTTCAATGCATCTCATGTCCTTTAAACTCATTCTCATAAACTCCTCTGCGAATCACAAGGAGGACAACTTGATCTTCTTTTCATAAACTGTCCTACATCTGTAATATTGGTCCACCCTCCTTCATGTGTCTGGCCACTTCTTTACTTGGTCTCATATTTAAATTTAAATCTTTGTTTAACTCTTTATTGCTTGTCCGCCTTTCCTCCATTGACTTTTCAAGGGGATGCAAACTTGTTACCTTTCATCAAAATACAGTTTTGAATCTGTATCAGTCATTTGAGAAGATTTTTTTTACTTAATTGGTGGAAAGAGGCTTTAGGAAATTAAGACATCATTTATAATAGCACACTGAAAAATGGGGTAACACCTTATTTTAATGATCAATTCTCATGCATATTACTAACATATTAGCTGTTTATAAAGCACATATTAATGCCATATTTTAGATCCCATAATACTACCCCATATATAAACTTAACATCTACAGTACCTATTAACTACTATTAAGTACCAAATTAGGATTTTATTAACCCATTTGTGCCCAAATTCTTCTGAATGGTTTCATGCATAAAGTCATGTTAATAGTGTCCTATGTTAACATGTTCTGAATTTATTTTCCCTCATTTTTTTTTTTTTTTTTGTTCTTGAAAATCATATTTGAATGTGCGGCAACTATAGTTGCCGGTGGGAAATTATGTTGTATGCATCCCTTCAATGTCAAATTTGAATAGGAGGAGAACATTTGGCATCTAACTCAAAGTTAAGTTAATCTGTGTATGTATGTATATGTCAACAAAAAATACTTAGTAACATGAAAATTTAATTTCTTTGGGAGGGTTTGCCTTCACCATGCTTCCTGGAAGTAGGGGTAGGAAGTTGACAGCCTCATGTGACAGGAAGGGAGTAAATACCTTTTATTTATTTATTTATTTATTTTTTTTTTTTTTGAAAGTCTTCATTAGGTTGTTTGCTTGCATGCCATTGAGAAATAAAACATGGATAACATCTAGAAAAATACTTACAAAAAGACAATAAAAAAAGTATAAACTGCAGCATTTATAGTTGCCGGTGGGCTTAAATGTTTAAGGCAAAAGTAGTTAATATTTAATAGTGAAAATTAGACCTTAAAATAAAATGTGTGACCAAAATTGGTGTAGAAACAATTTTCACTCGGAAGTTACTAGTAAAAATAATTACAAATAATCGGCAAGTAACACAATGAATAAATGTGAACTATTGAAGTAGATAGAAAGAAAAAAAGAAAAAGTCATTCATTCATTCATGTATTTGTTTGTTTATTTATTTACAGTATGTAGGCTATTTATTTAATTTATTTACAGTATGTATTTATTTATTTTGTATTTTTTTTCCATCCATGACGAGTTTGCATCCTTGTTCTCCTTTCCACAGAAGCTATCAAAGCTGACTTTCCTTTCCTTCTTCTCAATCCATTTTAGCAACTGGTGTAACTCACCATGAAAAATTAGTTTAGTGTTGCGAATTTGTGGTCCCAAATGTATTTTGGGGATTAAATGGAAAGACATAAATACTGTCTTTTCGCAGTAAGCCATGATCTTGCTTTGGATAAAACGCTAAATAAATAAATGTAAAATCAATAAATGCCATTGTCTGACCTGAGGATATTGACCGTGTGGTTTTTCTTTGCTATTGTTTAGTTTTTAGCAGCGCTGTGTTAGGATTAAAAATCTATGCTTCATAAAATTGCTTCAGTTTGTTTTGTTTCCCTCACTAAGTTGTAATGATGGAGGAGTGCTAATGGGTATTGCCACGGTGCATAATTACCACCACACTTGTTCTGTCCTTTGAGATGTTAACAGGCACCCAGACTATGTTCTAGAGTGGATTATGACAGGGAAGATAGCACAATCTGGATCTTTCTTACTGTAAATGACTTTCATAAAAAAAAAGGAATTCTGTCTTTCTCTGTGATTTCAATAGCTTCTGAACAATGCCTCACAACTGCGTTCAAAAACCAGTCGGGTTGTGGTTTTGCAAGGAGAACTGGAAGCATCACTGGCACTCATTGTCTTGCTGTTCATTACCTCTCCTGCCATCTCCTGCTAAAAACCATAGAACAAGGCTACTTGCTTCAGTTCGCTCACAGGCTACCTCGCTTCAGAGGTATCATTCAAATTCGGTATGGGACAACAATGCTCATGTTCTCTGGTCCAAAGTACAAACACTACTTGCAAAAGGAGCCATGGAAATGGTTCATCTAGTGAACAGTGAATCGGCTTTCATGGCCATTACTTCCTCATTCTCAAGAAAGATGGTGGGCTCAGACCCATTCTCAATCTCAGGCATCTGAACCACTCGTTGATGAGACAGCAGTTCAAGATCTTGACTATGAAAATGATCCTCGCCAAATATGCCCCAAGGACTGGTTTCTATCAATGGATCTGAAAGACGCTTACATTCACAACCAGGTATCCCCCATCACAGACCATTCTTGAGATTCACATTTGAGGGAGTGGCCTATCAGCTTGCAATCCTGCCATTTGGACTGCGTCTGGCCCCACTCACTTTTATGAAATGCATAGATGCAGCTCTTTTCCAACTTAGCCAGAACAGAACGACACTCATCGCTCACAGGTCGCTGTTGCTTAGCCACCTGGAGTGGCTTGGTATGAGAATCAATTCAGCCAAGATATTTTTGTCTCCCAGAGAGTGAGTGGTCTTTCTGGGGACAGTTATTGATTCTGCCTGGATTTTGGCATGGATTATGCTGGAACATCCCCTGACTATTCAGCGGCTAGCGTTGTCTTTCAAACTGGGGACTTCATGTCCCCTCAGGGTTTTCCAGAGGATGCTCGGATGCTTCTTCCATGATTCCTCTGGGCCTGCTTCACATGCGGTCTCTTCAGTATTGGTTCAAAACTCATGTCCCATCCCATGCTTGGTACCTGGGATGTTTTCATCTCAGGCTAACCCACCGCTGCATCAGAGCAGTAGCCCATTGGAAAACTCCCCTATTTTTCAAAGCAGCAAGATGCCCTGGCTCACGATTGACCTAGTGTTCATGTCATCACCCTCCTAGCACTCCCCAATTCAGAAGGTGAGCAGGGTCCTAATCCACTCTGTCCGGTTTGGGCTCTTAGAGTGTATGTTGAACGCTCTGGCCCATTTAGGCACTGGCAGTTATGAAGCAGAGACTATCTTGCTGGATAGTCAATGCTATAGCCATGGCTTACACCTCAGTGGGCTTGCAGTGTCATATGGGTGTGAGGGCCCACTCCGTCTACCTAGATTTTATAACTCGGACATCCCTGCCTTGCAGGCACTGATCTTGTACACTTAATTCTACCAAATCCCCTTTGTAGAGGAGAGGGTTATGTTATGTAGTCCTCAGCCTAAGCGGCTTAGGTCTCATTATTGGCTCATGCTTACAGGAGCCCTCAGTACGGGTGCTTCCGGGGCTGTGCTCACATAGCGGCTTCATTCTGCACTTGCTTATAGCCCTGCACTATTGGATGCGTTCAGTGACGCTATGGGAGAGATCATTCAAAAGGGAATGCTCCAGTTACTAACGTAACCTCAGTTCCCTTAGATAAGAGCTGGAGAGAGAGTTTCTAAACATAATCTTACTGAACCATACAAAAAATATTTAGTGTTGATTGACTCTTCCTTCAGATTGTCTTTTCTACAAAATCCCAAAAACTCCTACACTGGTGATTTTTTTTTTTTTTTTTTTTTTTTTTTTTTTTTTTTTTTTTTGGTGTTGGTACAGTGCCTTGCTTTCGTATGTCATCTCTCCAACAAGATTATTATTTATTTATTTAGTTATTTAGTTAGTTAGTTAGTTGGTGGCAGTAGTAGCTACACACTGCAAATCAAGTTACTAGTCCTGGGATATTTACAGTATTATCATGTGTGCAGTATTAAAATTAGATCAATATTTATTTTTTTAAATATTACAGTCAATACTGGTATGATGTGACACCTGTATTTCATAGTACTACGTTATATTTATGAAAAACATGCACTCACTCATGTATGGACAAAGACAACATTACACTGTCATTCAATTAGATAAATGCACTCCGAACACTTTTGATTGGCAGAACTGTTCATCTCAGAAAAGATGCCCATGTGCTGAAAGTCACATTCCAATGCACAATCTCATAGCTTTTTTTTTTGTTTTTTCAGATCTATTTTATTCCTTACGCTTTTTTTTTCATCCACCTGTCATCAGAATCAGAGATCTATACATTAAGAGATGTTCATAGGTATGTCCTTGGGAGATCTCCTCTATGGAATAGACTAATGCAACCTTCCTCTCTCTTTCCAATTTATTTCTTTCCAGCAGTTTGCCCTTAGGTTATGATGGATATTCCTCAGAATGCATCAGGATTTCTTGATGAATGATCTGCTCTTCCCTCTTGTCCCATATGTTCTCTTTGTTTTCTGGATGGAAGCCTGGGTTTTGTTTAAGTTGACACTCATTGCCACAGACTTTCATACTCATGATTGAGTTAGAAAGATAAACAAGAAATACAATTTCTAAATGCATAACTTTCATCATACCCATATTCAAAATAAGAAATGATTATCATCTGTATCACCTCCCTTCCTCTAAAACTGTTAAATTAGAAGAAGTGCAACCTAAAAATGGAGGGTTTTGGATTAGTTTTCCCTTAATGTTGTTCTCAGAAGAAATGGAATTGCTTTCTGTAAAATATATATCTGGATTGTGAAATGTGTTGGGTCCAGGCTGTTTATGTAAATATAGATGATTTTTCCCTTCTTATTGTTCCTGGCCAGGCAATATTTAAAATTCATATTGCAGTACTAAAAGCAGATGGGAGCTGAAATGATCCCTGTGTGTGCCTGCATGCATCCGAGGTTTGGTGGGGAGGGTTATTGGGAAACCAAGTCAGACATGTAGAGACAGGATCAGCACCCTGAATTTGGGATGGCTTTGTGTTTACTATGTAGTACCTAGTGATCTTACCAAAATAAAAAGAGAGAGAAAGAAAGAAAAAATAGAGAAAAAAAGAAAATTTTTAGTTCTGTTACTTTAAAATTAATTTAGTAAACAATTGTTGAAATAAAAATATAATTTTAATGAATTAAAAATGTGCAAAAACAGTGAGACACAATTGAAAATACTAAAAACATAATAATAACAATAATATTAACAATAATAATAACAATAATAATAATAATAATAATAAAGATTGCTGCAAACTTATGTTTAATAATTTGGAAATAAAAAGAACAATATATTTTATTGTAATGTCTGTTCAGTGCTTCACTCGTCTGCCACAATAGTCTAATCTGTTAAATTACCATCATTTCTGGGGTTTTCTTAGCAAATATTGAAATATGTGATTCATTTATTTGACTCATTGAGCAGCAAATCATGTTATTAATTGTATTAACCATCTTAATTAATCAAAAGCCCAAATAAATATGTGATGATACACTTTCAGTAGGCATAACCATACCATGGTCAGGTTATTATCATCAATAATTAATAATTAAATATTTGAAGTTTATTTATTGATTCACGTCCCACTATAAATGAAGAGCCATTTATGCTCTTTTGCCTGAAGAGACATTTATGAATTAAAAAAAAGAGTCAGAACACATTATTACAGTACCTCATCTGTGGTATTTATTATGAATGAGGGCTCTTAGATCTTGCTTAAAAGAATATAAAACATTCTTTCATACACACAAAGACAATGATGAATCAGTGCGCTCTTCACTTTCAAGCAGAGACAATTGTTAATGAGCAAATCTGCATACGTTTGAATTCACACATTCACTTAATTACTTGCAAATGACACCCAATTACCCCCTCACTCTCCTTTGAGTGGCAGCTCATCGTTTGAAATGATTACATTTAGAGGCTTCTCCCATCTCTCTTTTTGCCTCGCTCTCTTTTTATATACCTTTACACAGGCAGAATCCACTTCTCTGTCATTTGCACACACTGCTGATTTTTAAATAGTCCTCCAGTCCCTCTTTCCACATCATAATTGCCATTAAGACTGTATTTATAACACGTTTTGCCTGTGGGCACTTGAAACTGTTTTTACACCAGTGTGCAGATGTCCATCCATCACACAGGCCCTTCACAAAAGCACTAAGACTGTGGATATGGATTTGGTGTTAAGTGGGCATACTTTTTCTTTTCAGCATAGGTCTATTACACCAAAACTTTTTAAATAGTTTTTTTTTTTTTTTTTTTTTTTTTTTTAAATAATGAAAAACAACTTTTAGTAATTAAGTACAAACTACTCTAAAATGTAGAGAAGCAATTAAATGATTGTGCAGCAGTATTTACTCTTCTGTATTACAGATTTCTTCTGCAGTAGCCGTTTGATTACTGTATAAAAGTCTTGGTACTTTTTTTTGTTGTATACTCTTTTTTTCTCTGATGGAATCTGCTGACTGTTTTCACATTTTCTGTGCTGATCTATGGGGGGGGGGGATCAGTGAAATGGATTTTAAAGAGGTAGTACATTCTAAGTAGATACTACATTTGACAAACTTTACAAACTTTGCTAGTGTTATGTTCATGGTATAAATATGCATTGTATGAATGAAATCCAGGTACTACATTCGCAATGTTTACTACCCCATGGCCTCATGGGGTAGTGAAGTGTCGACTGGATATGTACTTTCAAAATCTCGGCTCAAGTAGAAAGACATCCAAATATTGTGCACCTACTGTATTACAAACACTGCATTTCTAGATGTAATAAAATTTGTTACACTAATAATATATTTTATATTGAAACGTTTACATTAAATAAGTAGCATTAGTGCTGATTTCAGACTTTTGGACACCACTTTGTTTATTAGTGCACACATTATCATTTAAGGTATGTATGTCCATGACTTTACCTCTATTCTAATTTCTTTTTCTGCCAAGAGACTTATTGTAAATATTGCATATCCCTTGAGTATAATCGCACTATAAAAGATTTTCTTGTTTCTAACTACTGTAGATTGAATCAGTCAACATACTACAAGTTTAATATCTAGAAATATCTTGAGCTTTCTGTGCTTAGAGGTAGACATTTCTGTTTCATTTATTCATTCACTTTTATACAGAAAAAAACCTTGCAGATCTTCCGGCAGTGGTATTTGTTTGGACTCATTTCAAATGCCATTTCTTTCCTCGTTCTCTATGGATTGAGCCCTGCAGTAAAGTGAACTGAGCACAGGCCTTTCAGGCACTTTTGCACCTCAGGGAAATTTTTTGATTGAAACAACAGTTATACATCTCACTAGCTGCAGTTAAGATGCCCACTTCTCCAAAAATAGAGCATAATGCAGAGTTCAATATACCAGAGAGAGAATGTTCCGTGTTTAGTGAAAAGCATCAAATATCAAAGCTGCTCCAAAGTTTACCCAAATAACTCTGCACAGTGTTCTTTTTATGTCAATAAAAGCAGATGAAAACAAATCTTGAAAATATTGCTTCTCTATGATTCAGTAGACACACAAAGCAGACTTTAAAGTACAATATTGTTTCAGGACAAAACATCAAGATGCTCACATATAGTATTTTTCTAATTTGTACATGCCTAATGGTGCATTTAAATGTCTTTACAGCATAAAGTTCAAATGCCCAATGCATAACACTATCATTCTCAATTAGGAGCCTATTTTACTCTCTAAACAGGCTTAGATTTGATTGCACCATAAATGATAATTGAATCCAAATCGACTGAATGCCAGTATGTGTGGAAGAGCTCGTTAAGCCTGTTAGACGTTCATTAAGTTTGTCAGATGGGTGAACTTTGTGCTGTAGTGTGTTTTCTCTCTGGAATAGTACTTTTGCGTCTAGGTCAAAGGTTGGACATTGAGATAATTGAAGTAATTGGTAGCGACTGCTAAGCAAAGTAAGGTTTTTGCATCAGGTCAGTGTTTACCTTGTCATGCCTACTTAAGCACACACTTGTTCCACTTCTATTCCAATAGCTTGTGTGTATCCATCTTTCAGACCCTTGTAGCTGTCTTAGATCTACCATATGACCAGAGCACTTCCTTGAATTCTCAAAAGCAAATGTTCAACCACGGCAGCCTAAGGACCTCACAGTTAAGCTTTAACTGATGGCTGCAGTCCAGCGCTTTGTCTCTCAGTGTCTGTCAAATGTGTTTCCTGTATATGCCAGTGGCTGAGGTCTTACACAGCAGGAAATAAATCACTCGGTTTGGTTTATTTGAGTGTTCTCTTATGATCATCAATCAGGGGGAGGGAAGTATTTTTCCCCTGTGTCACCTCCAGCCTCGGTGCTCCTCATTAAGAATTCATTAACTTTGTTTTTTCGTTCTTTAATTCCACCCAGTAAAAAAAAAAAATAGACTTGTGGTCAAAAAAGGAAAAAAATAAAAATAAAAATACAGTGAGAGCTTAAAGTTTAATGATGGAGGGAGCAAAAGGGTCAGAGGAAAAGAAAGATGTGGTCGATGGGAGGAGAGTGGGGTGTTAAGAGGTGGAAGAAGGGAGTAAGGCAGAATGTACAAGGAGGGAGCCAGGGAAAAAGAGGTGATGAAAGAAGGAAAAATGAGCAGAATAGAAATTTAGAGAGGAAGGCCAAAGACATGTCTATGAGCTGAAGGAGTACAAGAGCATTGCATCCGACATATTGTCCACCAACCAGCATCTGCAAGTAGTTTCAGAGAATTTTAGCATGTGGCCATTCTTGTTTTAGGATATAATTTTTATCTAAAGTGACTATTTCTATAGTAATTTTACAAGATAATGAAATAGTAATTTTTAACAAGTTGATTGTATAATCTATTACAATGTAGTTTCGGTAAATTCAACCCCAAAATATGATCCCTGACACATCATTGAACCACAGTAATTCATAACAGATGAATAACTTGAGCATCAGTACAGAAACATATTTACAGCATGTAACAATCCTCAAGTTACAAATAGTACTCAAAATAGTAATAAATTGCCTGTATGCAATGAGAAACAAAACGTCTGTATGCATTGTGGCACGACACGCCAAAACTAAGTTCCTCCCATTAAAATCAACTAAGCTGTGTACACTTTTTGCTGTAGTTCTCTGCTTGGTTATAATTTGTTTGAATTGTGTGCTGCAAACATACCATTTGCACTGCTATGCACCACGGAAATAAGCTATTTTCAGTGATAATTTATTGCAATTCATTAGCCACTATAGGTAAATACCTAGAAGAAAAACAAAGTGCAGTAAACGGTAAAACTATTTGCGCTACAAAACAGTGTTTTTAATATAATATGACCAGTTTGCAATAGCAAACAGCACAGCAGACTGTTTTTGTACAGCTAAAATAACTGGAAGCGAATGACACCAAAAGACTTGCGCATTCAAGTTTCAGATGGCTGCATCCATTACATTTTACATTTACATTTAATCATTTAGCAGACGCTTTTATCCAAAGCGACTTACAAATGAGAACAGTAGAAACAATCAGATCAACGAGAAAACAACAACGGTATACAAGTGCTATGACAAGTCTCAGTTAGTCTAGTACAGAACACGTAGCCAGGGTTTTTTTTTTTTTTTTTTTTTGGAATGTGATAGAAAAGAAAAAGAAAAAAGGTAAGTACTAGTATTAGTTGGTTAAGTGCACGCGAAAAAGATGAGTCTTTTTTGAAAATGAGTAAAGACTCAGCTGTTCGAATTGAGATCGGGAGGTCATTCCACCAGCTGGGAGCAGTCCAGGAAAAAGTCCGTGAGAGTGATTTTGAACCTCTTTGGGATGGCAACACAAGGCGTCGTTCACTTGCAGAGCGCAAACTTCTGGAGGGTGCATCCCCTCATACTTTAAAAATAAAGTGGATACGGTATGTATAGTACATATGCCATCGTCATACCACCCAGTGTTAGTGAGTAAACTATTTGCAGGTATAGCCCCCCTGGAGCAGCCCAGGGTTCAGTGTCCTCCTCAGTGGCACATAGAGTGAAATTGCAATATCACCAACTCCACAATACCACAGTAGCATTACATACCGGACTGAATGGCAAGTTCTGCATTAGCAGCCAGTTAAATGTACATCAAATTGACACAGATAAATGAAAAGCAGAATTCCTCTCCTCAATAAGGGCCTATTGCTTTGCATAAGGCAGAAAATACACATGCGTCTCCTCCTGCAAAGGTAGAAAATCACATTCATAACATTTAAATACCAACTGGAGATTAAAAATTTATCATTTGTCCTAAAACTCAATGCTTATATTTTTTTTTTTCAATATTTGCTCCAGGTGGTGAGTCGGAGGAAGGCAGCATGCACTCGCAAGCCGTTGAACACATTTAGCAGTATATTACAATTTTCACTATAGACTGGCTTTCCAAATTGAATAATGACTGTTAATACGCCGCATTTTGTAAAACTGTCATGTGAGGAAGCATTGAGTATATTCCAGCAATCTGTCACTCTACCCTTTGTTTGCCAACTGCTAACTGACAGATATTATTAGCATTCAGGAAAACCCTTGAATGGGATTTGTATATCTAAATGCTGAGGGTGAAAAAAAAAACACAAATTAGTGGAATCAGCAGGATACGGGGCAGCCCGAAATGGACCCCTGATCGAATTTCTTTTTTTGCTGATTATTTTTGCCTATCAAAGCTCCCCGATTGTTTTCCCTCGCACACCAAAGCTATTATTTCCAGCTTTTTAGCGTATTAAGTAATTGTGCTATCATGGGTCTATTTCCTTCTCTGGGGACTGACAAACTGCTGGAGGCAATCTCCAATGCCTATTTCCATACCCAGATAGACTGTCAACAGAGAGATACAGAGAGGGAGGTGGGCGGATAGAGGGACAAAGAGAGAGAATGAAGAAGAGAGATAAAGAGACCAAGAAAAGGCAAGAGAGAGAGAGAGAGAAGAGAGATGATGAGGCCTAGACTGCACTGCACCGTCGGGTCACTAGCTCTGAGTCCATTCATTAAAGGCGAATGAGAATTTTAAACCGCATACAAAATCATAATTGCATTTTGTACCAGCAGTCCCCTGTGCTAACGATGAAATTGTTTACCTGTGGGATTACATCTCTTCCTCAGTCTCTCATAAAATTCTTTCTCTCAGTTCCTGTCTCCCCCTACCCTTACACCTCATGCACACAAACACAGCGGAGCTGGAAAATGCCCCAAAACTGTCATCGAAAGAGAGGAAAAGAGACACTGAGAAAAGACGAAGAGAGAAGGGGAGGGAAAGAATCTCTAGAACTATATCTTCCACACAGACACTCTCTTGTCCTCCTGTCATAAAGGTCTTGTCCTCGGGGGCAAGCAAAGTGCCGTTGAGATGGGATGATTGCCAGGGGAGAGAGAGAGAGACTTACTCTCTACGCTGTCTGTCATTGTAACAATTCAGACACACTCGGAATGATAAAACACTCCACTTTCTTCCAAATGGACCACCTAAACCTCCTCGCCATTGTTATTATGCGCTACATGACCATTAAGTAAAAACCTCAACTGGAGGTCAGGCAACCAAACAACTTTTCCCAAGTTCGTGCCCAGAGCCATGGCCGTTTTCTAGAAAAGTTTAGAGCGCAGTTGCAGGGAATTGGATCGATTTTCTAAATTACCGTCTCCTGTTCATCTCCCCTGCTGTTTTAACCCCCTGCTCAGACAGTATGTCAGCTGATACTCAATACATGTCTGACTGAGGGGAAAAAAGTGTATATTCATATTGACAAAGCCATTACGGAGTCCATTAACTGGCACTGAGGGCTGTATTTAATTGGCTTTTTAGAAGGTACAAGTCGGAATTGTGGACATTACCAGATCCGGTAACTGATTTTTAGGTGAAAGTAACAGAAATGACTCGTTTAGCACATGAAACGCTGCGGACTATGTGTGGTATGTGATTGAGTCTTAATTGTTCCAAAAACCAGAAATCATAAAAAAAATAAAACCCAATAAACTGCTGAAAATGAAGCTTAATTAAAGGTGAATGTAGTATTGTTTTTATGCTTTTTTGCTTTTATTTTCCCAGCGCCCCCATATCAATGTTCTTTTTTTTTCCCTCTGTGTAATTACAAGCCTTGTAAAGAGCCATACCTGGGGTCGTTTTACAAATGTGAGCAAATTAAAATTGAACTCATTTCCTAGATCCAAATGAACACTTTGTTATCACGCCTGCCTCCAGCGCTGCCTCATCCTGCTTTGCATCCTTTGATATTGAGAGCTGAACCGTTCTGCAGCATGGCTGCCTGTGGATCCTCTGGGGAAAGGTAAATGCTGCAGAATCGTACCGTTCTTGGTATCACTGGTCTTCACTTCACTGAGGCAGATCTACTTCTTCTCTTGGCCTAATTAGAGCAGTCATTGGTCTTGTAAAAATACCAATACTTGTGGTTCTGGTTAGTAGTCATAATAAGAGTGCAATACTGCTAATAATATCAATAGCAGTAGCACTAACAACAGAAACAGTTGGAGCAACAGTAGTAAATCGATATAAAAGGAATGTTTCTTCAACCATGACACACTTATATCACATGCAGGGATTAATTTTTATTAAAACAGATTTCATTTTTTTCTACATTAAAATGGACTTGGACACATTAAGTTTAATACATTAACATTAACTTTCGCACTAACTTAACATTTATCTTTGTTTTTGTATATATTATATTGTTTGACTATTATTTCAGTAATTCGCACTTTCAATCTTAAACTATAAAAATCTATATATATTAGTGGTGTCAAAATTAGTGTGTTAACGCAGACAATATATATATATTTTTTTTTCAGTTTAATGCATTAAAAAAATATTTAACACAATTAATGCGGGGCGGGACTAGGGTTAGCCTCCCCAATCACAACTTCTCTTAAATTGCACGCACAAAGGTGCCGACGCACGCTGTAGCCTGTATCCTTTCATATCAAAGCGCAAAATAAACTACGTGCATACAATGCTGTGGTCAGTTAAGTCATGAAGTTACCAAAAAGGTGAGTAAAGCTGCCTTAAAACTGTGCATACATGCAGGGGAGTAAATTTTCTCTAACAGTTGGAGGGGACAATAAACATAAAATTTCTCAAGAGCAATTTTTGAAGGGGACACAAATAATACAGCTAAAATTGTACTTGCAAGGACAAGTATACACAGCCTTACTACTATTAGTGCAGCAGGGAGACTGTGCCAAATTAGACAACTTCAAGCTGTTGTGGTCGCGCTGCGACAGCGCTCGTGTCCGTTGTAGACATTACTATCTTTCAAGCAGGTAACATTATTATTGCTAACATAGTGGAGCGTAGATGTTCTCGCTGACTGGACTAATGTGTGTGTGTGTGATGTAGGCATGCTGGGTTTTTGCAACAAAACCTGCCCAATTGCTATTTAAAACTAGCCCAAAACTAATGGGGTTCCTCCGGTAAAATTCACATTGATATCACGTTATTGGGGTCGCTTCAACCCGTGGCAACAGTGTTAAAGTAGCCCAGTTCTGTGGGAAAACCATGGACTCAGCAAGTCTGAGGTGATATAAAAGAGGAAAGCAGGCATTTGGACCAAAGCACTGTGAGGCAAGGGAGGGGGAGACTCAAAGTGTTTCTAAACTTAAATCACATTTTTGCCCCGTTGGTGTTGTTTTACTACTTACCAAGTTATTTAAAGTATAAAACATTGTTATTTACAATACACAGCATGGTTTTTAATCATATTTTTAGGTGGGACAACCTAAAGGTGGGGGCGGTCCTGTCAAACCCCTCAACCCCCCCCGCTATGCATTAATGTAATATATATTATATTAGTCACATTTAAGAACACGTCTCTGAAAAGGTTTTCAAAACTGTCCTAGAGCAGCCCAGCACTGTCTCACTCATCTAACACACCCGATTTAACTTGTCAGGGAATTTTCATGACTTTCAAGGGGAAAAAAAGACTAAATAAATAAATAAAACAGTCCTCTGTCTGACATTGTTAGGGAACAAATAAACTGGTATAAAAAGTGTAATTCAGTTTATTTTCATCTTCACATGCCTGGTCTTACAGTACACATCCTCATTAAAAGATATTCCATATTGTGTGTGTTTCATTAATAATTATTGAACAAAAATATAATAATTAGCTATTTTTAAAAAATGTGTTCCTTTTCATGTCATGAACCACTGTTAATTTGTAAAATTAAACACCTTGTCCTATCTGGAATATAATGCACACTTTTTCAATCAATTCCCAAAAGATAAAAGACACACTGCATTTTCTCCTATGCAGTATCCTGTTTCACTTCAAAATATGTTTTATTGTGAAAATAAAATGGGTTGTGATTCGCATTTCACATTGACTTTAATGTGCAAATCATGAAAGATTTTTTTTTTCTTTCTCAGATCTGGATGGTGGCTCATTTGTTTGAATGCTTGTCATATGTGTACTTTGATAATATATGCTCTCCATTTCTGTAAAAATAGAAGTTGACTTTGTTTACAACAGAACTAAATAAAAGTAAGAACCCTCATTAATGATTTATACATTGGAGTTGTTTTCCTTGCTAGGAAAGCTGCCAAACGCCTATACTGATTTTAAAAGATGCTAACAGAGGTCCTGCGTATAGAACTTGTTTCTCTGCATCACAATAAGGACGAAAGGCTGCTGGGGAAGCTCTCCGGGAATGGCCCTGTTACTGGAGAAGGTGTCTGGAGTCAGAGAGAAACAGATCAATGCCTGTAATGTTGTGGCTGTAGAGAATTACCAATCTCTGAGGAGCAAATTTAAATAAGAGTAAAACTAGTGTGTATGTGTGTGTGTGTGTGTGAGAGAGAGAGAGAGAGAGAGAGAGAGAGATAGAGAGAGAGAGAGAGAGAAAGAGAGAGAGAGAGAGAGAGAGAGAAACACTACAGAATGAGATCCGCCATCTTTTACTATGATATGTGTAAGTATGTGTGGTTGTGTTTGTACCACTTAACTCAGTCTCGTCTGGCTGCTCTCCTGGGCCTTGGCAAGTATTTCAGTGTGGAGTCAAAGTCCAAGATGGGGAGTATTTAAGAGCTGCTATGGTTTGGAGCATAGGAAAGATCAAATGAGTTAGGCTGCACACTGGAGAGAGCGAGAGACTGAGAGTGGGAGAAGAAGAAGCTTTTAATGTAACTCTTAAGCTACCAGTTCCATGGAGACTGATGGGGTAGTTGAAACATTACCTCACATTTTATCTGCCTTATACGTGTCCATATTTTAACTGGCCATTTTAGGGTAGTTTGTCTGCATGTGCATTTAGGCCAACAATATAATATTTAAATAATATAAAAAGTATTTAATTTGTCTAATGTGGCATGCTAGAGTCTTATGTGAACATGATTGCAAAGAGGATGTTTTTGAGAGATTCAGTTATGCTTACAAAGGCTGCATTTATTTAATTTTTTCTGTGATGCTGAATTTTCACAATCTAATACTACATTATCATTCATAACTCACAAATTATCCTTCATTAAATCAAAATTAATAATATTACATTTTACACAACAAAAATATAATTTAGTATGTCATGAAAAAATATGAAATAGAAATCTTGTATAACATAAATGTCTTTACTGTCACTTTTAATTAATATAATGCATCCTTGCTGTATAAAAGTATTTATGTATATTTTATACTGATTTTTTATTTATATTGTTTTGTTTGTTTGTTTTTCAGTAAATATGGATATATATATATATTTGATTAATTGTTAATTTGACTAAATAATTGGCATGCCTTATAATTCAGTTTAAAGGTTCAGTTAAATTTGTATTATCACTAAATCCTGGAATGCACAGCCTTAACTTTCCTCTTATGTTTTCTCCACAGCCTGCAGACCAGGGTTCTACAAAGCCTTTGCAGGAAACATCAAATGTTCAAAGTGTCCTCCACACAGTTCCAGCCACACCGAGGGTTCGGCACAGTGTCACTGCGAAAAGAGCTACTACAGAACCAGCAAGGACCCTCCCACCATGTCCTGCACACGTTAGTCAGCCTACTGCTCTCTTTTCATTCTTTTCCCACTTAATTATTTCAGGTTCAATTTTAGTGTGTGTTAAATGCATTGACAAAACAGCATATTTGTATTTCAAAAGTGGTGGCAGCTTAAAATAATAATAATAATTTATTATTAATAATAATAATAATAATAATAATAATTATTATTATTATTATTATTATTATTATTATTATTATTAATATTAATATTAATATTAATATAGTGTAAATAAGCAAATAATAATTAAAGAATCAGTTCACCCAAAAATGAAAACTTGCTGAAAATGTACTCTCCCTCAGGCCATCTAAGATGTAGATGAGTTTGTTTCTTCATTAGAACAGATTTGGAATTTAGCATTAAATCACCAGTGGATCCTCTGCAGTGAATGGGTGCCATCAGAATGAGTTCAAATAGCTGATAAAAACAAGTTACAAGTTAAAACAGTCAAAAACAGTTCTAACCAGATACTGTATGTTAGTGGAGCTTGATGTGAGAGGACAACAGGGGAACTTTTTTCCCTGGAGGAAACATTATCATGGATTGTGGACTCTTATTTTAGGCAGAAACGATGTTTTGAAGTTAAAAACATATTAATGATCAGTGTTTCCCCCAGGTTTACAGCTTTTGGTGGGGGGGGGGGGGGGGGGGGGTTTAAAATCAATTTTCTTAATCAAAAGCATGTCTAATGAAATTAAAAATATTGAAGCTCAAAACAATTTTAACATCAATTTATTAAAAGTTTTTAAAAATTACATGTTCAGGGCCCTATCAAATGTTTTATTATTTCCAACCTTATGTTTTATTGTTACCAAATTTTGTTTTAGAATGTCTAATTATTTGAAAGCATAAAAATAAATTTAATTTATTCGTACAATAGCCTTATGATTATTATTTTTTTTTTTGCTCAGAAATTTCTTAGGCATGAAACATTCATTCATTTTATCTTTTAAGTAATGAAAATTTTATTATTTGAAAAATGTCATTTAATATTACAATTAAAACATTAAATAAATATTGTATGATTATACCTATTATGCCTATACTGAACAATCTATATTTCGCAAGGGCAAGTTTAACCAAACTTTTATTTTGACGGGTTGCCGTGAATACCTTTTCATTTCTGTGTGTATATGATATGAGGATAGATTTACAAAAATTAAACAGTCAATTGCTCATAAAGTGAGTCTCAGAGCAGCTCTGGAGATGTGGTTCATGTATTTATGTCATCAAGGTGAGACGGTAGACGTTAATATCACCGTAAGCGTCACACGCGCTTCAGTACAAGTACCAAACCACGCGGCTGCGCCATTCATTAACACAGAGACACGCAGAATTCATATTTAAATAGTTGTTATGCGGCTTAATATTTACAAATACTAGTGGGAATGTGTTCACTGTGTGTGTGTGTGTGTGTGTGTGTGTGTGTGTGTGTGTGTGTGTGTGTGTGTGTGTGTGTGTGCGCGCGCGCGCGCACGTGTGCGCATCGGGACGGTACTCCACTGTGCGTGATACAGAGAGCGCAACCATGTAACGTAGAGACCGAATTGACATGCATCATGTAAATAAGATCAATAACATAAGGCTATTTAGTTTGTGTAATAAAAGAGCAAGGTATAGACCTGTTCTATCAAAAAGGTAACTTTAAATGATTTATTTTGTGATCTGGCGCTATAGAGAAAATGTAATTAAATAAAATGACCTCAACCTTCAAGGTGGGCGGGGGGTGCCGTAGGGTGGGCGGGCCGCCCCCCTAATATAATGGCAGGGGAAACACTGATGATGGATTCATTTGTTACAAACACACAGCTTTTCGCTGCACAAGACGTTAATTGATGGACTAGATCATGTTGATTACTCGTGGATTATTGTGATGTTTTTATCAGCTGTTTGGACTCTCATTCTGACGGCACCCATTTACTGCAGAATATCTATTGGTGTGCAAGTGATGCAATTCGAAATTTTTCCAAATCTGTTACCATGAAGAAACAAACTCGTGACCTATTCCATTTAGCACTTTCACACAAGCTAGAATCTATCCTGTAATATCAGTGTGTGATCTGATCATCCTAGCAACAAGACAAACTGTATTACAGTGATATTTATATTGAAGTCCTCCAAGGACTAAATTAAAAGGAATTAATATAATAAGTATTATTAATTGAGCAAGTAATTAAGAAAGATAAACTAAAGATGAACAATATGACTAAATATGCTCTCTCGTCATTTTCATTATCTTTTCAGTTCCTTCTTACTCGTATTGTTTCTGATTCTATCGATCAGAATTCCAGTTATTTCAGTCACTTCAGTGCTTCATCACCCTCTTCCCTTTCCCTCCTTCTGCCCCCCACCATTGCACTTACCCAAATTATTCACCAAACTCAATCTTTTCAACACCAGCAGCAATCTGCATTAAAAACAGGAGAGGAGGAATAATTACTTCCTTGTTATTCACGAGTGGGTGCAATTATCATTAACTATGATAATCATGTCTGGGACATATTCTCATTATCATCATTAGCTGGGTCTGTGAAACCGCAGATAAATGCAGACTTCCCTGTATCTGGCTCTGAGCCGGCATTCTATAGGAAGCAGAACCAGGGTACCAGAGCAGAGACATTTGTATTTCGGCAACACCAGAGGGAGGGAGTGAAAGAGAGATAGCAAACACTATAGTGTGATTTTTAAGGCATTAGCAGGATTCATTAGTTAATGCATATGCACAGTTTTTGAGAGCTAAAAAAAAAGATAAAAAGATTGTTAATCTGCATAATATTCTGCACAAATAGGCTTTTTTTTCTGCATGATAATTATGGTTGCTAATGAGTCAGGTGTGTCTCTCCTTTCAGGACTGCCCTCCTCTCCTCGAAACTTGGTTTTTAACATCAATGAGACCGCCCTCTTTCTGGAGTGGACTCCACCCAGTGACACAGGTGGTCGGAAGGATGTAACCTATAATGTCTTCTGTTTCCGATGTGGAGCTGATGGCCAGGCCTGTGAGCCATGCAACAGCAATGTGCGCTTCATACCAAGATCCACGGGCCTCACAAGCACCTCTGTGGTGGTCCAGGACTTTGTGGTGCATGCCAATTACACATTCCAAATCGAGGCTCTTAATGGAGTGTCGGGTTTGGGAAGATCTGAGAGACAGCTTGCCAATATCACCGTCAGCACAGAGCAGGCTGGTGAGTAGAATTTATTTTTATTCTTTAACACTGAACTGACTTGAACTGAACAGTGGATAATTGATATTCTTGGCTTTTTTAAGTTTAAAGTTATGTTGTGATATACTCACAGACAAGGCTCACATTACAGAGGAATAGTAATAGAATAGAAAGTAGTAATGGAAATGATGATGCTCCAGGAAATCCCTAACATGGACAAATACATGCAGTTATAACTGTCACTGAATAAAAATAAGATAGAAACATTTTGAATAATGAAACAAATACAATAAACACTCGACTGTGACAATATATAGTTAATCTGTGTTCTTCAAGCCGTCTTGGGTATTTTAATAATAATTAAGTATATTCATAATCCATCGCTAATTGATATAGCCTTTATTACAGTATAGAATATAGTCTCTGCCTTATTCTGATAAGAAGCCACATCAGATCACAAAAGAAAGTTATTTCAACACGCGACTGATGTTATGGAGTAAAAACAAGTTATAATGTTCTCTTTTGTTGGACAACAGGTTTAAAAACGTTTCTTATTGCAAGTCATTACATGGGAAGGTGTTCAGCATGTGTTGCTTTTTCAAATGCATGTTTTCTCATCTCATTCATGTTTTTCAAATGACGTTTCCTCATCTCAGTGAAATTATTTAAACATGAAACTGGCAAAAACGCAATTCACAAGCGTGTATTGAACTGTGGATGTCATACCGAACAGTTTAGTATTATATCCATACATCTGATAAAGTAAGACACTGGTGAGCATATGACACTTCTACGGAAAAGTATTAGGTCCAAGCAATAATAAAAAAATAAATAAAACCATCTCAAGATTAAAGTCGTTAAATTTAGAGAAAAAACTTGTTACAGCTCAAGAAAATTCGAGATAAAATGTTGCGATTAAACTCATTAAATTTCGAGAATAAAGTCATTATGTTTTGAGAAAAAAAGTCGAAATAAAATGTTGAGAATAAGCTCATTAAATTGTGAGAAAAAAAGTTGTTAAATTTCGAGGGGAAAAAAGTTGAGATAAAATGTTGAGAATAAACTCATTAAATAACGAAAAAAAAGTATTTAAATTACCAGTAAAAAACTGTGTCGAGAACACAGTCGAGAATAAACACACTCGTGTCGTGTTCATTTTATCACGTTGGACGCTGTTAATGTTTTCCTAATTAATGTTGTTCAGTTGCTTTGACACAATCTTTTTTGTTTAAAGCGCTATATAAATAAAGATGACTTGACTTGACTTGACTTGACTTGACTTAATTTACGTCTTCAGTGGGGTGGGTTGGAGCGTATGCACTGGGGAGTAGTGACTGATACGATCGACTGGGTTCAAGTCCATCTTTTTCCACACTTGCTTTTCTTCATCAAATATCACATCGGAAAATTGGAAATCAATTGCTTAACGAGTGTTTAATAGTAATGTATTAATTAGGTAAGTTTAGTGATACTGCAGTAAATCCATTGTCGATATTAATTTGGGGATTGAAAAGTATTCTAACTGGATTGTTGTCACGCTGCGTTTCTCCTGTTTTCCGCGTCAGTGCTGACGAGAATGGCAGAGCGGTTTCATCTTCCTTTAAACTAGTTTAAATCACTGTGACATCTGTGGTTTGTATCGGAGAGCTCAGCTTCAAACTCAAACTCTTCTCACAGCGCTGTTCAGTGGTCGCCTGATCAAGACCTGCGAGTAAACACATTTGTTCTGAGCTCGCTACTTGTGTAAAGCGTGCTGCACTGACCGTTTATAGCTCTGCCTAAAGACAGCGCAGCGCGCTTCACACAAGTAGCGATCTTCCGCTTTCAGTGTGCTAAAGAAATGACAGCACATATGAGTTATCAAATTGTTGTCACTTACATTTTACTGATACACGATTTTTTTCTCGAAATGTAATGACTTTTTTTTCGTAATTTAACAAGTTTATTCTCAATATTTTATTTTGACTTTTGTGCTCGAAATGTAAAGATTCTTTTCTCAAAATGTAACGAGTTTTTTTCTCGCAATTTAACGAGTTTAATCGCAAAATTTTATTTCAATGTTTTTCTCAAAATTTAACAAGTTTTTTTTCTCAAAATGTAATGATTTTTTTCTCGTAATTTAATGAGTTTAATCTCAAGATTTTATTTTGAGTTTTTTTCTCAAAATTTAACAAGTTTTTTCTCAAAATTTAACGACTTTAATCTGGAGATGGTTTTATTTTTTTATTTTTGCGTGGCCCTAATCATCTTCCGTAGACTTCTTTCACAAATATATATATATATATATATATATATATATATATATATATATATATATATATATATATATATATATATATATATATATATATATATATAGAAAAGAAAAAGAAAAAACTTGCTGACCCAAAACTTTTGAACTTTTAACATGTATATTCTTATCTACTTGATATACTATTGATCCAAATTGTAGCTACACTGTAATGTCAAACAGTCTTGACTGGTTAAATGACAGCATCTCAGACTATCATTCCAACCTCTGTCTCCTGATGTTCTGAGCAATAGACCTGCTAGTATGCTTTCCCAGTCTGTAAAAAACAAGCCATTGCCACAAGATATTCATAATTATTGCCATCCTGGCCAGACTCTCGTCGTTCATCATGATAATGATGATAACTGCAAATTTCATTTCATCCTGGAGAGGCATTGTCTCAGCACATCAAATGTGGGATGTCTCCTGGCCTAAGCTCAGTTTCACACTAATAGAGGCACACAGCTTTATCTAAAAGCCTGCTGTATCCGCAGATATGGCCAAACTTCATTATTAGAATCTGGCCAAGACTCCACAGGACGGCTCTTGACTCTCAGGACCTATTCTCACATTGTTTTTATCAATTTCTCTGTGTTTGCCCATTTCCTGTGCTCTGACTGATGATTCACTGCTCACTTTCATTGGCTGGATTGTGCTTCAGCTTCATTGGTTTGTGTTTTGGTAAAGCATAGCGATTCAACTCATCTTTGGGTTATCCATATGAATGATTTTATTTCTGGAGAAGTCTGAGAGGTTAAAAGTCATTTTTGGATCAGGTGGTCTTATACTCTGTTGGTAGGGTCATTTTATTCTTTGTTAAGACAAGAAGACTCATCAGCATCAGTTGTCAGTGAGGAAGAAAGATTGATTGATATGATCAGTGTGCCTCATGAGCTGTAATCACAGTGAAGAGCTTCATACCCATCCTTCAAGCCCACAATCTAACACCTGCGGTGAGGGAAAGAGACCGAGCGTAAGGAAGAAATTGAGCTGCACAGTGTATATATAGCATCTGAATTATTCAAAGCAGTTTTGTAGTGAGATACCCCCAACCCCCAAAATGCAGAGACTTACATATAAATTATATGAATTTCAAAATATATGAATTTTAATTGATTTAGAACAGGGACTCTTAAATGGACAAAAAGACCAAATTCAAATTCTGTCATCATTTACTCACCCTTATAATGCTCCAAACCTGTATTACTTTCTTTCCTCCACATAAAAGAAGATATTTTGAAGAGTCCTGGCCAAGTAGGTTGAGTTTAAATGCTTTTGGATATATGACAGATCCAAGACTATATGATCTTGGACACGGACTTGAGATGAACTTGAGAGCTTAGCCCTTTAAAATATTTAAATAATTTATAATGCTTACAATGCAAAATAATAAAATAATTTAAAAATAAAATAATAATAAAATAGTTATTAATGTACAGAATCAATTAATTGAATATTTGCCATATGATTACATATGTGACCATGGACCACAAAACCAGTCATAAGTGTCAATTTCTCAAAATTGAGATTGATACTTCATCTTAAAGCTGAATAAAAAAAAGCTTTCCATTTATGTGTGGTTTGTTAGGATGGGACAATATTTGGCTGAAGTACAACTATTTAAAAATCTGGAATCTGAGGGTGCAAAAAAAAAAATCAAAATATTGAGAAAATCGCCAAAGTTGCCAAATTAAGTTCTTAGCAATGCATATTACTAATCAAAAATTAAGTTTTGAGATATTTATTGTAGGAAATTTACAAAATATCTTCATGGAACATGATCTTACTTGATATCCTAATGATTTTTGGGATAAAAGAAAAATCAATAATTTTGACCCATACAATGTTATTTTTTTTATTTTTTTTATTTTTTTTTTGGCTATTGCTACAAATATACCCAAATGACTTAAGACTGGTTTTGTGGTCCGTGGTCACATATAAATTTATAAATGGCAGATGATAGCTTAATATTATATTTTGTTTAACAACTTTAAAACATACAATGAGTTTGAGATCAAATTGGCAAACCCCTTTTGAAGAGCCCTGATCTGGATAACAATGTATCATATGATGTGTTGTCTGAAAACAAAAGATACTGGAAATTCATAAAGGTTATATTTAGAGGAATTTATTAAGTTAATGACCCTAGCAAGTCTCCTAACAGAGCAACCACAGGTCTAGTTCATCAAATCAATTATAAACATGTTTCAACAACCAGAAAATGTCCAAAATATCATTTTTGTTAGCTTGAAATGTATGAAAGATCTGATTCTTTAATAAAAATGCAATTAAATTTGTTGCTGTTATTTGATGCAATGACATTCATTAAGTATGGCTTAATTGCCCAGATATTATAAGGGCCTCTGTGTGTAGAGTTCATAGAGGTTTAGATCAGTCTTAGCAGAGGTGATCTTATATTGTTTGTAAAACTCCCTAATAATATAATGCAGTATTGAATGGCATGTTTATAATAGCTTTAATAATGAAAAATCTCACAGCACACATAAATTATAAAGTACATATATCATTCATCCACAAAAAACAAAAAATATAACTCTAGAGCTCAGTTGCCAAAGTTAAAACCCAGAGCTCATTACAGTATAACTCTGTAACATTTGCAATACTGTGAATCTTCCTCTCCGGTGTCTACTTAGCCCTACATTAAATGTTAATAGAGGTCAGGTTGGGGGTAGTGACCGTGGGATTGGGCCAGACTCGGTGGAGGAATTCCACAAGGGTGATGATGGGGCAAGGGGCCAACAACCCTCCAGTTTTCCCAACCATACTAGCCAGAACCATTGCAGTATTGATGAGCAGAAAGAGCTAGAGAAGAGCAGAGGCTGTTGCCATGCAGACGGCTGAGCCAAAGCATCATGATTCAAGAGATCCAAACAAGCCTTAATGGTGAACTCTCTCTGCCACTCAGAGACATTCATATTACATCAAAAATATCAGACCCTCAGCTCCTCACACAGTGATTTAAGCATGTTTAATAGATCTGAAACTTCTTCTTTTTTACCCTGCTAACCCGCAGCGGTTAGTGAAATAAAACAACCTTGAATTAATTTGCACAAGGTGTTTCATATACCATTTAAAGCTTTTTATTATTATTATTTATTTATTTTTCTTTGATATGGGTCAAAGCCGAGACATCCCATTTTGGTGTCCACATAAAATTACATTTACAAAATTGATTTTATATGCATAGAAACCATATTTTATGCAAGTAAAGTGTCTACTTTAATGTTTCAAATAACTTTTCTGAAAATAAAATGTCAAAAATGGGTGAAAAAACAATGTTCCATCATCATTCAGTGTAACAAATATAATTGCTATACTAAAAATGAAACAACATACTTATTACTTATTCTGACCTGTACCTATTAAAAAATAAATTTTAAAAAAGTAAAAGTAAAAGTAAAAAGTAAATATATATATATATATATATATATATATATATATATATATATATATATATATATATATATATATATATATATATATATATATATATATATTTGAAATTATTTGAAACTTCTTGCTGGCAAATGGGTAAAACCTAGTGGTTTGAAGGATAGTGGCAAAGATTGGTAAACAATTCAAATGAAAATCAATTATTTTTTGAGGGCTGCACTGTGCACTGATAGAATCTTTTAATGGCATCTAATGATTCTGGTTCTAAATATGCCTGACAAGATTTTTTTGTAAACTATTCTCTGAATGACATTTTAATTTTAGTTAGTCTTCTTTAAATATTTTTTTTAAATGTATGATTGTCATAATATTTATTTATTTATTTATTTATTTATTTATTATTTTGTTATTTATTTATTTATTTATTTATTTTAGTTAACTACATTAACCTTGGAGGTGATGTCCTGTTTTTCCAAACAATGCCGATGTTTTTATGTTTGGTCTTGCTAATGGTACCGAAATTACACACCACAGCTTTAAATAAGCTCAGCCAATAGGAGTTTAAAGCTCACAGTATGATGCAACTGTACAGTAATGTGAATGTGTTAAGCTCTATTGTGGAGTTTTCAATGCATTTTTTTGAAATGCAGTCATTCACTGTAAACATAAAGCAATATTGGGGTTGGCAGGTGTTGTTTGACCCAGACGTGTCTTTAAGAAGAAGCCCACAGCCAGAGTGAGTTACAGCACAAATGTACTGTCAGACTGAAATGTTGTGTGAGAAATACTAGTGGAGAACTGAAAGTGCTACAGACATTAATGCTGAACACGGTTTCTGAGCTGCCGTTGCTTTTGGATGGGTGGGTGGATGGCATGTTTTAGAAATGTGTGTTTGAGGCTTTCCTGGAGATTGGATGAGTTTGTGTGAGACATATGAAATGTAAATGTTCTCTCCAGAGGCTGAGAGGCTACATGTTGTGCAGTTCCTAACTCTGAAATTTATATTTATTTATTTATTATTTTTAGGCTTTGGATAGAATTGTCAAAAGCAAGGTGTCATAATGTTTGCGTGGTTGCATAATGTCAGAGGAGCTCTCAATTACACAGCACACACACACACACACACACACACACACACACACATGCTTGGACACTGATATATGCATGCATTTCCATGTGTATCGCAAACCTTGCTGACACATTGGCAGACCTACAAGACAAGTACGCACACACATTTCCCTCGAGTTCTCCGGCATTTATACACGTTCACTCAGAACCATTTCTGCCAGCAGTGCTGGTTTTTAACAGGTTCATTCTCTGAAACAGCTTACCAATGCTGCCACCGGCTTCTTGGGGTGCTAATGTTTTGTTTTCCCACAGTAGTTACATAATCTTTTCCCCACACCATTCCTGCAAAAAAAAACACTTAAATCAGACTATAGCTTTTCTGTTCTTAGCTGGTGTAAGCTGGTCTCCTAGCATGGTCAAGCTGATAAGTGTCTAAAACCCCTTTAAAACCAGGCAACAGACCAGCCTGACCCATCTGGGAATTTAAGCAAGATTTTTCCTCCCTAATAGGGATTCTAAAACTGTATAATAATATAAATAAAAAATTCACATAGTTGCTATATATATATATATATAATATATATATATATATATATATATATATATAGTGTGTATGTGTATGTGTGGTGTGTGGTATGTGTGGTGTGTGTGTGTGTGTGTGTGTGTGTGTGTGTGTGTGTGTGTGTGTGTGTGTGTGTGTGTGTGTGTGTGTGTCTGTTTTACAGTTACTTATATAATATCAACATGTTTTGAGGGGTTTTAGGATGGATGAACATGTACATGACATACGTCCAAAATTGAATAATGCATGCATACACATATCTGTATGGGCTAGATACTGTGTGTTAATATATAAAATTCAAACTTCTAATAGGTTCCATGTATGTTTTATATTATATATATTACTTACTTTCTTACTTATTGCCTATTATGCCCTTGGCCGTGTATATATATAAGTTTTGAAAAATTATGATGGTTTACCCCCAGTTTTTCATGTAGGGGCTGTTACCCTGGTAAATGTTTAAAATTCTAATAGCATAGCTGTGTTAACGTATATGGCAACAGTAAAGATTCTGTATATATAGGGAATTATATTTCTGCTGCCTTTGTATGATTGTCCATCCATATCTATAGCCTCATTTTCTCTCATCTGTCTATACTTATCTGTAGAGTTTCAGACCAAATCAATTCCAGGCAGCATCTGTTATTTTGATGAAAGTTCCACTCTCAGATGCTCTGGTATAAAAAAAAATAAAGAAAATAAAAAAAATGTCTGTTCCACTGAAATATAGAGGTTATTCAATAAAAAGCTTTTCTCATATGAAAAATGTGTAAAAAATCTTAAATTATTCAAGCTTCGTATGTCACCAATAAGAGCCACACTAATAAAATGGCAGTCTGAGATATTGAACTAGCTGGCCAAATCTCATTTTTAAAATTACTCAGCCAGGCATAATCTCTATGATATTGTAATTCCATACACAACATTCCAAACATACAGAACTTTAATAAAGAAAAGGGAAAATAAATAGCATAACTGAAACTTATTTAATTTTGCATGCTGGCAATTGACAGCAAACTCTCATAAGTTAAGTTACTTTATTTAGATCCTTAGTCATTTAGATTCTTTAATGCTGTGATATTTACACTACTTCCTCAGGCCATCCTCATTCAGACAATCAAGCCTTGAGTACTGACGAAGACCCTCATCCCTGAGCTGTTTGTCATTTATTTAACATTACATCCCAGGGTATTTTGGAGGCTTTTAGCCACAGTGGCCTTGACAGAGCCTTTCATTGTCAGTTTTAGACAGAGCTGGGAGGCTCAGAGCACCTCAGATCAACGTTAGGGGAAAGATAAGTTACAGGGGGTTGGGCTGTGTGTATGTGTGTGTGCGCATTCATCAGTTATACCAGTTTCATAAATGTTTAAAAAAGTGCTGGGAAATATGGCAATAAACTAAATCTCCATTTTTCTGAATTGTTTGACCAATTCAAGATAACGATTTAAATTATTTTAACATTTAACTAGTCAACTTAAAAATGTAACTATAGCATGATTTAAGTAACATTCTATTAAAGCTTAAAACCTATTAAAAACTTGCATGACCACTAATAAATAAGGTTCTGTTAAAAGTGCACCACACATGAAATGGTCAACATGGTGTAAATGTAAAACAAATGACTTGTTAATGTCTTTGCAGAAAAGATGCATGAAATTTGAAGGCAAATATTATACAAACTTGTCTAAAACATATCCTATATGTTCATAAATAACATTGCATAAGAAAAATGCTACAGTTATTAGCCAGAAAGTATAAATTCAGGTTTAAAGGTTAACTCAAAAAGTCCAAGCAATTTAAATTCAAAATTACTAAAAGTATAACACCAATACACTATTAACAGTAAATGCTTTATGAAAGCATTGCATTCTTTATACTGCATGCTGCTTTTCCGCTGTTTTTTCCATGTAAACATGCACTTTGCAGTGTCTTGCACATGAAGCAGGATTCTAAAGACTCAGCACTCAATTAAGAAGTTCAACTTGTGTCTCATAACCTTACCTTTTTTTTCCTTTCCAATGCCCACGTCTCATGTTTTTCAGCACAAAAACACATTTTACGTGAATAGCCACTTAGGGTTAGCAATATGTACATTGCAGTATGTTTCCACTGGTGCAGAGCAAACAGATCAGAGCAAGCATTTTTAATTAATTTTTATGGGACTCGAGCTTCATGTTTACGTTGAGCTTCACGCTCAATTGCTGCAAGGTTCAGTTAGCGACGACTGTCTTGAGTGTTTAAAAATATACAGATTGTACAGGTGTAAATTATATTATTTTCACATTAGACACTTTGCAGTTGTTTTATATATATATATATATATATATATATATATATATATATATATATATATATATATATATATATATATATATATATATATATATATATTGCAGTTTGAATGCATATTTATTGTTGTATATAGGCTGGCTTGTTTTCTTATTGAAATCACACTGTATTTTTACTTTGGAAATTCAGAAAGAAATCTTGCATTTCTGGAACTGTAATCACGTGTCTGTGATGATTATATTGCCCATTTGCTGAAAAAAAAAAATGCTGAAGTGAACCTTCATCATTATTTTCCCTTAAGAGACCATGCATGTAACCCCTCTGGTTTTACTCCGCTTACTCCGAGTGGAATTCAAACCGGCATTGGAGGCAGGCACGCTAACAAGGACGCTAAAGACCACAGCCTCTAACGTACCTCTTGAGATCAGGGGAGTGAGGTTTACTCACAGCTCTTACCAGCTGGCCTCCGTTACACGCACACATGTGAGAGGTTAATCAGGGCCATTCAAAACATAATTAAGAAAACCTGAAAATTTGACCAGCAATAATTGAAAATGAAGGAGAGAGGGTGAGAATGTAACTGTGACCAAAATGTCCATAGCCCTTACTGAGCCGAGCAGGGTCAAAGACACACACTGACACTTCACTGTCCCCTAAGAAAAGACAGAGAGATTGAGAGATACAAGGAAAGAGAGAAAGGGGAAAGACTAGGGTGACTGTCTCCGTTTTGACAGACTGTGTGCCACAGAACACAGAGACAGACATCTAGACTTCTGACCCCCATGGCAACCCTGAAAGCACTCGAGAATGAGCAGAGCTTTCTTACTCCCCTGAAGGGCATTATAATGGAGAGTTAACTGCACTGTGTCTTTGCAAGTGAGTGGAAGGCTGACGGTGATTGCACACATATTGTTTGAATGTTGGAATGCTAATGTATATGTGCTGGGCATTGTCAATGAATTGGAGAACAAAGACTCAAGAACTGTTGCAATTTTTGTGCCGTCTTCTCTCTCTCTTTCTCTACCTCAATCTCTCTGTTTTTTTTCCGTCGTGAATTTAAGAGGATGATGGATGGATTGCAATTTTTGTACAATTTCTGTCAACAACACCGACCGTAAGAGTGAAATGGCAATCACCTGTTTAAACTCTAATGAAGATTTATTTGTTAGCCAACTGATATCGCTGGCAAAATGGCATGTTAATATCCAATTATGGACCTAATAAACCTAGATTAGTCCTGTCAGACATCATAATGATTTCATCTTTCTGATTCTGGTCTGTCAATATATAAAACCGACCTGCTCAGTTTGGGCCTATTCCGATGTTTTTGTATTTCGGTGTGATTTCCCATGAGAAAGCCCACACGGAACTGTATTGACAACTGCACTGATTTCTGCAAAACTGGAAGACCCGTCATTCATAAAATTCAATTCAAAAAACCTTCTGCTCCTTGTGTGTTTATTAAATATTAAATATTATTTTATTATTAAATTATTTGGGAACACTTTGCTGTACGGTTCTTTGTTAACTTTAGTTAAAAGTAAACTTTGCAATTTGGTGCATTTAAAATAATATAAACATTAAATGTAATATAGAATGCTACTTAAAATGATACACTACATTTAAAATTTTAATCAAGCACTTTACATTGTTAGGCTATGATTAGACTGCGGGAAAAAAGGGCTTTTTTGCTCATACTGTATGTGATTTATTTTTTTATTTATTTATTTTCCTCATCAGAGTGTGACTAGGACAAACCACATAGAATCTAGTATTTTCAATTCACTTCATTGTGTGGTCCTAAATCAGATGCTGGTCCGATATTTTGTAGTTTGACCTCAGCCTGAACAGTCATATCAGAAGTCATGCAATCTTTACATCACTTTAGTTTAGATCAACATTCATTACAATTCTGCACGGATGGGAGTCACTTCAAAGATATACCAGTAGTTCATTGGTCATTCGGTTAATATGGAAGATAGCTTCTAAAGTCAGTGGAGGGACAATGAGATGTAAGTATCATGGTGACATTGCTATGCATTAAGGCTTGCAGTGTTAATTTAGCCTTTTAGTGTCACAGATTTTGATGGATTTTTTATTAAATTGAAAAGGAAGAAAACACTGGAGCAAAACAAAACAGAAAAGTGTAACAAAGCATATTTAAACAAGGCCTGACAAAGAATTTAGGAAACAAAGGGCCAGATACACAGGGGGAAAACCAGAAGCAAAACAAGACAAATGCAGGGTGATATTTACAAGTATCCAAGGGAACGGATTTATAGGAAGAAGACACAAAAAGAGAGAGAATGCAAGCTAAAAGTACATTAATAATTTCAACATAATAGCCTTAGATACAACTCAACACAAAAACACTCAATACTCATGACAGTCAATACACATCAAAATAAGTGTACTTACAGTATTTACAGCACAACAAAGATTAAAATGTAATAATATAAAATGTACTTTAAAGTAAGAACTAAACTCTCTTTAACACTTAACTGCAATTTTTCTCAATATTGTATTAAATGCAAATAGTTTTTTATGCTTTTAATATTTGAAGTAAACTACTGTACACATTCAAAATAATTAAGCACACTTCTTTTTCACAGGAGCATAACTAAGCATTAACTAATGTTAATAATTTTTACTTTATGGTAAAGTGTTACCAATTAATAATGCTTTAAGCTACATGTAACACCATTGTTCTCTCAGCTCCATTATCATGTTTACTGTGTACAAATCGGAAAAAGTCTGCAGATTTTGTGTTGCCTACCATTGGTAACTTTACATTTAAACAAAAACATGCACTGAAGGACTTTTACATAAGCTATTTTTAATTTTAGTTGTGTAAGGTGTTTTTCAAGACTTGCCAGCAGAATAAAACTAGTGTCTGTGTTTTCTAGTCTGTAAACAGTGATCTTTCCAATGGATGTTTTTACTGGTTTGGACTTTTCTTCTCTTATTATTGTACATTGTAATGTTATATCAATCCTCGCAGGCCAAAGAAGTGCTACCTGGATAATACACACATTATTTATTTTCTTGCTACCTCGCTTCTGTTACAGTAATGTAGAGTACATTGTTTTACATAGAGTCATTATTTTCTCCCCTCAGTTCACTTTCTCTTTATTCTCTAGACATCTAGCTTTGTGAACATATTTACACTTCTGCAATTTTCTTCTAATCTTTGTTGTTTTGTCTTTACCCAGTATAAAGAGAAAGGGGGATTAGAGAGCCTATTTGTGTTATTTTTACCACCCTCTTCCTTCACTCTCTCTTGCTCTCAGTGTCTCTCTGATTTTATTTATTTATTTAGCTATTTATTTTTCTTGGCAGTGGGAACAGCTCAAAGTGAAAAATTATGCAACCTACAAATTTTTCCCTTGAGGCCAGGTGTTGGCACATAATGGCCCATATAGGTGCAGTAATTAAGATCTGGTTGGACAGGGGAGGGGAACAGAATATCATCTATTTTTCCCCTACTTCAAGACAATTTTTTTTTATTATTCCTAGAGACAATCTACTGTTTGTTTTTTTCTACTCACTCATGTTCAGCCTTTCTCTTGTGTTTTTCGTCTTGTTTTTCTTGTTACAGCTGGCTTAGGAGCTGAAGTGAGCTGATGTTTTGATTGGCTCTTCAGTTTTTAAGCACATCACACAACTGCTGCAGTGTCTCAATTTTGTCCTAGTCATGGGAAATGTACAGATTTCGCATTTGTACTGAAATGCATCACGGCCAGTGGGAGGTGGGACGCTAATTCACTGTAGCTTGTTAATAACCCCCAAACTACAAAAGAGTGAATTAGTATTGATTATGATGACCCGACTCCCTTCAGCTCAAACTGTTTGTGCTCGATGCATTAATGCCTCTCTGTGTTTACCAAAAAGCCAGTTTAATTGAAACAAATACCAACTGGGGAAATATATACGGATGCACTGACTCTCAAATCATGCAAACATACACAGACTCTTATACTCCCCTTACACGCTCAATAAACATATAACGACCCATGCATCCATACACACAGTCATAAAAGAAAGAATAAGCGTGTGCACATCTCACATGCATGTGTAATTACATGTATGGGCCTGCGCTCATCCTGAGTTCTGGCGTATCGACTGCATTATTTACTGCAGCTGCTTCATTCTCCAGTTAATTGCTGCTGTTTGTGAACCTCTGAGAGACTCACATGTGTATCTGGCGGTGGATGATTTCTGAGTGTGTTTAGACAAATACTCGATCGTCTCTCATTATTCATCTCTGAATCTGAATTGGAGTTGTTTTCATTGCTGAGAACAAATCAAACGTGGCCTGTGTCGGATCTTCCCTCTCTTAGAGCACCTGGTAAACTCATTCACTTGCCAGACAGCTCAAACAGCTGTTTTAACACAAAGCACACGTTCGACGTGTTTACATTTTGTCTTACACTGTAAAACTTGATTAAAATTCGCTGACAATATACTCACCCTATACTGTAAGTTTGTTTCTTAATCGGAATAGATTTGGAGAAATTCATTACATCACTTGCTCAACAATGGATCCTCTGCAGTGAATGGGTGCCGTCAGAATGAAAGTCCAAACAACTGATAAAAACATCACAATAATCTACAAGTAATCCACATGACTCCATCCATTAATGTCTTGTGAAGTAAAAAGCTGCATATAAGAAACCATCATTGAGGTTTTTAACTTCAAACCATTGCTTCCTATTTAAATACAAGTCTTCTCTCCATAACATTGCTTTCTCCAGTGAGAAACTGCTTTCTCCACTGTGTATATATAACCCAAAAATGTTCTCAGTAAAGTGGTTGTATGAGGTGGTCCGCTGACTGTGCACATTAAGGTAATAGGCTGCTTTAAGCTTTAATTGCTCTGATGGTAGTAAAATTTCTTATTATGGAATTTATATATGGATCATTGTGCATGATTAATTTGTTCCATTTTTATTCCATATATACGTATTAAAAATTGCTGGATTCAATTAATTAACTGGATTTAAACCTAAATCTCTGCTAACCGCTATACCACAGCTCCACCTAAACATTTCTAATGCATAGCTGTGGTGAGCTCAGGTTCAGCACTCTCAGAAAAGTGTGTTCACTTATTGTAACAGGATGAGATACACTTAGAGGAGAAGATTATAGGAGCTATAGGGAAGCATTTTCTTTTTAATCTTGTATATAATTCTTGGATGGGGCGGGGGGGAGTGAAATCTGTCAAGCAATGGGAAATAGAAGGAAAATGTGCATTAAAGGAGCTCTCTTTTTCCCTTGCTTCCTCTCATGCATGTAAGAAATCTTTTGAAAGCACAGAAAAATGTAGATGCAAGGACAATTTTCCATTTGCATGCCCCCTCCGGAGCCACAATGATAAAACAAGAACTTGTTTTGCATGTTCACTATGTGTGATCACAAGTATGTGCATTTTTTATGTGCCTGTTTTATTAAAGTGTGCCACACTCCCTACAAGAGTCAATTCAATTAAAAAAACTATTAAAAAAATCAATGTTTAAAAAAAACAAGCAACCTCCAATTATACTTAACTGGCTTTTCTGATTGCTTGACTAGTATGGTACGATTGCTGGTTATGTGGGAAACTCATCACTTAGCATTGTGCAGCCTCCATAAAGAGTCTGGAAGGATTCTGGGTAAGAGTAAATGGAAGACCCCCTTAAGCAGAGCAGGACAGCTAATTAAAATAAAAATGCAGGTCAGCTCCGCATAATGACTATACATTAAGCGGCTCATTTTTTTTTCTTCTTTTTGAATGTACATGTTTGGATGTGTTTGTGTTAGCAGTTTCTCCTTTCCATTTCTTCTTGTGTGATTGTTGGTGCTTTAGGCTAATTACCATCTAAGGCTTGTTATGACAATTCAGCATACTGCACAGGCGGATGAACAATTCTGTGTGCAGTGTGTTATGAGGAAACAAATATAATGCTCATTTTTGTCAGAAACATCTTCATAGCTTTCTGAGTACTTCAGAATCATGGCCTAGCAGTAAGCATGAAAGTTGCCGACATATTGAACTCTAGTTTCATTTATTCTTTTTCTTTTTCAATAAAAAGTAACAAAATAACCAAAAGTTAAGCTGAATTACGTAAACTGAATGTGGTCATGTTGAAAAACAAGTTGTACCGCAACATATTTGTCTTTTTGAACTGCATACAAAAACAATCAATCAGTTTAAATCAGTCTGATGAATTATTTCCTGAAATGAATTCTTTAGAACAGTTAGTGAATCAACATCTGTTTCACTAACTGAACATCAATAATTTTATTTATTTATTTTTATTTCTTGTACAGTACATACATTACAGTAATACATACATTTTGGAGCATACAATATATTTAAATATATGAATATATTTCATGTAAATTCTCTTATTCTCAAGGCTGCATTTATTTGATGAATAATAATGATGATAATAATTATATATATATATATTATAAATATATATATATAATTTATTCCTGTGATGCAAATTTTCAGCAGTCATTAGTCCAGTCTTCAGTGTCACATGATCCCTCAGAAATCATATTAGAATTCTAATATGCTGATTTGCTGCTCAAGAAACATTTCTACATCTACCTTCTGCTTATAATGTTGATTACAATATAATCAACATTATAAGTAGAAGGTAGAAGTAGAAATGTTTCTTGAGCAGCAAATCAGCATGGAATCTTTGATACATTCTTTTTCAGGATTATTTGATGAATAGGATGTTCAGAAGAGCAGCATTCATTTAAACTAGAGATGTTTCGTAGCATTATAAATCCCTTTACTGTCACTTTTAATCAATTTAAAGTTTCCTTAATGAATAAAAGTATTAAATTAAAGAATTAAAAAAAAATGATAATTCTTACTGACCCTAAATTTTTGAATGGTAGTGCATGTGTTTCAGAATAATTTCAGACTGATTATACAGTTTGTCATTAAAGATTTATGACTCTATGCTGTCCTTCACTGGGTCTGTTTTGAGTCATAATATCACTTTGTTTATCCAACCAAGTTCAGTCTCCTGCCCTTTCACTGGCTGACAACTCGAGCTAAGGTCAGGCTGTCACAGAATCAGAAAACTTTTTTGTCCTCTCCGTTCCTGTGCAAAGTTTCATTCTGAAATCAATCTCTACCTCTGTAAATAGCAACATGATAAGGCTTCATCATTTATTAAGATGCTGCCTGTTCTTTGCAGTCACTCTCTTCAGTATTTCTGTGTAAACCTGTGAGTCTCCTCCTCACGCAGGTCTAAAGTAGTCGGATGTCACGAGCTGCATGGGCTGTCCTCTCTCAATAAAAAATGAGTTGCCTCTCATGAGAGATATTCAATATGTAGCATCTCCCGCCGTGCTGAGTCAAGTCAGACAAACAACATGGGGGTCTCATCAAACACCGTTCCAGTATATCTCCACACAACAAATTTGCAGAGACATAGTAGATGGAAGATAGACAGCATCACACATTTAGATAAAGCCCTTGTGGTTACTGAGAAAGACTGACAGAGAAAGAGATTGTGTCACAGGTGGTAACCTTAGCAAAACCAATGGCTTATTCTCTTATTTTCTCTCCAAATCACTTTCGCTGATATCCCAGAGGCCTCCCAGTACTGCTCTCTGCAACTCTGTACTGCTCTCTGCAACTTGCTGTACCTAAAAGCCTCCCGTTCCCTTTCCACCCCTTATATTTTTCCAGCTGCTTTAACAGTGAGAGATTGATTACTATCCAGAGTTAATATTTACATGAGAGAAATTCAATCAGTCAGACTAATGCCATTCACCCACTACTTTAATCTGCTCCAGGATTCAGTTAGAGATCGGCTCCACCTACCTGTGGGCGGCACTTCAGTCGCTAAGGTGGAAGTGGAAGTGAAAGGTGAAGGGGGGGTTAGTGAAATGGTTTCTTGAAGTGTACAATATAACAAAGAAGCAGCAAACAGTTTTGTGTGCTGTATATGATTGTTTGAGCATGTTTATGTGTGCATGTGCACGTATCGTCATCTTAAGTGCAGTGGCTTATAAACTTCACTAATTGTACTAATTGTAAATGGTCTCAGATGCAGAACCTTAATGGATTTTCCTTGTGTTTTTCTTGGGTTCTTCCACCTGACTGAGCCATGATTGAGTGCATTATCTTCACATAGCATAAGCAGAGCTGGCTAATTACAATGATGTTCAAGATTTTAAAACCAATTGTGTGAAAAAAAAAAAAAAAACTTTCACTTAAATGGAAACACAGTATCAGAGCTTAATTGCATTTGCCAGCACATGTGTTATGATGTCCAAAGCTTTCTTTTTCAGCTGAAAAACCACATAAAGTAACATTTATCAATATGTGATTTAATAAATAATTAAAAAAGAAATTTTAAGAAATACATTTTTAAAAATCAGAACAACATACTAATATCCTTACGTGCAACTAGAGATAGTTACGTGCAATAAGAGATAAGAATTAAAGAGATACTCCACCCCAAAATGAAAATTTTGTCATTAATCACTTACCCCCATGTTGTTCCATTCTCGTAAAATCGCCATTCTTCTTTGGAACACAATTTGAGATATTTTGGATGAAAACTGGGAGGCATGTGACTGTCCCATAGACTGCCAAGCAAATAGCAGTGTCAAGGTCCATAAAAGGTATGAAAGTCGTCATCAGAATACTCCTTCTGCCATCAGACGTGCAATCTGGGTTATATGAAGTGACGGGAACACTTTTTGTAAGCGAAGAAAACAAAAATAATGACTTAATAATTCCTTTGTCAACGGTCTCCTCTGTATCTCTTTATATCACCATATGCTGTTTATGCTCTTCTGTATCATCCGCGCCACAAGGATGCACTGTTACTACATATATTTAGCTTTGATTTGAAATAAAACAGAGCATCCTTGTGGTGCAGATGACAAAAAAGAGCATATACAGCATACAGTGATATGGAGACACAGAGGAGACCATTGACAAAGGAATTATTGAATAAAGTATTATAAATTATTTTTGTTTTCTTCGCTTACAAAAGTGTTCCCGTCGCTTTATATAACCCAGAATGCACGTCTGATGGCAGATGGAGTATTCTGACGACGACTTTCATACCTTTTCTGGACCTTGACACTGCTATTTACTTGGCAGTCTATGGAACAGTCTCAAGCCTCCATGTTTTCATCCAAAATATCTCAAATTGTGTTCTGAAGACGAACTGAGCTTTTATGTGTTTGGAACGACATGGGGGTAAGTGATTAATGACAAAATTTTCATTTTGGGGTGGAGTATCCCTTTAAGAGTAAAAAGAAGATAGAAAGGAACCTATTAGAAAGAAGAAAGAATAATAGGAGAGAGTACATAAGCAATGATGAATTGTGCTTTTATCTGAAACATCCAAGCATATTAAAGCATATTTTTAAGTAGCATATTGTAAAAGCACCCATTATAGAACCGGTTTGTTGGTGCAGTGTATCATCTCTAGATGGCAGTAAAGTGACCTGTGAAGAAAAGCTTAGACCAAGGGTGACCATCGTCGGTTCTGGAGAGTTTTGCTCCAACCTTGATAAAAACTCACCTGCCTGTAGCTTTCTAGTAACCCTTAGTCATTGATTAGCATGTTCAGATGTGTTTGATTAGGGTTGGAGTGAAACTCTGCAGGACTGTGGCTCTCCAGCCAATATTGCATATGGAAAGCCTGGTTGCTTCAGAAAAAAAAAAACTTTTCACCAACACTAACTCACTGTTTATGCCTTTCAGGTCCATCTCTGGTAGGCGTGGTGAGAAAAGACTGGGCATCTCAAACTAGTATTGCCCTCTCCTGGCAGGAAACTGAGCAGCCACATGCTGCCATCCTGGACTACGAGATCAAGTATTATGAAAAGGTAATTTACCAGCTTCTTTCTCAGATGATAAAATTACACTACAAAGTACAGAAGTCCTTCTAATGTCACATTTTGGTGTCTTTACATTGACTGCTGCTCAGAAATGACTTAAATGCATTTACACAGCAATGTAACTGTATAAATAAATAAATAAATAAATAGTACAAATTATTATATTAAAAAAAAACTTATCTTTTAACTTGACCTGTAGCTATAGGATTTTTTTTAGCAAATATTGATACAGTGTGTGTGTGGGTGTGTGCGTGTGTGTGTGTGTGTGTGTGTGTACATCATTTTGTTTAAGTCAGTTCCAATCAAACATAATCAAATCAAATTACACAATTAACTGAGACTAATACATACAATTTAGTCTTTATTTATCAGAAGTTTGAGTAGGCAAAGAGAAGCCTTAACTCAGCTGTGTAAAGATGCCTTAATGAACAGTATGCTAAATTAAAAATTTTGTTTTATTTCTATCTTTATGTTTAGGAACAGGAACAGTTAAGCTACTCCTCTACACGTACAAAGTCTCCAAGCGTGATAGTGACAGGGCTAAATCCCTCCACGGTTTACGTGTTCCATGTGCGTGCCCGTACCATCGCTGGCTACAGCAGTTACAGCCCCAAGTTTGAGTTCGCCACGGGAGATGAGAGTAAGTGTTTCTCTAAAAATACCTAATTTCAATACCTGTTAGCCTAAAACACTGTAGTTATGTCCAATTTTCTGAGACGGTGGTCATACCATGTCAGCTACGTGAGTAGAATTTTAAACAAATGCTAGCTGTGAACATTTTATGTATATTGTGAATGACCTCAAGTGCTGTGTGATTCCAGTTCTGCTTTTTGTGCAGATCTTAGTGCACTGTATGTATCAATCTCTCTCTGATGAAAGCCCCACTGACCAACCGAACATGAACTTGAAAGTGACTTCATTGTTTTGTGCTTCTTTCTCTTTCTTTCTTTCACTTTCACATGCACACACAAATACTCTTTCACTCTCAGACTCTGAGGAGGCAGCTGATCAGGGCCAGGTGTTGGTGATTGTTACAGCCACAGTGGGGGGCTTTTCTCTCCTCATCATTCTCACCCTCTTCCTTCTCATCACTGGCAGGTAATGAGGGCGCAAATAATGAGGGGGCAGGTAAATATGCTCCAGGATAGATGAACAAATGCTGTGTTTATATGCATTTGCCATCTATCTATCTATCTATCTATCTATCTATCTATCTATCTATCTATCTATCTATCTATCTTTCTGTTGGTCTATCTATCAGTCTATCGGTCTGTCTATGGATGTCATGGATATGTCTTTACTTTCATTTACCCTTAATTTAGCTCCTTGCTTATCCAGCCATCTCCTAATAGGCCGGTTGGCCATGGAGCACCTTACTATTTTCCGATTGGCTGAGCCATGTCGCTGCCTAATTAGTCGGAATGCTGCAGCCTCCTGGCAGCGGCTGTGTCTGCTTCCAAGAAATGGCCTGCTGTGAGACTGACAGCAAGCTTAAACATGCCACACAGTCCTGTGATTTGCAATATCAGCATGTGCAATGCGCTGTGTGAAACCTCACTCAGCCAGCCCCTATGCCATCACATCCTAGCACAGCTTCAGGGGCTGATGGAACCGTGTTCAGCTGCTTGTGCAGATTTGCAGGGAGGCTGTTGCGAGCAGCTCTCAAATAAATCAAGAGCTCTTGGTGACAGACAGAATCAGTGTCTTCATTTATCGACAAAAGGAATTAATTCTTAAATGAACACTCTTGAGATGTTCTTGCTGGAGAAGCATTATTTTAATTTCAACATTTGAGTAGCTGTTCAGCCATATGTCTTGAGTCTTTCTCATTGCCGGTCATGATTGGTCTATTCAGCACCACGGACAGGGACACTGGCTTCAGAACCACGGACAGTGCTAAAGTCTCTAAATTTGTTATATTTGTATAGTACATCAATATAACCATTGAACAATTAATTTTTTCTTTGTTTGAACAGGTGTCAGTGGTACATAAAATCTAAGATAAAGTCAGAAGACAAAAAAAGAACACAGTATCAAAATGGACATGGTATGAGGCCTTAATTACGCACTCACTCACATACATACATATTGTATAATTAAGTTTTAAACTTACTCAAGAAAAAAAAAATCCAGATTTCAACCTCTGACATGTTTTTATAGTGCCATTTCCAGGATTAAAGACTTACATTGACCCGGACACTTATGAGGACCCCTCACAGGCCGTTCATGAGTTTGCCAAGGAAATCGATCCATCTCGTATCCGAATCGAAAGAGTCATCGGAGCAGGTCAGAGCTCTTTTTTTAGCTCACTTCAGTCTGATACTCAGCAGCCCATAATCTACTCCTGCTATTTATGCAGCAAGATATAAAATGAGAAGTGTGTCATGAGTAAAAAATAATTGGTTAGAAGATAAAGTTCTTCAAAAACTATATATATACATATATATATATATATATTAATAAAAAAAAACTCATTTATCTTTTTCTCTGTCCTTTAGTCTCTACATCTAGGCTTTGGTTTCTTTTATGTGTCTAATTAAAATATATTTCAGAGCATTTTCACAATTTAGCTCTTAAATGCCTCTCTGAAAAATCACTTTGTTATTCTCAGAAGACAAAATGAATAGAATCTAAACTTCAGTGAGATAAGTAGGAAATAATTCAATGAGAAATAATTTCCATAAGGAGAATACTTGAAAAGAGATTTGTGAACTTGTGTCTTTGATATAGTTCGACTGCCACCTAGTGTTTACAAGTGCAAGCAGTAACCCTAAATGCTACAACAGTGAATAAATGTGTTCTGCAGGAGAGTTTGGGGAGGTGTGCAGTGGATGGCTCCGTATCCCAGGAAAGAAGGAAATTCCTGTGGCTATAAAGACTCTGAAGGGGGGATACACTGAACGTCAGAGACGGGACTTTCTAAGAGAGTCAAGCATCATGGGACAGTTTGATAATCCTAACATCATCAGATTAGAGGGTGTGGTTACAAAGAGTAAGAAACTTTTTGCCTTCTTTAGCATTCTGAAGTTTCATACAGCTGTTTTGAAAGAAGTCTCTTATGCTCAGCAAGGCTGCATTTCTTTGATCAAAATACAATAAAACAGTAATACTGTAAAATATCTTTATCAATATCTTTACAAATATCTTTACAATATGCTGATTTGCAGCTCAAGAAGCTTTTCTTATTATTATTGTCGAAAACAGTTGTGCTGCTTCGTAGTTTTGTGGAAACGACAATGCATTATTTATTTTTATTTTTTTTCAGGATTCTTTGATGAATAGAAAGTTCAAAAGAACAGCATTTATTTGAATATATACAGTAACGTTATAAATAAATTTAATGCATCCTTGCTGAATAAAAATTATTTCAAAAAGAAAGCCCAAACCTTTGAACACTCAAAAAAGTCAACTAGCCACTTGTTTGATTTGCAAAATACAAGTAATACCCTTGCAAAATACAAATATGTTGATTAATAAGAATTCAACACGTTTACTCTATTTTAAATGATTCATTCTTGAGATTTGTAACTAAATTATTATTCGAAGCAGTGCAAGTTTACTTGATTTGATTAGGTGCATAATGGGTGCTACGAATAAATCATGTTCATTCAACAATTTTTTTTTTTGTGTGAATAGCAGTAATGAGGTTAACACAAATTAAGCAAATTCAACCTCACCAAATACAATGGCAGAGAATAAAGAATAAAAGAATAAATAAATAAATGCATAAATAAAACAGATGTAAATTTTTGAAATTTTGATACTGTTCATTGATTATACAAAAAAATTTTTTATAAAAAACTTACACAATAACAACAACTTCATCAGTCAAAAGCTACTTTCTTTCTGTAAGAAACAAATATGTTTCTCTAACAAGTTTGATACAATCACAGACAATCACTGATTTCATGCAACAAATCAAACTGTCTTCAGTCTCAAAAAAAAAAACCAAAAAAAAACATGTGTCACTGTTTCATTCTAAATAACTTAATCTATTCTACCAGTGAATACCATGCTACCATGTTTGATTTGTAGTCATACAAAGCCAGAGATGAGTAATGTGGCAATGTCTGTCCCATTTCCCTCTGTTTCTTTCTATATAACTTAGTCCTTTACTTACAGGCGTCCTTTTTTCCTCTTTGTAGGTCGGCCTGTGATGATAGTGGTGGAATACATGGAGAATGGCTCCTTGGACTCTTTTCTGAGGGTACAAGAACTCAATTCATCATTAATATGGCACAGCACACCTGGCATTCCTCATAAACAGCACCTGTCTAGAAAGAGCACTTTGTTATTTGCCAACAGATCAATAGTTGATATGAAATGCTTTTTGGAAAGTTGACGTCCTGCAGTCTGACAGTCTAACACTGTCTAGTGGTTCTCAATCAAGATATTTCTTATTTTAATTATCCCTTTTTTTTTCTTGAAAGAACCAGGATTCCCAGCTGGAAATGTCATGTAAATGGGTAACATCTTATAACTCCATGAGCATTTTTATAATGAACATGCATGTTTGTTTGCCAAGCTAATTATGCCAAGCTCTAAAATATTTTATCCAGTAGAAATGGTGAGTAAAACAGTTAAAAAAAAAATCATTATCCAGTAAATAACAAACTGGAAAATTCATGAGGTCTTTGAATATTGTGCAAAGTCGTTGGACTCAAACTCATTTGTTGACTAATCTGTTCTGTTTTAGATTTACAATAGAAACTGGCTAATGCAAGTCATTTGTTCATTAACTGGACTCCATTGGTTACTGTATGTTGTAGATTCAGTAACAATGTAGTGTAGTGTTGAATTGTAGTGCAGGAAAAATGTGAAAATGTTTAATTATGTTGTTTCATCTATATTTCACCGCAAGAGCACCTTCAAGAACCACAAAAAAGAACTGAACATCAAAAAAGGAACCAGAAATTATTTAATTATTTAGTTTGTTTATTCATTCATTTAATCATTAATTACTGGTTACACACACAGTCATGATCTGAATTTCATTGAGAATAATTGTAATTTCATTGATTTAAAATTAACTACTCAAGGATAAAAGGTGATTAAAAAGATGAAAAAATAAATAAATAAAACCTCCATAGCACCTACTGTAAAGTGTTTATCAACTACTATACAAACACAAGCTTTAATGCTCTTTTTTTTTTTGATGCTCTCAGGTCTGGTTTAAAGGTGAATATTTTTATTGTTCATTGTGATAAACCTCTCCATCTCTTCTTTTCAATCTTCTTGCCCCTCCTCTCTCTTCTTTTGTAGAAGCATGACGGACAGTTCACCGTGATCCAGCTGGTTGGTATGCTGCGTGGCATTGCCTCAGGTATGATGTACCTGTCCGACATCGGCTATGTCCACCGGGATCTGGCAGCCCGAAATATTCTAGTGGATGACAACCTGGTGTGTAAGGTGTCGGACTTCGGTCTGTCCAGGGTGCTGGAGGATGACCCAGAGGCAGCTTACACCACCACAGTAAGCCACATACACCCACTTCAATATTGGTTCATTTAAATTCAGGGCTGTTCAGAGTTAATAACAATCTGTGCTCCTTAGACAGTCAAAGCTGATCCTGAATCTCTGGAGCTTAGCACTACTCTGCTCGTTGTGTGTTATTGAATGGGATTGAGTTTATCTCAGCAGTATAACACAAGATTAAAGGCTTACTCTGAGGAGTGATTGAGTAATTAGATTTATAATAAGATGCTAAATGTGTCTGAATACATCTGAACTTTTTAACACAAAGTGTGTCATTCTATACATTTACATTTAAAGAAAAGCTCAATTATGACTGATCATTACATAACAAGCTATCAGCATCTCCTTTGATTGTCTAGGAAACACAAAGTGATGCTGCTTGCTATTGTAATAATAATAAAAAAAGATTTTGTTTCGTCAGGGGGGTAAAATCCCCATCCGCTGGACAGCTCCAGAGGCTATTGCCTACAGAAAGTTTTCCTCAGCCAGTGATGCTTGGAGCTACGGTATTGTCATGTGGGAGGTGATGTCATATGGAGAGAGGCCCTACTGGGAGATGTCCAACCAAGATGTGAGTCACTTGGTCTATTCTAATTCTACTAAATTATGAACAATAGAGTCTTATAAGGCATTTTTATTTCAGATTCAGATTTTTAGGCTAAATATACGTTGTAAACAGCATGCCTTGAAGAAATATATTTTTCAAATTGGAAAAAGAAAAAAGAAAAAAAAAACTACAAACGCTATATTACAAATATGACATATGTATGTGTGTGTGTGTATATATATACAGTATATAAAATGTATCATTCAGCAAATAACTATTGAAGCTTGTTTCTTCATTGATTGAAAGAAAGAAAGAAAGAAAGAAAGAACGAAAGAAAGAAAGAAAGAAAGAAAGAAAGAAAGATCTCACAAAAGTTGATAAAATACAATATAAAATTCAATATAAATGTAAATTATTTATTTTCTTTATCCCCATGGCAGAAACAAGCTTCCATAAATTACACCTTTAATTCCAATGTGAAAATCAACTTCCTTTGGCATGTGGCCTAATCTAATTCTAATTCAAGAACATATTCTGTTAAATTATATCATGTGGAACTCCTTGTTATAAGAGTTTCCTTGTTATTCCTTTAGTTTATTATTTACTGTCCTCACTAATTAGTTGTCTGCAGTTTTTCATTGTCTGAAGTGTTTCATTAGCAATGGCTATTTTATACCACTGATGGCATCCTTAAAATTGCATTTGCAAACAGTAAAATGGTCTTGTAGAATTTGGATCCCAATAGAGTTGTCTGTGTGTCTTCCTGCAGGTAATTCTGTCTATTGAGGAGGGCTACAGGCTCCCTGCGCCCATGGGCTGCCCCGTGGCCCTGCACCAGCTCATGCTTCTCTGCTGGCAGAAGGAACGCAGTCGCCGACCACAGTTTAATGATGTTGTCAGCTTTTTAGATAAGCTGATCTGCAATCCCAGCAGCCTGCTCACGCTGGTGGAAGATGTAAATAGGTAGAATGATCACAACAACATTTTAAAACCAGTATTTTAATTGCTTACTAGAATCAAACTGAGTGCCAGTGTTGAAATGATCATTTTAAACTGAAATTGTTAGTGTTTACTGACAGATAACTCTGATTACACTGAACTGTTGTCTCTTGCCTTGTGAGAAACGTGTGCCAAACAGTATGTGTTGTGTGTTTAAACAGCTTCCCAGAATCCCCTGAGGATATGCCAGACTACCCTCTCTTCATATCTATCGGTGATTGGTTGGATTCCATCAAAATGAGTCAATACAAAAACAACTTCATAGCAGCAGGGTACACAACCCTGGATTCCATATCCACCATGAGTATTGAGTGAGTTGAGTCAAAACTATTACATGAAGTTCTGCTCACTGCTTTTGTTACGCTTCATTTAGGTTCTAGGTGTTGTTTTGCAAAAATGATCATGATCACTCTCTTTAGTGGATTTAGTTCAGTTTAGTTGGCTTGCTTTAAAAGACTCTTCCGATATATGCTAATTTGCAATTATTGTCATCTAGAAACGCAAACCAATTTTACATTTGAGTTAAGCAAACGGCACACCTTATTATTATTGAACATAGATGGAGAAACACGTTTTGTAGGAAAATAAATAAATAACTGGTGGTTATGTCTAAGGTGTATACCCAACCTAATAAATTAGATTGACCATCTGAACCTAACCATGTCATGTCAGCAAATGGAAAATTCAGCTAGCTATTTATTATGGCAGTTATTGTGCTTCTGGCCTTTATATAAAAGGCAATTTGAACTTTTTTTCTCACAATTCTGAAAAAAAAAGTCAGAATTGAAAGTTTATATCACGCAATTCTCCATGAAAAAAGAATTGTGCTATAAAAAGTCATAAATAGTTTATTTATTCATTTATAAATTTTTTATTCTGTGGTGGAAACAGGCTTTCAGAAATATTAGTTCAAATTATCACAGAACCAACTTTGTGTTGCTGCCTTATGATTTCGAATTGCCTCAGTTTCAAAAGTCTCATCCTGTTGTTTTCTCAACAGTGATGTAAGAAGAATCGGAGTGTCACTGATTGGCCACCAGAGGAGGATAGTGAGCAGCATACAAGCACTACGACTGCAGTTCCTCCACGTTCAACAGAATGGCTTCCATGTATGAAAACCCACATATACACATACACATACTCTATATCCAAATGCTTTTCCCAGCATCGCTAGACCCCCCAAAACATACGCACACACCCTTCAGGTCCGGACTGACTGTCTGTCAATGAGAAGTGCTCCACAGCCTCTGTTTCTATCATAATCCAGTGAAGACGTCCAGTTGAAACACATACATAAGAAAGCAGTCTCAAAGACCGTGAAGAAACATGCTAAATGCCATGAATTGTTTATCTTGATGAACTGTGTGTGACAGGAAAATTGGACCGTTTACCCGGAGGAACCACAGTAAACAACGGAACAATGGCACCATTCTGTTGTTATAAAGATGTCATCTGTCAATCATCCTACAAGTTCTGTGATTGACTGGACTCCAAACCTGAGAACTTTGAATAGCATATTTGCTATTTTAATGTATTAAATTATGTGTCTTAAGAGATTTTCCTGGTTTATTCATCGAGCCTCTGAAATGAGAGACTATGGATCTGTTGAATGTCTTCAGCTTTAAATGGCTATTATACATTGTTTATTACATCTGATATTTATCCTGATATTTATATGTACTATATGTGTGACTTTGTTTCTTTTTGGTTGCATTTTGTTTAGTTCTTTTTCTAAGCAATATGTGCAGTCTTTAGAAAACCAAGAAAAGAGCCAAGGTAGGACGTGGAGAGCTTTATCTTGCTCTTTTGAAAAAATACCACTCAAAACCATTGACTTCCTCAGGCTGTCAGCAAGGTGGTAAAAGTCTGACCTTTCAGAAGACTGTAAGCCATTTTCTTACTCCTGTGCACCACAGTCAAATTGAACAAACTTAAACAAATACACTCAGACTGAGATTTGAGAACTGCACACATTTGTTCAGTCTACTATGGTGTACAGATTCTATAGACACCTCAGATGTTTTATCAGTTTGCCTTGCGACTATGAAACTATTGTCATATAGTCATTGGAGAATCATTGAGGTAACAGGTTGCAGTTAAATGTTCTCATATACAGAACATGACCGTATAGCACTCTGCATGTTGGCAAGTATTTTTCCCAACACAGCAGGCCTACATACACACATAACTTGAATGGCAACATACGCATTTGCAGTCTCTTTCGCTTCCACCAAACATACAAACGCACAATACCAGTACCATGTTCATTAGCTGATACAGGCCCCCATCCTTCGATTGGCTCTTTGTACCTGAACACATGTTCGGGACATTGAGACCCCTTGACAAACTTCAAGTTGCAATGTGCAAACATCAAAAGTGCAAGAGAAGCGAGTGCTTACTTCAAGCAGGGCAAGGGAAAACTCGGGGTAATCAGGTCATAATGTATTGTTCATAGTATACTAACTGTACATTATTTTTTATAATTTATAAAGAGTACAGAGAGATAAAGGTGATATAGGTTGAGTGTTTGTAAAAATAAATGATAACAGATATTTCTGTGTTTTTGTGAGTCTATCACAATCAAAAAAAAAAAAAAAAAAAAAAATTTACTATACAGTATGTACTGTGGTTTTGCTTTCTAAAATATTCTTTGCTTTCTCCCAAGATGTAGATGAGTTTATTTCTTCATGGGAACAGATTTGGAGAAATTTAGCATTACAACACTTGCTCACAAATGGATCCTCTGCAGTGAATGGGTGCCGTCAGAATGAGAGTCCAAACAGCTGATAAAAACAAAATATTCCACAAGCTGCATGTCTGTAATCCATCAAGATATTTTTTTTTACTTTAAACAGTTGCTTTTTACTGTTGCTCTAGTCAAAAAGTAATTTCATCTGAATCAGGAGAGAAATATGCACAGATCCAGCGCCAATTACAAGCGAAAACATATACATGTTTATATACAATGAATCGAGATTGATTTGATTACTCATCACATAATGTAATCGATTTGATTAAAAGTTTTCATTGATAGCCAACTCCTAATTTTAATGGTTTGTCAGAAAAAGTATTAGAGTTTGTTTCTTCATGCTCTTCAATCATTTTTCAGCAAATTTTCATGTTTTTGGGTGAACTATTCCTTTAATTACAGACCTTACTGTCACATGTCTGATGAAACCGAGTCATCTATTTCCCCTTATGTCTAGGCATAATGAATTAATATGTTTATTTAAAATAATAATAACAGCAAATAACAATGCTAATCAATGCACATGTTTTGCTCAAACAGAAGAGTAGGGGTTCTCAACTCTGGCCCTCAAGGTCCACTTTCCTGCTGAGTTTACCTCCTTAACTTGATCAAACTCACCCACCTAATATTCTAACAATCCTGAAGAGCTTGTTCAGGTGTGTTTGATTAGGGTTGGAGCTAAACTCTGCAGGAAAGTGGACCTCGAGGGCCAGAGTTGAAAACCCCCGCAGTACAGTATGGTGTAAAGAATACCACGATAATGGATTTTATGCAAGGGAATGCAAAAATTGATCAAATTAATTCTGTACTCTGCCTAATATGTGGGTTGCTTTGGACTGCCAAGTGTATAAATGTGACACAGAGAACAAGGTTGGGTATACATTAATGAAAACATGCATTGCTTTAGTTAACCTGTGTTACAATTATTCCTGATCCCCTTTATTAATTTGCTTAGGCTTGTTGGTTTGCTAAGGATAATGTCACAGGTTTTTTTTTTTTTTTTATTTTATTTTTTTAATTAAATGCACACAGTTAAATACTATTTTCACTGACACTGCCGGATGTAGGGAAATAATTGTCAAATTTATTGTGAAGAGGAAAATCCCTTGAGATGTAACATCTCGTTTTCGAGGTGACCTCAATAAGGCAAATAATCATTTTTTAAAAATGTTCACACAATAAACAATGAATTTGTGTATGTTTAGATGACAACAAAAAATAATGAAGGCATTTAAAAAAAAGAATAACTAGTAAAACATTCCCAGTTTTAATTTGTGATGTGACTATTTTTTAATTAAAATGTATAAAAAAAATAAAAATAAAAAATCATTCCTTGTGACATAAAAATGCCAAAAGGTGAAGAAATACCCACGTTTAAAATCCACATGCTTCAAAAATCATAACAATGTAATGTATAATGTATTATTTATTTATTTATTTACGCAAAGCTACAGCTGTCCATATGATGGCGCTATTAAGTAAAGATGTGAGTCGAGAGAAAAGGCGTCATCGGTCTCCTAGCAGCGGGTTGTGTGAGTGGGAGAGTTTTGTACGTTTTTCAGGACGCTAGGTAAGTGTGTTTACTTATCTCCATCTGCACTGGCTGTACCGTCAATCATATGAATGGATTCGAAATCACGTTTTAACCAAGAAGCAGATATCATACAGCTTGAGCAGAGCCGGCGGAGAAAAGTAAGAAAGATCTTTCCATGTTCAGCAGACCGTCAGAGCAGGTTAGCCAGCCAGCTAACTTTAGCCGTCACCAGCATCGAATATGGAAACAATAACCTTAGATTAGCAGAAAATGTCAACCGTGTGTTGTCTTTATCTGGACGTTTATGAATGTTAAATTGAACGAACTCAGAAAACGGACGTGTTTTGATTATTTTAGTGTACTTGCACATGTGAAGCGCTAGCCCATGTGCTAATGAGCTCAGAGGATTACAGGCTCTTCTCGTAGATTACGCTTTTACGCTTGTCGGTGTGTTTCTGACCGTCGGCACTGTTAGAGAGGAGGTACGCTTAAACGCGTTTTAATGCAAATATCTCTGCTGTCATTACAAGGCTCGAAATTGCGACCATTTTAATTTGTGCGACCTTAAAAAATATTTGGGAGCATTTGTGCGAGGGCATATAATTGTTGTCGTGCTACCTGTTTTCATTTCTCTAAAAACATTCAGAGTATGTGCCTTCTTCTGAGTGTAAATACGGTGACCTGTCTCTCGTTCTATGAAACGGAAGGCTACATAACCAATTAAACTTCATCTTTACGTTCTTAAATTTAATGCAGATTTCAGATTGTTTTATATTAGCTGTCAATCACCCAGTCACTGTTTTCCGCTGTCACTTGACAGGGAGCTAACTACCGCGAGGAATGTAAAGGGTTAAAGAAGAGAGAAAATAAAAAAGAAAAACTGACAGATTTCTGTTGTCCCAAGTGTTAGTCAGCCTCTGGATGGATCTAATGAATAATCTAATGGTGCTGGTCTTTGATGTGATCTCTTTCCAGAAGCGTCCCATCCAAACCGGCAAATGGGGCTTTTTGACAAGCTTGCAGGGTGGCTGGGCCTGAAGAAGAAGGAAGTGAACGTGTTGTGTTTAGGTCTGGACAACAGTGGAAAAACTACCATCATCAACCAGCTAAAGCCATCCAATGTATGTCACACTCCTGTCTATGGACCCCATATGAAATAACTGGGTTTTCACAAGTTTGGTTTTGTATATTCCTTTCTCTTCTTTGATCTCTGTTTTGTATGTGAGCTCACAGTTGTGTTATTGTTTTTTTTTTCTTTGCAGGCTCAGGCTCAAGACATTGTACCAACTATAGGTTTCAGCATAGAAAAGTTTAAGACCTCAAGGTGCATATTTGAAAGCGTTAACTATAGAAATTGTGATTAAATTGTTAGTGTCTGAAAACCATTTGTCCTTTTTCAAAATATTACTAACACAATATATGTTTTCCCCAAAGTCTTTCTTTCACAGTGTTTGACATGTCAGGGCAGGGAAGATACAGAAATCTGTGGGAGCACTATTACAAGTGGGTTTCTCTGATTCAAGCTTATCTGATTATGTTTACTGAGCTAATGAAGTGCCATCGGCCACTTTGGAATCGATCTGTGTTTTTTTGTGTTTATCAATGTTATCTTGTTTTCAGGGAGGGTCAGGCCATCATATTTGTGATTGACAGTGGTGATAAACTAAGAATGGTTGTGGCAAAAGAAGAATTGGATACCCTTTTGAATCACCCTGGTACATCTTTCATTAATCTATGATTTAGTCATAATTTTCAGATCTGAATTAAATTAACAGTTCACCCAAAAATTAAAATAAGCTGAAAATGTACTCACCCACAGGCCTTCCAGGATGTTGATGAGTTTGTTTGTTTTTCAAGAGAATGGATTTGGAGAAATTTAACATTTCATCTCTCTCTCTCTCACTACTGGATCCTTTGCAGTGAATGGGTGCCACCAGAATAAGAGTCCAAACAGCTGATAAAAACATCACAATAATCCACATGTCTCCAGTTCATCACTTAACGTGTTGTGAAGCAAAAAGTTGCATGTTTGTAAGAAACAAACTCATCTGGATCTTGGATGGCCTGAGAAGGAGGGCTATTACTCGTTTAAAAGCACACTAATGATTATATATGTTTTTTTGTTTTTTTTGTTTGTTTGTTTTTCTATGGGCATGCTTAGATATTAAGCACAGAAGGATACCTATACTCTTTTTCGCTAACAAGATGGACCTCAGGGATGCATTGTCAGCAGTAAAGGTCTCCCAGCTCTTATGTCTGGAAAATATTAAGGACAAACCATGGCATATCTGGTAAGAAAACAAAATAATTATTTATTTTACATTGGTGGTCTGCTTTCATTTAAATAATTTGCATGATTAAATAATTTACTATTCTGACAGGGTTTATTTTCTAAACAATGTTTGAGTAACCGTTATTAATTGCACATTTGAAATTTCATATACTGATTGGGATCTCGGAAATTATTAATGATGGGGAGTCAGAGAGTCTATAGACCTTTGCCAGGTTAGATGCCATACTGAATTTAACAGGGATGAAAACAAGGCTGTGAGGCATAGACTTAGATCACATAATTTTCACAATTCACAAGTTTCAGAACTGTTTTATGGAATTTTTGTCTACCAAAAGTTAAACATACTGTACAAGCCTTTATATGTATTGTACTTTTTACATTGGATGGGATGTCAGAAGAAGTACATAAATCATCAAGCTAATGCAGCAGGCAGCACATTAAGAGATTAAGCTTTAGTTACAGTATTCAACAAATGTCATAATAAATGAGGAAAAGTGTTACATACTGCAGTGACAAGCATTCCTATCTTGATGGAATTAGATTTCTCAGAGGAACCCTGTGCTAGCCAGGGTAGGTAATTTGCTCTTTGATTTTTACAAAGGTTGCGTGAGACATGTTCAATTCAGATGGCAATAACACAATCACAAAGTACATCTGTGACCAATTTGCTTTATCTCCTCAGGGTAAACCTGCCATGTCTGAATAATGCTGAAGATGCTGTGTGTGTGTGTGTGTTTATGTGTGTTTGTGTGTGTATGTGTGTGTGTGTGTTTATGTGTGTCTGTGTGTATGTATGTGTGTGTGTGTGTGTCTGTGTGTGTGTGTGTGTGTGTGTGTTTCTCTCCAAATGTAGATTTATTTTTATACACATTGATCATGAGACTGAGTACTGCTTTTTGGACAGAATATATATATATATATATATATATATATATATATATATATATATATATATATATATATATATATATATATATATATATATATATATATATATATATGGAGTCTGTAGAAAATGTAGAAGTTATCATGTCACCATAATCAAAGCTACAGTAAAAACAGTAATATGGTGAACAATTTTTATTAAAATAAATTATTTTCTGTAATAATAAGATGTAATTTATTCCTGTAATGCATTACTCCAGTCTTCAGTGTCACATAATCCTTCATATTTTTTTTTTCTGATAAGCTGATTTGATGCTCAAGAAACATTTCTTATTATTATCAATGCACTTTGTTTTGAGTTGTGTTGCTTAATTTTTTTCTTTTTGTGGAAATAGTGATACTTTTTTTGTGGATTGTTTGGTGAATAGATAGTTACAATTGTATTTGCAATAAAACTTTGTAACAATGTAAGCAGCTTTACTGTCGCTTTTGATCAATTTAATCTGTCCTTACGGAATAAAAGTATTCATTTTTTTAAAAAAGAAATCATACTGACCCCAAATGTTTGAACGGTATTGTGCATATATGTTATACAGATGCAGTATACATATTAAATGCATATATTAAATAAATTACAGTGCAAGTGATGCAGTAAAAGGAGAAGGTCTTCAGGAGGGTGTAGACTGGCTGCAAGGTAAATGCACCTATTCCTTGTTTTGTGCATCTAATTTCCTGTTTTAGAAATGAGCTGAAATGCTTTTTAAGAAGGGTGTCACAAAAAAAAAATCTATACTATATAAATAGTTATCAAATGTCTTTTATATTCTTGTTTTATTTCACCCATAGAACAAATTCCACAGTAAGTACTGAAGCTTAAGTTCCCAGATGTGTGTGATCTTTGGTTAATTGTACAGTTAAATGTAACTTTAACGTTAGAACTCACTTTTGGGCTGTGTTTATTCTTGCACGAATTTACACTTCACTTTGGCCTTATGGAAGAAATTCAAAGGCAAATAATATTTTGATGGTATCTCAAAGATTGGATACAGCCCAAACTGATGCAGAACTATTTCAGACCCCCCTCCTTCTTGTTGTTAGAGGTGCATTTGAGTAAGTCAGTAACAATGAAGTTCACAGCTGTCTGTTCTCCTCTACCCAGTGTTTTAGTTTGGTCCGTTCAATCCAACTATTTAAGATCTCACCTTTATCTCAAACCTTTTTATAATTCAAAATGTATAATGAGTTAATTCCTTGTTCTGTTTTTCCCCCTCCCTTTAACAGATCAAATCAGAACGATGAAAACGTAAAACCCTCCTGAAATATAAAAACAGCCAAGGTCACCAGCTGCAATGGCGGAGCCAGACAAAACAGATCTTCACCTTTGGGCACTAAATTTGTGTTTGTCAGTTAGGTTAGTAGTGTAATAGTTGATCTGATCACAAGTGGTCAGTTGAGACTTTTCTTTTTAAATCTCACCACAAACATTATTCTGACAGTTGTTTTCTTTTAAAGCCACACTTTACTAGTGAATTTAACCTATTAGCCTAATAATTGATTGACAGATTCCCTATTGTCCATGATGCATAAGAGCACTTCAATTTGGCCATATACATTTCTAATTACCTCCAAATGAGTAAGATCACAAAACATTTCACCACTTTTGATCACCTAAGCTATTATGCTATTATCACATGTAAATATGTCTGTGACAATGCATCTAATATTTGAGCATTGCACCTTCTCTCTTGATGAATTACACTAAACTTCTTGGCTGCCAATGCTGTTAAGTAATTCTGTTGAGAAACTCACTGTAACATGTTTCTCAGACAGCTGAGCACAGTGGCTAATATTTTATATCTTAGCTATGTTTGTTTGTGAATAGATAGAAAACATTCCCAAGCAGTGTTTATTCCATTGCTTTGAAATGAAAAATGTGGTCAAAGCTTGTTACTGTAGTGATGTACAGTAGTGCTGTTTATAGTCACTATTTTGCTATGATTTACTTTTTCATGCATTGTATGCATGTTGCATCTGAAGAGTATGAAAATGAGAAATTATGACACCTCAAACCATCACAAAGGAAACATTTCTCTTTGTTTTGGAGTTATTTATTTTCCATGAACATTTTGTTTTAAAAGCATATTGTAAAGAAATTGTTGCTGTATTTTTGTCTTGTGTTTTGTCTAGGCAGATTACATTTTCACATTATTTGCTAAACAAAACATTTCACAGATTTTTAGCATTTTTTTCACTTCTGATTGCAGTTTTATTAATCAGTAAGGGATCTTGCAATAGAATGTTTAAAGAATAAACAAACTATGGAGCTTAGTCTGTGTATGATCTCTCTCTCTCTCTCTCTCTCTCTCTCTCTCTCTCTCTCTCTCTCTTTACAATATATGTCTTGTTTGTATTTTTGTTTCTTCATCCTTCTTTCTCTTTAAATAATTACTGTGGCTATAGCTCTTTGAGTCTGAACTTAAAACCATAACATCAGCATGGTCATATAGGCTACTGAAAATGGCAGAGTCTCATCTAATCATAGTGCCATCTGCAGTTTTTATAGAATCACACACATCTGATGTCTTTTCCGGCTACTGAAATACTTAGTGGTGCCAAGGCTGCTGCCAAGGTTTCATTGAAGACATCAGCTGGAGCTTCATCTCTTTTTTGTGATGATTTAAGCGTTATTAACAGAACAGGTGCACGACTACGAGTGTGATATAGCTTTGGTTCAGTATACCCAAAGAGGAACTTACATTTTATAAGCAATATTGGCACTCACTTTATTTATTTTTCTCTGCCAAAGAAAATGGATCCAAACAAAGCCAAACCAGGATCAGTGCTACATGCCACGTGTTTTGTTTCTGAAAGAAACCACTAAAGGAATGACTCAATAATGTGCTCCTAGCACTCATACTTGTTGCAGAAACAGTCACTGAACAATCCTATCCACTTACGTACACACTGACAGTTTGTCTGAACAGAGTGATACAGTATAAAACACTGAAAATTCCCAGTGCTGCTCGCCTGTGTATCAGAACTCTTGGAATATATGTAACTTGTAGTGAAAAGCAGCATTTGTGCCAGAATGTTATCTGGTATCTGTTGTAGGTTACTTGTAAAAGGAATGCAGCACTGTCACTTTTTGCCTAAGTTTGTTGAGTCTAGGTTCAATTTGTCTGAGTGAAGAAGAGAATCTTCCTTGCTAACAAAATAACGCTATTTACAAATTCATTCCCACAGACCCAACAAAGTATCTCAAACACCATAGCTGCAAAGCCCAGCTAATTCTAAGTTAATTTAATAGCACAAAAAATTGTGTAATTCTGTAATTTTCTCACTCTCATATCATTCCAAACATTTCTTTGCAAGAAGATACAGTATAAAGATAAATGTCTCAGTTTTCCTCCTTCCATGCAGTGGAAGTCACAGTTAACCTTATACAAATTGTCCTCTTTTGTGATTCACAGAAATCATGCAGGTATGGACCGACTTAAGAGTATGTAAATGATCACAGAATTTTCATTTATGGGTGGACTGTCGCGTTAATGGAAAATATGAAGTATTTCCATCTCCCGTCTGGTGCCAGTGAACAGTGTCTCCGGCAGCACTAGAGACAGACTGCAGATCCGAGAGAAGAAGTGACAGCAGACATAAAACTCAGCGGAGATTCTGAGCTCGGTGCGCAGTGTCAGATCGTCTCGTTTAGCCATGCGTAACAGACGTGACGCTTATGCGGGACCCTGTATCTTCTAAGTGCCCACTGCTTGCCACTTTCCTTCTACCTTTGTAAAAGGCGAAGAAAGTTTTTTTATTATTATTTTTTTCTCCACTGCTGCAATGAACAGAAGCATAGTTTCTTTGGCGTCGAACTTTCTAATGCATGGTATATAGGCGTATTATAGATGGAAAACTGAAATGCAAATGCAGTTGCTGCGTAAGGGCCCTTTCTTCCACTAGATGGCAGTAGCACTACTCGGTTGTTCACCGTTGAAAGAGTGACAACAGGTAGTTTAACATTAGATAAAATGTACACAATATGAATTTTTTTAGCTTCCTAAGATTCTTTTTCTTTGATTTAGTGTATTTTGTTTTCTCCACAAATGTATCACCCGAGTCGCATTAGCTACACAGTGCATATGCATACATGTAGCTGATGCAGGACCCTGTCTGAGTGGAGATATTAAGATAAATGTCTAAGTATAGCCTACCTGTTATTTTTTAAGGTTGTTGTAGGTGTAAAATACACGTTTTTACATTGAATATATTTTGTTTTGGTGTTTGTTATTATTAATATTGCTAACTGTTTTGTCAAATCTGCTGTTGATTTGTCCGTGAAAAAGTGCGTGTTCATCTCTGTGACTCACTTCAAAGAACACGAAACAGATGTGACGTGTGCTCATTAGCTGAGCAAAATCTGCGCACCTTGACTGTCCCCATGGGCCGAGGGATCTACAAGAAAACATTATTTTCAAGTGATTCCAGATACAGATTTAAAAAAATAAATTACCTAGTCATTCTCCTATTGACTTTTATCAACCTTTATTCTCCTTAAACGGACAGATAACTTTTTGTTCTGCCCAATTCCAGGTATATTAGTTTTTAGAACCTGTGCTAGAAAAAGAAACTCTGTTGAAAACTGTTGAGGGATCTTGACCAAGCCTTTTCTAAACTACAAAGAACTGCAACATCTGTACAGGAACATGCTTGATCCCGTCTGCTTATAATTGGGACTCGGCCGGCTGTCAAAATGTTACCAGTTAAATTAGTCGACTCGTCTGAGGTAGAAGATATTTGGCTTCCATTAAATTTGTTCGTTTGGAGGGTTGCATTCTCTCCTTTTAGGGAACATTTTTATTTCTCAAGGAAATTAGCAGGCCTGAATATAAATAAATAAATCATGTGATCTCCGACCTTTACGGTTCCAAGGTCCGTAGGCTATCAATCACAGCCTCGTTTTCATTCGCTCAACTTCAATATGGTCGAACCTGGCTGTAAGGTGTAGGCCTACACACACACACACACACACACACACACACACACACACACACACAAATGGTTCTTCAGTGGTTCTTCAGTGTTTACCATAAGAACCCGCTAAGCCCCTTTATAGTTCTTTAAAGGATTAGGTCTCATAGTTTAGTTCGGGGAAAGGATTAAAAAAAGACATTAAAGTACAATGTAGTTCCAGATCCAGAAAATAACGTGGTTTTTTATAATATATTATAATATAATATTATATTATATTTTAAACAATGATTACTAGCTACATTAGCATAGAACCAACTTTAGCCACGGGAAACACAGTTTGAAATCTAACGCTATATATATATACATACATAAAAACGCACTTTTGAAATAATGTCGTGTTCATAATACATAATCTCCTTACACGTGAATATTGAGCGTTTGGATGGCGTCTGAAGAGCTTGTGGGGCTGGAGCTGCTAGGGTTTTCAGCACTCTGGACAGCGCCCGCACTTGCAGCTCCGCCACTGCTGAGAGAGTGCGCTTATACTCATACAGACTGCCATAAAACACCAGTCAAGAAAAAACATGAATGGACCCGATATATTTCACTACTCTTGATTTACAGCAGTTGCCCCCGTCTAGCGATTTTCAGTTGACTTGATAACCTCCAGTGACGCGCGGCTCTTTTGCACGATCTGACATCTTTACTCACAAATAGCCCCCATTCACATCTCTCTGACGTCCATCTACCTCTGACGAAACCTGCTCCTATAAGATTCACAGTAAGTTTGGCTGACTCGGAAATGTGCTGTACTGCTCTTCTCCTGAGGCGATAGTTGGGCTCTGTTTTGCACTGTTGGAGGCAGTTGAGTGGCTGGCGGCTGATTCACAAAGGTGAGGCACTTTTCGTATGACGTTGAACTTAGAAATAGTTGGAAATCCTCGGAATTAAATTAAATTTTAAAAAAAAAGTGACTGAAAGACTATTAAGAAATTCTAAATTCTAAATTCTACATCTTTGTGTTTACAAGTGAAATAGTCTGATTTTTTGTAGCTCTGCCTTCTTTTCTTACATACCTCTTATGGTCTCTTGTCCCTAGGTCTCAATGAATTTCGGTTCTTTAGAGATACAGCGACTTTAGCAGAGAGAAGATGAACATCCATGTGGAGGGGTTGGTGGCGATTGTCATCTTCTACTTGCTGATCCTTCTAGTGGGAATCTGGGCAGCATGGAAAAACAAGAATTCCGGCGTGATGGAGGGAGTTGATCGCAGTGAGACCATTATGGTCGGCGGAAGAGATATTGGATTATTTGTCGGCGCATTTACCATGACAGGTGAGTTTTAGAGAGAACTAATTAAAAAAAGCGTTTTACTGTATTTGTATATAACATGAATGGATTTTTGAAATTTTATTTATTTATTTATTTATTTAAATGTTTTACATCTTTAAAGATTTAGTTATCCAACAAAAATATACTGCCTGTAAGAAAAAAAGGGCTAAAATCGTGATGAGATGATGTCTTTGTCTTTCTACATCATTAAAGTAGACAATTTGTAGGCCTAAATGATATTATGTAGTCAACTTAAATTTTATTTTATTGCTAATTATAAACTGCTATTTCGTTTGGTTTTGTATTTTTTTCTTCACTTGAATGGTCCTGTTTGCTATTATAACATATAAACGGAATACAAAATACACATACATACAAATGTGTGTATATACATGCATACATACATACATACATACATACATACATATATATATATATATATATATATATATATATATATATATATATATATATATATATATATATATATATATATATATATATATATATATATATTCCATTAAGCAGGTATTGTACATACAGGCACTGTTACTAATTATTTAATGAATTTAATGAACATGATACAATGAACTTGAACAGTGAACAATACTCAAACATTTTTAATCTCATGTTAACAATGTTAACTAACATCATTAATATATATATAAATATAGTTTCAAGACCAGTCAGATTAAATGTCCTCTCTCATTCCAGCAACTTGGGTCGGAGGGGGTTATATCAACGGCACAGCAGAGAATGTGTATCTTCCCGGATACGGCTTGGCATGGGCACAGGCTCCCTTTGGATATGCGCTCAGTCTTGTTGTGGGTATGTTGCATGTGTATGCAGCTTTGTATAAACATATGTTCAGTGTTAAAGTTAGCAGAACTCGAAGCATATATCTGTCAAACATATAATATTTGAATTGATTCATGTCAGGTGGCCTTTTCTTTGCAAAACCCATGCGCTCCCGGGGTTACGTCACCATGCTTGACCCCTTCCAGCAACTGTATGGAAAAAGGATGGGTGGTCTGCTATTCATCCCTGCACTAATGGGGGAAATGTTCTGGTCAGCCGCCATTTTATCTGCCCTTGGTAAGAAAAGAGAGGGAAACGATATCTTAGAAAGACACAATCAGTAAATTTGCAAGTTCTTTCATAATTGTATTAGGAAATATTCAATAAATACTACAGTAAAGCTTTAATTAAACAAACTTTGTATGCATCACAGGGGCCACATTGAGTGTGATCATCGACATCGACATCAACATGTCTGTGATTATTTCGGCTCTTATTGCCATTTTCTACACACTGGTGGGAGGACTTTACTCAGTGGCTTACACTGATGTCGTCCAGCTCTTCTGCATTTTTTTAGGACTGGTAAGGTTTCACAGAACCACACGATGAATTCACTGAAGGCGTAATTCTCCCCTTAATTCATGTCTGCGTGTCTTCAGCAGCACAGAACACTCTGTGATTTATCAAAGTGGCTGTTTGCTGTGAAGTTTTGACAGTAACGGCTCATTAACCACCCTTCATAGAAACACATAATAGGAATAAAGAAGCAAAAGAAGCGAAAAGAAGAAATCAAATATTTATCCTTCTTTGAATTATGTATTAATTGCTTTTCATTAATTCATTTTATTTATTATTACATCATTCAATAAAAATAATAATTAATAAAAAATAATAATACAACATTATCAACTGAACAGAATTCATAATTAAATTGATGTGGAAATTTCAAAATCTATTTGGCTGGTTTTCACTGTTACACATTATGATAAATTAAGAGTATTACAATGTTATAAGTGGTTAGTTACATAGTAATAGAATGGAATATGTTCTCTTCATAGTGGGTGAGCGTCCCTTTTGCACTCTCAAACCCAGCTGTGTCAGACATCGGAGTGACAGCAGTGAAGCAGCTCCATGCTAATCAGACTGCATGGCTTGGGAAGATAGAAAGCCCTGACAAATGGATGTGGGCTGACAACTTCTGCCTTCTGGTGAGTGGACAACCCACTGTAGCATGATGGGATGGAGACACAATGATTTTGCCAATGGAGAATTGTTGATTCTGAAGGGCCAAACCTAATTTCTCACTTTAGTGAACAATGCAGTCATTCGTAGGGAGGAAAACTAAAGAAGTCCTAAAGAAATGGGGAGAGAGAGAGATTGAATAAAGTATAATTCTTGTCCAGACATGTCACTCTTCTCCTGTAGGTTGCCATATTTAGATTAGCTTTAACATTTATAGTGTTATAATGTACTCTTGATGTTATGTATCTGAATCATGCTGTCTGGTGTCTGTATTTACAATGACGTTTCTGTTTCTAGATGTTGGGGGGGATTCCCTGGCAGGTGTATTTTCAAAGGGTTCTTTCTGCCTCTTCAGCTAGCTATGCTCAAGTCCTCTCCTTCCTGGCTGCCTTTGGTTGTATCATCATGGCTATTCCCTCTGTCCTGATCGGAGCCATAGGTGCTTCCACGGGTAAGATTCCCCTCCCCCTCACAATGACATCTCTTATCTAGTGATATGTACGCCGACACAAGGGCAATAATCTCTCCTTTCCTGCACCAGGATCATTATAGTTATCATCATGTTTTTACTAATATACTGAATTAGTTTTATATTTAGTTTTATATTTTCTGTTTTCATTTGAAGTTAAAGTTTTAGTCATTTCGTTAAGTTTTTTTATTATTATTATTAATATTCTTTTGTGTGTATGTGTGTGTGTGTGTGTGTGTGTGTGTGTGTGTGTGTGTGTGTGTGTGTGTGTGTGTGTGTGTGTGTGTTTTAATATAGTTTTTATTAATTTTTTTAATTTCAGTTTTTGTTATTTTAGTACATCAACTTTTTTGTACTATTCAAGCTTTTTTATATCTCATTTTATTTCAGTTAAAATTCAAATAAAATTGAAATATTTCAGTTAAAAGCAAACAACTTTTTATGGTTTTAGTTTAGTTAATTATAATAACCCTGCTCCAGCAAAATATAATTTTATTGTTATTTATAGTATAACGATCCAATAAATTGCTGAAGCAAAATCAAATCCTGTCCTGCATTTTTTGTTTTTTTCCTTTTTTTCGTGGATCTACGTCACAGTAGGGTACTTTTTTCATGTTGACTTAATTAACAGCATATGTTTTTTGTTGTTGTTGTTGTTGTTTTCAATAAAGGAAAAGCAGTTGCAAACAAAGTCATCCAAGCAGTCTAATTAGTCTGATTTACAGGCTGTATCCACTTAAAGATCACTAGATCTGTCTGAGTGCTAAATAAATTAATAAATAAACAAATAATAAAAAATAAATAAAAACAACCAGAAGGCTCACTATTTCAAGAATAAAAACTTCTTAATATGGCTTCAGCGTGGGACACTTTAGTTCAGAAATCTTTCCTTAAACAGATAATACAAAAGTGCTTTTAATTATACACTAATTATGTTGTTTTTCCCCTCTAAAACATGCCTCACACCCTCACCCTAAATAATTATTCACAGCTCAGCCAAATTAAAAATGTGCATCAAAGCATTTTTCATATTGTTTCCTGTATATTATGTTTCCTTGTCCTAAAGCCTTAAACCATTTTCCCTTTGAGGATGTACTGTATTTAGTATATACTGACAGTAATTCTAATTATGTAATCAGTTATTTCTGATTATTGGGGGAACAGTCTGTTTTGCTATGGTGTGTTGTGGGAGGTGTTCTCCAGGCTGTATCAGCCCCGGGTGGAAACCATGTTCCCTTCAGATCACTAAAGAAACGAGTAAATAACAACAGCTGGTCTCCCTCATATATTATTAACAGATTATCCGTTTAACGATGTGAACCCAGTAAATATTACATCTGAGGGAGGCACACAGCACCCAGATTTAATCAACAGACTTTCAGCATCAAAGACACAGCAGACACATATTATTTAACTGATTGGGAATAACAGTCTGATTAGTCAAGGTTGTTTGCTTTTGGATTTTAAGTAAAAATAATTTAAAATAGAATGTTTGAGTTTCATTCGACATGTATTCAACTCATGTATGATGCAAAAAAAAAAAATATATATATATATATATATAATATAATTATGCTGGTGGTTATTACACAGTATATATTAAATGTGTTCTACTCCACAGATTGGAACCAGACAACCTATGGGCCAATTTCTCCCATGCAGAGGGACCAGTCTGACATGATCCTACCGATCGTGCTACAGCACCTGTGCCCATCCTACATCTCCTTTTTTGGTCTGGGGGCAGTTTCCGCTGCAGTGATGTCATCCGCTGACTCATCCATCTTGTCGGCCAGCTCCATGTTTGCTAGGAACATCTACCAGCTCGCTTTCCGGACGTGCAATACTGCAAAAAAAAATGTCAATTCTTCCATTACAAGTCTATATTTAACCATTCTTAAAAAAAATAAAAAAAATACTTCACTTGAGAAGGAGTATAAAAAAACCTTTACTTGACAAGCAAAATCTCACACAAAAAAAAAAAAAAAAAAACAGACACTAGAAAAAAAAAAAAAAACTTTTTTTTTTTTTTTTTTTTTTTAAAATTCAAAGGAAAGACATTTTTTTTTTTTTTTTTTTTTTTTTTTTTTACCCCACTGGTAGATATTTGTTCTTGTTTTAAGAATAAAGTCATTACATTTTGATAATTGTTTTAGAAAATAAGAATTCTATTTTTACAAGTAAATGTATCTTCACTGTAAGAAAAGTATTTTCTTTATTGATTTGCAGGTGTTTTACCTGTATTGTATTTGTGTTGCATTGTGTTGTGTTGGATTTTTGTCTAAATGTGGAGTCATATTTTGAAGGCAAAAAGGATGATTATGACATAGTGATGTATGAAGCACAGCTCACACAGAAGTCACTTTCAGTCCAAGCAGCTTTCTGTTGGACAGCAGAGAGAATTTGCATGACTAACTTTAATGAAAATCTGTGACCGGAAAACATAAAAAACAAACTCAAACACACTAACTCTCTCTCTCTCTATTTGTACCGGAAAACATGACAAACATACTGAGCTAGAACACCTCTCTCTCTCTCTCTCTCTCTCTCTCTCTCTCTCTCTCTCTCTCTCTCTCTCCCACTCTCTCTCTCTCTCTCGTGTTGGAAAACGACTATAAAAATAAGAAATGCATACTAATGCATGTATAAAGTAATATAGGTCACCCAATAATAACAATAATCAGTCATCATGTACTTACACAAATGTCATTCAAGAACCGTATTACTCTGTTTATTCTGTGAAACACAAAAGAAGATATTTAGCAGATTGTCTCAGCTGTTGTTGTCCATATAATGAAAGTCAATAGCAATCAAAACAACTGTTTTTTAGATGCTTCACAACAACATTAGACCCCACTGACCTTTATTGAATGAAAAAAAGTGGGTGTCAGTTATTAAAAACCTGAATATTAATCAACTCAATCAAATAGAAATTTGTAGTTTTCTTATATCCTGTATCATTTTATTACCGCTCTAATTCTCATCTTATCTTTGTACTGACTTCAAGGCTTCCGACCGTGAGATAGTATGGGTCATGCGGATCACTATTTTTGTGTTCGGGGCTCTTGCGACAGCCATGGCTCTCCTGACTGGGACCGTTTATGGTTTATGGTACCTGAGCTCTGACCTGGTCTACGTCATCATCTTTCCCCAACTCCTCTGCGTTCTTTTCGTCCGTGGCACGAACACCTATGGCTCAGTGGCTGCATACATCTTTGGATTGATCCTGCGAGTTGGTGGAGGGGAACCATATCTCAAACTGCCTCCATTCATCTACTACCCTGGATGGACCATTGAGGAGAAGGTCCATCATGTGACCAAGGAGGTGGAATACCTGGTGTTGCAGAGGTTTCCCTTTAAAACTGCTTCCATGCTGGCTTCGTTCCTAAGCAATGTGGCTTTCTCACACCTGTTTAAGTACCTGTTTGAGAGTGGCACTTTGTCGGCTAAATATGATTTCATGGATGCAGTGGTGGCCAAGCACAGTGCCGAAATAATGGACAAGACCACTCTGGTGAACAAGAACATCATTGGGCTGAATGAAATGGCCCCAGTCAAGCCAAGACTTAGTGTTACTTTAGCTGCTACCTTCACCAGGAAGGAAACCCTGACCGAAGAGGAGGACTCCAGCCCAGAGTCACCGAGTCATGAGAACAAGTAGAGACCTTGTGGACAATCCTGAGAAGACTCTCTAGTGGTTCCATAATGTGAAGGACAAGGCTTCACCCAATAAGTAAAGACATTTTAGATTTTAATTACATAATTAATTCACTCCACACATCTTTTCTGGAATTTCCATCACTTCTTTCAGTGGGGAATGGGACAGCAACTGAAACTCTATGAAAATGGTAAAGAGAAAAGAAAACAGCAGTAATTCAGGTGGTTTGAGTAATATTAGGGAAAAAACTGACATGATGGCGTTACTTACCCTGAGAAGCTCAACTGCTGATGGTATGTACAAACCATGAGTGACTCTCCTTTCCCTTCTAAAGAAAATGTTGAGATACTGTGATAATCCTTGAGAAATAATCATATTAAAAGGTAAGTTCACTCAAATATGTTCTGTCATCATTTGCTCAACCTCATGTCATTCCAAACATGTATGACTTTATTTCTTCTGTAGAACACAGAAAAATTAGTATTATTATTTTCATCCATACAGTCAAAGTCAATGGGCTTCAGTGTTAAAAATAGCACTGTTCTGTGTAACACTGTGTTCTACAGAAGAAATAAAGTTATACATGTTTGGACAATCCATGAAAGGACCCTATTGACTTTCATTGTGTTGACAAAAAAGCAGTTGAAACATTCTTCAAAGTATCTTTTTGTGTTCCACAGATGAACATACGTTTCAAATGATGACAGAATGTCCATTTCTCTGTGAATTGTCCCTTTAATTTCTTGTATCTGGACACAGATCAGTCCAGATTTGAAAATGAAAAAAAAAATAAAGAAAATTTAGCAGTGATTATAATATATCCAATCATAGCTATATATTAATAAATAATAGGTGTAGATTCATGTGTCAGGCCATTACTTGCGTCAAACACCCATGATACATATTAGTGCAGGTTATCCCGTCATCCTATCATAAAAAAATCAAATGTAGCTAAACGGTTATATGCTGTTTCATAAATATGTAATTATTTAACAGGTGATGTGCTTCCCATCTACAAACTACCTTTAACAACTGTGACATAAGTGCATATGTGGCAAATGTCTTTTTCATGTACATAGTGCAATATTAAGATGGCCAGGAAAACAAAAAACATGGAAAAAATATATATAATCTTGTAATCGAATTTAACTAGCTACATTGATTGGATGGGGATGATTGGACATTATGCAAACCTGGTCGTCACTTTGTTGTACTTGAAAATGAATGTAGCTGCAGATGATTTACCAGATGTAATAACCTATGGGGTCTGTGCTGTGTAATTTTTTGTGATTTGACAGGTCATTCATATGTCAAAAGGAGTCATTGTACCTGGTTCTAGAATGAACCAACTGCTGTGTTGTTGGTTTTAGTGATACAGAATTTTTTGTTATGTGTGTATTTATACTCCAGTGAATATAAATGTCCAGTATTCCATTAAAATGTAAAGTATCACTTTATCATTCTGTATATATATATATATATATATATATATTATATATATATATATATATATATATATATATATATATATATATATATATATATATATATATACATTTATTTATTTGGATGGGTTGGAGCCAGCAACACAAATCTATATTTATTTATTAAATGTGGCCTACAGATTAAACATAGGATTATTCAAAGATAATAAATTTTATTGTTAAGACTTTCATAGTCGTGTATTATTTCAAAGTTGTACAGTCCACAAAAACTCTAAGTAATGAGGCATTTTCCATTTTGTTCAAATTCATCATGAAAAAATGTGTTTGATTACCATTTTTGTTCCTGTTTCTAATAGCAAACCCAGTCTAATGCCATTTCGCAACCCGAAACGATCTGCAGAATGCTGTAGAGCCAATGACCAGTTACGAAAAAGCGCATGTCTGAAAACGTGACAATTTATGACGTTAACTCTCTTCAACTTTCAATGTCACTGTTAAGAGACGGCACTCTAAAAATAGACAGTACGTTATTTACATTAAGTGCTCTGCTGGTCTTAGTGGGGCGGGGCAGGGGTAGTTGGGTGAAAAAGGCGGAGGGAAGTGAAGATGGGGGTTGGGCCAGGCCTCTTATGCGTCTTTTCATATAACTGCGTCAATGTCCTGGGGGTGGGCGATGACGCTGTTTTTGCCCCACCCAACCATGTCCCGAGCTTGTCCTCTATTTCGTCCTTGCTGTCCAAAATTTAATCCCATTATATTGTTTAGGCTGGATATGCCAGAAATCCTATTCACAAAAGAACAGCGAAGAGCACTTGTGGTGATTAATAATCACCGCAATTGGGCGGTACTTTTAGCTTTGCCAAAAGTCAAGCCATTTTTATCCTTCCAACTGAGGAGGTGTCTGCGCCCATCTAAGGTATCTGGAAAAACCTCAATGACTATTTACTCACCAAAGGATAGAGTTTGAACACCTTTCATGGTTAGCAATTTAGTTGCATCCTGTTGTCAATGCTCGTCCGGGATATCTGTTTTAGATTTCTTCATATGTGGGCAGTCTCTGGTTTTCTTGGTGATCACGTCTCTGCTTACAAATCAGCAATGAAATGCTTGAGGTTCAAGAATCTCAGCTGAAATATGGTGCATCTAATTGAATCAGCCTAAGTGAGGGACATTTGTCCTCTCTCATGGTTCAATCGATCAAATCTCCCACAACAACGGTTCAGGGCGCAGTCTGTGACGGAAATTTGCAGGCAGCGTTCATCACGCCTGTCATTATTTATTTGAACAATTTCCTTTAGTGTAAATCAGCAAAGGGTACAGATAGTCTTTTATTAGTACTACTTAAAAGAATGAGAAAACAACCTCAACACACAAAGCTTCAAAAACCCCAACTGCGCCAGTGAGAATTTCCTTTTATTTCTATTCTTCATTAAGTGGCTACATGGTCCCCAGTGTGCTGTAGAATATGATCTTTGGACACGCCTCCTCTGGAGCCTCAGCTGTACTTCTCTTAATGCCAGAGTCTTCATGTATCTGTCAAGAAATCATCTCCCTATTGAAGGAGGCAGGTGTAATCAGATTGGCTCTCATTAAACCTGAGGGAATAATTGGGCATGCTGGGAAATAGAGTTTTGGGCTTTACCAGAAGACAGTAGGTATAATGCAATGAGAAAGATAAGATACTACAGACAAGTTAAAAAATTAGCAGAGAATTGTTTACTTTTGACTTTCCTAGACAATATTTAGTACTAAAATAAAATGTAAAAAAGGCCAGTGTCTGTGTCATAGTGACACGTTTTATTTATTTATTTTTTTTTTAATTTTTTTTTTTTTAACAGTGTCATTGTTACATGGTAATAACAGTAAATTATGCCTGATTACAAGCAACTAACCCTAAACTAGGTATGTGGTGTTAATTAATAACTCTATTTTACTAATTTGTGTAATTACTTTGTAACAAGTACACCTTACAATAAAGTGTAACCAAAGACTTTTGTATCTAAGGAGCAATGAAAGACTAATATATAATGTAGGATGAAAGTGCACATTACTCATTCATTAAATGTTCATAAATATTGGAGTAAATTGTACTTCTGCAACTAAAATAATTGTTTTTTTGTTTTTTTTTTGAAAACTCTCATCCAGATTCATAAACACTCAAACACACAAACCTGAGATTTGGTAGTTAAATATGTACAGTATGTTACTTAATTTCAAGCAATTGTAAATACATGCAAATGAGACTTATTGGCCATATGCTTCACAAAAATAATAAAAAAATAATAAAAAAGTGTTAAGACAAATACTGCTGGCGTTCAGAATTATAGTAACCTGTAATAAAAAATAAAATGGACTGTGCAGTTGTTTTCAATCATTTTTGTTTAGCAGTGATTTTTTTATTTTTTTTTTTACTTGAACACAAAACATTTGGATGTTTTACACACTATGTGTAATTGGGAGCAGGTGTTGATGTTTCTTGGTACTGACTTTTGGAAAATCTGAAAATCTACATCAGGACAGCTTTACAAAAAAATCTACACACAAAAAAAATTATAATAATAACAATAATAATTCTGCTCATGTTTCATCAATGAAACGTGTTAGCAACACCTGTTATGATCATGTTTCACTGATGAAATATGATGTATCATTAGTGAAATGTGATTGTGTGCATTCTTCAATTTCTTAAAAAATCTGCATAAAGTTTACTTTAAATTAGGGATGCCACTGATGTTCATCAATAATATACAATAAAAATAACACCAAAAAAAATAACCATAAATATTATTTTTTGACTTTGGAGAGCAGCTTGTTGAGAATCTTTGAAGGTAATATGTAAATGGCCATAAAGCAGCACTATGACTGTTTGCCGAGTAATATTTCCTCACAATATTTACTCCCTGAAGATCTGGAATGTCATCATAACACGCTTTACATGGATGCGTCCTTTTCCTGCGACCAAACATCTTTCTTTTTTCCACTTGCTCTTTCTTGTTTCAGACAGCAAAGTCATCTGTGGTGACAAAGAACCCTTTTTTTGACATGGGTCGACTAGAACAAGCGACCCTGAGGACACATCAGTATCAGACATGGCTGTCAGCAATAGAAGCTCTAGGCTAGATTTGGCAAGTGGGTTTGCTGTTGGAAAATCTTTATTGCTAGCTTTTTAAAAGTCTTGATCACTTAGCTGGTGCATTTAGATTAGATTAGATCAAACAGGTTGATGTTCCTAAAAAGGTAGTATATTTATGATTGTTCAATATCTGAAAGAACGGCTGTGAATTTAAAGGACCCAGAGGAGGAATACAGACATTAAAATATATTACTCCTCAGGGATCACTTTACTGACTCATACTTCCCCTCTCTTCCTCCATGTCTCGCCATCTCTCAAATCTTTGAATAAAAACCTGTCCCAACCTGTTCCGCTGTCATCCTGATGACGCAGCTTTTCTCTGCAAACCTCCCAGCTGACAATCACATGGCAATGTCATACATGATTTGTGTTACATAAAACACCCACAAAGAAAAGACACAGCCACTCTTTCACAAAGCACAATCCATGAGGTAACATCCCCAAACCCTTTATTTCCACTGTCAACCACATTCTTACAGTGTCTTTTCAAAGTGTCACTGGCACAACACTGAAAATGTCTTTCTAAAGAAATTTCCAATGGAGAAAAACATGGATGTTGTAAAAAAAAAAAAAAAAAACGGGTTATTAAAACAACAAAAGAATATGTAACACTGTAAAATCATCAGTGTATGGACAACAATAATAATAATAATAATAGTAGTAGTAACAAAAGCACTTTTTAAAAGATATTTTTCAAGATATCTTTACCACACGAGAAAGTCAAACAGGTTTGGAACAAAATGAAGGAGGGTAAATCATTTAAAAAAAATTTGATGAACAATAGAGCCCTTTGCACACAAACTGCATGTTTATACTGTCATATTTTATTAAATTAAATATCATTTAGTTATATTAAAGGATTAGCACACTTCCAGAATAAAAAATTTCAGATAATTTACTCTCACCCATGTCATCAAAGATGTTCATGCCATTCTTTCTTCAGTCGCAAAGAATTTAAGGTTTTTGAGGAAAACATTCCAGGATTTTTCTCCATATAATGGACTTCAACAGTAGCCAACGGGATGAAGGTCCAAACTGCAGTTTCAGTGCAGCTTCAGAGGGCTCTTAAAGTTACACAGCTCTTACAGTTTTTTATTTTAACCAAAATGTTCGTCTTGAACTAGCTCGACTTCATGCATTACATAGTCACGTTGGAAAGGTCACACCTGACGTTGGCGGAAGTACCGACCCAGTGTTTACTAAGCGGACATGCAAAGAAATCAAATGTCCTTTACAAAAAAAGGTAAAACAACGATGTCGGATGATTTTGAAGTTGGAGGAGATGAAAATGAGATGGATGTTTCGCTCTACCCTACTTATTTGAACCAGAGTACACAGAAAAAGAGCTAACCGCACTTGACCTTTCCAACGTGATTACATACTGCATGAATTTGCAGACGTGCATCGCGGAGCTAGTGTAAGACATGCATTTGTGGTTAAAAAGTATATTATTTTTTTTATTTTTTTTTTGAAAATGAAAGATCGTTTTGCTAGATAACACCCTAATTCCTTGGCTGAGATCGTGTGTTGATGCTGCACTGAAACTGCAATTTGGACCTTCACAACCGTTTGGCCACCACTGAAGTCCATTAGGAGAAAAATCCTGGAATGTTTCCTCAAAAAAAAAAAAAAAAAAAAAAAATTTTCTTTGCGATTGAAGACAGAAAGACATGAACATCTTGGATGACATGGGCATGATTAAATGATCAGGAAATATTTATTCTGGAAGTGAACTAATCCTTTAAACATTGCATCTGTTCTGACTAAGGTCTACTAAAATGACTGATTCATGGAGATTCTTTGTTTTGAACCAAAAGACAATGATATAAATCTGCTATTTTTTTTTTATTTTTTTTAAAACAATCATTAATTTAGTTATAATCATATTTAAATGCATAAAGTGATGATAACCCATTTTTTTATGATGCAGCAGATTCCTTCCATCTCTGACGTAAAAGTGTATTATCTCATCTCTTTCGTTTACTCTCAGCCAGCAGGGCGACTGAGGACTATTTATGTGTTCCTTAAGTGATGGCCTCTATAATGTAATTGCTGGACATCTAATTGAAAAATGGAGGCAGCCAAAGAGAGAGAAGGGGGCGGAGGGGAGGGAGGGAAAACAAAGAAAGAACGGGGGATTAAAGAATGGAGGGATAAGGGAGAGAGGGACTAATTTAGAAAGATAGAAAGAGAGTGCAAGTTAGACAGACGAACATAAAGGCACGTGAACACACACACACAGACACACATACTCGCCACCGGCTCTATTTCTCTCAGTAAGTCTCAATGGTTCTAGATTAGATGAGTGGGCCTTTATCTCATCCCCTTTAGCAAAGCCAATAATTGCAGCGTGTGACACATACAGCACGGCATAGTCCCAGCAGTACATGGCAGAGGAATGAGACAGGGTCGATTCCACAATTCTCAGCTATGGCCTCAGAGAAACACAATCTGACATGAGATCTATAAGAGCCATTTTAGCTTGAATGTACCTGATTTATCAAAATCTTGTATACTTGTTAAGCTCTTTATTAATGATGCTGAAATAGCATGTTTGATCAAATGTCAGCCAATCACACCCCTTATACTGCAGAACACTTATGCACAAAAAATCATATATCGTCCTATCGTATAATCCTATACGCATACATATTGGCCATAAAAGTGTCCTCAATAGGAAAAAATATTTGAATAAAATGTATTTAATTAAGGAGGGCAAATGTAATTTAAAGTGAATGTGTCAAGTTATTATGTATTCAACAAGGTGCTTGAAACATTCCTCCGAGATTTTGGTCAATATTGATACACAGGTGCTGCAGATTTGTTAGCTGCACATCCATAATGTGAATCTCTCTTTCCACCAAATCCCAAAGGTGTTCTGTTAGAATGAGGTCTGTGACTGTGGAGGCCATTTGAGTAAAGTGAACTCACCGTCATGATCATGAAACCAGTTTGAGATTATTTGAGCTTTGTGTCATGGCACGTTATCCTGCTGGAAGTAGCTATAACACGATGAGTACACTGTAGTCAGAAAGGGATTGACATGGTCAGCAACAAACTGGTAGGCTGCGGAACTTAAACAATGCTCAGTTAGTACTAAGGGACCCAAAGTGTGGCAAGAAAATATCCCCTAGCACACCAGCAGCAGGCTGAACCGTTGAGACAAGGCAAGATGAATCCATGCTTTCATGTTGTTTACGCCAAATTCTCACCATCTGAATGTTGCAGCAGGAATGGAGATTCATTAGACCAGACAACATTCAATCTTCAATCTGCTATTGTCCCATTTTGGTGAACCTGCATGGCAAATTGTAGCCCTAGGTTCCTGTTGATGACAGAAGTTTATTAGCTTCAAGGTTCAACATGTTCTGAGTTACCGTTGCCTTTCTATCAGTTCAAACAGTCTGACCATTCTCCTCTGACCTCAGGCATCAACAAGGCATTTTTACCCATAGAACTGCCACTCACTGGATAGTTTCTCTCTTTTTTTTTTGGACCATTCTCTGTAAACCCTCGTGATGGTTGTATGTGAAAGGCCCAGCAGATCAGCAGATTTTTGGCTGATTAGATATTTGCATTGAGTATATATAGGGTCCTCTTTATGAAAGCATTTGTTGTTTTGTTTTGGTTTCTGCATGTAGTATGCACCACATGACTTTGATTTCTTGGGCAAATGTTTTTCAAATGTTATTATTATTAAATAATGTATAAGTCTTATATTTAAAAAATAAAAATAAAAATTGAAAGAGTTCTAAAAGATTGTGTTGCTTTTAACTTTTAATTAAATCTCTTAAAATTAAATTACCAACAAACAAACAAAATGTTTAAAAAAAAATGAATGTCAAGTCACTGATGGAAAAAAATAAAATAGTGTTATTGACAGATATGCACATTATTGGTTACAAAAGTGTGTTTCTAAACTAGTGAAAACTGGTCAAACTTTGGACTTGAGCTAAAGAATTAATTAGCTACATGATTTCCAGCTGGGTTATTTTGATATACTGATATATTAGAAGAACTGATATCCAACCATCATAACTGTTAGATAACATTGGTACAGAGCATTCATCTCATATTATATTGTCTTTCACGAGAAGTTCTGTGAGGCCTCTTGCTCATGCACACAAACACATTAATTTAATAGTAGGACTCTTGCCCTCCTCTTGTGAGATCCCTGTGCTGGGAACAGAAAGAAAACCCCTAAAGGCAACAAGCAGAGTCCATGTGCTGTTATTCAACACTCTGGAGCATATCACTTAGATGGGGGGTGGGCCATCTGAAGAAATTCCAGTCAAACATGAAAGCTTTTGTGCTGTCTGAATGCTACAAACTTTGACCCCTTTAGAATAAACAAGTGCTTTTATCAGTGATTTGCACTTTCTATTCAAAAGACACAAGGCTTCCATAATATTTACAACCGGCAACACTTATTTCTAAAATGGACAGTGCACCTTGAAGTTTTTCCAGTAGTAGTGGATATGACGCACTTAGATCAAACACTTAATGAGAACATCCTTAGGGTTATTTCCCTTCATTGGCATGCTAGCCCACTCTCTCGGGGCAGAGAAAGCGTCTTGGAATGTGTATGAACGTGCGTATGTGTGTAGAGAAGCTTTTTACTGAGCTGTACGCAGGCCAGCAGATCCATTAGCACTGATTGAAAAGCGAAGGGGTTCAGCTGTAACCCTGAGAGAAGGTGAACAGCCCAAGCATTAAGAATGTCTATGAGAATGAAGACAGTGGCCATGGGAAAAGATGGAGAAAGCAGGAGGTCAGGGTTCAAATATGCTAAAGGTCAAGATTGAAATAATACATTAGATAAATTGTTTGTGCATTGACTTTTTATGTAACGTTAGGAATATGATGTATGTTTATTAACAATAAACATTTTACATATGTGTACAGTCATCATATCTTCATATGTACTGTAAGTCAAATTATTTGTATAGAATTTTCACAATGCACAATGTGTATTGCAGCTTTACAGAAAATCATACTGTTGTGTTTTTGTCAGCCGAACCCCTTAGACATAAAAAATATTTATTTGAAATACATTTGCATGTTTATAGTTCTTTGATGTTGATATTATTTATTAAATAATAATAATAATAATAATAATAATAATAATAGTTATTATTATTATTAAATGATAATAATTATATTTCATTGTAATGATTACAATTATTATTATTTATAATATATTTTTTTAATTAGTTAAAACAACAATAACTATTATTGTTGTTGTTGTTGTTGTTATTTTAACTACTTATAAAAATATTGGATAATTATAATAATGAAATGCACATATGACAATGCAATTATTTTATTCAATTGCAGCCTTTGACTTGATAATATGATATAATTCATTAATTATTAGCGTTTCATCAACTAGGAAACCCTGGTAAAGCATATAACAGTTCCAAGGAGATTTGGGAACACATCGAAGCAGCACATTAGTTGTCATATAGGGTATGGCTTTAAATTTCAATTGGTTACATCTCTAAATTTAGGCAGAATTACAGTAATGAATGCATCGTCCAACAATCTACTCCCCTCAGCTCCCTTGCATGAGGAATGACATCTTCTAAATATAGCTCAAATACTCCAATGCACCACTCATTACCATCAGTCTCATTTTGATTACCCCTGTTCTACAAGAGAAAAGGATTTCAAGATGTCTAAAGTAAGACATAATAAGACACTGTTGATTTAAAGGGATAGTTCAACCAAAAATAAACATCTACTCACCCGTGGTGTCAGGCAGGATGTGCATGCTACTCTTTTCAACAGAATGAAGGTGAATGGTAACCTTGAGCTTTCAATACTAAAAATGCTCGGGGTTGTAACATACTTGAGTAATTAATTTTACTTGACTACTATACTTAAGTATTATTTTAGAGGATTTGTACTTAATTCATGTACTATTTAAACTGACTACTTGTACTTTTACTTATTTACATTTCTGAAGAAAAAACAGTATTTTTTACTCCTTACAATGTTATTTCAACTTGAAAAGTAAACTGATTAAATTTTTGCATTTTTATTTTATCTTACGCACACAAAAAATGGTAAACGGAAGCTCAAACGTGCACACTTGATATGTAAGAACCAATAATCTTTGTTTTTGTGCATCAAGCATATGTGTTCCAGTTTCAGTTATAACTTTCATCAAGGACATTTCTGTCTTCAAATATTTGACATCAAATCTGAGAAAGCATATTGAGGTAGCAAAGTTTATTCATTATTTATTCTTTTTTTTTTTTTTTTTTTTGCGTTATGGCCAATAACTGTCTGTGTAATATATTGACTGAATGCACAAGATTGAATGCAAATAAAATCAGTGATGAAAATTCAAATTAAATTCAAATTAAATTCATGTTTTGGTGAGGATGACTGTTTTGTCATTTTAGTGATGTTCTTTCCAGGGAGTGAATAAATAATATTATAATGATATATTGAGTAACAACTAGGACTGTCAATTAATTATTTTTCATTCTAAATAATTGCATGATTTCTCATTAATTAATAAGCCACACATAATTATATATCAGTATTTGCTGAAAAAAAAAATAAAAACTCTAAATGCCCCAAATAAACAATTAAAATTTGAATTGTTATTACAGACACTGGCATTGAAAAGACGACATGAAAAGTTGCTTTTTCAAAAGGTTAATACTGTATATTTAAATTTTGTGTCTCTCCTCATTAATTTAACACAATTACTTGTATTCTGTTTTCATGTTTCTGGCCTCTGCATCACCTGTTGCTCTTTAAATGCGATAGTCCACCCAAAAATGAAAATTCTCTCTTCATTTACTCAACCTCATGCTGTCCCACAAATGTATGTGTATATATATATATATATATATATATATATTATATATATATATATATTTATTTATTTTGTCTTGCTAGTCGGGGAACAGACACAGTCTCTATAGTGTGATATCTAGGTGAAAGAGTCTCTATGTGCTGAGAATTAACTGACTTCTGTGACATGGGTTTAGACAGTCTGTCTGCTTCCTGACCTGGGCCCCAGTTAGTCTAGTACAAACTCCAAGACTATGTATCATATTTCTAGAGAGAAGAGCAGCACCACCCCTGGAGGGATGAAGACCATCTCTTTTCAACAGGTCAGGTCTGCCCCAAAATCTTGTCCAATTGTCTATGAAACCTATGTTATTCTGCGGGCACCACTTACAGCGACTACAGTCTGCTATGTATCTCATTACCACGGTAAGCAAGGAGGGGACCAGAGCATATTAGTGTCTGACATCGTACTTGCAAGTTCACACACCTCTTTAATGTTATTTTTAGTGATCTCCAACTGGTGAAGTCGAACATCATTAGTGCTGATGTGAATAACAATCTTACTGAATTTACATTTAGCATTAGCTAGCACTTTTGCCAAGATGTCAGGCGCTCTGGCTCTCTATAAACACTGGACTATGGTGGCTGATGTCTCTATTTTCACAGTCCGTACAATAGAATCACCAATAACTAGGGCTCTTTCATCAGGTTTCTCAGTGGGTGCATCACTGAGTGGGGAGAAGCTGTTTAATGTTTTGATCGGAACAGAAGAGTGGTGTTTTGTCCCGCGACTATGCCACCTCACAGTCACCCAATCACCCTGCTGCAGGGGCTCTGTAACTGGAACCAAACAATGTACGGGACTCGCTAAGCTAGTCGCATCCAAAGCAGTATCTAAGGCCCTCACATTCTTATTATTCTCAATTAAAGTTTGGATGCATGTCTCTAGTTCTGAAATCTTCTCTGTCAGCCTGACTATTTCCCTGCATATTAACGCATATGAATCCCTCTCCGCTGATAGAGAAAGCTACACTATAGCTAGATGTGTCAAGCAGTGCAAGTGACAATAACAGGAGAAGCCATTACTCACTTACCACAGTTTCTGTACTTTCATTTATCTGTACTTTCACAGTTATCCGTAATTTGTTTGATGAACTGAACTTTGAGTCATTATTCACTTATATATCGTCCCTACAAATGGGCTTCCAAAGTCATGCATCTGAATATGCACATGCTCACATTTGGTGCATTGTTATTTTTCAGCTAGGAGAAACACAATGAAGTGTGTTTTCTTTGTTGTCAAACCTGGCATGAGAGGTCTTAACGTGCCATGTATGCATAGCTACAAAAGAGTTTTCAGAATTTTTGTTCAGTTTTTGTTAACAGAAAACTTCTGTTCTTACACTTAAGATGTGGTTATTTAGCATTGTTTGGCAAATTTTTGCAGTCTTTCCAGTCTTTTAATAGGAATTTATGCGATTGAGAATCTCATGTAAGGGAAATAATTTTCCATTCAGATTTTGGGTTCAGTGGGTTCATGTTGGATTGGCTGCATTGACCAAGAGAAAGCTACTTGGTTTGAAAGCAGTTTCTGTGTGAGCGGTGCTAAACACTGTTATAATGTTAATGACAAAATGGCTTTTTTTTTTGCCTGCAAAATTTTGCAAATATAATGGTACCTTAAGTGTTCCTTTGACTTTAGAAAGAAATCTGGAATACTTTTGTGGTGCTCTTTTGCTTTTTTGAGCAATCCTAGGTTACCATTCTCTTTCATTGTATTGAAAATGACACGGAGAACATTCTGCTAACCACTAACCCATAGGGCAAAAATATTTTTTTGACCAAAATATATTTTAAATATATATTGTAAACAGTGTGGATTCATAAACCTATACTATATATTATGGATTAATATAATATATTATGTAATATATATATATATATATATATATATATACACATACAGTACAGGTCAAAAGATTGGAAACATTACTATTTTTAATGTTTTTGAAAAAAGTCTCTTCTGCTCATCAAGCCTGCATTTATTTGATCAAAAATACAGAAAAAAGTAATATTGTGAAATATTATTACAACTCAAAATAATAGTTTTCTATTTGAATATACTTTAAAAAAAATTATTTATTCCTGTGATGCAAAGCTGAATTTTCCGCAGCATCATTACTCCAGCCTTCAGTGTCACATGTAACATCCAGTCTATCACATGATCATTTAGAAATCATTCTAATATTCTGATTTATTATGAGTGTTGGAAACAGTTCTGCTGTCTAATATATTTGATGAATAAAAGGTTAAAAAGAACTGCATGTATTCAAAATAAAACAAAAATTCTAATAATATATATTCTAATAATATATTTTCTTTACTATCACTTTTTATCAATATAACACATCCTTGCTGAATAAAAGTATTGATTTTATTTAAAAAAAAGAAAGAAAAAAAAATTACTGACCAGTAGTGTATATTGTTATTACAAAATATTTATATTTTAAAAACATAGCTTTTTTTATTATTATTCATCAAAGTATCCTAAAAAAGTATCACGTGTTCTGAAAAAATATTAAGCAGCAGAACTGTTTCCAACTTTGATAATGAATCATCATATTAGAATGACTTCTAAACGATCATGTGATAATGATCCTAAAAATTCAGCTTTCCATCACAGAAATAAATGATAATTTAAAGTATAATAAATTTAAAAACAATTATTTTAAATTGTAATAATACCTCACAATATAAAAAAAAAAATTCTGTATTTTTGATCAAATAAATGCAGGCTTGATGAGTACAAAGAAACTTCTTTCAAAACATTAAAAATAGTAATGTTTCCAAACTTTTGACCTGTACTGTATATATATATATATTATATATATATATATATATATATATATATATATATATATATATATATATATATATATTATACATTATGTCCAATGGCGTTATGTCCAATTTTTGTGAGGCAAGAAAATACCTTTCCGATTTAAAATTTATATTTGGCAAATACAAAATATATTTTAATCATATTTCAGACAATTCAATTACATTTAGATTGAACATATATATTAAAAAAATTAATTCTTAGATGTAAGTAAATGTAAGTAACTAAAACAAATTGAAAAATATTTACGTAAATTATATGAAATGTATTACTGTAAAATATATAAACATATACTGTATATGATAATATATTTTAAATGTATCCCTTTGTGTTCCACACCAGGAAGAGCAACATCGTTTTGGTGGGGAAACGTGGGGACTTTTTTGGGATGAAGTATTGCATAAAGATAATTTTTTAAAGCAGTAAATAACTATATAGGGTTTCTGGTGTATTCTGTGTTCCTGTTTTAATCACTGTGTTGCTTCAGCAGTTTAGACTCTAAAATGCCAAGACTCTCTTGAGAAGTGATGGAAGTTAATGTTGTGTGACTAACATCTCCCAGAGAGAGAAAGAAGGAAGGTATGAAAATACCACCTATAAAATACCACAGGAAGGCAACTGAAAAAATATTTTAAGCTTCATGGGGGACTTTCATGTCACCTTCTCTCAAATTTGACAGTTTGTGTAACTGAAAACACATTTATAATGTGGATTGCTTTTCTCTGAGATCCTACCTCAGGGTATACTTGCCTATTAGTTATGAGACTATACATCAAATTATGTTCTCTTCTTTTACGCAGTGCTCTCAATCAACCAATGCACAAATAAATGGTAGCCATAACTTAGCCCAACCAAAACACAAATACACACACATACACTCCCTATTGATTTAATGAGGACTCATTTACCTCCAAGCCACCGCAGCAGATAGACAGAGGAGATGCAGAAGAGGAAAGACAGATAAAGAACTGAAAATGTCAAGGCTGATTAGACTTTCATGTGTCTGCAGTAACACATAGACTGGATTGCATCCTGACGGAGACACTCTGTGCTGAAATTAACAGGCATCTCCAAATGGCAGACATCAGGGGGAAAAGGCTCTTTTCTCAAAGGGCAGAGGTCAATATGACTTAAAGCCAACAATAAAGGCTGAATACACTGTCAGAGTGAAATAGTAGGATGATATTTGTAACCGAGTGAGCTGTAATTCAAAGGGGTTTACGGTACTTCAGTGCCTTCTGTTTTGTGAGGCTTCATTTGACAAGCATGCACAGCTGATCAATGCTGCCCTCTGCTTTATGAGGATAGAATATAAGGATAATATTTTTCACACGCAAACTGGCAGGACAAACATCTGCACTATAAAATCAGGGTATGTCCAGCTGAGCCCTTCGAAGTATTTTATAGCTTTAGACAAAACACTAGAAAGAATAGAATAGTCATTAGGATATAAACTGCTGCAAAATATTCAGAATGTAGCTGAACATAAGAAATGCACATGCCATAATCTGTTTCTCAAGCCTTTGAACATGCAAACATCATGTCTGGTTCTGTGTAAAAACCAGAAGAAACACACCACAACACCAGCAAGTGATTGCTTATGCATGACCGGGCTAGACAGGAAATCACAGACAAATTTATTGGATTTTTCCATTTAAATGACAAGGGTTTGACTGGGAAAAAACAAACTGTGACGAGCGTCGAAGAGAAGATTGACATGTTGATATATCAGGGCAAAGAGTTACATTAAAATTCAGCCCACAGTCCATTGTGTCACCTGACATAAGGGTTTGATTGACTGTTAAGAGGAAGAGGGCATTCTGTGAGATTTTAAAAGATTGTTGGTGTCCAATAGGTTGCTGCTGACCAGTGAGCCTTCTGTACGTTTAATTTCAAGGCCCATATCAAACAATGTAAATATTTAATTTAAAACACACATAAAGGTGCACATGAAATCTAGTTATTTAAGCAACTAATGTCTTCACAGAACTATGACCATAACCCATAAATTGGTGTACACTGAATTATAAAATTGGCAGAAAAATAGCATTGCAACATAATTATAGTATAATTATAATAAAATATAATTATAGTAACTTGTTATATTAATTAACTGCATTATAATATAGTTATTATGAAATAGTTATCATAAATAAATTGCAATAATAACTATGGTTAAAATAATAGCTACAGTATAATAAGTATAATTACTCAGTTTTTTTTATTATTACCATTAATTAATTTAATTAAAGGGGTCATATGATGTTGCTAAAAAGCACATTATTTTATGTATTTGGAGTAATGAAATTTGTTTATGCAGTTTAAGGTTAAAAAAACACATTGTTTTCTACATAATGTAAATTATTGTTGCTCCTCTATGTCCCGCCTTCTGAAACATGTAGATTTTTACAAAGCTCATCATTCTGAAAAGCGAGGTGTACACTGATTGGCCAGCTATCCAGTGCTTTGTGATTGGCTGAATACCTCAAGCATGTGACAGAAATGTTACGCCCCTTACCATACTGTGATACCGAGTCCCGGTCAGAATACCGGCGTGACGAGACAAAAACAATAAAACCCATTACAAACAAGAAATTTGTTGCATCCAGTGGGGACATAATTACTGATTATATTGACTTATACTGTGTTTTTATGCGTTGCGTTGCATTGTGTATTGCACCACATAAACATAAAACCATGTCTAAAACCAGCACTACTCTACACTGCTTAAAACTTGCATTTGAATCATCATTGGCAAATTCTTTACATATAAAAAAACATACTTACAGGCTGTGAGTCAGAAGCACCAGACTGTCCTTGCCAAGTTGGAACCGCCCCACTTTATAGAAACATTTGAGCACAGACCCATTGTACTCTTCTCTCCCAGGATCAGGAAACAGTCCTCCATAAAATGTGCTGCACACATCTGAATATTTGGGTTGAACTGTTCTGGAACAGTGCTGTAAATACAACTTAACCACTGATTTCTAGTTGTGTCCTCTTTTGGAAGACCAAACAAAGTAGTTTAACTTTCAAAATGAAACACACAGTGTCACACACAGCGGGCTTGAGTGATCGGCCGGCAGGCTTGCGGCAACCACATGTGACGACCCCGGGCTGGACTCCGCTTAGTCCACGGTGAAAGCCTGAAATCAGGGGATCCACAGTGCGAAGTTGATGTATTTCCTCAGCGTCCCCACAACATGGCGGTGGCAACAACAGTATTACAGCGAGAATAAAAGTTACGCCTTCTTTCTTTGCATGAACATTTGGGCGGTGTTATGCAAATCTTCCCACATTTAGACATATGGGGGTGTGTTAGAATGAGCCATTTTAGTGGGGTGTGGTTGACTCTTAACTTTTATAAAGAATATCTCTTTGGATTTGAGACTTTAGTCTTTGCAACTTTACAGATCTTCTTCATGCACCAAGAGCTTGTAACACTCCAAAGAGAAAGGAAAAATTGAAATCGCATCATATGACATCTTAAATAACTATTAATGAAAGACTTGATTTAAGACTGAATTATATTCCTTAAACAAAATATTCCTCAAGAAAATATTCTGTGACTCCAAATCATTGTGTTCCTTTTATTTATTTATTCATTATTTTTCTTATATTTTCTTTAATAACTATTGATGAAAGACTTCTGAATAATATTCCTAAAACTCTGTGTTACGAAAACATTATTATTATTGATTATCATTTATAATAATTTTCCTAAATTGTTATCAAAAATATTATGTGGCTCCAAAATCATCATGTTCCTTTCGTTTTTCCTTGTTTCAGTCAAAATTAACTCCAGAAACTGTCAGACTAAACTGTATGAAAAGCCAGACTGGTAGAAGGTGATTCATTGACTTATCATTATGTTTACAAATGAGTCTGTCAGTCTGTATGAAACAAACTAGCTTTTGAGAAATTAAATCAATTAGAAAACGTTGCAGGAGTCTTGCAGCTCGTTTGATAAATTGCCCTAATTATATATATTATATATAACACTTCAGGATACAGACTTTCTTTTAAAAAAGATAACACTTGTTTTGCCAATATGATTACATCAGAACTCCATACATGAATAATTCTAGCCAAAATATCTGAGTATCAGGTCTTAGCTAAAATTATATGACTATTAAGGTCTGCCACCAGGTTCAATTATTTAATCATATGAGTAATGTACCACTACAGCAAATAGCTAATCTGCAGATGACCTTCATTATTTCCGGCTCACTGAACAGTTTTTTCCTCCGCTCCAATATAGGAAATGATGTGGAGGTGTAACAGAAGGAAATTTAAGGTTTAAGTGCTGCATGCTCAATCTATCCACTTTACCGGACACCATTTAATGAATAAAAACATCACTGTGATATTCATCTACACTGATGCCTAATTATCTGATTCTCCCAACAGCATCTGACCTTTCCTAATAGACAGAAAGACATAGGATCAATACTGCGACTCTCACACAGATGCCCTGCTAACACGCATCATGAAATTACTTCACTCCTGTGTCAGTCTCAGCAGAATGACACCATGCATATCCGAGACGAAGGCAGCTGTCTAATGAAGTGTGCTTTTCTTCTAGGGTTACATGCTCTATTTTGAACTGTCAGTGGTTAGATTCTGATATAGAGTGGTGTCTCAAAATTGCTGAGGCGAGCTGAACCAAAAGAGATCTGCAAGTGAGCAATGATGTGTTTGCACAAGTCTGTCAAAGACGTAAATATAGCTAAATGTTCTGTACAGTGTATTTGGGATTGGTGTTGACATGTGCATCGCAATGTACCACATCAGCCACAAGGGGGCAAACTTGCGCTGTTTTTTCCTTACATGAGTCACGAGATTAATGTCAAATAAATAGATAAATTAAATAAATATATAAATAAATATGTTAGTGCAGCCACACACTGCTGCATGTCAGAATTGCTTAATAATATGTTCTGCTCACTGAAATCTCTATTTGTTTTGGCAGTTGTTACTGAGAGGAAGAAAATATTCTTCCATTTTGAGATATTCTTCTAATGGATTGGTAAAAAATGAAAATGGAAAGGACAGTATAATAGATCGTTTAAAAAGCCAGAGCACCTGCATTAGTTGTTTTGATAAACACACTAAACCGTTCATGTAACCTTGCATGTAAAATGTAAATTTGTCACGTTTAATTATTTTATTTTTCTCTCAGTTTTGCTTGAAGGCATGAACTGTAGCAACTGAGATGAGGGAAATACTTTATAAACAAAGAGCGGTTTCCCATCTGCCCACAGTCGTAAGTGTGTCTCTGTGGTCTTATGATGGAGAACTATTCCCACACTCCAGCACTCTGAATGGGCCTTCTGGGAAATTTATGAAGAGCTTCTTAGGACTCAATGATGTGTGAACTGTTCTCTAGACAGCGTTTTGTATTTTGTTTATCAAATGTTTTGCTTACAGGAGACTATAACTAACCAGTAGCCTATATGTGTTGCATTTTCTGAATCCGAGAATTGTTGTTGATTTTGGAGATTAAATCTAATGTGCTGTGTACACTTTAAGTTTTTTTTTGTTGTTATGTTTTAAAATGGTTTATTGTCATTTTGGCAATATGTGTAAGTGTCTCATGTAGGCCTATCAATTTTCACTTTTAGACAGTTACATTTCCCTCTGTGAAACAGCAATTGGAATTATTAAGTATTATTATTATAGTGTTATAATAATTATAACTTGTTAGAAGACGTTTTAAAGTCAGTACTGCTTTTAATAGGATGGAGAACAGTCTATATAAGACAAGCTGAGTGTTATACTGTATAAGCTGCAGCTAATTGACTATTTTGGTCTATTTTTATTTTTTTTGTAGGGAACTCCCCTTACCGGACCGACAGAGTGTGCACCAAATACACTGAACATCTCTTCTCTAGTTTAAATGGAGCTATCCAGGTCTTACATGTCATACGTCTAATGACTGTTAGCATTATAGAGTTGTAACTTCCTCATTTTTTGGATGATTTTTTTAGATTACAACTAGTATTACATAATGTTTATTACTGACCGAGAATCCAACGAGATGCTTGCAGAAGCTTCAATCCGGATGCAGAGGAAAGAGCGATCCATGAGCTGCTTCTCCTCCTTGCCCACTAGAGGTCGCTAGAAGCTCTGCTGTCATAGACACTGAGGCGCCTGTTTCCATTATCTAGAAGTTTTGCATAAACAACATTGCAGTTCTACAGGTTAGTAGTAAATAAAAGGTTAAAGTTTTAACGAAAATGCAGCTTTTGTAAGCTACTAGCTTCCTGATTCCAAATGTGTTCACATTAAGGCAACACCTTTAACACACCTAAGTGTATTAAATAAGTGTTAAGTCATTTTTAGGGTAACACCATTTTACAGTGTCCTTAAGCGTACTTCTTAAAGTAACCTAATAACAATAAATTACGCCTAATAATAATAGGCAACTTTAATTCTAATCTATAGTGAGTACATGTTGTACGCTATAATTGCACTGTAACAAGGACACTTTAAAACAAAAAAATCAGATTCTGCTATATTCTACTTTGTCAGCAATCAAAAGAACACATTTGTTACTCCGATCATGTGGAATCCACTGTGCGTTGTGTTTGTGTTTCCATTGGAACATTCATTGATCTCTAGAACATTCTCAAATCGTAGCCTACTGGATCACAAGAAACATTAATTTTGCGCTCAAATGACAACGTGTGCAAAAAAAAAAAAAAAAAAAAAAAAGTTGATAAGAAACCCTTGGTGGTAGTAAAGAGTTAATACAGTCGTCAGATTCCTCCTCCTACGTAACTCTGTTTAGCCTACATAAACAAAGCTGAAATATTCCGCTCTTCTTCAGTCCCGTGATTGCACCGGAGGTCTCGCGCAGCTGTGCAGAGATGGAAAAGAGTCGCGCGGACGCATCCCAGCGATTCCCCGAAATTATTGAACTCAATGTCGGGGGGCAAGTTTACGTTACTCGCCACTCAACTTTACTCTCCGTGCCCAATACTTTACTTTGGACCATGTTCAGTCAGAAAAAACCGGCCGAACTTACGACCGACTCCAAAGGACGCTACTTTTTGGACAGGGACGGCTTTCTGTTCAGATATATTTTGGATTACTTGAGGGACCAGACTCTGGTTTTGCCCGACTACTTCAAAGAGAAGGCGAGCCTTCTTAAAGAGGCAGAATATTTCCAACTTCAAGACCTGGCAAAACGCCTGAGACCGGCGGTCAGTAAGGAGAACTCCATCAGCGAGGAGGTGTGCCAAAGCGACCCGGAGGAGGCTGCGCTTGCCGGCATGAGTATCACCAGCACCAGCCCTCGCTCTCCGTCTCTGGATGCGAGGAGATCCGGCTACATAACCATCGGGTACAGGGGCTCCTATACCATAGGACGAGACATCCAACAGGACGCCAAATTTCGACGGGTGGCGAGAATCACCGTGTGCGCAAAAACATCTCTCGCCAAAGAAGTTTTCGGGGAGACGCTGAACGAGAGCAGAGACCCTGACAGACTCCCAGAGAGATATACTTCTCGGTATTACCTCAAGTATAATTTCCTGGAGCAAGCCTTTGACCGGCTGGCGGAGGTGGGCTTCCACATGGTTGCGTGCAGTTCCACGGGCACCTGCGCGTACGCGAGTAACGACCCCAACGAGGACAAAATCTGGACGAGTTACACCGAGTACGTTTTTTGCAGGGAGTGAAGTGGGCGCACTTTTGGAAACTGGTATTCTAACACATTTCTCGGACACTCACCTTTCCATTCGTTACGCACCAAGAATGTGTCGTTTTTTTTTTCTCCACAATGTCAACACGTAAAGACTGTCAGTCGCTGGGCAGACGTTTTGTGGATATTTTGTGTAAGTAATAATTTAATAATAGCTGATCTCCAAAATCTGTCGTCTGTTTCCAAAATTCAAACAACCACTGATAGCAATTTTCAGTATTTAGATTTGGACTGGAGGAACCACACAATGTACTCTCAGTGATAAGACCTTTTGAAATCAATCTTTATACCACTTACGTTCTTCATATTTTGTGATATTAAAAGTTCATTAAATACCTGCATTTACAAGTTTCCTTATATGAGATGTTTTTATTATTATTATTATTTATTTATTTGCCTTTTTTATTTTTTACTGAGAGTACATCAAGAAGCTCAACAGACAAAACAGAGACAAAAATAAAATGTCATCCCAGTAGTAAAATAGCAACCTGTTCCATAATGAGTAAATATATATATACTTCCCTCCCCTCTGCTTTTCACTGAACATTCACATTTCATTTGTGTTTTTTGTATTTGCACCACTATGTATCTTTTTTTTATTATTCTTAGCCTAGATGTCTGTCAGCTTTACACATAATAAACTTATCATGAAAGACATATTTGAATGGAGACTCTGAATACTGCTACATTATATTTTGACTTGAGATGCGCACTCTATAATACGCATACAGTTTAACTAAATGTGTCCCACGTGAAATTTGCATGCCAAACAAGCTATGCATAGTTATTGTAAAACTATGGCTACTGCAAACCTAGACCACAGTTGATATCCTGTCACAGATCGTGTGAAATAACAATGTAAAGATATAAAGCACAGAAACTGTGGTGTGCGCAAAATGAACCCCTTTGTTGATGGTGCAAGAGTTGGGTTTGTGGGTGGAGTCTCAGAAGCAAAAGGAGATGTGAATGTGGGTGCAGAAGAGATACTGTCGGGCCTGAGGAAACAGATGGACTACTAGGAGACAGAGAACAGGAACTAGGCCTGTGTCTGCCAGCAGTCCTGTGATTACACACACACACCATCTAAAGGGCATTAGACACTTCCTCTTCATCGTTACATATACAACCAAAATATGCAAATATCAGTGGTTTGAAAATCATAGTACACGTAAACATGCTTTTATTTATAACTGTCAGGTGTTATGTTCAGTAAATGAGTGACAATGCTGGGCCACCTGGAGAGTGTCAGTATCACAGAGACAGGAACAAATTCTCTCTCTAGAGGAAGTTGTATCAAGAGGAAGAGAGAAAACAGATAATATCCGGTTCTTAAAAATGCTCTAAAAAGTTAGCTCATAAACATTATTTTGTCCATGAAACACTGGATGTATGTCTATTTTTTTATTTTTATGTTACTACGTACTGCTTGTTTTTGAACATTCAGGAAAATTTAAATGTTCACAATGTTTGTAAAATGATAAAATGAATTTTCCCTTTATGTTTTAACATTTGCATAGCCAAGAAAAATCCTTTTAAAATATATATATAAAAAAAAAACATTTAGAACATTCAGAAACAACATTTTTATAACTTAATGGGAATGTTACAGTAGCAAAACTACAAAATTTTGTTAGCTGGTAAAGCAGTAAAAAAAAAAAAAATAGTACATTATTTTCAGTGTTAATTTTGAAGTGGAATTGCTTTGTGAGAGTTGTTATATTATTCTGGAGTAATTAAAAAAATAGGCCCATTTAATCCATTGTTTCACACTATTAACTTACTGAGAAGATCAGTAAGATTAAAAAAATGTGTACGAAGCACTTTGCAATCAAAAATTGTTCATACCACAACAATGCCATACTGCTTTTCAAAACTTTATCACGACAGTGTAGTTAATGCACTACAGTAGCAAGGATAGAAGAATTTCAATGTTGTTGCACACAGCTTTAGAGCAGATATACCTTTCACACATTAAACTTGTGGTTCCTTCTTTTTGCATTCCACCCACATGTGACAGTCATGACATTTCATCTGTTCCTCAAAACATACTAAAATCCTTCCCTCTGCTTTAGTGAAAATAGATTTTACCATACTTATAAACACAAAAGTAAAAACGCCTGCTTTGCTTTCATGGTCACACTAAAGGCCAGAGTTACAATATATTTGGTAAGTCTAGAAAAGATTACCATGCTGAAGTTTTTCATTACACACTGGAAATACAAGCATGTGCATAACAGGCTAGGAATCTCGGAAAAGCATTACACTGCGCCTTTCAGTTATAACAAAAGTTTCCTGTTATATGCATAAGGTGTTTTCCACATGTAATGTTAAAGTACACCTTCCCTTGTCAGAAGACAAGGAAAATATAAATGATAGACAAGGGATGCTTCTAAACTCATTTCCAGAGTTTCAAATAACAGTATATGTGGGTCTCTCTTACGGCTTGTAATAATTCAGTGGAATACTCTGCCAGACCGGAGACATACACTATGGAGGAGACAGCAGGTCATTGCATTCCTTAGCTGGAAGACACTCTATTTGTACTTTTGAATTCCTTTAGACATAAGCATTCATTTATTCTTTCAGTCAACCCAAATTAAACACACTAAAGATGAAGGATTATGAAGTTGTTGTTTTTTTTTAATCCTAATGTTTTAGACACACTTTTGAATATGGGTTTCACGTCATGCGCATCAGTCTATAGGTACTGTATGTGCGCAGGTGCATAGTGTTTTTTTACAAAGTGACTGTCAACTACTGGCCTGGCATGCATAATACCATGTTTTTAGTAATATTCACAGATCCGTGTAAACAGGAATCATTTTGATGATGTCATCTGTATACGTGGAACTTTTCAAAACCACAAAGGAAAAGTGTTTCTGTTTTTAGAACGTTGTCATGTAAACATACTCTAAGTTTAGTTAATTCATTGTTTCATTAATTCCAAGTGCTTTATTGACCTCATTATGTTGCCTAAATAATTGCTACGTTTTATTTTTATTCATTTTATCGCTGTTTTTATCGCTGATTGTGTTTTGTTCCAGTCCTGTTGTTGTAGAGGGAACACTGACAGAATGCTTGTGTTATGAGAAAATATTTTCATAATGAACTGGGGGGAAAATGTTGTTAGAACATAACATTGTTATGTGGGAAGCTTCATATTACATGAATAGATCATTTAGACATTTAAATGAATGACAGCACACATTAATGGTCTCGCACAGATTTGGAAAACCTGGAAGATAAATGCCATACAGTGCTGCAGCAAATGTGGAGAGGATGCTTACATTTTTTTGCCTTTTATCCTGCTGTTGACCAAGACAAATATATAAGTTCCTGTATATTAAATATTTGCACGTACTGTTTATTTAGAGAAGGACCTGAGTGCAGTTATGAACGGTCAAGAGGACTTTCCAGCATTCAGACATATCTCCCCAGGAGCCTCTGTCATAAACCGCAGAGTGCCTTTGCCTCTATGTAAACCAACTCCATAGCGACAAGCCCAGATCAATATAATCGAATGTCCTGCTGACATCTCAGGTTCGTACCTTCATTCTGTTTGTCTAATAACCAACACGGGTGAGTGGCTAAATCAGGAATGCCAGTGTTGTGAATTATAATGCTTTGAATATGCTTTGAAAATTGCCACGGTTAATGAGGGCAATTTTAACGGCGAACTCCATCTGACTCACAGAAAAGAATCAGAAGGATGGCAAAGATCCTTGCGTCATCGCCATGACAACCACTTTTAGTGTGTTTACAAAGTCGCTTTATGACTGCAGGAGCCAACTGCACCTGTAAATGTTGAAGAGGTTGTTGTCATTATTCAAATGAGACTTTTCTTTACTTGCATTGTGTTCATATCTAGAGAGCAAATATGAGCCTGATCATATCATCTTCAAATAAGGAAGGTATTTTTTTTTTGGCCTGTGCAAGAGCAATAAACCCGCACATTCTGCTTATTCCATGGACTTTCAGCTCCAGAGGCTCATTGGCCAGTAGTGTGCAGACTAAGAGAATATTATGTTGGCAGCATGTATAGCATAGTGGTCACAAAGAGGCTTGGAAAATAGGGAGTCCTTTGCTGGTCCCAGTGTGGGGAACATCCCAAAGCTTCTGGAGCAGAATATAGCCTGGGGTCTGTAAATCAGAGAAATTTAATATAAGATAAAGTGCACTACAAATCAAAGTCCACTAAATCCACCAGTCTAAGGAGAAGGATTTAGAGGCTTGTTTTTACCTCTAACTGATAAATGCCTTTGAAAGAGGGCCAATGTATGTTATGACACAAAGATCATGGAGAATATAGGCAACAGAAAAAGGCTCTGTGTTTTTTTTCATTGCAGACTGTTTAAATGAGGTGGATTCGATTAATACATCTCAGCATGTTCAGCGGGAACAGGTCAATATTGTATTTTAATATAACAATCACTGAGTGCATCAAAGAAAATCAATTCAAGATAAAGCTCCTCCCTATAGCCTTGTGGGTTTAATAAAAAGCAGATTTGATCTTTTCCTTCACATACGGTCAGGGTAGAATGTGGTCTTCTAAGATTTGTACTTGCCTTTATTGTGTATCCATTATGGTAAGGGAATCTGACCTGGGATCAATTATAAAAGACAAGGTGTTCTGCCATCAGGGCAGAGAGTATCAGTTTAGATGAATACAAACTGCCCTTTTACACTCATCATAGACTAGATGTGTGAATAAAGTAGTTAATATTGGAATTTTGACAGGAATCGGCTGCTAAATCAGTCACAAAATGGGAATTTTTAGCTGGTGCTAGTGTCCTCTGTAAATGTCGCTGTTGCTTTCCCTCTCACTATGCCTTCTGCTCCGTGGAGGTCCAGTTAGTCTCATGCTGCTTTTTCTGAGCATGGTAAAGGCCGCCGGCATCAATCAGCGGCGGGGAACAAAAGCAGGCGCTCAGGCGCACACCTCCCAGCATCCTGCACCCCCGCTGGCTCTGACACAGGGCTCTTTTTAGGAAAAAGGAACCCCTGATGACTGTAAAAAGGCCAGGAAATCTACTGTCCCAGAACTCAAGAGTGTTTGTATCTAAAAAAAATAATAATAATAAATTGAGACTTATGCACATGCACACATACCCATGCTGAGTAGGGAGGTGACAGAGAAAGTAAGTGTGTAATGATGATTATCAAATAATTAACAACAAAAAAAACACCACAACACAACACACAATTACTCAAACAAATAATACACATTAAATACATTTTTTTTTTTTACACATATGTCAACACACCTAAAAAAACAGAAACAAGAGATGAAAGATTCTGGAGCTAAAGGTTAATTAATTTCAAGCAATAATTTTGTGAACTTTGTGATTGAGAGCACAAATTCCTAGTATGGGTCACCATACTTGGTCACACATCACTTCATTTTTTTTTCACTTTAATAAACGGAATTTAAAAAAACATTAAAAAAAAAAAAAAAAAAACCTGACTGCAAAGTCTTACATCCATCTTATCTTCCAACATGGAAGTAAGCCATTTCTGGGAAGGTGCAACTTTTGTTTCATTAGCTGCCATTTAACAAAGAATAAGTGCAGTAGACAGCAAAACTATCCATGTAACAAACCAGTGCATTTATGAAGATCTTAATTTTTTCCTCTAAAGTCTCTTTCACACTAAAGGCAAACAAGTGCCCTAGTGTAGGCCTAGCGTCTGCTGAAAACTCAGGCTTATGTCTGACCATTAAAAGTCATGAATCATGCTTTGTTTTGGACAGAAATATAGCTTCAACAGAAGTTCTTCTACAACGCATTGCCAGGATAGGAAACCTCTAAGTATGCTGCATATGAACCCTAGTGGTAGAACAGAGATGTTGCATGAGTGCGTGCAAAGCCAGTTAGTAATCATGCGAAGAAAGCCAAATGTGCCTGTGTCTGGATAGTGTTAGCTGGGGGGAACTACCAGACAAGATGTTCTGCAGATGCTCACATCTGCTCAGAGCTGTAGCTTATATCCGGCACTGATAAGAGCTTTCTTATTTCTTCAGCTGTAGGGTTAGCTCAACAATTCTGATCACGAGAGATGGATGTTCTCATAGAGGCTTTGCTGTCAGCAGTCCCCATGGCAATTTGTGATACACACAATTTTGGGATGAAAATGATGACCATCCGCATAATCACGGGAACTATTCATATCGATAATAAACAACCCACCATGCTTATAACATCACTACTAACCACACTACTTATCATCTATAAGAGCTGCTTGTTTGTGGAAATTATATTTCACAGAAGATAATCAGACACAGCACACTCTGACTTTTAAAATCATGATATGATCTCTGTCTGTTAACAAAGGCCACTATTATATATTCCTGGAGCTCAGGGCTAAAATGAATGCAGTCACTACAGAGATACATCCACACTGCTTCGACCTTGAATATAACTAAATGTTCTTAGTATATTATTGCAAAAGATACTATGAGCTAAAGTTGAACTTTCAAATCTAAAATTTAATCTAAGCTTTCATCTAAAATAAAAAAAAAGTATTTAAAAAGATCATTTGCCTTGAGAAATAAACATTTTCATTATCAGTACTGCAGCTGTGCTACAACAGGATGATCCAAATAAGCATAGGGATATGAGATCTGACATGTTTGGGTCTGAGATGGGAAGATTCTGGGTTTAACCCTCTGGCCTTTGTGAATAACAGCTGTGTCTTCCCATCTGTCAGTGGCTTCACAAGCAGTGGTATTAGTACTATGGGGACTATAACTGCTCAGTGACCAGCATCTGCAGGCATGGGCATCACAGGATGCTTTGATTTTAAGGGTAGAGACAAGCTTGGGTTTTGATTTTATACTATTATACAATTGTTGTTGTTGTTTTTTGTGTGTGTGTTTACAGCAAGGTTCAGTTTTGGTAAACTAAGAGCAGCATTTATTAATTAAGGTTAATGATTTTTTCACATATTAATACATTTTCAGCAAATTAGATTTAATAATTTTTTGGTCCAATAAGAAATATGTTTGTTTTATCTGAATTTAATAAAACTAAAATTTCTATTCATATTTCTAAGGAGATGGATGTATATGGAGAATAGTAAAGGGCCTAAAACAGATCCTTGCTGCACTTCATAATTTACTGCCATTAACCAAATAATTATCTGTTTAAATAAAACAAAACAGTAATGGTCTGACAGGTAGGATCTAAACCATCCTAATGCCTGTCCCTGAATACAAGTATTATAATATAATCAACATATTATGTAGTTATTACATTTTACTCAATGTAAACCTTCACAGCTTTCATAAATATATAGCATTACTATTACAATATTGCTGTTTTTGTAAAAAAAAAAAGGCAGGTTCAACAATAACAGACAAAGAATGTCTTTCCAGATGCATGTTTCTAATATAACACTTTTAAATACAATATGTCTGTATTACATTCTCTGTCATACACACACACACACACTCATTCATATTCACGCTAAGCAAGTACAGGGAAAGCAACAAGATAATGAGAGAGAGAGAGGTCTGGCCTTGTTACAGAAAATCCAAACACAAACAAATGCCTGCGAAGTGCCAGTCTTTATTTTTCATTATGCGGATAAAAAAATAAATAAAAATGCATGATGACTGAATTTCCTGTAAGCCTTCAGAGGTACTGGGTTTGACTGGTAAGTCCCCATAGACAGCCAGATGAGAATATGGTGAGACACTGATTTGCTTTGAGAAAAAATAAAATAAATTCTGTATGAATGAGGTACAGTAAGTGTCCAAATGGGCCTGGCTGAGCAAAAAAATAACAACAGCTGGTTTAGCTGACCATCATCTAAGGTCTCACTTTGTTCCGGAGACACCAGGAACAAACATTATAATGCAATAGGCACAAGAGAGAATTACAAGAGAGAATTACATTAGATTTCATCAGCATTGACACACTAATGAAAAAGAGTCTGACTATTTACTTCTGCACATTGCATTGAAATACACTGACCCAAGCAATTTTTTCTAATTGTGTTTATGAAAAAAGTGCTCATTATATTTTTGTTTACTTTTTATTTTGTCTCCTGTGGACCTTTTAATGAAGTATTTCAAAGAATAGACAAAAAACAGGCCAAATGAAAATCTAATTTCTGAATATTTGATACATAACCTTATTTGTACATGTCCTCCGCATAGTGTTTCAGAAGCTATGCAGGCTTTTTAACAAAGCAAAGGAAAACACTGCCAAATCTTCAGTGGAGAAGTCAATTGGAAATCTCAAAAGAATACTCACACACACATGCACGCAAACAGTGAGGTGAGTCATCTACATACCTTTCCAGACTCCCCTAAGCTGTCTGCCTTCTTGGACTATTTTTTCCATGACAACTGCCCAAGACTATGGTTGGCTGGTCACTGACCCCAAGTCAAAAGAATCCACCAGACCCCACAATAAACCACTGCAACACTACAACACACTAAGATCAGGCCATGTACTGGAGCCGTCTCAGCATGTTCTGTGTCACTCCCTCACATTCTTATGGGAAGACTCTGCCAGTGTAAGCTGCCAGTGTGAACTCCTTTGCTTAAAGAGAGTCTGTGGTTAGTCTAGCAATCAGTGGTGACCATATAAAAAGAAAATCTGACTAAAAAACTATATGACTGCCAAAAAATAAATAAATTATAATATATATATATATATATATATATATATAAACACATTAACATTGCTAACAATGAGCAATGTATTTGCTATAGTATTATATCTTTAGAAATCTAAAAAATACAACAATTCATTGTTAGTTCATGTTACAGTAGCTCAGTCCCATTAAATAATATTAACAGATACAACTTTATTTTAATAATGTATTTGTAAATTCTGAAATAAATCATGATTTATAGATGTTTTAAAATGAGGCTGTTTATCATTTTTAGTTCATGTTAACTAATGTATTTAACTAATGTTAACACATGACACAATGTGTTGTTTTTTTTTTTGTTTGTTTGTTTTGATAAATGTACCATCCACTGTACAGTTTATTTTATTTTTTTATTATTCAGCAAGGATGCATTAAATTGATCGAAAGTGATGGGAAAGTCTTCTGTTTCATATAAATGCTGTCCTCAGTCAAACTGTTTTGTTGCGGTGTATGGCATAGATGTATGGCAGATATGACTATCTGCATTGGACAGGTACTATAGAAGAATCTGTCTGTCTTTTTATCAGGGTCTTAGAAAGAGTTACATTAGATACAATGGATACAATGGCTGATTGGTTAACCAGTGTGAAATAAATCTGACCTTGTGTAACAGCTTACAACAATGGTACACAGGGCTCATTCATGGAAACCATTATGGTCAAATGGGAAGCAACATTACAACTTAATGAAATGAGGAAATTAACTGGACAATACATTCACAATACACTATGGGCAGAACACTAAAAGCCATGAAAACCTAATGCACACTGTAAGTGCAACTTAAAGGATTAAGTGCACACTAATGCATTCTATCACTTTTGGGCATGCAATGTTTTAGATATTTTCTGCCTTTGAATCTCTTTCCTACATGGATAATTTTCTTCTCCATCAATAAAACATCTAACCAAGCCATTGCTATTTCTTGACTCCAGGCCCAAGTAATTATCCTTCTAATGGAGGCCTCTGTACAAAAGTGTTATCTCCTCCTGCAGCCCTTGGCACAGCCCTTCTCTTATTTTCTCCCTCCAAACGGATAAGAAGAGAACACAGTGTGTTAATGGAAGCCTCAGTGCAACCCTATTAAAAGGCACCTTTACAATCAAGAGATAGCAAAGAATATTTGGAGCAATGAGAGAAAATAATAGAGCAATTAAAGATACCAGAGAGGGCTTGAATATCTGCCGCACAGCTGTGAACTCTCCACACCCAAAGAACGTGTGAAATGAGCTCTGTGTGGGCTGATACAGACTGATCTCACACACACACACACTAATTCGAAATATCAGTGACCCAGCGAGAAAAACAATCTCAGGTCAACAGAAGACACTGATCTGTAATGCTAGCTTGTGACATTTACAAAATGGCAGTGCACTTGACCTGCTCAACACGGCCATTTCCATGCCCACAAACACATTCACATTAACACACATGAATATACAGCCACCCCATTCTTCTATTTCCTTCTGCATGTATAAAACCGGCTTATTTCAAACGATTCTCTGGGTAATGTGATAAAACTAGCTCGCGCTGCAGTTCTCTAAAACTGGAACGTTACACAACAATGGAAATTGCCTTTTATTCATGGTATCACTACCACAAAGCCTACAATACTGACCAAAGAGAAAGAACAAATGTCTCTTGGTATTTTAATATATTCCACATTTGTCCCATTCTTGAACATTTCTCAATTGTTTCCAGTCTTTTAAGGTATCTGTATATTCATCCCTCCGTTCCTGTAGTGCACAGTTCATGAGATTAAAATCATATGGCATCTTTCAGTCATCTTTCAATTTAATACAGTTCTCATTAATTCTGTTTACATTGCATATCTTTATAGGGATTCCTCTTTTTATGTGCTTTTCTTCTTTCTTTGTGCGTGTGTGTGTGTCATTTCCCTCCCAACACTCATACAAAATCAAGACTAAACTAAAAAAGCAAAATGCACATGTATAATAGATAAGGCGGCGCTTGTTGTAGTGCCTCCATTTAAATGTTTGTTCACGGTCCTATTCACCTGCTTTTTGAATTATTTTACTATATTAAATGTTAGCTTTTTCCCCAAAAAATCTCTTTATTAGTAATACTGTAGCCATCTGCATAGAGGCAATATGGTTCAATCTTCATCTTTCATGTATAATGGGCATTTTAATATTGTGTCCACTGGCTCTATTTTAGTGCATGATATGACAACCACCTTCTCCATCCAGAAAAGTTCTGTATTCTACCACACACCTGCCTATGTAGGTCACGGAATGACAGCTGGTATGGAGTAGTTTTATAATAAAATATATTTTGAGTCAGAATATCCCTCCTACACGCCATACAAAGCAGGTGCTATATCATCTCTTAAGTACACACAAATTGGACCTGGACAGCCTCTGAGACAGAAGATGAGCTGCATCATACTAAACCAATAATTAACGTTCTTAAATGGATATCAGTCAAGTTTTCCTTAAAGTGTGTCAAACATGGCCATTTAATGTAAAGATATAAAACCACAAATGGACCCCTATGAGAAAGAATAAGCAGAACATTTCTGCAAAAACATTGTGGGAAAATGAGTGAGAGAAAAAGGTTACAAGATGCTAATGGGAATTAGTTCAGACCACAACATGAGAATGCAAACAGCTTTCAGAAACAAGCTCACACACACTTTTTATGAATCTCCCAAAAGGTGAAATGTACTTTCTATATGGAGTCTGCAACCTTTTAATTTTCCACCTATGAATTTATATATTTTTTTCTTTTCTCATGCTCACATCTTAATTTTTCTGTCTTATTTTGTTCTGTGCTCCATCTCTCCACTAGAGAGTTAACTCTGAAATGAGAACTCGTCCCTAAAGCACTTTCTTTAACTGATAAACTGACTCAATTAGAACTAGCTTAAACATTTAGCAGAGCATCTCCAAAACTAATATACGTGTATATATTATATACAAAATATGAGTGCATTTAAAATATAGTCTTGTGTAACCCAACCTTTGATTAGACAAGAAGTATTCATATCACAACTTGACAGGAAGAGCCGTCTGACTAACATGCAAATCTATCACTTTTGTTCATACATGTCGTCTAAAGGGGTTATTTGAACTATATAATAATACAACAGAGTATACAGACAGACAATTACAGACGGTTTCACCTACACAACACAAAAGTGCACTTGAAATTGATTATAAGGGGGAAAAAGGTCTTGCATGTAAAAAAAAAAAATGAATCACATAAACAAGGAATACAAGGACTGTTACAGAGGTGTTAAACTCCTGGAGGGGCCATAGTCCTGGAGAGTTAAGAGTAGCTTCAACCTTTAAATGCACTTGAACCAGCTAATCAAGTCCTTCTGGCTGATTTGAAAACTACAGGTATGTGTGTTGGAGCAGGGTTGGAACTAAACTGTAGGATTGCAGCCCTCTAAAAATGAGGTTGAGATACCTGGTTTAGAAATTAAGCCAAAACCAGTTTAGAAACTTTTATTAATATCAACTGAAAAAAAGTCTGGAAAAAATGCTGGATGGTAAGAGTGCTCATGTGAGTGGAAATTGTTACTAGTCATTGCTTGGAGGTCTTTCAAGACTGTGGTCTGTTCAGAGGCCAAAGCCCAAAACCCTGTCCATGACTGCTTTTCTAAGGCCCAACCACAAGATCACACAAGATGACCTGTCCATGCTAAACTATACTTAACGGATAAAAAATTTAGTGGACAGACAGAACTAATTGTCTAATTTTGTGTTTTATGCCACCAAAAAAAAAAAAAAAAAAAATCAAATCCCATCTGCTTCTGAATACCCAGAAAATACGGTCTGGGTAAATGGAGTGAAAAAAAAAAAAAAAAAAAAAAAAAAAAAAATATATATAATAAAAAAAAAAAAAAAAAAAACTGTCATGTGAAGTGGCTTTTAACCGACAGGACATTTCTTTACATTTTCTTAACTGTTAACACTCCTCCATTATTATGTGTAACTGCACATTGTTTATAATTTAAGCATAGTGTGTCCTGAATTTCCATTCATTCCTATGGGAAATTCTGTAATTCGTATTTTCCACAAAGACAATGCAGTTTACATGGACTTCCAGGAATACTCTCTTCACAAAAAGCACGTAAACACTAACAGGAAAGTGATTGCTGAGACCAACGAGGTTTTTATATTTCATTCCTCCATCTATGCAACTATTTCTCTGATCTGTGGTACAGTAATCTACAATTTAATGGGAATCCAGACTTTCCTGTAATAGTCTCAGAAGCCTTATCTGAGGGATACACAGAAAGACCACAATATGCACAGACTTGGGGGCGGGAGGTATTTTCCAAACCATCCTGTATTTACTTAAACTCTGTTCCCAAGCTACCCAAACTGCTTCTTGTTTCCAGATACGCTTTGCAAGGGAAAACAAAACATCATGCATTTGGCTGAGAACTCTTATTCTGCTTTAGGGGTTTAGAGGGACAGCATTTGATCTGCCATGGCAGTAAAGAATAAGCTAAATAAATTAAAACTCACTGCACTTCCATATAAAGAGACAGAAGTGTTACTGTGCCCTTAAAAAAGGCCATGTGTTATGAACTAGCTGAAGGGAACGGTAGAAATATACAGATCTCGAACACAAAAGATAGAGAGATTAAATGTCAACGTGCATAAAGAAAAACAAGGAAGGGATAAAATAGGTTATGTTAATAAATAGGGAGACTTTTGCAAACGAGACAAATAAAATCAAACCGTGGCAGGCGCCATTATAGAAGGTCTTCTTTTCTTTAGTATCATCTGACCCCAGCTGGCTTTTATGTCACCATATACAAAATTCAATTCCAGGGTTATTTGGGTATATTTAAATCAGTTGAAGAATGATACCAATTGTTCCTTGGCCTCTCTGAGGGAGTCTGTTGACCTTCAACGGCACAGAGGAACAATATCATTGGAATCATTTTCAGAAAGTTTTTTTTTTTTTTTTTTTCAGTTTATGAACAATAAAAACAATGGCAGCCAAACAGAATTCAGCCTTGCTTAATGAGCACAAGTATTTTAAGTGGCAGACTACAAAACTGCAGCATGCTTACACTGTATTAAACAGAACTCGGTTATATAAAAAGACATCTAAAAGAAATTGACATTTCTTTTCCACATGCATTTTGAAAGAATGGTGTCTTTAGTTTTCAAACTTGCTAATATTCCAAGCTTGGAAGTTTCTTCTGCAGCCATATAATGACTATGAGAAACAGACTATTATATTCAATGATCGTCCATTCCACTGCGACCTGTTCAGTGAGATGAACTCAAGAACAATATCAGTTTGATTCATTAAATCATTTTGACTGATTGAACTGATTAATTTAAGAGATTACTTTGTTGTTTTTTTTTCTTTACCCACACATGGGCCAGTGCTACATCTTTCATGAATATGCCAAGGAGAACTAGACTGGATCTTCAGTGAATAATGACTTTGAATTGTTCTTGACTCCAAGCCACTGTGTGGTATGAACCATTACGGTGAGTTTTTGTTTTGCTGTGCACCAGTTCTCATTCAATTACATTACAAAAAAGAGATTCCAGGATATTTATCTTTTGTGTGCCATAAGAGTTTGTAAATCTATGAGTGTGAGTAAAAAAAAAAGAAAGAATATTCATTTTGGGCTCAATAAAAGCAGTAAATCGCTTTTAAAGTAACTGTTCAGCCAAAAATCCAGTGCTTCACACTCCAGTCCAGTAGGTGGCAGATATGCACCTGGTATGCAATCCATCATAAAAACACCAGAACAAAAACAACAACACCACATTTCAGTGATTGGTGATAATTTTCCTTGTTTAAATACTGGGTTGTTTTTGGAGCACTTGATCATGTGTTTTAAAAGAAAATTGGGAAATTCAGAACAAAGTACTGCAGGTAGCTGCTATTATTCCAGCACTCCACAGGGCGATTAAGTCAGACAAATCTGCACTGTACAGCCATTGAAAATAATGTTACAGTTGTGTGAATGGAAATGACTGTGGGAGCAAGTTAATGACAGGAAGCAAAAAAGTCTGACCATGCTCTATTACAGCAACTCTTAAATTATCCAAATTTGGAATGAAGTATGTGTCCGTTTCAGCCAGGATAAAAAGAGATAATGATACGGATAGATAAAAATAGACTTCAGTAAATTTTTTTTTTTTTTTTTTTTTTTTTTTTTTTTAGAAAAAGGGTTTTAGTTCTTCAGTAAAATTAGTTTCAGTACATAATTTTTCCATTTAAAATTATGCTTTATTTCCAAGACAACACTTAATTTAACTTGTTTAGTCTGTTATAACTAGACTACGACATACAAAGAGAGAGACATGTAAACTTCAAACAGAAACATCTGGCATAGGGGCTGGGAAAGAAGCATCCCAGGTAATTTGATTTTACAATGATATGAAATACAAACTTTATATGCAGGCCATCTGATTGGCAAAATATTTCATCTACTAAATGGTGAGGGGGGGCAGTTATGACAAGGGTGCCCCCTACTGGATTATACTTTTCAACATGTATTAGTAAGACAGATCAAATACATTTCTATTGTTAAGCAGATTGTTTAAAAACGTTGCATAAGGTTCCTCTTAATTAACCAGAACAGAACAATGACTTAACCCCTCCACCATCACCACTATGTGATTTCTACCAATGAAAGGGGAAAAAGTGCAAAATAAAGTGTGCTAGAACATTTATTAAATAATTATCAGAGGAAAGCTTATATTATAAAGAAATGAGATGATATGGTAAAGAAATAAGTTCTCAGCAAGGACTTGCATCTAAAAAAGAACATAAAGCAGTTCTTAGAAGTCATGAGACACATCAGACATGTTATTACTTGCCACATGGAATGCAAAACTGTTCAGCAATGCATGTTCATCTTACTACATGGATGTCAGCCAGTACAGAAACAACCGCTGGGATTTCAGCAATGATCAAAATAACATGTTCGAACTCGTCACCATGTAGCGGTCATACTATGAGAACAATCACAGAAATATCAATCTCAATACTCTGATTGTCAAAGCAGTGGATAAACCCTGCTGCAGTGGTTAGGTTGTGCTAATAGTTGTGATTCCTGAGGCTGCTTCTGTGGTACACTCCTCTAAGATCTGTTGCAATGCATTCTGGTCAATTGGAGATGGAGGAACAGACTAAGAGAAAAATGCACAGGGTCTTTTAGTTAGCATGTTGTTCTCAAAAACTAAAAACAAAGGTTTCTGAAAGACATCTATTTGTGAATACTGAGAAGAAATTCCTTAACATAAAAACAACAAATAAAAAATAGCTCTGCATTACAGAAATAAATGACATTTTACCAAATATTCAACATTTTAAATATACCATATTTATAATATTTCAATATAATATAATATAATATAAAAAAAAAAATATTAACAATAACAAATATAATTTTAATAAAAAACAAAATAAAATAAAATAAAATAAAATAAAATAATAAAATAAATAATGTAACACATCTGCAATTAGGCTGGTTTTAATCAGGACCAAGCACCATTAGCAGTGTAATTAAATTCAGGAATAAAGGCTAGTCTGCAGGCTAGTATTCTCAATAGATTTTAGTGTATGGTTATTCAAAGCAAGCACTGAATTGCATCAGGTTTTATAATGGCATGTTGGTTCTTTCTTACCTCTGATTCTGCTGTAGCAGCTGTTACAGAAGAGCTGTCTGTGTCGGACTCTGACATGAGCTCCGGACTCAGCCCCTCTCCCAAGGTCAGTCCTGCAGCTGACACACTGCAAGATCAACAAGAAACAGCGAGTCTGGACACACATCAGGATGAGAGGATACAACCCTATTTTCCAATGACTCCAAAGCCTTCAAAGCCTCCCAAATCAGGCATAAAGATTTAATCATTAGCAAAGCTGATTATTGGATCGGCGTGGGTAGATCCTCCACCACAGCTAGATTTGAAATGGTGATTTCTTTAGTGAAGGCTGGTGAAGCGGTGATGCAACTGTCCTGTGCAGCAGTGAAGAAACAAGGAGCTACCGTAAACAAAACACAACCCCTGCAACCGGACACAGGAATCTAAAAGGAACAAGCTTCATCAGAAGGAAAGCAAGAGACCAAAGCAAATACTGTATTTTCCGGAAAATAAGTTACACTTGACTATAGGTCAAAAACTGCATAGCTGTATAAGTCAAGTTCTATTACTAGTTAAATAGTTGTATTATTCTGAAATAATGTAATATACTGTTTACATGTATTTTTGTAGAGTTATCATGGCATTCATTTATTCTAAATGCAAAGCCTGCACTAATTTATTTATTTAAAGCAAAACTGAAGCTACTTGTGGATATGGGAGTTACGCTATACATATAAACTTGAGCTCATGTAAGTTGCTTTGGCATATAAATCACAACACATTTCAGAGGATTTACAAAAACTTAACATTCCGGAAAATACAGTGGTTTTGTGATTGAAAAAGCCTGTGTGATCAGTGACGGGCAGTGTTCTGGTGATGCAATGGTATTGGTTATGCTGAGTTTCGCCAAAGGGGAGTTCATTTCGCCAAGTTTATTGGCAATGAGGCAATCAAAAAAACAGGCAATCAGAAAACAGACTTCTCTTTGAACAAATTTCAATTTGACAAACCATGTTATTAACTTACTACTTGAAACACAAGTTAGAGTTAAAGCACTACTGTTATATTCCCTTACATAATTTTCCCCTGGATTCCAAGTTAGGACTTTAGACAGAAATCTACACCATTTCTAATTTGTTTTGCATGTTTGTAATCTGATTGCCTACACCATACATGAATTTACTGATATTAGGCGACTAATGATCTCCTGTTGCCCCAAATGACGAAGGTTAAAAATCCAGCAAAGGTGAAACCGATCCACGGAGTGCCCACTCACTCTCTTTCACATGACACACACACTCACACCTAAAAAAAAAAAATGAAAACAGAGCTCCAGGGAATCGATGACCATGGCAGCTCCCTTCCCCAGAGGCTGCTCGCACCTCGAGCACATCCGCCTGCCACTGACCAGCCTACAGGCACCACATGCCAGTGTCAAGAGTTCAATGTCATACAGTAGACAGCATTGCTCTGCCCTTGCAATGATTCGACTACATTTAAAAGACGAGGTTGGTGGCAGAGTACTGAAAGGTTTGGAATAGCAAACTAACATACTATACTGCATGTATACTGTACACAGGAAGTTTTAGTATGAATGAAATACCTAAATTGGCAAAATGTGCACAATGAGAGCATGACGTGTGAAATACTGTATCCCACAATGCAATTTGTTCCACTTGGGCTTTCAGTGGAAAAAAATAGAATCAATAACAATTTTAACAATTCTACCTTGACTGCATATTTAATAACATAGTCAAAAATGTATATTTTTACACAAAATTAGAATCAAATGTTAACAGTACTTATTTCAGACATAGCATGCAACGCAGTCAGGTTTTGTGGAATAACACTATTTGCAAGAAATACTAAATATTGCATACTTGTTCGCATGCATTGCATATTATATAATATCTATCTCTCTCTCTCATATATATACTATAATATATATATATATAATATATTATATATATATATACCAAGCCTGCAATACACTGCAGCATATACTGTTCACTATTGTTCAAAAGTTTGGGATCAGTAAGATTTTTTTAATGTTTTGAAAGAAGTCTCGTATGCTCACCAAGCCTGCACATAGTAAGTTTTTTTTTTAGGGTTTGAAAGATTAAAACGTTATTGCTTCACCAAGCTGCATATTTGATAGGTTACAGAACTTAATTTAAATATGATTTGCCATTTGAAGGGTTTCTTCTTTTTGAAATACATTAAACATTTTGCTGCTTCATATTTTTGTGGGGGAAACAAGACCTTTTTCAGGCTTTGAGAAGGTTTGAGAAGGTTAAAGTTTTCACTGTCATTTAATAAAAGTATATGCGGATCCTTGTGAATAAAAAGCAATTATATTTCCCCGCCTCTTTTTCAGATGTATGTTACAATTCGGGGACGCTATTACAAATCTGTACGAGTACAAATCCTCCGAAAAAAAAAACACTGAACACCTTCTCTTTATGTAAACAGATGGACATATGATAACTAATGTTGCTCAATAGACAGCATTAATAAAACGGCCATAATGTTATGGGTAAAATGATGATCCAGGAAGTGGTAACTGGCTGTGCAAGCTTTGGATGTTGATGGAAATTTACAAGTTTATGCTTTGATATGGTAATGAGTATTTCCGAAATAGTAAAAAATTTGATTTTCCTCACTTATTGCTACAAAATATAAATTTTTTGCTTGTTTTATTAAAATCAAGTGTTGATAAAAAAAGAATACTTTAAGCTAGAATAAACCTTTTTTTTTTTAAACGTAGAGGCTTTTTTTAATTTTGGTGAATATATTCAAATATTAATAATAATAATAATAATATCATAAATCGCCAGCGGTGGTATACACTGCAGTATGCCGTACACTAGTATTCCATTCAGAGCAATAATAATAATAATAAAATATAATACTGATTCCAAATTTTTGAGCTGTGGAGTACACTACAGTATACACTGCAGTATGCAGTACACTAGTATTCCATTCAGAGCATAGCCACTGTTTTCTCAAAAATACCTGGGGTTAAAGGTCAGGTAGAGTGAAATCCTTCTTAAGAAAGAAAAAGTTGCACTCAAAATTGGCTTAAAAGTGTTTCAACTGAAAATGCATTTACATAAAGCAATGCTTTCGATTTATTCACTGAAGACACAAAGAACCAATTCATTCTGAAATACCACACTGAAACATAGGCCTATGTGACTAGTCCATACCTGCCACGCTGCTGAGAGTTTGGACAGGACTCAGGGCCTGACAGCTCAGGCGTAGTTGTGATTGGTGGAGTGGGAACGTTGGAGCTTTGCTTAAGACCGGTAGAGAAGATGGCTGAACCAGGGCTCAGGCTGCTGCGTCCGCTCCTGTAAGTGCCAGTGTGTCCCAAAGCAGAATGGGGCCTGCTTGTGATACTTGAAGTATGGGACTGCCTGGACCAGGAGTTGGTTGTGAGGAGGTTGTCCAGAGATTCATATCTGTGATGCAGAGACTGAGATATTTAAGACTTATAGATTGAAAATGATGTGTCCTGGTTGACAAAGGAAACCACATTACCGTTCAAAAGTTTGGAGTCGGTAAGGTTCTGTAATGTTTTTAAAAAAGCTTCTTATGCTTACCAAAGCTGCATTTATTTGATCAAAAATACAGTGAAAACTGCAATTTAGTGAAACATTATATACATTTAAAAAAACTGTTTTCTATTTGAATATATTTTAAAATAATTTATTTCTGATGCGGTGAAAGCTTAATTTTCTGCAGCAATTATTCCAAGTGTCACACTAGTAAATGGTAGAGTACAGCTGACAAAGTAAACCCGTGCTAAACAATATAATGAAAGAGTTTATTCATCAGGACCTCCTGACAGATGTTCCCACAGTGATGGGCTCTTTGTTGAAGCTGGCATTGCGCTGACGGATCCAACTGTTGTCAGTGAGGAGCTGCGTCTTCTTCCTCATCTCCTCCAGGATCTGCAGACGTTCCTTTTCTGTCTGCGACAGCTGTCCCTTCTTTTTACCGCTTCCTGCGGCCAATGAAGAGAGAAGGCAGAGAAGACAAGTACTGTACCTGGTATTCAACTATTCAGGAATTTGGATAAAAATACCCAAAAATATAAACTATTCAGACCTTTAGCATCTTGTTTGTGAAGGCCTTGAAGTGCAGGAGTAGATTTTGACTTTGTCCTATGCAAAATTAATACATGAATACATTAATCGAACAAACACACACCCACACGCATGTATAACCTCAATTCCAGAAGAGTTGGGACATTTGTGAAATGTCAAAAAAAATCAAGAATGTTATTTGTTCATTCTCTTTAATTCTCTTAATATCCGATGTTTTCAACTTTATTTTGTAAATATTAACACATTTTGATGGCTGCAACACACTCCAAAAAAGTTGGGACAGAGGCATGTTTAACACTGTGTCACATCAACTTTCCTTTTAATTACAATGGTTAATTGTTTGGGAATGGAGGATACTAATTGTTAAAGTTTTGCAACAGTAAATCCCTGCATTCTTCTGGCAATATGGACAGAACTGAATGTGATGAGAGTGATGAGTTTAACTTGAAATATGACTAAATGGAAATGTAATCCGAATCAGAACTGTTAAGTTCTCTTCACATTAAAATGAGACCGTAAAAAGAAAAAAAAGTGCTGCCATATGTATATGACCACATTTTCCTTATGCCCCAAAAGACATTAAAATAAAATGTAGCCCCAAAAGCAAACTAACCTGTCAGAAACTGTAAGCTTGGCAAACCCGTAGGACTCCTCTGAGCTGATGCAGGACAGAGCAGAAGCAGACAGACAGACAGACATACAAACAATGACCAAAGCAGCAGTAAGGTGTACACATGCTTGGACCACATATACAACAAATGCCACATAAGCTTAAATGCTTAAATAAGTAAAGAAATAACAATAATAAAATAAACCTAATACTGTTAATTTTGCCAGCTTAAAAATATGGCGCTCATGGCACAAGATGCTGGAAAACAGCTACAAACGTTTGTCTGCATGTATACATCGACCAACAATTACTAAAAACGTTTCCACATGAACAGTAGGGTTGCAAAGGGGTGAAAAATTTCCAGTAAATTTTCAAAAATTTCCAAAAAAATCCTGGTAATTTTCCAAAATATCATGGAAGTGTTTCCGGAAATTTACCAGAAATTTTCCACCTCTTTGTAACCCTTATGTACAGCCCCTAAATCTTCCTCAGACAGATTGACAAACTGGATTCTTGTGGACTGAATAGGCACTGGTGATATTCAAATAAATGGATATCTCTTAAATATTATATATTGCGTCTGCTACAGTTATGTAACATCTCCAGAGAATTAAATTACTGAATACTGAATTACTAAAAGGCAGTTATAATTTTTAATTAAATGGCAGCCCTAATATTTACAGAAATACTACATCCTAATATTTTCTTGGCATTAACACAAAAAAAAAAAAAAAAAACAGCTACAACTTTTTTCAAACTCTTGTTTAGCATACTTCTTACCACGGACTCTTTGTGGTTGAATCACACTCCACTTCTGCCTTTAGTGAGTGCTGTCTTGCTGCTGTTTGCACAGCGGTCTGTCTGTTCTGTGTTTCTCCCACCTTGTCTGCATTCTGACTGGATGCCACTGAAGTGGTAGCAATGAATTGGTTGAAGGAGGAAGGTGAAATATATGTGGTATTTCCATTGGACAGCACATCAGGGCATCTCTGCTCCTAAAACCGGCAGGAGGTAAATAATAACAGTTTTATTATTCTTATTCACCATTCATAATGCTGTAGAGTCTAAAGGCACTGGAACCACTGTATAAAATGGCACAATTAACATGCTGTTTGAGTGTGAATGAGAGAAATTGGAGAAAGATGAAGCAAGAGATATTAAAGTTATGACAATCTTCTGACCTCAGTACCACTGTGCTCCTCTCCATAGACCTCCTGCTGAGCTCTCCTCCACTCTTCCTCTAACTTCTCCTGATCACGCCGATACTTCTCCTGAAACCATTTCAGACAAAAGGCCACTAGTAAACATTTGATTTATTTATTTATTAATGTATTAGTTTAAATTACATCATCAGCAACACGCTGAAAAGCTGAACAGCCAGTTGGACACCTCATGCAGTTGGTTGAAAGTGTGCGAATATGTATTTTATTTTTTTATTAAATAGTATTTTATTTTACCTTCATACATACCACATCAAAAAAACACTACAAACATCTACTTGCATCCGCTCAAAATCAAAAAAGTGTCCACACACTTCACCCACTGTGTGCTCACAGTGTGTGTCTGCAGGGTTAAATGCAGAGCATAAATTCCGAGTATGGGTCACCGTACGTGTCCTTTCTTTTCCTTCCCCAGTACTAGGGGGGTAATGCGTTCCAGCAGCGGTGCATTTGCAGCAGCAATCGTTTATTGCATGGAGTCTATTTTTGCTGAAGTGACAGCTCATTGTTTGTGGTAAAAATGAATGTGGACTGACACAAAAAATATAGTAATTACACAATAAATGGATATAACTAAAATCCAAGGTGTTTCACAGTCAACACATAGCCCTTTGGCTAGGTTTAAAACAAGGGAAAGTACACTTTTAGATAAACAAGGCGACATAATGGATGGCACTCGTGACGTGGAGGTAGAAAAACAAAGTTCTTTATGACCCATAGGATTGCTTGTAATAAAAATTTAAATGCAAAAAGAAACGGCACGAGTCAGAAGTTTCTGTAAGTTTATTTTAAAAGGTTTGTTGATACTACTTTTTAAGGTATAAGAAAAGTAGACTATAGGCTATGTTTAAATGTTTTGCCACCTGCTTGAGCAAATTAATATTAGATCTAGAAGTAAAATGCATTGTATAATACATTGTTTATAGTATTTATTGTGTTTAAACATGAATAGCTGTCTATGAGTGCATTATTGTACTGTGTAAAAAGAGAATTGCAATGCTAAAAAAGCATTTTCAGTAACAACAACAAAATAATGGATACATGTTGTGTTTGTGGCAAACAGCCGTGGATCAGAAGTGGACTGCAAATGCATCCTGTGTGAAACACTATGAGCCTGTGCTGCTTCTGCACCGCATACGCACTCCAAACAGAAGTATGTGTGAAACAGGCATTACTGCAGTATTCCTATAGATTGATGCAGCAATTTATTGACTGTAATAAAATAAACAAGTGACTATATTAACTAAACTGAAAATAAAATATATAAAATGAAACAATCCCACCATAAAATAAAATCTATACTGAAACTTCTTGCTTGTGTACAAGATCTGGTATATGGTATAGAATGTGTGTGTGATTTGGTGGTACCTGCAGGAGGCGCTCTTGTTCCATCTGCCATTTCTCTTGTCGCCTCCTCTCCTCTTCATGATCCCATGACCAGCGAGACGAGGTGGTACTGATGGAGGGAACCTGCAGCTGATATCATAAATATATCATAACAATAAAGGAACCAAAAGGTATCAGCACTGAATTTAATACTAAATGTAAACGACAGATGTGACTCACATCAGAGATGGCAGACTCTGAGCCACCTAGTAATAAAAAAAAAAAAGGTGGAGACAAAGATTATGCATTTAAATCACATAACAGAGCACACACATAACTTCCATGCCTGTAACCTGTTGGTTCATGCTGCTCAATGGATTCTGACACACACCCCCAGCTCATATGACAAAACTGTAACCAAAGCCGCCACGGTCAAGTAAGCGCACAACAAATTCACACTCATACACTGGTATGCAGGCTTTAATCAACATGCAAGACAGAGACAAACATGATGAGAGTGTAAAAAACACCTCTGAGGAGTAGCGCATGCTATAGAATTAAAAGCACTTGAATTGAAGAGGAATCAAATCGTGGATTGGCACTTCTGGTCGGAAAGACTAAATTATAAGAGACTAGCTAACTCAAAATTCGCATTGTAATATTTTATGCAAAGATACAAGACAGGAATTGATACAGATACAGAAGACAGAGAGAAAGAGAAATAGTAACAAACAGTAGTCCTCACATATAGACGCATTACATTGCATCACAGCACACAGGCAGCACGCATCTTTATTTACCACAGAGATAGACCCAGGAGCTAACCGTGGCACCTGAAGGACAGAGCATTAGCTATAAGAGCAATAAAATGGGAGCAACAGAAACCCACTGAGCAATTTCAGATCTTCCTGCTCAGACCTAGAGCTTGACTTAAAAGAGCTTTTGGTACATACAGTACAGTAGTGTGTAAAAAGCAGGTCAAATTATCTTAACTTAAATGGGAAACAGATTTATTGTATGTACTAAATGCTTTAGTTAGTCAGGCCCTTAGAATGCAGAATAAGCAAACAAACCCATCTGTTTTGATTGAATTCAGATATTAATATTCAACAGAAAAGACCTCACCAATTCACTCCATTAAGAGTGTGCTTAATACAAATAAGTCACAGCATAATTAAATGAATAAGCTGCAGTGATCAATTACCCGCATAGTATTAAATTGCTACAGCCTGAATGAATGCCGTTACCTTGTGGCATGAAAAATTCTAACTTTCTTCTATTATTTTTCAAAACTATGTTCTCATAGTCTACAACAGAGAACATTGGAAAGAGAAGAGTCATTTTCAAAAGGTTTGGTAAATTTTTTTTTTTTTTACATGAACAAAAATTCTTCTGTTTACTCCGAACAATAAGGGTCTTAAAGCACCCACCTGTGTTTCTTAGTGCAACTGGATTGTCCTGGCTACGTCCATTTACCGTTTTTGATAGCACTCCCTGAAAAATGTGAAGTCAAATAAAAATAAATAACAAAATGTCTTCACTTCAATTTTAATTAATTCACTGCATCCTGAATCAAGCGAACACATTCAAAAAACATCAACTGCAGTTAAACGGACTGATTTCCGACAGTCCACCACATTCACTATACTCCTGACATGACTCACATTAGTAGGCTTTGCGTTGACTTGTGTCTTCACCACGGTCTCCACCGGAGAGGTTGTGCTGACTGAGACATAGTGCTCGGGCCGCCCTATAAGTGTTGAATTGGCACTGGTCAAATTGATGGTCTTATGGCTCTTGTACGGTAGGGAAGGGTGGTCACTGCCCCAGCCTGTCCAGTAGCCAAAACATGTCAGAAATGCCAAGTCACGTATTAGTGAACTTGTTCGTGATTTAGCTTTGTGATATGCAATTTGTCAAAGTGGATTTTCAAGTGGGTAAAATTATACTGTTTCATATGCATGTCCATTAATGAAATTAAAGGGTGCTCATAATTATTCCCTTTAATGAAGCTGAAGCAAAGATTAATGATCCAGTGGTAAGAAATAAAAATGCAGATTCAGACGGGACATTGAGACTGACTGACAGACAGATAGACCACCTTCCCACAGTGACAGAAAGCAATAGATAAATGATCTGAATCTGGAATGGCACCTTCACTTTCTCAGCTCATAAAAGTTTGTTTCTTCATGGGAACAGATTTGGAGAAATTTAGCATTACATCTCTTGCACACCAATAGATCCTCTGCAGTGAATGGGTGCCATCAGAATGAGAGTCCAAGCAGCTGATAAAACATTGCAATAATCCACAAGCAATCTAAGTAATCCACAAACTGTGGATTTGTGGGAAATAAATCCATCATAAAGAAGGTTTTAACTTTTTAACCGTTGCTACCAGCTTAAATATGAGTCCTCTATCCATAATATTGCTTTCTTCAGTGAAAAAGTCATCTTGCCTGAATCAGGAGAGAAATATGCATAGACCAAGCACTGTGTTTACAAACAGTTCTAAATAAGTTTTTAAACAAATAAGTTTTTTATGTGAAAGGACAACAAGAGATAGACTTTATTACTGATAGAAGCATTATTATGGATAGAGGACCTGTCTTTTAGCAACAGACGCAACGGTTTAAGTTAAAAATGGCTTAATAATCTGTTTCTTACAAACATACAGCTTTTCGGATTGTGTTGTTTTATCAGCTGTTTGGACTCTCATTCCAACAGCAAGTGTAAAGTTAGTATGTGATGCTAAATTTCTCCAAATCTGTTATGATAAAGAAATAAACTCACCTTGATTGCCTAAGGGTGAGTAAAGTTAAAGCAAATTGTCATTTTGGGCTATACTATTCTCACAAACAGGTTCCACACCCTCACCATTCTGGCCGTGTCTTAGGATGTCCATCAGTAAAGTGCCCTTTTGCTGTGCTGTGTCCATCCTGCCCTTAAACTGCTCATAATTCATTTCAGCCACCCTGTATCCACCCAGCGCCACGATCTCATCACCCATCAGCAGACCACACGACTCTGCTGGGCTGCCTGTGTGATGCGGGTTAAGAAGGTGAAGCAGGTCAAAAAGGTGCCTTTAAGCCAAACTGAGAGAGTTTGTGAGTGTACAGAATCAAGTTTACTTCTAGATCTGGACCAATAGGACAGGTTTTCATTCACTGGGATGTGAAATAAGCTGATGAAGTGTAAACAGGATGGTCAAAATGTGTCGGCTCTTACATCTTATTCAACTTGAATTGTTACATATAGAGCATTGCACAGTTCCATAGTACATATTTCACAGTATATTTATGGTCTTAGTAGTTATTTCAATCACTTTTTGGTATATTTAACAACTTTTTTATTGAAATTCTATAAATATATTTAATTGTATATAGTCTTCTGTGTATTTCTAATATTATTATTCTCATGGTATGGCTCACCATATACTGTACCTTTATGTCCTCATCTATTCCCTAGTATTTGTTCATCGGGTCAACTATTTGACAACTTATTTAACTAGTCCCTTTGGGATTAATAAAGTCAACAAGCTTTCATACCAATAGGCCGATAACCTAACTGAACAATTAGTTTAGCACAGAATTAGGGCTGCCTGTTAGGGTGTTACCGTTTGTAATAATTTACAGGATTAATTTTTTTTTTCTAAATGTATTTTACATGAACAAATAATTACATTTACCTTTAACATAATATCACAGCACATGCAAGTTCATTTCATTAATTCATATGGATTCAATGATTTTTGTGCAAGATAGACAAGAGCACTGTTAAGATTGATTAATCATAATATATTACCAGACTGACAGCCCTAAATGGAACAGAAAACAACAGAACAGGTTCATACATCATTGATGAGGCTCTACATGTAGGTTAGTGTGTTTACTAGAATTCTGGGGAAGGAGATCAACCTGAGCCTTCTATACCTCAGTCTGTCCCATAACGCCACATGATACGGCTGATTAAAATGATCCCAAACAAAGTCAGAACCAAACGCTCTCAGTCTTTCTTCTATACAATGATACAGATGAAAACTAATATAGCAGAGATGTGCTTTAAGCTATAGTTACTGCATGCATGGCTGCCCTGACCTGCTTTTATAAACGCACCGGTCAAAAATGAATTCTCAAGCTGCTCTCATTCATGAAGATATATCCTAAGCTCAGGACCAGACTCCCTACAGCACCACTTCAACCAAACAAACCAAACCAAAGCAAAAAAAAAAACAACTTTCACCTATAAATAAAAAACATTACACCCAATCCCAAAACCATAATAATGACAATTACACTGTGGATGAACAGAAGCATACTTGGTGATACATGCACAAACCAAAAAAGAAAAAAAGAAGCATATTATGAAAACTTTTAGGCTTTAAAGCCTTTCTTTATTTATATATAGATATATATTATATATATATATATATAATATATATATATATAAAATAAACTGAAAAACAAAATACTTTGATTAACTTTTTTGATCCACTTCAAATGTTTAACTACTGTATATATACACACACTGTTCTTGTCTACACACCTCCATTCATCCATAAACACACACACACCGCTGAGTTGCACCAATGCACCCTATTTCTCTAAATTAAGATTCTGTATGGTAGAAACACCCATATATTGTACATCTAACCTGACTGATTCACAGATAGTTCACATTTCACCCTCTATTAACTGAAATGGCAAAGTCTGGATGCAGTTTTAAATGAATGGCAGTTTTCTAGTTAAACCGTTTGCTTGGAACCATTTTAAATTATAAGTCTTACCTGCTTGAACAGATTTCACACAAGCACCAGTTGAGTCCCAGTGAGCCTTGAATCCAAAGTCTCTCCCGCTGTTAGGCTTCTGATTCAAGCAGACTCGCATTTCACTTTGACGCACCTGAGAGAGAGAGAGAGAGAGAGAGCACGTAGTGTTGCCTCCTGACAGGCAGAGAGATACAGGGAGAGAATGTGACACCTGAGGATCCCATGACACCATCTTCAAGAATCTGCTACAGTCAGTACAACACAAGCAAAAAAAATAAATAAAAATTATACATACATGCATATCTATCTATCTTATATATCTTTATATATATATATATATATATATATATATATATATATATATATATATATATATATATATATATATATATATATATATATATATATATAAATTCAAATGAAAACACTGTTTTATAAAGCATTCATATGTGCTTTATTTTCACTGGAGGAAACCTGTGGTGTGATGAGGGGTGAATGGACTGAAAACTTAACAGTAGATGGGGAACCGATTTATCCCCCATGGTATTTTTTAAACTGTATTTATGTTAAGATATTATACAATCTAGGCGGACTGAGGCAATCAAGAATTCATGTACAGTTTATGGAACTGATCGCAAAATTTTAGGGGGGTGTCATGATTTGATTTAATTGATTCAGACTGACAAGCAACCTACCTTAACGTCCCTGATTTCGGCGACAACAGGAGAAGATGTTTGCATATTAGAGGCAGCCATTGTCACTTTAGTGACAAAACAGTTAATTGGAGGTGCTGATGACCTTCTGTCTCTTCTCTCGTCTTCTTCCTTCTTAGGGTTGATTGGATGAGTGCTTGAACGAGAGTGGCCCTTGTCAACAGAGGCTGTGACCTTTCCTTGACCGCTGAGGAAAGAGGGGATGATTGAATTATCTCCGTTTCCACTGATCAGGCTTTTATGAGAGTCATCCATCTGTAGAAACCAGAGATAAAAGCAAACAAATAAAAGTGGTTACTTCCTTCTACAATCACTTGAACCACGGCAGTGCCAAATTCTACTTGATATTGAGACAGACTGCTGGTTAAGACATAGGTTTTCTCTTAGGAAAAAAACAAAAAAAACAAAAAAAGAGCACTATAAAGAAATTACCAGTTTAGGAATGTGTATTAAAGAGCACTGCGAAAATGCATTATGCCTCAATGGATATTTTTTTTCTCTTCCATTTTATTTTATCCCTTTCCTGGTCTTCATATATACACTTGCTAATGCAAAAACACAAATAACCTGCTCCACCTCTGAAACTACCATCAGGTGTCATTTCTTTTGGACTTTAATCTTCAATTCAAATTTATAAAGCCACATTCTTATTAAAAAAACAACAACAACATACAATACAATAACTAACACTGAAAATACATAATTGCTTTTGTTTAAGACAAAGTGACCAAACACCGTGTGTGACCATGCATGGTTGAGAAGCTCGTCATGGAAAAGAGAACACACACAATAAAGTCACAGCTTGGGTTTCATGAAGCACCCGGAGTGCAGTAGTAGTGGCTTTATGCATTTTTCATAAGCCAGCCGCTAGATGATCAGGTGATGAGGAGTAACACTAAACTTCACACACAGAACACCACACCAACTATCACTCTCCCTCATCCCTCACTCTTTTATCAGGTGTGTTTAAGTACTATTTAAAAACAAACAGTTACTATAGGTCAGCAATCGGGCCTGAAAGAATACTGTAAGAGCCATTGAAAATAAATGCTGGGCAATATATGTTTAATATTGTCATTATATATTCAATGACTTAAAAAAAACAATTTAAGTCAGTATGTTTCAGTCAAAATAAGTCAAAAGTACTCGGGTACATTTGCCCATCCTTACATAAACTGAGCCTTTATATACATTCAAGGTCAAAGCTTTTAGGCAGGGGTCACCGAACTTGGTCCTGGAGGGCCAGTGTCCTGCAGAGTCAAACACAGCTGAACCAGCTAATCAAGGTCTTACAAGGAATACTTGAAACTTCCAGACAGGTGTGTTGAGGAAAGTTGGAGTTAAACTCTGCAGGACACTGGCCCTCCAGGACCGGGTTTGGTGAACCCTGCTTTTAGGCATGAAATAAGCAGATTAATTCATATAAGGTCCTAGTGCAGTGGGATATTCAGAGTACAAAGAAAAAGAAAACTACACTATATAAAGAGAACATCACAGAGAAAGTATTGTAGTTGCTGCATTATGAATCAGACAATGATATACTAAATACCATGTGAAATAGACAGCGATAGCGAAAAATACCATTAATCAGAATCAAAAGCCTCCACTGAGAGAATTTTTTTTTTCCTGGATAAATGAACACATGATCTATATTGTGTAAGACTAATAATGGCCACTTACGGAATATGCTCTGGGCAGTGAGGACACTTTGGAGGGTTTGGTTCCAAATGGACGGGGTGTGACACCTGTGGAGAGGCGTGAGGAACCTTCTGACCTTCTGAAACCTCTGGGTAGAGTGGCAGATATGCGTGCTCCCCCTGCATAAAAGCTCTCCAGGAGGATCGCCCGGTGGCTGAAGTCTGGACCCTGCTGCTCATAGAGATCTGGATCCCCAGTAGCCTGGCTGGTCAGTGAACTCGGTTCAGAGACAACAGCTGCTGGAGGGGTGAAGAATTCACCAGATGAGTCAGTCATCTCTGCATCAGTGCCTTTGGTCAGAGCAAAAGATGTCCCGTTTGTGAAGGGTGAAGCCAAGGTTGTGGACCACGCAGTACTGCTGACACTGGAGCCCGCATCACTCATGGGTCCAGGCATGTTGGAGCTGGAAGAGAGTGAAATGGCAACTGGACTGAATTCCTGATCTGATCCCCAGGCAGGGGTTTAAGGATGGGGCAGGACTCTACTGGAAAGCACATGGCTATTAGTGGTCACCTGTGCACTAAAGGGTGGGAAGGGAAGTAGGGGGTGGAGAGGGCTTAGAGGACAGGTGTAACTATCAAATGTCTCTATCATCCACAAGTGAACACCAAGTGGTAACACTTTAGAATAAAATTCAATTTATCATCATCAGCTAATGCTTTAGGTATTATGAAATAAATCTTTTGTTGATGTTGTTTTATAAATATAGCCAAATTTTCTTAATTGTTAAAGGTGCATTCAGTAGTACGGTACACATTAAGAAAGATTGTGATATCAACTAATGGGATTCACTTAACAGTTGTGGCGCATTTACATCTGGTGTGTTAGAGCAAAAGCCTGTGACTTGTCCCCTAACTACCCACAATCCAGCTTTGCAGGTGCAGTCCAGAAATTGTGCTTTGTCTTCAATATTTAAATGAAGTCACAGCATTTCTTTATGTGCAAACATGCCTCTTACATAAATTAGGCTCATTAGAAATTGCACTTTGTTCACAAAAATATTTTCCTTCGCAATTTACATTGCACCATTACCTCAATTGAGAGAAAGGATATTTTGAAAAAGAATATGATTTTCATTTAAAGGAGACCATATTATTCCATTTATATGTACATATGCATAAATTTTACCCAGGTGGAAATTACCATCAACACTAATTTTAAGGGCATGTTTGATTGATCTTTAGCAAATCTGGATCTAAATCAGCATATTGCACGTTCAAAAAAAGTGGGCGTGATTCATTCTTTGAGAATCTGCCAGCGTGTTTAAGGAATATTTGAGACAAGATAAAAATTGTGTCATTATTAACCAGCATAATGTCTTCTAAAACCCACATAACTTACTATCTTGCATAAACACAAAAGGTGTCATTTAGAATAAAAATATTATTTTATTATTATATATTATTATATATTATAAATATATATATATATATTTTTTTTTTTTTTAATTAACTTTACATACTGTATAATAAAAGTAAATGGCGACCATGGCTGTCAATCAACAATTTCAGTATATCACTTTTAATCTATTCTTTACGCAAAGCTACTGTACTTTTTCAGAGGACACTGAATACAGTCAAAGTAGTCGTAACTAATACAACTCTAGATGGCACAGCCTGATAGGTTCTAACTCAATCTAATATAATTACATCATCATTCACATTGCACAGGTGATTGGTTTCCTTTCGCATCAGCAGCCAATGAGCTTCCTGCTCAACATTCAAATATTTGGCTAGTGCTTGCTGTAGCAGTTGCAGCATGCTTCACAAACCCTCCACCTTCCCCAGCTCCACCTGTATAGATCTGCTATGGGTAATTTCATGTATGTTATACATGGGGGCCAATTAAAATAACAGAATTAAAATTTCTGGTTAGACTATTCCTTTAAAAAAAAATGTACTAAAACAATCAGAAAATGTATTACTGTGCAAGTACAATATATTACAATATATTACCTCTCCTCTGGCACCCCGGTGAGCTGTGCAGTCCTGATGGCACTGGCCCCTCCCCCATCAGTAGTAAGTTCAATCTGCTCCCTCTCCTCATGCTTCCTGTGGAGGTCAAAGTTTGCACTACGTCGCCGGTTCTTCCATCTGTTCAGATCCTGCAATGACAGATGAAAAAATTGAGTGATAAATGAAGAAATACAAGGAAAAATAGAAGAAAATCTAACAATAACAGTAAGTGTGATAATTAAATTACAAAAAAAAAAAAAAAAAAAAAATCTCTAAGGCCAGTCCAAAACAAAACATTTCTGTTATTATTTGGCTCCCTGAGGACTCCCACAGTGCCAACTGAGAAACAGCATCATCTAAGAGAAATGTTATCAGATGTCCTAAGAAAGTAATTTTCCTCTGTGACAACCGAGGCTCCAAAAACAGCCAAAATAAATACTTTTACGTTTTCTGGAAAATATGCTAACAATATAAAATATACTGTTTTTGTCCAAACAATTGTTTGGTTAACAATATTCTTTAATATATCTTCTTCTGTGTTCCACAAAGGAAAGAAACACAGGTTTGAAACAAAATAAGGATACAACTGCCTTTTTTTGGGTGAGCCATCCCTTATTAACCCACACTTTTTTCATTATTATACTCTGTGTGATAACAAGTAGTTACACCACCAATAAGCATCACTTACTTCGTGCCACTTGGCTTCACTTTCCTTTATTCTGTCCCGGATGCTTTGTAACTGTTCCTGCTGAACCCTCTGTATGGCTGAGGGTTCAAGGGTCACCTCTCCAACAGACCTCTGGTGAACATGGTGTGACCCCAGCGGGTCAAAGCTGGAGCAGTTGTCAGATTCCTGTGGAATGGGCTCCAGTGTGATGTCACCCATAGATTTGCTTCTGTTGAGTGGAGATGGACATGCTCATTTAAATGATCATCTCCATAACAAAAAAAAAAAAAAAAAAAAAAAAAAAGTTTAATTGCATTACACTGACATCTAGAGGTTAAGACCTGAACTGTACCCTGTCCCAGTAAAAGCCGTGTCATAAAGACATTAGCATCAAGTAAACAGAGATAAACCAGCAGAAACTCAACAAAAAGAGGGAAAAATAATAGTATAATATAATATAACAAGTGTATGTATTACAGTTTATGCCATAAAACAAAGATTTTTGCAGGAGACAACATGCAAGGCACTGCTTTATAGCATGAAGCACTTTGTAAAATATTGTGTGATGGTTGATTTTATAATTTACTTGAGGGACAAGTACTTAAAAAATGCACACATTCATATAGAAGCAGCATGTGTAATGAAGCCACAAATGCAAAAGGAATCAGGCGTTTGCTATTGCAAGATGACACTGAAGCAACATCAAAAATTGCTGAACTCACCCTGTGTACCGAGAGGGTCTCATGGGAAATCTGGGAAACCATGAAAATATTTGATTGTAAACTTATCTTTATAGTAAATGAATATAATTGTTGTTTCTGCCCATGGATGATCACTTAAAGAATAGTGCACACAAATAATATTCATATATTATAACACTCATGATTTTCAAAACCTTGATAACTAGCATGACATACACAAACAAAAGTATCATGAACCGTTTTTGTAGAAAGCAAATAAGAGTCTAAAATAAAAAAAATAAATAAATAAATATAAATTATACACAAATGATGTGCAACTGAGCTGGTATTTTTATTGGCCCAAAAAAGTTAATTTGACATTGCAGTAGAAGTTGTTTGACCTCAGACTTCCACGTATCAGATAGACACAAACATTCCACTGAAGGAACAACATCAAGAGCCCCAGTTGTCATGACTGAATACGCACAGAATTCATTACATTATCATGACAACTGTGAGGCAAAACTATTGAAATCTTATTTAACACTCAGCTCAATTAACCACCAAGAGATATTTCATTATTGGAGATCTTTTGCTTAAAGTCCACTGTAAAACTATCGTAAAACAAATGTTCTAGGTTCCATTTTGCTTGGATCTTATAGAAATTATTGTGCAAATGCAGTCTTAGGGGCTGTTCTCACAGTTATTCTATGTAAATGTGCTATATGGACTTTTTTAAAGCTGCAAGTTTAAGTTCCGCTTAAACCAAACCAGCACTTTATCTGTGCTTACAGATGTGCTCAGGCCTTTTTTTAAATCATACACAGCTCGGGCTAAGTCATATCGCACCTAAAAATACATAAGGCTGGGGAAAGGAAACACTGAAATTAGGCTCAGAGTTTAGATGCATGTTACCAGATCAAGAATTTGTTACAATCTCAAGATGGCAATAACTGCTACATTAGACTTAAATTAAGCTCCATTAAAAATGATGCAAAGTTTTGGTGTAAACATGCATAGTATCTGCTGTATAAATTGTTTGTACCCACTAAAAAAAATAAAAAAAATGAATGTTTTAGCAAATTAAGCAAAGCTAAATGATTATGGTGATTATTTACTATTTTACACATTTTCATATAAACATTCTGCACATCTGCATTTAATTAGCATACAATATCCTTCTCCAAATATACTGTATATGGCTTGAGTAAATTATCCAATGCACTACTACACATGAAAATAAAAAAGTAAGAATGTCTCAAAAGGTGTGAGGGGATTTGGAATCAGGTGAAAAGTTTGAAGCAGGTGCAGCAAGCCAAGGAGTGATGTCAAGATCAGAGTCACCCTCAGAGGAACCAGACATATTTCGGCTATAGGAAGGAGAGACAGAGAGAGACAGAGAAAAGGGAGGAAACAATAGCAGAGGAAAATGGAAAAGACAATATTTTAAATAGATGAAAAAGAAAGACCAAGTACAGGGAGTCACACAAATATGTAGCACTATTTTATTATTATTTGATAAACCTGATCCAAAACAGTCAGGAATACATTTCAATATCTATATTTTGTGTGTGTTTTTACAGGGGTTGCAATTTTGATTCAGTGGCCTTATGTGGGTTGAAGAATATGGAAATTGTTAAGAAAAAATAATTCGGAAAACAAGTTCTGTAACAGCAATTATGATATTTTATAGATTTCAATTCATTTCTATGATAATTTTATTCTGAACTGGGGAGGAATGGGATTCTTTACAAGATTTCCAACTGGCTTTATGACACAAACCTGAAGCCCTGCATCTTCTTATACCATGGCCTGCGCTGGGACCCTATCCTGATCTTTTTCACATGAAGATCTTCCTCAGGTGTCCAATATTTGGGCAGGAACTTGTCTGAAACAGCACTGACAGAGGTCTGATGCTCGGAGACGAGCACACGACGGGCGTAAACATCTTCCAACACAGGATCTGCATATTCTCTGTCCTCATCAGAGTCACTCGTGCCAGTGTTTAGGGCTCGCTGAAGAAACTCTTCCTCCAAAGTGGCCGATTCAAAGTCTGTCCATCCATTTTGAGAGGGAATGGATAATTCTCTGCTTCCCAAGACAGAGCCATCCATATGAGAAGAGTGCAAAAATGTCTCTAAGAAGCACATGCATGAACATGCATGCAAAACTGTTAACCGCTTTTTTTTTTTTTTTTTTAGTATTAGTTAGTGGAATGCACAGCCATATCAAACCACAAGTAGTTCTAGTAATGAGATGAATGCATAGCAAATTAGTGAAGACCCACTTAGTGCCAACATGAATCTTGAAATCGAAGGATTACACCAAACATCAACTCTTTCAAATGTGCTCCACTGAGTAGAACACCCTTTTGGGAAAAATAAGCACATCCTCTAAATTAATAAGCATATTTAGTTACAAATAAACAGATGAACAAAAAGTAGTTAGGACTAGTTGGATGTACACAAGCATGAATATTAGGGCACCACGGCAGATGGAGTCTATATTTGAAACACTCTCTAAACTCTGACCTCTGGTTTGATCTCTGGGGTGGCACTACGGCCAGTCGTGAGGCATCTGACAAGGTGAGCCATGACTTCCTAGCACTTGGGGTCACCATAGAGGCCACCCTGGGGCCTAGAGGCTTTAAAGGGATTGCAAAGTTCACAGGGGCCACGGAGGTTACAGAGCTAAATCTGCGACTCGCTAGGTCGTCCTGCACAAGGTCTGGTTCACGGCGATCCTCGTCAGAGTCAGTGTCACACTGGTAACTGCTTGCCCATTGGAGGAAGGCAGAATTAGGAGGGAGGTCATGGTATAAGCCCCTCCCACTTTCACTACAGCCAAAAGATGGTGGATAGACTAAGAAAACCACCTACAATATATTTGCAAAAGCCAACCCTGTTGCTTTATAAATTATAATAAAGAAAAGACCATTTTATAGGGACAATATTAATAATCTATATTTTTTTCAATTTTAACAGCAAACCTGCATGATCTCAAAACTCAAGCAGGATATATACGTTTAATGGAATGAAATGAGATGAGATCTTTTAATCAAAAAAAAAAAAAATAAATAAAAATAGTAGTGATCAGCTGAACTAAACATGGTGAATAGGAATGGACAATATTCTATATATATATATATATATATATATATATATATATATATATATATATATATATATATATATATATATATATATATATATAATACACATATATAATATATATATATAAATAAATATATATATATTATTAGATAAAATATAAAAATAAAAAATAACTGTTATAAAAATATATTCAACTCTTAATGATTTAATGTTCTGATACAAATACAAATAATAAGATTAAATTTTTGAAAAAGTTACATCAATGTTATTGTGTTTTATTGTAATTTATTATATTGTATTTTACTTAATATTTTACACATTTTTATATAGAAAACATAACACACTGAAAAACATTTACCTACATAAAATGCCATGTGAACACTTCTGTGAGCATGAAAACAAATAGTACAATATTTAAGATTTAACTATATAAGACATAAGTGAATTTAAAACATTTTAAAATTAAAAACCCATTCACACAAAACCTTACATAAGCAAAAAGCTTATTTCATCAAACAAAATTATGCACCAAACCTAGAAATGAAGCCAGCATGACAACAATAACAATACTAAAACACACCTAGTGAGGTTGCCTGCATGACTCCTGTTTCCCTGCTGGTATTCCTGCCTTTTCTTCCTCAGGGCAGATGGGACATGCACTCTTTCTCTGATGGGGGCATCACTTTTACTGCCTTCTGCCATCCTGAAGCAATGTTCAGCTTCTGCGTCACTACTGCAACCTGGGAGAACACAAGAGGGCAAAAGAAAGATGATAAACAAACAAGATCAGCAGTCAAGCGATAGGTCACGTAAACCTCACATATTTGCGTGGAGAGGTCTAGAGCAGTTACGTGTTAAGAGTCAATTGCTTGTTTTGTTGTTCTTTTATTACTGACTGTTCACTGGAATAATTTCTTAGAAAGTTATTTGAGAAACCAGGATATTCTTGCAGGCTACATGATGCCAATGTCTTGTTTTTATGTGTGTATACTTCATATCTTTTAAACAGCACATTATTTTGCATTGGCATTAACATTTTAGTGTCATGACAACCCTAGAGCACCGCGCAGTCTTCCATCCTTCAACTGGCAGCAGCTCTATTCATTACAGAATGGGTGTGGAACGATCAAGAATGTCACACTTACTGTACGTGAATGGATAGGGCGAAGGGACAAGGTCTAGGTAGCGAACTTTCATTACCAAGCGTTTGAAAGATGCAATATCGAAGTCACAAAGTAAACAAGACATTGTGATTTTGGTGATAACACTTGGAGATATTTAAGCAACAGTACAGACCATCATGTCCTGAAGTAAATGTTTGATGGTTTTGCTCATTTGAGGTAAAGAAATAATTGGTACACTTAGATGCAACCTAATAATCGGTTAATAATCTGATAAATGCCTCAATGGGACTGTAAAGCATTCATTTAAACACCTCAGTTGATCCAAATGAGCTTTATTGGGATGCCATTTCAATCTGATTAAAAGGGGTGGTGTAGATCTTAATTTGTTAAAAATGAAAATAGCCATGTAAAACCTACTGCAAAACTACTCTCAACTGGATTCAAAAATACATTGTGCACATGCACAGGGTCATGATGTGTATGTTTATTTAGGTCATTCAAACGTTCACGTTTATGTACCGGTACTTGATTTATTTACAAAGTGGTCAATGGAATGGAGGACACTGAATATTGGCAAAATATTCAGAAAAAAGCAATTCTGACATAATTTTTGTAGTTATATTAGTTAGTTCCAGTGACACTCACATGGTGGGTTTCTCTGTTGCAGACTGACGGACTGCATTTGTACAGAAATTTTGTTCTAAATGTATGCAATGACCATTTATTCTAATATTTGAATCAGATGCCCAGTTTAGGGTACGCACACTACCGTTCAAAAGCTGAGGGTTGGTAAGATTTTTTTAATGGTTTTGACAGAAGTCTCTTGTAAATGTAATCTTATATATATATATATATATTACAATTTAAAATATAGACTATTTATTTGATAAAAAAAAAAAAAAAAAATATATATATATCAGAAATCATTCTAATATGCTGACTTGATGCTCAAGAAACTTTTTTTTTTATATATATATATATTATTACAATTTAAAATATCACATGACCCTTCAGAAATCATTCTAATATGCTGACTTGATGCTCAAGAAACTTTTTTTTTTTTTTTCAGGATACTTTGATGAATAGAACATTTAAAAAGCAGCATTTTTTCCTACATTTTTTGTAACAAATGTAAATGTCTTTACTGTAACATTTAATCCATTTAACGCATCCATGCTGAACAGAATTACACTTCTATTGTTCATACAATAAACAGTACTTTCCAAATCTGAAATGTGATTGGATTCAGACAGATTGATGACAATCAGTGCATGTTAGCACACCCATTGTCCACTGCAAAGTTCCCACAGCGATGGCCAAATCAAAAAAAGAGCACACAAGTACAGTAAAAAGGGTAATACACAATTAATAACACCAACAGACACGCACATCCAGTCTTACCTTCACTGCCGGCTCTAAGTGTGTAGTCTGAAGCTACACTGAGTGTGCGAGACTCCACTGAGTCCAGGCTCTCGACTGAGTCCTCCCTCTGGTACCCCGACTGCTTCAGACTGAACAGATCCTCCCTGTCAGAAAACCAGCCCTCCGCGTACCCACTGTCCCTCACACTGGACTTAGACTGCACAGACTCCTCCAGAGCCTGGAAGAAAGTAAATAAAGTGCCAAAACTTCAGAAAGGGTTGAAAAGTGAGTTTTAGCAACCAGACTTGAGCTCCAGTAGACTTTTAAAGTTGTTTTTCATTTTACTGACTGAAGAAATTACCTACATACTGAGCAATAAGTTGGCCAGTTCATTGATAACCAATTTAAGCTTGTCTGAATCTTTTTATCAGTAACCAAAACTAATGGGAAGTTCTGGACCTGCATGATGTCCTTTGTAAAACACACAGAGTTTATTGCAATGCATAAACATTTAATAGAAATTAAACTGTAAAAACTTTGTGAAATGTTAGAAAAAATTTAAATAAGGTGTTTTAAGCTATAGACGCAACAAATAGACATTTTATCTTTTATGCAACAAATCTCAGACTAACACCCTTGTTGATTTTATAAATATTTAATAATAATAATAATAATAATAATAATAATAATGTTAAAAAAAATCACTTAATGTATTAAGCTATAAACATATAAAACTGACATTTCATCATTTGCACAACTCACATTCTCATTTTAAAAATATTTGATATAATAATTTGTAAATATAAAAAAAAAATGTAAACGTATTTTATGGTATAATAAACCTATTTTATTGTTTGTGCGACAACTCTGACTTGTTCATCTTTGTTTATTTTATAAATATTTAATACAATAATACAAATAATATTTATTATTATTAAATATTAAAATGATTTAAAAGTAAATTAATTGCATTGAAGGTATTTTAAACTATAAAAAAATAGACATTTCTAATTTAACTTTTGTGGAACAACACTGATAATTACATTCTTGTTTATGTTTATATAATAATTTTAAAAACAGAAAAAAGTAAAACAAAATAAAAGTTTTATTTTATCAAAAGGTATTTTAGGCTATAAACACATCAACTTACGCAGCACTTCCCTGAATAAAAAAAAAAAAAACAAAAAAGAAAAGAAAAGGGGGAGAGAAAAAAAATCAAAAGTAAATACCTTAGATAATGCTGTGCCCAGCAAACCTTCAAAGGCTTTTAGATTCAGCTGTGGTCCAGTGTAAAACGGATCAGACTGGGCCTTCCTGCCCAACCAGTATATAGTTATCAAAACCTGTATGTAATAACAGCATGATAGAAAGAGAGAAAAAAATACTTTAAACAAATGACAAAATATAATTTAAAACAAAGATGAAAATAAACTGGAATCTCTAATTTTCTTATTCATAATTATCATGTAAAGATGAATTTATAATTTATACATTTAAATAACAACTTTCACAAGTTTTAACACGAGACAACAAAAGTTTTAACATGAAATGGCATAAAAGCCTCTGAAAATTCAGTGTGTGAATGCGTGTGGCATGAATGGCTTCTGTGTCCCACTTACATTCCTGTTCTCATCTAGAAAACTATGACTGTTTACACACACACACACACAAACACAGGGGGCCAACAGGACAGGAATGTGGCACACGTATAAGACAATGAAGACAACAGGGCTTTGTGCTGCCCGTTGAAACTCTAAGATTAATTATTCTAATGAGGAATCAAATATTAGCAAATCAACATATTACCAATGAAACAAAGATGAATGGCAGATGGATACCTACAGTACCTGCAGATTCCTTTTACATGTTCAAAACTCTTATTAGAATTAATGTCATCATCAGTACAACTTATTTTCTCCCCTAATATTACTTACTTTGAAACAATCACAAGTGCATATTAGTGATTTGAGAACCACATGGAGGTGTAAAATTAAACACTTTTCTAAATTAAACAATTGTCCATAATTCAAAATGCTGGACTTTAATTGAGTCATTAATCCATATATTACATGCAAAGCAGTGCTTTAAGTGGCTTTAAATTACACCCTAATAACACTTTCAGCAGCGCAACGAGATAAAATTACAAATAAGCTTCTTTGGTATGCAAACTAAAGAGTCAAAGGCCAAATTGAGTTCACATTAAAAGACAAGCCATGCACTGACTCACTTGATAGACCATTTAGTTCAGAAGTTATTGGTGGTTTGTGATTAAGAACAAGCTTTTAATAGTTAACTTACATTTTTCAGTCTCCTGCTTGTCTCTTCACGTCTAAGCAGAAGGAGAGAAGGAAGTTAAATGTGATGAACATTCACTGTCAGACACTCCGATCAGTTCCGGCTCACACTAACAGTACCAGCAACTAAATCCACCCCATACCCTCCAATAAAATTAAGTCATTTCTATAAATGGACCCCAACTACATAAGCCTTACAATGAGTCACTAATCATGTACACTAATTTGTATTTACAATAAGCATTATATACAAAGCTTGCAGTGTTAATTTAACAAAAGGTAATCAGCAAGTGCTCAAAAGAAACTCCAATCTGTCTGACAGAGGAACATACTTGTTCCCACAGCGTGCTGACGCCAGACATGTGAGCCATCTGTTTGTCACCATGAACTAGCAAATATGTTTTTACAAAGAAATTCAGCAATTTACACACCAGATGCTCATTACACAAAAGCGTCATGCTATCTTAAAAATAAGTCAGACATGCTATAAGAAAACAGAACTTGAGCTGCAGTTCTGAGGTTATTAAGTGAATGTGTATGTTATTTCATTGAGCCCTAAACCAACATGACCACGAGAAAGTATGCAAGTTAAAAACAGCAGTCAGATCCACTCTAGCTTCACCATAGCATTTGGTTTGAAGGGACAGTCATATGGAGCTAAATTTAGAGGTCACTGTGCCCCCTGCTCCACCCTCTCGTGCCCCTCGTCGCTCTACAAGGCCAATGGTAGGGACTTTAAGCTCTCAGCAGGATGGACAACACCCAATAAGCTTAGGGTTGAGTCAGGACCTGGAAAATGAGGCTGTGTGATGAAATTCACAGAGCAAGAGTTGGGACTGAAATTAGTTATTGGAAATACTTTATGGAAATTCCATATGGTTTTGAAAATACCTTTTTGAATTGATAGGGAGAGCAGAGCAGTGGTTCTTAAAATAGAGCGTCGGAGCCTACAATTACAAATTATTATTAATATATTAAAATAATCTAACTGAAACCATATTTCTTCCATATGAGGGTGCCACATATTATTGAATAACAGGGGGTCTTCTAGTCAAAATGGTAGAGAACCACTGTAGTAGAGAGAGGACAAAAAAAAACAACTTATGGAATGGAAAACAGAATATTACACAACCCAAACTAAAACTCATAATGTCCATGTGAGCACTGTAGCATCTCTAACACAACATCGAACCACAAATCCTCACTTCAGACAGCTAATGCATGTATTAAAGGGGTCACAGGATGCCCATTTTCCACAAGCTGATATGATTATTTAGGGTCTTAAAGAAAAGTCTAACACAGTTTGGTTAAAATTTCTCAATGCTGGTGTAAAAACATCTTTTTTACCCTCTCAAAAACAGCTTTTTTCAGAGCACACAGTTTTGCAGCATTTTCCTTTAAATGTTAATGAGCTCTGCTGACCCCGCCCCTCTCTTCCAAGCCTGCTCTGTGAGGGACTGTTTACTTCAGCCGCATTCATTGTGGAACTTGCTAATTAGCACATTATTAGGAAAGGCGAATTGCAAAGATTCATTAAAAAAACCTTACACTCACTTCTTCTGGAGGTGAAGCTGGATCACAAATGATTCGCGCAAACATAGATGCATTTAACTAGATCAGGGGCACATTCTTTTCAAAAACCAATGTAATCCACTGCGTCTTCAGCGAATCAGATGTCAGGAATAAATGATGACTGCTGTGTTCATTATTACACCCAACAACAGAACACCTCGATCGCTTAGGAGACATTCTTGTCTACATCTGCTCTGGCGGTGAAACAATGGCGGACTGATGACAGCCCACCCAGGGCGGGTCTAAGGTAAGACGCCAGTCCAGTCTGTACTGAAACACTACTGTCAAACAAACTATCGTGGGAGGGGCCTGTTTTTGTGACATCACACAGACAGGCATCTGAGATCGGCTTGATTTGAGAAATGGGTAAATATATGAAGAGGTAAAAAAAAAAAAAAAAAAAAAAAAAAAAAAAAAAAAAATAAACCCTGGGTGGACTTTTATCACTACAGGGTAGTTGTGTACACACACACTGCCAACACACATTTCATTTCAAACAGCTTGTAAAAGTGCATGTAGCATCATATGACCCCTTTAAACAATTTATTTCTTCTAAATATCTACACAATGTTATTCCAAAATGAAACGTTTGTCTTTGTTATCCTTTCAACTCGCCCTGCTTCAAAAACAACTTGGATTTTAGGATGAAATCACCAATTTTTTCCAATCATGTGTGATATAGATAAAACTTTTACAATTCCATCGAAAGCAAACTGAGCCATGAAAGCCATTTCAAGTTGACTAATGTTTAATCCCAAGAGTGGTTTATGCTCAGAATACATCTTACTAAAATCCCAAGAGTTTTACAGAATACGATTCTTTAGGGGAAGTCGAAATGGTTAAGAGTCGGACTCCAATCGAAGGGTGTGAAAGTCCAGGAATTGTGTGTGGGGGGAGTGCATGTACAGTTCTCTCTCCACCTTCAATACCACGACTTAGGTGCCCTAAGGCATCGAACCCCCAAAGAGCTCCCCGGGCGCCGCAGCATAAAATGGCTGCCCATGCTCAGAATGTGTGTTCACATCTGTGTGTTCACTCTCTGTTCCCAAGAGTGGTTTATGCTCAGAATACATCTTCTCTGGTCCTGATCATAATAATGACAGATTAGGATTTTCTATGGTCCTGATCATAATAATGACAGATTATGAGTCAATGTGTCACGACTGACTGCTCTGCCATTTAAATGCCATCAGATTTTATTCAAAATACAGATCCATCCAGCCTTTCATTGGTATTTAAATGTAATCGGACTGCAAACACTATTCAAATGAACCCTCTTCCTGCAGGCATATAAAAGACTTACTTCTTTCTTTATATTCACATAAACAGCTAAAGCAGTAAAAGAGTTTAAATAGAGATAGGTTTGCATCAGATGTTTAAGGCTTATTGAATTATTGAAATATAATGCAAACGAGACATTCGAAAGCACAGGTGACAAATCCAGCTTTGACAGTTCATGACCGATCAACCATTTACTACACTGCAGTGCAACAAAGGGGAAAAAAATGGCAATGAGAATTTCTTCTTTCATTTCCCTCTGCTCACCTGACAGTCACACGTGTGGACACATCTTGCAGGTCTCCAGGATGGAAGAGCTGTGCCTCATTAAGCCCTAGTTTCTCACAAGCCCTGAGAAACACATTCACGTTGTCCTAAAGAGAGACCAGAATTGACAATTGTAGCTAGCGTAAATGAAAAGGCAGACATCATCCTCGATTCTTAACCACCCACTGAAATAATACAGTTGAGACAGTAGTGAATGCAGAGAAGGCAAAGCAGCGTGGATGACGAAGCTCTACTGAGAACAGACCGGCACAAGAGATGGACTAGTGGATCAGAAAAGGGGTGGGAACTGAAGGATACAGTTGTCAGGCGCTATCCCACACATTCTCAGCATTTACTACTGGAATCACATGGGAAAAGGTCTTGGCATTTGCACTGTCTTTATACAAGTATACCTGAATCATTTGATAATAAAAGATTGACTAACTGGTTGACTGATTCATAATTCTAAAATAAATTAGCTTTTAAAATATGCTCACCAAGCCTGCAATGGGAGTGGAGAGCCTGTTCACTCGTTTGATGATGCCCGGCTTCAATGTGTTAATCAGACTGAAAACAGATGAAATATATATATATATATATATATTTTTTTTTTAAGTAAACCTACAAAATAAAAGAAATCTGCAAATCAACACATTGTTATGCTTAAAGAAATAAAAGAATCATTGAAAAAATAACTTACTCGCACAGAAGAACCCCGTCCTCTAAGGCCACTCGAAAGCTTTTACTTCCAAATTGCTTTTTCGTCACTTCCTGTTAAGGAAAGAACCAAAACAGATCACATGCACAAACTAGGACTAACAACATATAAACTGCTCTTTTTAACTTTTTATTCATCAAAAAAAAAAAATATCACAGGTTCCAAAAAAACAAAAACAACAACTGTTTTCTATACAGTATAATAACAAAAGACTCCTTTCAAAAACATTAAAAGACAATATTACAGGCCCAAAACTTATGAACGGTGTAAGTGTATATATTTAGTGTAACATATTATATATAATACTTTATTAACAAAAACATAAAAGCAAATCCTGTCAGCAACACAAACTGTACAGATTACGGAGTAAGAATGCATTTCATTGAGTGAATGTCCACAGGCAGGAAACCACAGGCCCTCTCAAAGCAAGGCATGCTACTTTCCACACCAACCAGATATATTTCAGAGCACATTCTGATCTTCAGTCATCATATGCAATAGCACACCACATTATTCCTTTTACTGCCATTAAGCAAGCAAAACAAACTGTAAAAAAAAAACACTAATCTAAACACTATCACTATCTAAAACCTCAGATGGTACAATCAGAAATCAATCCATGCCATCATTCAGCCAAGTTAGGCAGCTCTCAAACCAAAACCACACTTTCTCTCTCTTTTCGTACTGAATCTGTATCAGTTAAATAATCATCCATTAAGTCATCCTATCCAGACATTATAATTGTGCACATTCAAACAGGACCTCAAGAGTCTCCCTCCATTATACCACACAGTACAACATGTTTGGAGACTGAGGTGCCCAAGCAAAGAGCACCTGACTATACCAGTCATGTGGTGGTGGAGTGGGCATTTGGCAAGCAGAATGTGGTCCTTTGTGTTCAGATTGAGATGCACTAAAGCATCCATGCCTGATGCCTGCCCAATTCTGCATCCTGATCATCAGCTTGTTTGGGCACATGGAACAACCATCAATGGCTGCTTGTGTACGGTCCACATCAAAGAGACCAGAGAGCCGAGGCACAATCTAAAAGATCTAACAGCTACTCACAATTGCATTATTTTATCCCAGCTTATCCATTTCCAAATACATTTCAAAGCATAGAGGAGTTTCTTCTTCTACTGCTTTCTGTTTGAATCACATGCAACCAAAAAAAAAAAAAAAAAACACCACTATTCTAGGTGGCATAGGAGTGACTTCACCAGGAAATGGTGGTTAGTGGCAACACTTCATCAATGCAGTTAGCTGAAAACAAGTAGCATTCATCATGCAAAGCTAAACACACACACACAAAAAAAAATGTTAAATAAATTATAAATATAAATTATAACTTTCTATTCATCAAAGAATCCTGTATAATCATTTCCACAAAATATTAAGCAGCACAACTGTTTTCAAAATTGAAAAAAAGAGAAATGTGTAGAGCAGCAGATCAGCATATTAGAATGATTCATTATATCATAAGTCATCTAATACATCACTGTATTACAAACTGTGTTTGTAAAGCACTACTGTATTACAAACACAGTAAACATTTTATGTAATGTCTTGCTGCAAACTGCAAGTGAAGTAATAAAAGGCACTACATAAAAGCAAACAAAGCTTTACATCATTATTCAAAACAATCAATAGATTAATAAAGGACGATGGAGCTGATGGTACTTGGCTACTTTGCAAATGGTTTAAAGCTGATAAAGGAAGACAACCACAAATTGTCCAGGTTATCTAAGACTGCTTTAAAAACATAAGCATTCAAGACAGAAGGGAACATCATGATGAATGTTACCATGTCTAGTTTCCATTTAATTAGTCCTCCTAAAACAACATTCAAGAAATAAAGCATTTCCTGAGAACTCACACACAACAGTCTTTTTTTTTTTTTTTTTTTTTGCATTCTAAAAAGTGCAAATGATACTAAAGCTGGGCTAATTGGGCTAAAGCTCCAATAATAACTGTCAGGTTATTTTAAAAACTATTTTATAATTGACTTGCATACTCAAACTGTTAAATTCCCTGAGCGCCCAAAGAACAAAGTCTACCTCAACAGAAGATGAGGGTGAAAAGACCTGCAATTTTGCGGCCAGATGGAGGAAATACTTGATGATGTCATTACCTCAAGCCATCTCTGTGCCTCCTGGAATGCCAGCTCACAGCTGACTGCAGACTGCTGACGCCACTCCATCACACCTGTGTGCATTTCACAATGAAATCTCATTTGGATATCTGAACCCCATTTACAGACCAATAGGACAAGGGGGGAAAAAACTGACTATACAATACATTTAAATATATATATATATTTAAATTTGTTATTTTATATAAATAATAATAAAATAGATAATGAGCATTTATCAATAGTTATTTCTAATGTTTATTACAACAACATTTGTTTCCGGCCAGTTGCAACATTATTGAAAGTTACTTGAAGAAAACATATTTAAAACAAAATCATTTCAGATCCAGGCTACTTTTATCAAATTAATATATTTTTATACTACTACAATAATAATAATAATAATAATAATAATAATAATAATAATAATAATAATAATAATAGATATCAATACAATAAGCTGACATTCAGCAGTGATTCTGAGTTTCACTGTTGGAAGCATATAAAGCTGTTACTTAAACACATAAAACAGTGAAAGACAAAACAGTAAATATGTATTACAGACAATCAATTTTGGTGAAACTTAGAGAGAATGTGTAGAAGAATCACATCTAGCAGTTCTACAACAGTATATACATATATTTGCTACATTTAGAAAAAAAAACATAAAAAATAAAGAATATATATATATAGATAGATATATATATATATATATATATATATATATATATATATATATATATATATATATATATATATTTATATTATGGCTTGTCTTAATACTGTCACCCCTTCAGTTTCATTTTAGAACAGACATACTGTTATTTTTGTCATTTTTAGATGAAATGTAAGTTTTATTAGCAGCATCTAATCTAATCCAATAATCAAAAACACCACCACCAGACTCTGAACGGGTTAGAATGAATTTCCATCACCTCCATGTTTGCACTTGCAACCCCCAAAATATGCTTCATGTGATTCATAACACTGCGCACCTGTTGCACCCTACAAGCATCTCAAGTGGAATGACTCAAAACTTACCTGTTAGCCCGTTTCAAGTGTTTATTGAGTTCCTGTAAGTATCTTTTATTTCACTTCCCAGATGTCTCGACTCGAAAGCGCAAGATGTTTCCTGCTACCAGTGCGCGCGTGCCTCCAACACAACTCTTTTAATCTTTTGCCGACATTGCTCTTCAATTTCACACCTTGAAGTCCCTGCAGACGACTGGATCGTGCAGCTCACTCTCCACCAAACTTGCGTGCTGTAGTGAGCAGGAACGGAAAAGTCCCTGCTCGGTGATGAGACAGAGATAGCGAGCGCAGAGAACAGTTTGCGCGCTTGCAGAGGCAAGTGCATATGAAGTGATGATGAGTTGCTTAAATATATGCCACGCCCCCTGCTGCTTTAACTTGGATGACATGGGCTCGCGTGCTATTGCAGCAATAACCAGCAGATGGCGACAAAGATTTACTTCAACAACGTTGTCATCTTTTTGAATGAAAGGCCCCAAACATTTTTTTCCACTACTTCTTAGCACATTAACCCTTAATAAAATGTGTCTAGTTATGCCATTACAGTCAGGGGAAGTCAGTTAATTATTATTATTTTTTTAATCAATGAAATAATTTTATAAAAATGACCGCACACATTCAGCTAAATGTTTTTATAAGCTTTACCATGAAAATGAAATCATGAGTATTTTATCATTTTAAATTTTATTCAAATTTGGATATGAACACTGGTTTGAACACTGGTGCTGGTTTGTTTTTGGGGAAACTATTCTAGCCGATCTACAGGTATGACCCAAAAATAAATAAATAAATAAATAAAAATACCTTAGCATAGATGTTAGGTCTGAATATGGACTGTGGTCTGCACTGCTAAGAGATTTTAACCTCACAGATGAGTTTTGTGCAGAAGGCTGATGTTTCAGGCTACACCACAACATCATCAGCTATCTGTATAATAATTATTGACAGATCTTATTCGGCCCAACTGCTGTATGTGTTAAAGGAATATAATAATTTTTAAACTGTATTATCATTTATTTACCCATGGATGCAAACTTGTAGGTTTATATATTTCCATAGACAGTAAAATAAAATAATATAAAATAAAATAAAATAAAATAAAATAAAATAAAATAAAATAAAATAAAATAAAATAAAATAAAATAAAATAAAATAATAATGTTTCATAAATTTTCACAAATCTCTTTTCCACACAAAAACAATGTGATACTGATGCCTGTTAAGCTCTAGAAAGTCCCCCAAAAATATAAAAATATAATGCATATACACATATGATGCAGTTAAGATGCAATTGCAACAGTTTGTTGCAACAGTAACATGCTTATAACTTACATTGAGATGTGCTTTCAACAGCTGGAACTAAAACAGGAAGTGCTTCATCCAGTGACAGGAAGTGTTAACCAAAGCTGGAGCAATGTATAAGCCTGTCTGCCCACTGGTTTCCTGTGTGACTAGTCTGCTGTCAGACAACCAACAGTTTATCACACTATTGTTGTCATCTGAGGAACTTTCAGAAAAGTAATAGGTTTCAAAGCATGCTAGCAGCACTTCACAGGATGTTGGTAAAAGGTGTCCTCTTCTGTTGATCTATAAGTTTTGCGGTTTCACTCGTGATGATAAAAAATAAGTGAAGAAATCTGGTGATATGTATATTCGAATGCATTTTTTTTTTACAAATAAGTTGGTTGTCTTGTATATAGATTTTCTAATAAGAGAATGCAGAACAATATAGCATCTTATGGTGGATGTGTTGCAGATGCTCAAGATTGCAGTCTTCTTTTGTTTAAAAGGCCAAATGCATGAAGGTGTCATAAATTAAGTCAATTAGCATTTTCTATTTTCCGTATCTCTGTACTTGAGTCAGTCCGAATGTATTTAGTTAGTTAGTTAGTTAGTTAGTTAGTTAGTTAGTGTAAATAATGTACAAAATGATTTGAAGGTCAAATCAGACTGATTGGCAATGTTAAGTACAAAGATTCATGTTGAATAAAAATGGTGCACACTGAAGCAAATTAGAGTATTCTTTATTGGGTTTGATATTTCAAAATTGTTCTCCTCATCAGTCCTAACTGGTGTTTACCCTGACAAGAGATCAGAGTTTAAGTAAACATTTTAGAGGTAAAATTGAATTTTTTTAGCAGGCTAGAGTAGATCTAATAATCTTTTGCACATCCTTTGCCATAGACTTCTCTTGAAATGTGTGTTTTTGATTCTAATTCTTGGTTTCTGAAGCCACTGGATGGAATGAGATAAACTAGAAACATCCAGAGAAAATTTGTTTACAGTTTAGAGCGACTATAAGGTTGACCACACATACTGTATAAGAGGTGATGTTTCTCTAGCTCTAACTCTTACTCTTACTTACTAGATATATGCTGGATATACATATGAAAAAAAAATGTTCCAGAAATGAATAGATAAGTGAATGTTGGTTTGGCAATGCATGTTTGCGTGAGAGACATTCTTTCAGTCAACAATGAAGTTTGGTTATAAAACAAACATCTAACCAGAGCCAGCGCTACAATTCACAATGGTTGTGATTAGTCGTTTTTCTGCATCTCTGAGGGATCATTTCTATTGTTTTCTGCTACATAATGGAATGAAACCTTTGTTTAATGACATTCATTGTGAAATATCATTTTCTTGCACCAGTATGCATATTAATATTATTTTTAAAATATGATTTTTAGATTCCACCATCTAAAGTGCCTCATATAGTTGCTGTAGAGTGTGTGCATGTATATATGCTTATTTGTCTCTGCCCACTGACTGGTGGTCTATTTGACCTGGAGCTGCCCAGCTGTAGCACTGAAACAGTAGTACAGTTCCCTGAACACTGTAGCTTTGTCGTGATCTGGCATTGCCCAGCAGACATGTGAGAATAAGGAGGGATAAAGAAGAGAAGGTGGAGAGCCGGATATGTTAGTCCAGCAGCCAAGGGCACATTTCAGTCCTGTTAACACACATCTTAAAACACTACCAGCATCCAGACTCACTCCCATTACAAGGTTCAGCAAATATTTGATGACAATGTCAAAACTGTTTAAATCAGAACTAACAAGAATGATTTCACGCTTTTGACCCTAAATAATGTAGAACGGTTGCTAGAATTGACATCTATATTTTTTACATTTTCTGAACAAAATGTGAGCGGTGCTTGACGGTGCAAAACTCACCTCCCATGGTGCTCAAATGATGTGGGTGGTTGCTACATGCTGTTCTTATAGCAGTTACTTCTGTGGTCTACATCAGTGGTTTTCAACCGGGGGCCCTCAGCAAACTTACAAGGGAGCCTCAAGATGACTTAAAATGAATTAACATTAGACAAGTCGAGCATTAAAAAGTCAAAACACTTCAAAGAAACAGGATTCCCAATAAAACACACATGCACACACACACACGCACACACAAAACTGGAACAATCATGTAAATTGTTAAAATATAATGAATGTAGTTATGCCAAGCTCTGAAATATTTTATCGGGTAGAAATTATGAGTAAATATATGAGGCCTTTGAACATTGTTTTAGACAATCTTGGAGTCAAAAAGGTTAAGAACCATTGGTCTACATGGATGCTGAGCATCCCTAGATAGTTTGGTTGATTGGCCTAATCAAACCTCTCAGGTCCATAAGATTTAGCTAACAATTCCTGAACTTTCTTTGAATGTTAGTTTTTGGATAGAAAAAAAAAATAGCCTACAAAGAATTTTCTGTTATTATTGATTAGTCCTCATAAACAACCAATTGGGCACAATATGCTAGCGTTATGGGAACTTTCTGTGTTTCCTGGAATAGGACAAGATTATAAATACATTTATATCCTATGTAATACTGCAAGGCATTGAAAAATAAGTTCTACATGATTAAAATGACTTATTAGTTTACCCAAATATATGTTTGTATTTCTATGCTTGTTAGACTTGCCATTAGCTTAGCAACAAGCTAATGTCAAACACAAACTAATTTTTAAGTCTGACGTCACGCGCCACTGTTTCTGTTTCTTTTATGAATCTGTAAAATATTGCAGTCTGCTTTTTAAATGCTTAGCTTATAGCCGACTGAAAACAAGAGTCCAATGTGGAGTGCTATTTGAGTTTCTGTTAATAAAGAGCATTCCAGATCAGTCACTTATGAGGATCCATGATGGTTAAGATGTTGCCTTCAAAGGTTGTGAATCAGCCAACTAGATTTTGGAACAGAGTTAAAATGATGCAAGAACAACTAATTAGAATGTCCTGTCCAAGCAATTCTCACTGTAATAACTTCAAATCTCTAATGAACAACATAGATGTAATGGGGTCATCTCATGTGTGTGTATGTGTGCTATCATTGTCATGTATTCTCAACAGGACCAAAGGAGGATGACAGAGTGAGAGGTTGCTATGGTGATGCCTTGTGGTGTTTGAAGGGTGAGAACAAACTGATGCGTCAGATGGAGGAGAGTTCAGATATACACCAACTAATCAACTTCCAATATCTGTAATAAGAGAGACACATTGGATAACATTTTACATCTCACTCTTGATTCAATATAACCAGTAAGGCACTTTGATAGTGAGTAAGTTTTAAGGCAGGTGAGACAGAAGCATTGCAGACTGTTGTGAGGCAGCAGACGGCAGTCTATTTACCATGGCATTATGAAGGCAGTGCCGCAGCGAAAAACTGTGTCAGTGGCTTGGTTTTACAACAATAAATCATGGGTTGCATGTCAGAGTGCCTATGAGTGAGTGACAGTTTGCTGCTGTCATTTAAAGAATGGTCAATACAATAAGGCCAACAGAACAATGGCTCAGTATATGCTAATGAGGCAGTGCTGCAGTTCAAGTCTTCATTAACTCTCCTTCAAATTATTCCAAACCAGAATGGCTTACAAAATGTTTTGTTGTTGTTGTTGTTTGCATTTTATCCATTATAATAGGGACTGGAGGTTTCAAGCGTCAGCATAAAAGTACCATTAACAGTAGTCCTCTCAACTTGTCTACTATATTCCAAGTCTTCTGAAGATATAAACATAGTATTGTGTGAGAAACAAACAAAAAAGTGGACATTCACTGACAATTTTCCACTATATGGCCTGAACAAGTCGCACTGTGAATGAATGCTGTGAATGAATCAATCTGAAAAGTTTTTAAGGATTGGATCAGATGGTTCACTGAAATTATTTGACTCCAAAGAATGATTGGTTCATGATTTGAACATAGTTAACAATGACTAAATTAGAATCGATTCCTTACACATAGCCATGGCCTCAGAAGACTTAGTATGCACAGATTCCTATGAGTCAATGAAATATACTTTTTGAAACCTGAAAGCTTCAATATCCATATAGTGCTTCAGTCCTAAATCCTAGAAAAGAGTTGGCATTTTTGCCCTTTGGTTCCATCATCCTGAAGTCAATGTATTTATTTATTTATTTTTAATGTGTTTTTGGTCAAATTCCTGAAATAAAGTCTAACAAAAGCTCACATTCATAGTTTCATGTTTTATTCTACAACATGAAATGCATTGGTAATACCCGATTTTTATGTGTCTTGAAAAAAGTGTTTTTTAACAAGTGGCTAAATGGGATTGTTGGGAACATTTAAAGTCATCATACTAAACTCATCTACTAGCTATAGTCCACTTTCACAGGGTCATTTTGTTTATACTCGAGCTCTTGCAAACTCTAACCTGTAGATATTTTATTAAGATTAAAAGAATATTCGGAAACTTAGTGGTGATGGTGAACTCTTGAGACTGTGGTGTAGGTGGTTTATAGCCTACATTTAGCTTTTTAGTTCTGGTGATTGGATTTGGGCTTCAAACTCCCTTAAAGTTGTGTTCATTTGTGAACACTGTCTTGATGTACAAAACATGTAAGAATCATAAACTTCTATTAGTTACAGAGCTTATTTTCTGCAAAAATCCAAAAGCCAAGAAAAAATCCTATTGGGTTTTAGTCAAGGGAACTAGAATGATACTAACATACGGGTTGGCCTACAAAAAATAAACAATCACTGCAACACTCTATTAATTGCAAATGTACTGAAAAAAAATACACACAGCAACATTTCTCCTTTTGTGTTCCACAGAAGAAAGAAAGTCATACTGTTTTAGAAGGATATGAGGGGTGAGTAAATGATGACAGAATTTCCATTTTGGGTGAACTATTCCTTTAAGGGTGAAGTGGGTTTGAGAGGGAAAGTGTGTTTGGTAAGACTGAGGTTGGACTGAAAGGGAACGCAAGGATGAGAATGTTTGTTGTAAGATGGGGAGAAGGGAAACGGAAAGAGAGCGAGAGATCGAGGTTGGTCTGAGAGAGTGTGTGTGTTGGAATGCTGAGGTTGGATTCTGCGCTCATGTTTCCCTCTGGCTTTGAAAATCAGGGAGCCCTGAGCCCATTAGGAGACAGACTCAGAGTTAAGCCAGGGCCTCTCAACCTTGCCAACCACACTTCTTTCTCTCACCCCCTCTCTTTTGTCTTCCTACTGAGGCACTCACTTCAAAATAACCTCTTATTTATGCTCTCTCTCTCACTCATCCTTTACTTCTTCGCAGGCACTCTATCATTTTATTTTCTTTGTCACATTGTTGGCTTCTCTTGTTCTTCTTGTCTCTTTCCCCCTCTTGTCCTCCCCCTTTTTACTCTTCTTCTTTCTCTCCACTCCTCCACTTTAACCCCGCAACTTGTCCCTAAGTCCAAAGTCCTTTTATCAGCACAGGTTCTGTTTATCAAAAGACGCTTCCCGTAAGATTTTTTCCTGTGATGCAATGTAATAGGCATCACGGCTCAGTGCCATATGGGTCTAGTTTGTGTGCGCCCCTAGTAAATGAGTCAGACAAATGTTTATACTAGTACTCATATTCTGTACTGACGTTTAAAGTGGTAGTTCGCTCAAAAATGTAAAATCTGTCAATTTAATTCAATTCAAGTTTATTTGTATAGCACTTTTCACAATACAAATCATTGCAAAGCAACTTTGCAGAAAATTAAGTTTCTACAATATTTAGTAGTAACTTATCAGAGGTGACTGTCAGATAATGTACATATGGCAGAAATGTACGGAAAAATCAATTCAAGACGTAATCAAATAGACAATGAACACTATTAAGAGCAATTATTATATGATGCAATCAAACTTATTGCAAAATTTGGTAGTTCTGAATGTTGTTTCAGGGTTGGTATCATCTGAGGTCTTCTGAGGGATTGGCATCATCTCTTCTCAGGTGTTCTGGATCCAAATGATTAGCATAGCTGCTGTTCCAACCAAGCAAAATTTATTTATAAACTCAATCTTAAGAATAATAATGCGCATTTGATCAGATATAACTGCAGTACAAGATTATGAGATGCATTATTTGAATGCTTTGCCAATGAGATGTGTTTTTAATCTAGATTTAAACAGAGTGTGTCTAAACCCCAAACATTATCAGGAAGGCTATTCCAGAGTTATGCATTTGCTATCCTAGGTACTACCAAAAGTCCAGAGTTTTGTGACCTTAGGGAGCATGATGGATTGTAGCGTGGTAGAAGACTAGTTAAACGCAGGAGCTAAACCAATAATGGCCTTATAAGTAAGTAATAATACTTTGTAACTGATACGAAACTTAATAGGTAACCAGTGCGGAGACTGTAAAATTGGGGTAATATGATCATATTTTCTTGACCTGGTAAGGACTATAGCCGCCGCATTTTGGACTACCTGTAACTTGTTTATTGAAGATGCAGGACAACCACCTAGCAGTGCATTACAATAGTCCTGTTTAGAGGTCATGAATGCATGAACTAGCTTTTCTGCATCAGAAACAGGTAACATGTTTTGTACCTTGGCAATGTTTCTAAGATGGAAGAATGCTGTTTTTGTAACATGGGAAATATGTTTTTCAAATGACAAGTTGCTGTCTAATATAGCACCCAGATTTTTGACTGTAGAGTAAGTAACAGGTTATCTGTCTAGTTGCAAATTGTAATCCAAGCGATTTTGTGTACTAATTTTTGGTCCAATAAGTAATATATCTGTCTTATCTGAATTTAATATGAAAAAATTATTGGTCATCCAATCTTTTACATTTTTAACACACTCTGTTAGCTTAGATAATTTAGAAGTTTCATCTGTTCTTGTTGAGATATATAGTTGAGTATCATCACCATAACTGTGGAAACTAATCCCATATCTTCTATTATTACCAAGGGGCAATATGTATATTTATAATAGCAGAGGATTTAGGATAGATCCTTGTGGCACTCCATATTTTACTGGTGATAAATGAGATGACTCCCCATTTAAATAAACAAAGTGGGTAGCGATCGGACAGGTAGGATCTAAACCATCTTAAAGCCTGCCCTTGGATACCTGTATAGTTTTGTAATCTATCTATGAGTATGTCTTGATCTATGGTGTCGAACGCAGCACTAAGATCAAGTAAAACTAGCAACGAGATGCAGCCTTGGTCTGACGCAAGATCCAAGTCATTTGTAATTTTGACAAGTGCAGTTTCTGTGCTATGGTGGGGCCTGAAACCTGACTGAAATTCTTCATAGAGTTATTTTTTTTGTTGGAAGGAACATAATTGAACAGACACAACTTTTTCTAAAATGTAAGACATAAATGGAAGATTTGAAATGGGTCTGTAATTTGCCAGTTCACTAGGATCTAGTTGTGGTTTCTTAATAAGAGGCTTAATAACCGCCAGCTTGAATGGTTTTGGGACGTGACCTAAAGATAACGACGAGTTAATAATTTTGAGAAGCAGTTCTTCTGCTGCAGGTAACAACTCGTTTAGTGGGTACAGGATCTAACAGGCATGTTGTTGGTTTAGATGCAGTGATAAGTTTATTTAGCTCTTCCTGTCCTATAGTTGTAAAGCACTGCAGTTTATCTTTGGGTGCGATGAATGAAACTGAAGTATTATTATTTTTGAGTTTGTGGATAATGCTTGGCCCTGGCAATTTTTAGAGCCTGTCTATAGCTGGACATATTGTTTTTCCATGCAATTCTAAAGACTTCCAAGTTAGTTTTTCTCCAATTTCACTCAGGACTATGAGTTTCTTTCTTGAAAGAATGAGTATTACTGTTGTACCCTGGCACAGTATCTTTTTCTCTAACCTTTTTCAATTTGAGTCAGAGATTTCTGTCCATCCTCTGCAAGTCCATTCCACCAAAACTGATGCTTCAAAAAGCATAAAGACACCATGAATGCAATTTATATGAATCAAGCTGTTTAATAAAAAACTTGTGAAGAGACATGATCACTTTGTGTGATAAACGGATTTAATTTAGACTATTCTAACACTAATCAATGCACAGACATACAGCATAGTACAGTTGACCTTCTGTTTACAGTTTTTAGTGTGCTGAATGTACTGTATGCATGTTGATCAATGTGAAAGCGATCACATTGGAACAGCTTGACTGATTTGGAAACTTCAAGGTTTTGGTTGCGTGGACTTTCAATGGAGAGACAGAGATCTCTCAGGTTTCATTGAAAATATCTTCATTTGTGTTTTGAAGATGAACAAAAGACTTATGGTTTTGGAACAAAATGAAGGTGAAATGATGTCAGAATTTAAATGTTTGGATGAATTACCCCTCAGGCTGTCTGACAATTGAAGTCACTGATTCTACCATGTGTAACATACAGAGTGGGCGTGAAATTGATTCCTCATCTAATTTTACACAGACTGATCTATATGAAAGACCCTTGAAATGTGAACATGGTTTTAAAAAGAACTATTTTACCTCTGAATCTTGACATGTTGCTTTCTCTCCTTTCCCTTCGTTCTCTTTTTCCACAGGCCAGTCAGCAGCTCCCCCTCCTTATTGAATTCTCTCCACTACATGTTCTCATCGTCCGAGCATTCCCTCCACCACGCCGAAAAGCTGTCTCTAATTTTCCCACTGCGCTCTGGTCTGCACTGGGGGCTGTAAGGGGGGCCGGAGGAGCAGACCCCAAACGATGTGGCAGAGTGTGTGTGTGTGTGTGTGTGTGTGTGTGTGTGTGTGTGTGTGTGTGTGTGTGTGTGTGTGTGTGTGTGTGTGTGTGTGTGTGTGTGTGTGTGTGTCTATGTGCAGACTAGCATAACCACACACCCTATGAGGACAGTGAAATGAATATGAAGAGATTTGTTCAAACACATTTCCCATAAATGATTTCTGTCCACTATGGTCTCTGGAATGAATTATCAGCACTGGCAGTAATTCATCAACAGTTACATCAGTTCGGAGAGGAATTTCACTGATACCAACCATGCAATTTCAATAACCATCGGCGAGGTTACGGAGGGATACACTTACAGACAGACATGGAAGGAATGGGAAGTAAGGCACACGGGATAGGGTCGAACGAATATGATGGGGATTTTGTTTGCTTGTATATTTGTGTCCAACACAGTGAGCACAACAGGAAAATGGAGGTTGTGGGAATACTGGCAAGGAGGAAGTACTTCTCTCAAACACACATACATTTACCCCCACACACACACATTCTGACAATTGCACACACACTCCCTCTACACACATACACTCCCTGGCCCCCTGCAGACTGTGTGGGGGGTGGTCAGTAGGGCTGATTTTGGCAGCGAGAGTCTAAAGGAGTCATACAGCACTGAGAAATACATTATCTAGGGTTTAAAAAAACACACTAGACTTTGGGAAAAATATTGGACAGCAAAATATTGGATGGCAAAACCACAATGAAACCCTAAAGCGAACATGAAAAGAAATTAAGACATCCAAGGTTATGCTTGTCTGTTTTAAGGTAAAGGTACTGAAGTGAGGCACTGGGCTGTTTTGATATGGGAGAGTTGTTGATTTATGAAGGTGATTCACATGAAAGAAATTGTTGAATTGAATGTAGAGTTTGTTCAGATCAGAATCACATTTCATTCGATTTGAAAGTTTTTCCTCTTTCACGAAATGTTACGTCATAATATACACCCTGCCCAGTGCAATCAATAACCCATAATGCCTCACAATGTGATCATGCTGTTTGCATTTGTGAAAACTGATGGTAAAATAGATAAATGTCATCCTGGGGTGTATCGATCTTCATAAACAAACGCAAACAGCCTCCTAGATTACAATAGCCATGTATGTTTGGACCCTGAGCTACATTTCAACAAATCATCACACATCCTATTCAGAGAGCCATTTCTTCATCTGTCTCTAATATAACTTACTCACAAACGAAAGAAAGATCAAAAGTCATATTTTAAACCAGAGTTGTTATTGGTATCTAAAACAAAAACTATTCAAATAAAGATGAATTGAAACAATATGCTATTAGATAAAAACTATATATAGAAATAAACAAGCTTAAGTTAAAGAACTAAAATTTCTAAAACCAAAACTTTGTTGTGGCTTTGATTGTCTGTTTTATTTATTAATTCATTGATTTTCTATTTCTAAGCTTTGACAGCTGTAACCTAATTGCTGTTGTAATTAATATATTATATATATATATATATATATATATATATATATATATTATATATATATATATATATATATATTTTTTTTTTTTTTTTTTTTTTTTTTTTTTTTTCTTCTATTTATTTGTTTATAATTACTATTTTTAATGCTCACTTGGTCCTGTATGTTTTAGTGGCCATAATCTACTTCACTTTCTTTCTCACAGCCTGGTCCAGTGTACTTGACTGAAGATTTCGGGGCCCTTCAGCTGAAACAATATAAATGTTTGTTTAGGTTACTGTGTGTGTGTGTGTGTGTGTGTGTGTGTGTGTGTTAGCTGACAAGGTTCATTTCATGCCAGCTGCTCAGTCATCCTTTGTAGGTCTGAGACAGTCAAATCCGCACATAGTAAGTACTTGCACAGTTATAATCTAGTAAAAGCAGGGTTTTTGTGTATTCGAGCTACAGCTTTCCTCTGTCTGTCCAAGTATACATAACACAATACGAAATCAAATACTTGTATGATTAAATACACATCAGTTGTCACTTTTGTCTCTTGGAACAAGCACACAATGTCAATTGTAGTCTGATTAATTTATATACTGAATGAAGCCAAGTTACAATCAGATTATATAGATCTGTTATCGACTGCAAAAATCAGACTGCAAAGTGCAAGACTGCAAACCAGAGATTTTACAAAAGATGAATTATCATTTCATTCTGACTTAAACTTTTGAAGTGCATGTAAATCAAAGGTTCCAAATGGGGGTTTTCACTGTGATGCTATAGAAGAACCATTTTTGGTTTTCCAACGAACCTTTCAATGAACAGTTCTTGAAAGAACCAATTTTCTTAGTGTTAAGAACATTTTAATAATCTAAAGGACCTTTTCCACTGTAAAGAACCTTTATGCAAACAGAAAGGTTCCATGGATGTTAATGGTTCTCCATGAAACCATGGATTCCAATAAAGAGCCTGAGTTACTGTCTTTGTCTGTAAAGAGCACATATGTAGATACTGATTAAGACAGATTAGACTCTTCTTCAATGTATAGTTTCTCAATTTTAATGACCTTTACTTATACACACCTTAGCTAGGCTAAGGCATTTCCTTCTTTATAAGAGTCATGTATATGGGTTGAAGGCAGGTCTTAGAGCAGTCAGGCATACATTTGCCCTCGGCTTCACATTAGCGTCATGCTCCACTGGCTTTTTTAGCAACCTGGCTAGCAGTTCACATACACAGTGACTGCCAACCTCTCTATAGCTGTTTTAATTTATATCTCAGTATCTCTTAATTAAAAAGTTTGTAATAACATATCAAATAATAATTTCAAACAATTACCTCAAGTTAAATGACATCTCTTCAGTGAATCAACACTAAGACAAGCAGGCAAATTTATTTTTATAAGCCATCATGCTAGCTTCTGCAGAAGCTCAGTAATCCAAGACGATAATTACATTTATTCTCCACACTTTTTCGTTTCTCTCTTCATATCACAGAGCTTAGCCAACTCAAGCCTTTGGAAATCCATTTTAAGCGCTGAAAAAGACCAAGCCAAAGTCAACAGTCCAATCATCTCTCTTGATGCAGTTTGACTTATATTTCAGCGCCTGCACCAACAGCAGATAAAGTCCTGTCAATCCAGCCACCTTTCAGAAATACAAGAAAAACATTTATGTCAGATTGTGTGATGGATAACCGTTCCGTCTGCTGAAACCACTAAACATCCGTGTAAAACTTGTGTTTTCTTTTCAAATTGCAATGGCACCTAAGTAGCTAAACAGATGGCAAATGCAGTTTGACAGTTTCCACAGGCCTTTGTCCACAGTTCACAGAAATTCTTTACCTGTAAGCAACCAATTTCTAATTACACTCAACTTCCTGGTCACTTTAGCTAAGCCAACCAAATAGTTAAAATGGAAGGGATGTTTTTAACAGCTTCGAGATACAGTCGCGCAGTGAGAGGGGGTGGAAAGAGAGAGAAAGCTAGAGAGAGTCCTCCACCTCCTCTCACACCTCCACAAAAGCACAGGACTGACACAAGGTGGGAGAGCAGGTCGCTATGGCAACTGACGACTGGCCTCCAAGGAGATTCACACACATCCCCCAGACTTCCTCAATTAGCTGTACACACACACACACACACATATGTTAGGGAGGGCTAGTGCTTGCTCTGGATGGACATTTTGGTTGCTCATTAACACAGGGTGAAAACAGTTTATTTCTGGATTGTTTAAAACATAAATTAACCTTATATCTACTTTATTCAGTATATTTAGCTGTATATTTGTATTCTGTGCTGTCTGAGGTCTGAGGTCACACACTCCTATATCCACTTGGGAATGGTGACCACCATTTCTGTGGGTAGGTCACTGACATGCTGGTGCATTGTTACCTCTGGCCCAGTGGTGGTTTACTGTGGTGGATCATTTTTGCCATGTAAGCAGCAGAGCTTGAGGACCAAAATATAATACTCCTAGCTAGACAACATGGTGTGTTCACTTCCATCCTGGCATTTCTTTATGATGCTTTAAGATCTTCTTTAAGTCTGCTGAGTTGTGAAAGAGCAACCTCTGAGCAATAAAAATCAGTCAGTGATTGTTTACTTTTGTTCATTCCCTGAGGAATGTTTTATTGCTCAGAGGTTGGTATTTCATTGCTCAGGAGACTTTGTGGAGATCTTCAGTCCATGTCATTTAAGTATCAGCTTTGTCTCAGGTGTTTCTCTTATAAGTACTTTTATTATTTTTAGGAACCATTTTCCCCATACAGCAAAAAAATATATAGGCCATAAATATATTTTGTATTGTCTGGCCAAAATTTTAAATATATGTTGTAAATAGCGAAGCACAATAAAATACTAAATGAAACAAATGGCTTGCAAATATATATTTTAAATGCTTTAAAAATATACAATTTATTTAATATATTTAGATATACATATATATAACATTTTCAGTGAACAGTTCTTAAAAATAACCATTTTTCATAGTGTGAAGAACATTTTAATAATCAAAAAAACCTTTTATCCACAACTTTCTGTGTAATAGCAAGGTTCTGTGGATGTTAAAAGAACCTTTATTTTTAAGACATATTTTTAAGACATAAAAAATATACACAAATAAGACAACTGTTGACATGTAGTATATGCTAAAAAAAATTAATGCTATTAATTTTATTTATTTTTATATTTTTTTTTTTCAATTTTGAGTATAATTAGAGATTTCTCGGCCTCCATTTCCACCAAAAAATAAAAAAAATATAAAAGTTAAAATGAACTCTACTGACATAAAGACTCACAACATTTTCACAGTCTGGCACCTTCTCTCTCATATGCTCATACAGTACATACACACACAAACACACACACAGTGCTTGTCCTCTCGCCTGGCAGCCTGAGGGTCCACCCCCTCTCTTCATTCAGCCTGGTCATGTGACCCGAGCTCTGTGAGTAGAACAGCACCGTGTGAGCCATCCATTCATTTCCTCCTGAGAAACACACGGCGGCGGAGGAGAGACAGAGAGAGCGAAGGGGGTCACATCAGAAAGTGCGACAGGAAAACAAGACAGAAAAGAGGGAGGCAGAGGGACACTGTAAGGATAGTGGTTCTCGCTGTCAATTACTGAGGTTAATAAACAAGGTCAGTAATATCTAATGTTATTTTTATTTTATTTTTCAGGTTATCACTACTTAGACTGCTAGTTTGTGAAACTATGGACCTGTCAGCTGTCATTTAAAAGCCAATTAAAATTGTAAATAAGAATTCCTTAAAGTCTTTATTTTATGAATAAAAAAAATTATTAAAAAAAAAATGTTATGACTATTTAGAGTTTTAAGTGTTAACCAATTTGTACATTTAATAAGTAAAATTTAAGAGCTCAAATTGAATAGCATAAGAGTTCTTATTAATGTGACAGAAGTACTATATTGTTCGGTAGTTCTTTATAACTTTTATTGCTGTTGACTTATTTGTATTATTTATTTTACTCAAGTGTATTGCTGATCAATTTATACAATGAATAACCTCACAGTATTGCGGTCTTTGTTGCATGTTTTCTCTTCCTATTTGTTTCATGTCATATAAGGGCTGATTTCAAGTAAATAAATAGTTATATGCACAGTTATTAATGTTACATAATTGCTATATAATGGGTTTGTTTTTCTTATGGGTAATTACGAAAGACTCCAGGATTGCATTTACTTCCTTTTTCTTACTCTCTCTTTCTGTTTGTATTATACTTTTGTAAAAACTGCTACAAAATTCGGTGATACAACGATACATGATAAACGTAAATACAAGAATTGCACAGAAGAGCAGTAGCTTTGTTGTAGACCAGTAAGGAACTAGAGCTTGGTTGCATCTGTTGGTCTGATTTGGCATGGATGATTTTCTCTCTCTCCATCTACCAGTGGTTTATTTCTCAAGTATGTGACATGGTATTCCTAGCCAAGTCAATCAGACCTTCAAAGCGCTGAAAAATAATTAGACACCATCCAAAGAAACCACAGTATTATTAGAGTTAAATACGATTTAAGTAGCTATAAATATACAGCATCCTCTGCACCGCAGAACAGAAACCGCACCTGAGAGTTCCTCCAGAGTGTTGATCAGTGTCTGGTGTCTGTCGCGTCTGCACCGGATGGGCTTTGTGCTGCAGTTGCATGGTGAGGAAGTTTGGGGGTCAATGGGTCTCGTGTTTTTGGAAGCATTTCTTCACCTGAAATGTCAATAAAATAAGCTAACTTTCCTCTCGCTGTGGCGCTTGAATGACCCAGTGAGGCAGCTGTAGCTCTGCAAGGTTAACCGCTGGGTTGGTTGTTGTTGTAGATGGTCTTTAGGAACACAAAGTAGGCGAGAAATAGAGCTGTTGAAGGGTGAATGTGTGGGCTTCGTCAAACAAGATCTGAATCAATAGTTTGAAGGGGATGTGAATCAGGTGTGGAATGAGTTTTGTGTTGCAAGTTTTTAGAATCCATGTAATAGACTTGAAACCCATCCAGGGTGTTTCCCTGCCTACGGTCCGAGATGTTAGGCTCCAGCATCCCCACAACCCATAAATCAACTGATTTTATATCAAAGTTTAAAAATGTGTTTTCGGTGGAAGGTATCTATGTAAAAATTGTTGTGGTTTTGTCAACACTTGTTATGTTTATTCAGATATGATGCGATGTTTGTTATGACTCAGATTTCAGTAGTCGATACAATTGTGAATCGGTTTCAGTTTTGAAAACACAGCAAACCTACTGTGATACTGAACCTTTATTTTAAAAATAAAATCGAATTAAATTAAATAATAAACTTTAAATGAATAATAAATATTTTGCAGTGTTTTTTAGTTGTTTTTTTTTAAGAAATAAACTTAACTAAACTTTAATTTAAATAAATAAATAGTGTACTGTAAACAGTTTTGATGTTTTTGAAGTATGTATTATTTATTTACTATGTAAATAATAATAAAGAACAATGAAATAAACCCATCTGGTCTTTGATAAATAAACAAACAAATAAACAAACATACATACATAAATAATGTAAGCATATCCGTTGAAATTTTGTAATAAAGTAAAAAAAAGTGTAACGTAAACATAGTTTAGTTTCAAAGCATTAATGATTTATTTACTATATAAATAATAATAAAGAGCAATGAAATAAACTGAACTGAACTTTAGTTAAAAAAACAGACAAACAATAAAATGTAAATAGCAATAAATTATGCTTGTCAATATTGTTGTTAATTAAGAAATAAATAATTCAGCATCTGTCACTGGGGCAGTACTCTTTCGAAAGGTTCACCTTAGTACCTTATTAACCCCTAAGATCGCATATTAGTACAATAAATGTAGGTATCATTATTAAATGCTACACAGTAGTACCCTCTGAAAGGGCATTGCCCCCATGACAGCTGCCCTTTGTTTGGATAGTGCATAATATACAGTGGAAGGTAAGTGGAAGTACATTAGGACCACGCAAGGTGCGCGGATATGACATTTCAAAACATATTCCAGTCTTATATCACCTTTTAACAGTCACTATCTCTGTATACATTTATAACTCAAGCCAAAAAAGACAAGCTGTTTAACCAACATGTACATTTGTTAATTCACACGTGCAGCTGCTTTCACAGAGATAACACTCAAATTGGTATCGAATTGAGTACTCAGTGATACCAATACTACAGAAATACTGGTATTGTTAAATGTTTAAAGTACCCAAAGATAAGCTCAATCTTTTGCTTTCAAACTGATTTTCGGTGAACACCATCTCTTCTTGGCATAGAAACCCAGATGCTTGCACGCAGCCATGCACTTACATACACCTACACAAATGTGCATGCAGAACAGAAATCAGAGGAACTAAATCTCCTTTATGAGTCACCAACCTACAAAGAGTGAAGTGGCAGGGAGGTTCCTGTACAGTACGGGAAACAGCAGCTCTCCCTAGTGACCGCCTGGTCCATTAAACTGAGCTCTGCAAAAGGTCTACAGCCAGAGCCTGTATAGCGGATGCACTTCCTGTGAACACTTTGACTGAACTTTGACCTCTGCCCCCAGGGCCTCTCCTGGTGGGGCCTGACACTCCAAGAGGGAGTGAGTTTCATGTGGAATCTTTTCCTGGTTAGGGATCTGTCAAAGCCAGACAGTTGTCTTCAGCCCCACTGCTGCTGTCAGGGCGAATTACTTTGGAAAAAAGCTAAAAGCTGCACTTTTTCTCGACCTCTTTATGTCTTGCTCTCTCTCTCTTCGCTTCTTTCTGTCTCTTCTTTGGTTTTCACCTGCAGTTGCTCGGTCTTGTTCGCTTTCTCCACTTTTCCCCAGTCTTTAGTTGCAGCTGTGAGTTTTCAAGCCTCACCGAGGGCAGAGAAGGAAAAACAATTCTTACCCAGCCCTGTGTGAGCATGCACTGCTGGAAAACAAACACAGCTGCCTTGCTCATTACGAGCAGGGGCATCATAACACTCAGGGAAGAAGGTTAATATCGTTCAAGGGGTAAAAATGCATGTCTTTTGATTATGTGAAAAGAAAAATGAGTGTTTGTTAGTCATTATCTGTTTTGGAAGTTTTGGAAGGGCTGCGTAATCTCTAGCGATCACATCCTTTCCTGTCCTCCTTTCCTTCTGCTTCCCTTCTCTCTTTGCTTCTTTTCTGTAAGTTTACTCTTTGTATGATGTCCGGGTTCTGAGTGGTTAGCGGTCACGCTAGTTAGCATGCTTGGTTACTGGCATTCAAGCTGTGCTTTAGGGGCTGATTCTTTTCTGGCACTGCTCTAGAAGAGGCTCAGGCTTTCCCACAATGCTCAGGACAGCTGGGGAGGGCTATCACTGCCCCCAGAGTCTGCACAGCCTAATGGGAATGCGGGCAGATCTCTTCCAGCTGTTAAACAGGCAAGACTTTCAAACACCTTGGTGGGTGGTTATTTGGACTGAGCGGCATATTGAATATTCATAATATATATGCAATGCTTTTCTGGTTAAGTAAAATGAATCAATATTGTAAATATTGTGATTTTGATTTGTCTTGATGGAAATTTCGCAGCCTTTCCTCGTCTCACAACTTAAATAGTGTGTTTAATTGGTCCAGTCTTTTTGCATGAATCATTTCTTCAGTTTTAGATTTAACATTTAATGTCACTATTCAAAAACGCACACACATGGAATTCTTTTTAGCTAAATATTTGATTAGAAATGTTAAATTTATATATATATAGATAACTCCCTTTACTTCTCTGTAGATTTTATGAGGTCCTATATACAACAAAGCCGCAATAAACAATACCATAAACAAAACTACTGAATCTGAAAGTAAACAATTTTAAAATAAATAAAATGTAGGTATTAAAAATACATTTCTGTTTAGTACTATATCTCTTTAAATATGAAATATTCTAAAATATTAAAATATTAAATGTTCTTTCATGTGTTAATTTTGGGTGAAAGTAGTGTGGAGAACATGCCTATAAATATTTTAAATAAGTTGTTGCTTTGAACATTGCATTTTAATGAGCAAATTTAATTATGTTTCAGAGCAAATATATATATACTGTATCGTTAGCTATAGTGTCCAGCCAGAATGGTTATAATCATGCAATAACCACACAGACAGTGTGTGTCTTCTCAAAACAGTACAGATTGTCATCAATTTCCTTCTGTACAAACTGTACACTGCATCTTTTTGAGAGCAATCAGAGGTGTGAAGGCACCAAAAATGTAACATCATACAAAGTGCAAAATGGACTGCTGAGCACAATAATCTCTAGGTTTAACCACAGTTGTTCTTATGAATTATGAATAAGATCAGACAAAATAAAAAATGTGGCTCTTAGAGGCTGTCCTTTAATGGAACCAGGAAGTGACTCCACACAGCCTCTGTATGATAAGTTTGGCTCAAGTCACTGCAGTCAAATGACCTGCATTAATGATTTGATGGTTGCCCCATTTATTCATTTTAATTTATTTATTTATTTGTGTTTCTCATTCTCAAGGAGCACATTTTTTCTTAAACTCTTTACTGTCGACGCCTTGTGTTGCGCAATATTGTCTAATAACATGGCCTTCAAATATTGCGCAACCTGGTGTGTGCCAGACCTCTGATAATAAACAGTTTGACGGCATGCGGTTCAACAGTTCAAGTCAAATTACACACATCTGTCTCACCCTGTCCAGTGTGGAACACTAGAGAGAGAGAGCTTCAGATGTTTCTGGCCCGCTGTCTTCATGGAAGAGAGCACAGAAAAGCAGTCCAAGCTGTGACCGAGAGGCCATTTGTCATCTTTTTGGCCTGATCTGGGAGCAGGAACGTTTAGTAAGGTCTTGGTATTCACCATTGTAAAACTGATCTCAAACCTGCACTAGTACATGTCTTACAGCACGCTGTGCAGCGTCAGAAAGAAGCAGATGAAGAAGAAATTACAGACAGGAAGAAGGTAGAGAAAAAAATGTAGACTGCATTTCAAGGTTTAGTTTGCAAAACAGGAAAAACAGTTTTTGACACTTTCACTCTTCTGAGCACACTGGTACTTTCATCGATTTGATATTCTGTGAGACAGAAAAAACACTTGTTGGACACTTTGACAGACTTTCCACTCACAGACACAAAGACTTGACCCGCTGTCACCTGTATGGCAAGAGGCAAGTATGGTCCCACATGAGGTCAGTAAATACTAACCTATGCGCTCCTCACACTGACAGATTTAAACAGAGGGGTTCCAGGCTCCCCTCAAATCAATAACAGATGTGTTCAACAAACGTGTTCACTCCTAGTTCTCTCTGAAGGCAAGTGGAAAATGCAGAAGCCTGATTTCTGAGCTAAATTTGAAGAATCTGCAGGAGACGTTATGTAGTGTTTATTTTCTTTAAAGATTGTGAGGAGCAGATGAATCTTCACACAAAGCATTGATTGTGAAGGCCATTTCACCCATGAAGAGCATTCAAGGATTTCATACACCAACATCTTGTCTGGAATATTTATTATTGTAGCCATAATGCCAAAATCTCTTTACAACTATTGATGATAGATCACCACTAGATGTGTGAAATGGGCGACCAAGAGGTCAGTCAGTTTGAGCAAGAGTCCCTGAACGATCACTGACTCTCCAGATGTACTGTAGGGGGTTTTGATGAAACCAGAATTTTTTTATTAGAATTGTTACTATTTTTGCTTTTACCAAATTGATCTCTCTCTCTCTCTCTCTCTCTCTCTCTCTCTCTCTCTCTCTCTCTCTCTCTCTCTCTCTCTCTCTCTCTATATATATATATATATATATATATATATATATATATATATATATATATATATATATATATATATATATATACCTGTATATTACATCAGAATACTTCTGCCCATACAAAATACAGAATATTCTGCCCTTAAATGTACCAGACCACTTTCACATTTATTGTACCACATTGTGAAAGTGCTCTTTTGTTTCATATAAACACAACTGCTGCCATTTGTTTGTCTCAGTTATTAAATAGTAAAAATGAGCTCAGAGGTCTCCAGTATGAATATTATTTTTAATACTGTTAGTGTTCCTCTTGTTGCCTGATTGTTCGTTACAGTTTTTTTTTTTGTTGTTGTTGTTTTTTTTGTGCGTAATGCATTATGGTCATTTACAGGTATGATTTTAAAATCGTTTAAATCAAAACATTATTTCAACATAATTTTCTTGATTCACAGAAGCTTAAAGTCTGATGCAAATAAGGAAATTAAATATTTGTATTCAAATCACTATTTTGTGTTGAACCCTTAACCATGTGGCTGTGTAATGAACAGAATAAGGTAAATCCAGCCATTATCCCTGACTGTACAATGTCTCTTATATAATCACAATACCTTATAGTGTATTTTATTTTCTACACCAAAACAAATTGATCAACTGTTAAAAGACTAGCCAACACAGTAGTAGTGTTTCTGTATTTCTCCATGTTTTGAATCAATCAGTTGAGTGAATGTTTCAGTAACTCACTCATAAAGACTATTACCTTTTTCATTCCTAAAAAAAAATCAGTGTTGTTGAACAAATTGATTCTTGAGTGTATCTCCTCTGGGTAACCACAGTTAGCACAGTTTGAGAACCACTTATGATTTAGTAGATTTTCTCAATTATAAGAGACTAATAGGAACAAAAAGAGAACAGGAACCAAGAATGAGAAAACATTATTTATGAGCCTATTTAGTGGAATGACATGTTCAGATGAAATTGTTCAGAGATCTGCTGAACAAGGAGAGTCAGTTCAGAGGACTGGAATGTTTACATTAGTGGCCACAACTGTTCCTGGCATTGTTTTACTGCAAAGGCCTAGCCAATCAGTTTTTAAACATTGCTGTGCACCCACAGTTGATTCAAATAGTGTAACAGCACACCTCTCCCCAGCAATTCCACTCTTACACACACACACATACACAGTCTTCTTCTCTCCCTCAATTTTTCTCTCTTGGAGGTTTGACAATGTCCTGGCTCTATCCGACAGAAGTTGTCCTGCCAAGGAAAATGAGCTCTGTTGAAATGGAAAGTCTGAAGTCACTCAGGGCTTTTTGGCAAAAGACAATTACGCAAAGCAGGAGCATCTAGAAGAAATCTGCATCTTGGGGATGGATCCAGAGCAGTGTCTTTGGTTCTGCTCAGTTTTTCAGCACATAGTTATTTCGATCAATTTAAAAAGGAGAGGTCTGATCTTGGAGCTGTACTCCAAAGCTTTGTGAGTAAAGATACAGATGTGTCTGTTATCTAACCAGGGGAGGAAGGAGAGAAGGGAAGAGTGGAGATGAGGGAGATGTTTGTACAGGAGACATTGTGGGTGAGGTTTGAGGCTGGTTATCAGAAGTATGCCAGTGGGCAGGAAGGAGCTCTGACCTGAGGTCACATTCTGATGAAACTTGCCAACTTCCCAGAAAAAATGTTGAGTCACTACTTTCTCTCTGAGTGAAAACTACCAAAGATTATTTGCTTTGTTATAGACCTCATCTGATCTGAATAGAGATTACATCTAACCTTGGTTGACTAAATAAAGGTTCCAACAGATTTTGACATTAAGCATGTTACTAAACTAATTATCCAATACTTTAATATTGACTGACATATCAATAAACATTGGCACAATCATGTTACTAAGCTAATGATTCAATAGTACACACTCAAATAAATGATAACATTGGAATACTGGATAATATTTCAAAAGATTCTGATGTTAGCGTGTTGCTAAGCTAATAGCCCAAACACTTCAACACTTCCCACCTAAATATTGAATATATATATATATATATATATATATATATATATATATATATATATATATATATATATATATATATATATATATATATATATATATTTTTTTTTTTTTTTTTTTTTTTTTTTTTTTTTTTTTTCAATAGCTGACATAATTGGCATAAGCATGTTACTAAGTTAATAACGCATTTTGGATAATATTGAAATGATGGGTAATATTCCAATAGATTCTGATCTTAGCATGTTGCTAAGCTAATGGCCCAATACTTAATTAGCACACAAAAATACTGGATATTCCAAAACCTAGTGAGCAGCCTTTTTGACAACTCTACATTTGACTCACATTTGTTTTCAATAGATTTTGAGGTTAACATGTTGCTAAGCTAATGACCTAATACTTTATTACTAACATGCCATTAGGTAAAACTATTTTTCATTACTGATTGAAATATATTTATACAGTAGTTGGTTAGTCTTAGCCGGTTTAAGCTGGATGTATTTGGTTCAAACTAGTTAAGCTGGTCTCCCAACCTGACCAAGCTGGTTTTAGCTATAGTCACTAACACAAATAACAAAGAATGTCTAAGAAAATCTTCTTTACCAATTCTGTGTAATGACATTCATCACAAATTCACTTCATAATTCAGACCAAGTCATCATAACAGGAAATACAATATACCACAATGACCAACCAACCCCAAACAACAAAAAAACATTCTAATGGCTTCATCTGGGAACTCACAGATGCTTTAAAGATGTTGCATGATGTGTTACTGTACATACAGACATGCGAAGCGGGATGCTGTGGATCATCACCTGGGTGTGGTGTGTTGACTAATGCTTTAAAGTGGAGCTTCTCTGGAAAGAACACTCTTGGGGAAGTGAAGTGTTCTCAGATTGGTGCCATTAAAGTGGGTTTGGGCGTTCTCTGTCATGAAAAACCCAGGAACACATGGACAAAGACAGCATTTGGAAGCAGGGATTTTAAGTGGGCACAGCCCTTCAGACCCCACCCATTTCCTCTGACATCCTGTCTGCCATGGATTACAGTCATGCACACACACACACACACACAAAGAGAGTGAGAGGTAATCTAAGCAGGTCAACAGAAGCCAAAACAGTCAGCAGTTTCCAGTCTCTCTAATGAATCTGCAAACGCTGCAGTAAGAGGAAGAAATAAGGTGATTTCCAGATATAATCCATCTCCTCCGTTTATCAGTGCTGCAGAGTTGTGAGACTGGACTAACCCCATGAACTCCAATAACCAAGGAAGTATTCAAGCTTATGCAATACTTCCGAATGCTCTTTATGCAAGTTTGTGAGCACATAGCTGCCTATGCTTCATTCCTGTAGCGTTAGTTTTAGTGTAATTCATGATGTTGGAATAATAATAACCAGTGGCATGAGAGTTATTTTAAGAATTTGCTCAATTATGATTAAGATAAATGACAAATTGTCCACAATAAAGAAAAGGGAGAAGAAAAAAAAAATCATGTGATGGGCCAGTTTCTTAAAAATATACACTTTGTATTATGTCCATGCTAGTTTCATATTTTTAAACTGAAAAGTTTAAACTGAATGAACCATTAAGTAAAACACTTTCAAAACAAATATAATGAATTATTAAAATCATAACTTTTGGGGGAGTCTCACTACATGATGTTTTACAACCTGAACTGGCCTTTGTTTTGTCATAAAAAAAGTCAAAATATCTCATATTTGAAAAGTTTTGTAATAAGAATGGGCAGCTTTTGCTAGCTAATATAATAGTTTGCTAGCTAGGATATAGTTGAAACACATGACTTTCATTTGCTGACTTTTTAAATATTAATAATCAGTTTTAAAACTTTTTATAAGAAATTTTAATAAGACATCATGCCAAACTATTTTATGTATATAATCATTTTATTCTTTCAATTAGTTTTTTTTTTTTTCAGTTAAAAAACATGATCATAATTGAAGAGGTACATTTAAGTTAATTAATGTATGTATTTATTTATTTTTTTAATCAGTTAATAGATCCTGACAAAATATGAGCATCATGCCATTAACCCATTACCTTGCAATAAATGGCTAGATTTATAATGGCATTACTGAAGCAGTTCATTTGTAGTAACTGCTAGCAGAGGGTGAATGTGTTAGTGAATATAACAGCTTGTCCTTTTGAATTCTAGTAATTTATGCAAGTGTAAATTTCACACCTCTCATTTCCTGCTGTCAGGAAAATGGAAACTATTTGTTGACTTTCAGTACGTCAGCATTTCACATTTATATTTACTAGAGCAAGGTTAAAATTCTCATTGACAATCACAATCTTATAAGGCCAAATCATGAACACACATAATGTCTAACAACTGTCAAATAATCCTGCTGTATAATGGTTGTTTCCTTGCTTAAACTACCTGTGCTTAATGATGTCTTAAGAGAATATAAAAAAACATGGGCAATGTCAGTACAAAATTATGTATCATAACATTCCTGAAGGAGTAATTAATGTCTTGCCAGATGTCATAATTTGGAATTGTTGCTTTAAAATAATCTAAAACAAGATTACATGGCACAGTTTGATTCAGTTGTTTTCATGCTGCTGTGTTCACAATTGGATAAGTAAACAAAAAATGATAAATAATGACTGATAGATCGATTTTTCACACATCAAGGCATCTGTTCCTATCTTGTGAAATACCTCAAGTAGTACTAATAGTAAACACTTCTCAGAGAATGATATATTAATGCTTATTAAACCATCTGGCCTGCTCTCTCACATATGTTCATTGTTATCCTCACACAGTCTCTCCACTGAACTGTCACTAAGCACAGCTCCTATATGATCTGTGAGACAAATCCAAGACTTGTGTCATCACAGTTATACCAAAACATATTTGATTTCTCTGTTCCTCACTATGGCTGACAGTCTGCAGAACAACACAGTGTGATTTAACACTTGAAGTTATTGAAGCCTGACATTGTTTTTCTGCTATCCCTCACAGGAACAGTGCTATCAGGATGTTGATGCTGGATGGGATGCCAGCCCTGCCAGTCAAAATCGATCCTGCAGAGTCACAGAGACGGGTAAGCGGTCAAAGCGATGCGACACAGGTGTAGTCAGAGGCTTTTAAAACTCAAGATGATATGTGATGACAGTCACACTTTATTTTAAGATTGAAGGTAATGTAAGGACTACACATTTTTTGTTACAATTTTTATTGAGATATTGTCAGGACAATTACTTTTACTACCACCATTCATTTCAGTGATTATTCTCATTATAGTAAAAGTCATTTTTACTTTATTTTAACTTTATAAAAAAAATGAACAAAAATCTACACAAATTAAAGGTTTGTGCAACAATACTACAATGATGTGTAAATTCTTTTTATTACAATTTACTAAATTTGATTAGAAAGAGAGGAAGAGTATTGCATGTTGTGATTTACTGTATGTGTGTGTACATACAGTATATATACATGTTATTGTTATTATAATCATTATTATTATTACAATAATAAGAACATAGCAACGAGAATCTTTTGCAGCATTGCAATGATAATATTTTGATGTTTATGCAAAATATAATTACTTTCTTTAAACTCTGGAGTGAAATATCAGGAGGTTTTTCTTAGGAAATCAGGACATTTTCTTGAGATTCACTATACTAAGTGACAGTGCTTTATCTTTAGTGTACATTGTATTGCTTGACTAGAGGTTTAGTTTAAGGTGTCCTATGCTTTTAGTCTTCAGGATACGTGCCAGAATTTCAGGCTTGACCAAATAAACATAAATAATGCTCCCCAGTCCTAAAGCTCTCTCTTCATTTCCATGCACAGCTAAACCCACACACAATATTTTGCACCCAGTTTTACCCGTTTAAACAGTTGTCGTTGTCGTGTCGTTGATCAGGTCGAGTGCAGGATATGCGTAGGCCATGCAGCTCAGCTTTGAAGCATGTTAAATCAACAGGCAGTGCAGTCGCTGAAACGTGCTTCTTGTTTGAGTGGGCTCAAAGCCAAGACCCCTTTCTTGGAAATGCATTGCTCCCCTCTATTAAAGCCATCCTCACAAGAAGCTCTTCGGATTCGGAAAATTAGCCATAATGACTGGTAGCCCCCCATATGGGGGGATGGATGTGGGCCATGCAGGAGGGGAGGGATAAGAAGGTGGGAAAGGTGAAGCATGAGTCGGGAGAGAGAGAAATGGGGTAGAGATGAAGTTTCAAAACATGTTCCATTTCGGCTGAACAGCCTCCAAGTCAACCACAGCAAAAAACAGAAGGGAAATTTTTGGGCTAGAAATAATGCTGCCAGCAGACCACTTTTTGTCCATGGATTCACTAGGTCTGAGTGAGTGCTTCTGACATCTTTGACTGCAATGTTTTGTCGATTTACTGATGTTAATTTAGGATAACAGCTGAGTCAGTAAATGTCAAAAAGACAACAAACACCCTCAATACTGTAGGTGTCTTCAGCCTCCTGCAGCATGCAACCTTAGGTTATTTCACTTAAAATCGCTTACCAGTCATTAAAAGCATATAGTATAATCCTTCCTTCTATTCAGTGATGGACCTGGTTATAAGTGGCATGTGCTGAATTTGTTTGATCAAAACTACATTAAAAACAATATAAAATAAAACAATTAACGTTTTTTCAGCAGCCATTACTCCAGTCTTCAGTGTCACACAATCGTTCAGAAATCATTCTAATATGCTGATTTGCTGCTCAAGAAACATCTTATATTTATTAAAATATCAGAGAATTTAATAAAAAAAAGCAGTTTTAATGTAAGAGCCAGCACGTCTTTTTGTAGCTTGTAGGCTTCCTTATTTTAGCTGTACAAAAACAGCCTGTTACGCTGCTTGATACTGTAAACTGGTGTATCATATTATTTGAATTTATTATCATAAACACTGGTTTCTGACACAAACCACTTGACCATTTACTGCACTTTGTTATTCTTCTAGTTATTTACCTATTGCAGCTAATGAATCTGAAGTCTCACACACTCACAGAAAATAGCATAACTGGTCGTTTCAAAATAAGGTAGATAAAATATGTCTAAAATATACATTTTAATAAATTAATAGATAGAACAAAACACCCAAAAATGAAAGTTCTGAAAAAACTGATTTTATTTAGTCTCTTTCCTCTCAGTCTCCTGTGATCCATGACTACACAGAGATGGGCGTGCTAGTGTTGAACCGCAGATTTCGGACACCATCAGATGATAGACGATTCCTGTCCGACCCCTTCCAGATGCAAACAGAACCCGTGGACCTGTCCACCAACAGAGCCAGAACCTCCCCATCACTTTCAGCTTCATCATCTTTATCCTCATCTCCCTCGTCGTCCTCATCATCAATACGATTTTGTCCACGGTCCCCTCCTTCCGGCAAATCTGTGTCATCTTCATCACCGTCATCATTATCTATGCCTTCATCCTCCTCCACTTCTGTCATAACCCCCGTTCCTCGTTTGAAGATGTCTCCAGTGGTGGCCTCTCCCCCGTCCAGGAGTCTCAGGGGGCAGTCGTTTTTGCACATACCCCAGCTGATGCCTCCTTGCTCCAGCCCGGTCCACCTCCACCCACGCCGTGTGCCGGTGGTGGTGCACCCCATGCCGCTGGTCTATCATGGAGTAGGATCACTGGGAAACAGCAGGCTCATGATGCCGCTGCTGGAGGAAAACAGGATGCACAGGAAAGGTGAGTCAGAAGCTTGTTCACTCAGCTTGATTGTCTTAGTGACCTTACAACAGATAAATGACTGGCAGCCCAAATGGCCAATGAAATTGTTGCACTGATAAGACTTGTTGTTGTCTGCCATTTTGTCCATCAAACTGAACTGTGTCTAACATACAAATTAAATTCCCAACATTATGGTAAAACAATTGCACATGTAATTCGATACTAGGTATTCAGAGAGGCAAGTCAATGGAGATTCACTCATTCCATTCCATTCAATTCCTGAAACCATATAATATTTTTTTTTTTGAAATAAGATAAAATATAAAAACTTAAACTTATTTCATTTATATTTTATTTCAGCTAACTGCCAAACAATTTTTTTTATTTATTTTAACTTAATATACTAAAATAACAAAAACTAAAAAAAGAAAAAAAAACGACAGACATTTTAACAAGCATAAAAATGACAAATACACACACAATTACGATTTACTAAAATTACTAAAACTTTATCTAAAATTATGAAAAAAAAAAAAAAATATATATATATATATATATATAGCCTATATATATAAACATTTAAAGCATTAATAAATACTACATTAGTATCTCAATACTAAAATAACATTTTGAATTGGATCAGACTGAACAAATAAATGTGCGAATTTTGAATGATCGTCTAAAAGCAAAACAGCTCTACATTTGCACAAACAGAAGGAAAAGTCAAATACAGTATTGTGGATGTTTTTAGAAAGAAGAATAACTGATTGGTTGTTGTTTTATTGAACTATGTTCATTTTACACTTCCCATGATTTTTTTTTTTTCATTATATACAAAGACTACATACATGCAGCCAAAGTTTCTTTAAAAAAAAGGGGGGGGAAAAAACATATTATTATCCATTTGCATAAGCACAAAGTGTCCGCTATGTACTTTTCCTTTGTTTTAATGTCAATATTTATTACGTCGACTGTCCACCTTCTTAGATCTCCACATGTAATTTCAGTATTTTCTCATCATTTGCTGATATATTAAGTGTTTCAACATAGCATGATACAAAAGCTTGTGCTTCCTTTTTTTTTTTTGGTTTAAATATATCACTGTCACAAGGTCACTTGACAGTATCAAGGTCACTTTTGCTGCAAAATTAATCCTCCTGCAAAGTCTTTTCCTCTCTTCCTCTCTCCACTTTCCTCCCTCTTTGTCGGTAGGTGCAAAGTACTGTGTTTCAAAGCCTCTCTTCCGAGTTTCCGTATTCTTGGCAGGATCAGTGACAGAACCCAGAGCCCGGCTGTGTGTTAGACAGGCTCAGCTCTTATGAGTGCAGCTCCATTGTGCTCGTCTCTTTATACTCCTCAAAACAGGCAGCCACTACATCCATGCAGGAAGTTGATGTTATGGCAAAAACTACGCTCAGCTAAATGAGGGCACCTGGGTTTATTAGTGACAAAGTGTATGGCAGAAACACAATAGCAACTGTGATAAGAGGCATTTTTAAAGATACTCAAACCCTTTTTTATATCTAGGAAAGCTTGCCTACGGGCAACAGAGCTGTTTTAATGGACTCTGTGGCTAGGAAGGCTTTCCATTTATTCTTTTACTCTTTTTTATCCTGTTTTTCTCTGGGGGTGGGAAGGTAGAGATAGAGGCTGGAGATGTCCAATGTCATATAACTCTCTCTTTTGTCCTGTATTAGTGTATGTGTGTGTGTTATGTCTTAGAGCTCTTTCTGCTATCAACTGACCAATCAGTGAAGGGTCATTTTTCTACATCAGAAGCACACAGTGTGTGCAAACAAGCAGGTTGACACATAATTAGGCCTGTGCAGTTCACACTTTGATGATCCAATTTCAGTTCATTAAAAAACATTCAAGATCCACACACAGAGACCAGCCCCCTATCTTGAGGGTCCATGCCCTTATGCTCTGCAGTCTCTCATGAAGTATCCATGGCAACAAGACAGGACATGGAATGACACGAATACAACGGAGACCTTTGAAATTGCTATTACAACCAAACAAAACAGAACAAACCAATACAAACACGCCCAGCTCTCTTATTGCAAGAACAGAGTGAACTATATTCTATCATTCGTTTGAGCTAGGAATAGATGAGTTCACTAAAAAATGTATTAGCATTAGTTCTTGAGATTCTTATAACCGAACATCAAAACGTCAGAGCTGCTTAGGTTTAGATTATCAGTGTTTAATGAACTGTAAATCAGTGTTATTTTAGTATTATTATATACTAGTATTTATTAACATTTGAAATTGGCTTTTATGTTTAATTTTAGGTTTGCTTTTGTCAATTTTAAAAGGGGGGGGGGTATATTTTTGCTTTTGTAAAACAAAACAAAAAAGTAAGGTACTTTCATGAACTTGTGTGTTTATGATGTATTATAAAACACTTACAGACATATAAGTGTATAGACATACCTACATAAATTAGTTACATGTGTAACTACAAGCAGGTATTTAAAAAAAATAATATTAGTGTAATGTAAACATGCATGTACATAATAAGCACTTTTTGTCTATTATTTATTTAAATTTGAATGCATAGTAGTTAAAGACACTATAATATAAGGTGAGTCCAATTATTTTTCTTTTTTTCAGATTGTAGGTTAACTCTGGAGGTTTAAGAAATGATTTGGTCACATGTGAGTATTGTAAATTCAACTGCACCAACCTTTTATCCAGTCACGCAGAGAATCGCAGATGGACTGTCACCGCGGCGATCTTTGAGTGACAGCGAGGATGATGACCTGCCCAACGTGACCTTGGAGAGTGTGAATGAAACAGGATCCACTGCCCTGACTATCGCCCGCGCTGTGCAAGAGTAAAGACACCTCCATTAATATACAATATGTACAATCCTATCCTATCTATCATTATGATATATAATGGTAATTTTCAGAGCTCACTTTGATGCAAAATGTCCAGGATGACAAAGATTTTAGATTGT